>NC_045676.1:1562500-2162500 GCF_003331165.1 Xiphophorus hellerii | reverse complement strand
GCTCTTTATTAAAGAACATTAGTTCAATTTGTAACCTAGTGGATGGTTCTGCCCTCCTGTGGACGTTGCAGTAAATGTCAACGGCTCAGCCACATTCAATGTTTCACTGGTTTCAGCTGAAGGATGAAGTGAACTTTGACCCCAGAAGCCCAGTGGAGTTAAAAAAAAGGAGGTTTCATGGATGCAGAGGAAAGAGCAGAGAGAGAAGGTTGAAGTTCAAACCATCCAATCGTCTCTCTGCTCGGCTCTAACTGGACAGATTGAAAGAGGAGCAGCAAAAACAAATGAGCTGGATGAGCAGAGCTTGACATGTTACTGTTGAATATAAACCCTGCTGCTAATTTAGCTGTTAGCATGTCTTATAGTCATGAGACTGTTATAGCAACAGTCTTCAGTCAGAGGCCTCTTCAGGTTCTTTGCGAGACTGGCTGCTTCTGGAGATTACCATCCACAATGATACATGGATGATATGAATTATGACAGCATAACGTCATCCTTTGGGATAAATAAAGTATTTTTGAATTGACTTTATTTGAATATCCTTCAAACTTTGTCTCTAAGGTTCAAGACCTTTTTGAAATATTTCATTTGGATTATTCACGGTTTCTGAAGGTTTTTCTGGACTCTAGCTGCTCTTCAATCGATTTCCAGATCAGTAATCAAAATTTTTATGAATTCAGAGACACCAAGATTCACAAACAGAATCTAATTAAATATAAAATATTCAGTTTAGTTTAGTTCAACATTGGGCCAACAACATAGAACATGTCACAGGACTTATAAGACAAATAAGTGCAATTTCTCAAACAGTTATGCAGATTCATAAGATTCAGATGCAGTAGATCAAACAATGGACTCAAAGATCTGAAGTCAAACTCATGCTCAGTCTGACCCACAACTAGCTGGAGGATGAGAGGGAGAAAAGCAGATAGAAGAACTGGAACCAGAAGTACTTTCTATGACAAAGTAAACAAGTAAGGAGATTCAACAAACCAAAGGCAGCAACGGGTTCTTCAGTGGTTTTGTCCAGAACAGAAACTCTGTAAACACAGAAGCACCGGGCCAGAGGAACGATCTACAGACAGAAAAACCAAATCAGGACGAACCCCGAGTCTCACCCCTGGGATTCTGCAGGAACAAAGATGGACGGACGGAAAACAAAGAGGACAAAATTAATGGCAGCTACCACTATGTCAATGACAGTCAGAAAGAGCAGAAGCTTCTTAAAGAGACAGGACGTTAAATTGCAAAGTCTAATTGCTATTTTTTTCCCCCTTTAATTTCTGCAATTTTTACTTTTCCTTTGCAATAACATGGTCTGCCAACAAATTACAGTACAAACAGTAAAAGGCTAAATGTAAATCTGTCCAATACGAAATCTCCCACAATTACAACTTACAATAAATGTCATCAAAACTTTCGCCATAGTTTACCGCAGTGTCGCTCCAGAGTGCAGTTATACTGACAACATGATGAAGCAGCTGTTATCCCAACAGTGAAACAAAAACTCGTCATTTGAGGCACTGACATGTTCACTGACAGATATTTCATTTTGAGATGAACTAGGATTTTGAGCAGACGACGGGCGATTGCAGGTGTTTTTCTGTTTTGAGAGATTCGCTTACTGCTCTGTAAAGACTGAAGATGATTCGAGAAATGCACCAAAGACACTGAATAAAAGTGAAAAACGTACCACTAGTTTTACATGATAACATCACAAAAACTAACTTTTCTTTTAGTTCTATATTTAAAAGATCCTGGACTGTCTCAGTCTGCTCTGTAAACATAAATCCAACATGTTTGTTTCTTGTTGATTGCAGCAGAAACCAGCCGGTCGCTTGTTTTAATTTAGCCCGGTGCTGGTAGCAGGTCACAGCCAAACAGAGACGCTTCCTCACGCTGTTTGTCCAAAGCTGACTCAGCGCCTCCAATTTCTATTTCGGTCTGTTTGGGAAACGCGTCTCATGTGTGAAACCAGAACTTTAACTCGTCTGAGCCGCGGCTCATCACTCGGGTAACAGATTTCCTTCGGTTGAAGAAGCAGCTTAGATAATTTGTTCTTCGTGAACGTCGCTGAAGCTTCAAACCGCAGAGCGAGGAGCATGAGAGGAGCTTCTCTTTCAAATGCGGCCAGATTCCGTCTGCAGAGGCTCATCTTTCTCTCCACACGCAGCAGCGGGGTTTCATCCCTCAGCACGTCCGACCCGTCAACCAACAAAGCTGTTGTTCTAATTGTTATCATTTGTTCAGCGTTAGTTCGTTCCAGTAAACTCCAGCATCGTGGTGAGGTTTGCCTGGGAAAATTCCTACCAACCATCTTCACTGTCTGCTGCTGCTGTTGTCTTTCAAATCACTAAAGTTTTAAAGATTAGCCTCTAATTAATTTGTCCTCTAGGCTGTCAGAGTTTTCTGTACAGGACTCTCTGTACTGGCTTCAGTCTTACCTAAACAACAGGAACTTCTCCATTGGAGTTGACAGAATGACATGCGTTGTAATCCAAGGTTCAATCTCGGGTCCCCTCCTGTTTACATGCTCCTGACAGCTCAGATTAGAACAAGAAATAAGTTTAGACACCAGCTGCGCAGATGATGCACAGCTCTACATTACTATGTCACCAGGTGACTCCGAACCATTGAACAGAACTTTCTCCAGATGAACAGAAACAAATCTGAAGTTTTATCTTTGGACCTACAGAGTGAAGATCCAAAGTCAGCATGCAGCTTCAGTTGTTACACCTGGCAGTTGGAGATCAGGCTGAAATCTGGATGCAGTGATGAACTCTGACCTGAACCTTCAGTTTTAAGCCTCCAGGATTAAAGGACTAAAGTCCAATCAAGATCTAGAGAAACTCATCCATGTGTTTATTTTGTATACTTTGGACTCTCCTTCATTTAACTGGGTGTCTGTCAGTCTTTTGGGTTTCTTAGATGTCCCTGGCCAGCAGGGGGCACCCTGGAGCTGGTTTTACCTCAATCTGACCATAAAAGTTAATTTTAAAACATATTTAAACAACAATCTGATGCAAAAGTGATGAGGAACTTTTTTAATGCTGGAAATGTACTTGAATATTTATTGTTGCTTTATTGACGTTTCCCCTGATTCTCCAAACTGAGATCACAGTGAGTTGTTACTACTTACAGTAGTAACTTAAACAACCTGGTAAGATACTGCCTGCTCAGGACTACATCGCACAACCCCTCTTGAAAGGAAAAGAAAAAAGCGGCTACTTTAACAATCCCTTTGTGCAATCCTCCATGAGTTAAGCCTCTTATTTTGGTTTACACAACATACACACTTCCCTAAGTGAAACTAAAACATTCGGTCGCATGAACCAAGCTGTTGTTTTTGGGGTTTTCTTCGACCACATGAAGTGTTGCGATGCAGATGAGAGTTTACTGCATGTTTAGAAAATTCATCTCAGAACTGTTTGGACTCATAAATCTCAGCCCTGCCATCCATGTGTGATTACTTAATTTCCTTTTTCCCTTTTGTTTTAGGCGGTTCTGAGCAACCATGATGAATTTGGTCTTTAATTATATTTAGTAAAGGGAAAAATATATTTTAACAGACATGCATGGAGGAGGAACCATACAAGTTGAACTTCTGGAAAAACTCACTAACTCTGTGATGTGACAGAGCAGAGCCCAACTATAAAAGCAAGATTTGGTATCTATGGCTGACACAGATTTTATTTTATTATTCCCTAACCAATGCTAGAACATGATGAAATGCCACTCGTGATTAATATGCAATTTCCATTTCCGAAGCCAAATTGCTTTTTAAAAAACATGAAATTAAAGAGAAGGTATTTATGGGAAGACATCTGGGATAAAAAATTAGAGTCTTATTTGGACAATATGAATCTATAAAGATTTTCATATCAGTGTAAATCTTGATTACTTCAAGATCTTTGCATGTGTGTTTGTGTGTATGAATGTTGCTTCTCTTATTTTTCCAAAAACAATGCTTCAGTTATTTCACACCTACAGCTATAAGAACCAAACAGACTGACAAACACTCCATATGAAGAAAATATTCAGTCAGAATTTAAAGTTAATTTAATTAGTTTTCCTGCTTACGTTTGCTCTGGGAAAACTTTTCATTTATAGTGAAGCATATCTGCAAATAAATGCCTTTCTGGATATATATCAGTGGAACAGCATAACGTCAGCATGCATTTTATACTCACAAGTTGAAAAACTTTTATAAACATTCCCAACAGACGTTGGAAAGTCGTCGGTTTCTCATATTCCAGCTGATCTCATCCATAAAACTCCTGCATGGTTACCTTGCTTATGAAACATAAACAGTTGCATTACAAATACATAAAAACTATTTTCTTCCTTTGCAAACTTCTAGAGAACTCAGCTGAAGAACCATCGTTTGAGAACCGAGGTTCATTTTCAGTTCGATTCGTTTAGGAGAAACAAATAAAAAGTGGCCACTAGAGCTGAATGGAGATTTAGATTTTTTCTGATAAGCAGGAATTATGATTGACTGGATGTACCTGAATGCATCAGGGCAGTACCAGTGTGTTGTAGCACCGGATTAGCTGAGCAGCATTTTGGGCTGGTTGAAGGCTCCATGCTGCTGGATTTGGACATTAGTTGATTTTTCCTCCAGTACCAAAAATGGGAGTAATTCAATTCAGTGCAAACCCAAAAGGTTTGACCCTAATCATACAGTTAAAAGGCAAAAACTGAGGAAATATATGTAAACTTATGCATAAAATAATAAAAAAAAAAATCTAAAAAAAACGTTCTTGCAAAGTTTTCTGGCATTTATTTAACAAATAAAACTAATTTTGGTAGAAAAAAAAGAGAAGATTGATCTGATTTAACTTCAGGCAGTAAGGAAAAAATATCTGTGCCTTTTTATTCTGTGTGTAAACTTTCAACTGGACATTTGTCTTATAGAAATTGTTGAAAGTAAATCATTGGATTAAACTCTATTCTTGTATTTTAATCTTTCAATAAATGTCCTCAAATTAAATAGTTAAATATTTCAAAATAATTCAGATTTAAACTGAGCTGCTGAAATAAAAACATCTGAAAGCTTCGTGTATATTTCTACGTCAGGTGCCATCGAGTCGAGGCCGGCTTACGGAGCGCCGTCCATCATCACAGCACAAAGCGCTCCAGTTTCAGAGATCGTCTAAGTATTGCAACAATTACGGTATGAGAGGAAATTGAAAAGATGGGACACAGAGCCATGTAAATAATCTGTTCCAATAGCCCAGAGACTTCTCCCTGGTCTCTTTCATTAGGTCCTACAGCCTGAAGATCAAAGCCCAATCAGGCTGATGTTCCTCAGGAGAGAAGACTTCATGCACAGATGCTGCTGTCCTGATTACACTTTATGGGCCATGACTGGATCCAGTTTGGAGGCGACAGTGACGGGACAGATTCTTGGGACACACAAACTCAGCACAGCTCAATCCAAATGCTTTATTAAACATCTTAAAAGCATTTCCTCTCATTCATCACCATTTGCGGTCATTGGCAGAGTAAACACCGAGCTATTCCAGGCAGCTTTGCTATTTCATTTGATTCCGCTGTTGCTCATAGTTTGGGCTTTGCATACTCCCTTCCCGACCACTTCAAAGGCGGCTCCCTTGTAGGTCGCGACGCAGAGGTCGTCGGTGCGCAGCTCAGGCTGAACCTGCTCCCACACTTTCTTTTTAGGGTTCAGCTCCTTGTCTGGTTCACCTGAAACGAATGAAAACAAAGTCTGAACCCGAGTTCTCTTGAAGCAAACAGCTGGTTCCTGCTTCCAGAACTTTTTCCCCTCCTTGTATAACCTGTGGAGAACACAACTTCAATACACTTAGTTTGACTTTCCGTCATGTTCCATTTGAGCCTCGGCCTCATAAAACGCCTGTTTGTTCTCAGCGGTAATCCAAACCATGGAAACCCAACGGAGAGGTGAAGTTCTCATCCCACCATTCTGATCTTCTTTAGCATCTGTCAAAACTCATGCAACCGTGTTTCATTTCTGGAGGCTGGCTTGCAGCTAATCAAATCAGAAGCTTGAAAGAGCTTCTAATTGGGAACTTGTGTTGATGTTTGGGTTCCAGCAGACATCCTCGGCCGTTTCAGGCAGAAAAAGTGAGCTGCAACCGCTCACCTTTTGGGAAATGTGAGTAATTATAGACGGTGTGTTGACACTGCAGGGTTTATTGGGGGAAAAGAAAGTAAACAGGAGGTGAGCAAAAACCCTCCATGTATTTTTGATGTTTTTACAAGAGTCATAGAGGGATCCAATTAGTTGAACATGTTGGCCTAAATATGTTGTAATTTTCCTATTGACTAAAAAAATTGCAGCTTAAACAACATGGCAACGTCGCTGTGTGTTCTAACTGAGGCTGCAGTCACATCCAGAGACTGTTACAGTTATTATATGAGAACATGACTAAAGAAGGAACTAAGAGCCCCTATTTTAAATCATTCATATGAGAATGATTCCCCTAAATTAATTTGTCCATAAGCAAAGCGCAAATTTAAATGATGTTTTTTAAACTTGAGGTTGGCTAAACATCTACGTTGAAGTTTCCTCTACACACTTAAGAATTTTTCGAGTAGTTGGATATTTATATTCATGCTCTTATTTTGAAGTCTGTTTATGCAGCACTTCTGTTTCCTCTCCTGTCCTCCTCTCTTCTCTTCCAAGAAATTTTATTGAGCAAGTGGTGTGTAAACAACAAACAAAAGAATGAGGGATGCAGAGAATTCAATACTTACATGAACAAACAGCCAGGAGTGTTAATTAAACAAAAACATGGAGAAATCTAGAAAAATTCACACATATGAAGTTTTTTGAGAGCCTTTTGTCACCTTCACCTCGGAGGGTATAAACACGGCTGAAATAACACTTTATCTAAATTCCATGCTGGTGTTGTGCTTTAGCATTAGCTTTCCTTAATTACAACAAAATCAAAGCAGTCTAGAATTTTATTTCAATAAATGCCATGTTTTTGTTGCTCTTTAGCATTAGCTTTCACTAAATGTCATGTTGGTGGAGTGCTTTGGCGATAGCAGAACTAATTTTTATGATTAGGGCTTTAGGGTGAGTGCAACAAGCTCTTTGGCTAACGGTGCCCACTACTGGTTTTCATCTTAATAACCCAGACTGATGACATCTGGCTGCCTTTTCTGCAAACTCACAGGGCTGAAGTCCAGAGATCTCTGCTTTCTTAGAGCAACTACAAGTGATGCTTCCTCATGTGTTTAGTATCAGCTGAAGAGAAGAAGAACAGCCTGAAAGGAAGCAGTTGGAAACGCAGGGATCACAACTTCCTGGTTTCATCCTGAAAACAAAGAGCGTGCTCCTTCTCTTAGAAAGCTTCTATCCTGCAACTTCAGCTGCATCCCTGCTCCAACACCTGAATTAAATGGAGGAATTCCTTCATCATTCCATCGCTGTTAATTGAATTCAGGTGTGCTGGAGATGGGATGCACCTAAAAGCTGCAGGATGGAGGGAATGGACACCTGTTGTCGTCTTTGCAGGTTGCTTTAATAGACAGGAAGTCAACGGGACGCGGTTTCCTTTCAAAACTCGTTCACTTGGATCAAACCTAAGAAATAATTAGGACGCTCATTTCCTCAGCAAACTGCAACAAGACGGTCAGGTTACAGTCTGATTGGCCGTTAAGCCCACCAGTCACAGTTCATTTATACAGCAGCAAACAGAACCCTGAGATGGGTTTAGAGACCCGTTCTGTGGCGTCTTCAAGCGTTCAAACCCATGATGTCATTTCTGCCAACTGAAAGCTTTAATGGCACCCCTCATTTCCTAAAGATAGGAACTATTTGTGGACACTGAGGAAGGCTTGATGACCCATAGATTCCCACTCTTCTGGACGGACACACACCTGGAAAGCCTTGGACACTGACTCTGTCCCCGGGGACGGATCCGCTCGGAGGGTCCAGGATCTCCACTTTGTCTGGCGAGCTGGCACACATGACCATGGCCTGGGACACCACGCCTCTCATCTTGGCCGGTTTGAGGTTACACAACAGCACCGCCATCCGGTTCTGCATCTGCAGAGGAAACCGAGTCAGAAAGTGAAATCTGGAACCCAGTTCTTTGGTTCTGTCCGCGCCCCGTTTCAGGAGAAACAAACAGGAACTTATCAAACATTCCCAAAATGTCCTTCATTGAGGCACAGACAAAACATTTAATAAAATAATGTTATCTTTTCAGATATTACAACATAAATCTAAAAACACTGATGTGTTTTCCTCTGTGGACAATTTTGGCTGCATAAACAAACCAGATATTCTAAACTGAGCAGTAATTGTTGAAAATTCCCCAAACACTCCTCCCAATATCATCCAGTCCAAGTCCTGGGATCCAGACTTAAGCCAATAATTTAATTATGGTCAGCAGAACAGACATAAAACCAGTGATGTATCACCTCCTGTCTCTGACTGCTGGTAGCTGGACAGATTGACGGTAATAAGCTGTTTATCTAAATCTGTCCACCAGGATGTCAAACAGGAATTTCGCTGCAGATTTACCGACTGATCCACAGACCGATCCGGACAGAAACAGTCTGCAGCGTCTCTGCAGCAACACAGAAAAATATTATTATATATTATAATTAAGAAACAGAGAAGATTGCATCCTGAAGTAGTTTTGGCAACAAAAATACTGTTAAATGAACCAAAAAGTATCCAGAGACAAGAACTGTCCAATAATAGGAACTTTTATTGGGAAACAAACTATTATCGTTAATTTTGATTAATTCATTACATAGATTTTAACACATAAAAGATGTAATGAATTAATCAAAATTAATTAGTATTTTTTAATAAAAATATTGTGATGAACGACAAAGCCGGATAGTTAAATAAGTTCCAAAGTGTCCATCGGATCGGGAACGCCGTCTTTCACCATGTGGTGCCTCTGTGACGGCTGTTTTCAGAGAGAACTGCACCAGCGTTCGCTCCAGGATTAAAGCTTCACCACTTGCTTGGTGCGACTCTAAAAGCTGATTTACAGTCCCGCTTTCAGAGGTTTGTATCAAAAGTCCACTGAGGAAGAAGTTAGCGCTTATATTTGTGAACAAAGAATATTGTGCGGCTTGTGACTTTTATCTCACACACACTCGCTCAATAACTGTTCTGACACACACTTGGCTCAGGCAACTTGATCTATAAATAATGTCTTCCAGTAACATAATTACCTCATATTTTCACATTTCCTGTCAACATTATTTCAACACAAAGACCCGGCTGGTCAGCTGTCCTCGTGCCTCTGAATTAATGCTATGTTATTGCATTCTAGGCAGTAAAATATTTTTGTTTTATTATTTGAAAAAGGAGTTAAATGATTTGTTTATTTGAATTTTTATTGTATTTTTAATATTGTATAAAATAAGATAAAGTAGTTAAATAAAAAATGTGTCAATTTGTGTCAGAATATTTAACAGATTAATCGATTATTAAAATAATTTTTACTTGCAGCCCTAGGCTTTATATTTATCATAGGACGGAATCATAATTTTTTCTGTACGTTTTGTATTCAGGTTCATCCCAGGAGATGACCAACAGATTTATCTCTAAATGTCTGATTTGTCAGAGTTTAGTGGTTTAATAAGCTGCATAAAATGTTCAGGTACCTGCTGAAGTTCAGAAATTATAGATGTGTACATGCAGAGCCAAATTTAATTATTTTAGACCAACACAAATGTTAGAAAGGACACTTTAGTACTTCAGAATTATTAAATTACTTACAACTCTTTAATAGTTTCAAGTCCATAAACGTATCTGTTCAAAGCAGTTTGGGTTCAATCCTCAGAATAATTTAGAGTTATGATAATGAATATTTAATAACTGTTATTAAAGCGTTTGTGTTTAACGAGGATCAGGCAGTCGGTCCAACCTGCGTACCTGTTCCAGAGGGATGTGCTTGACCAGTCCGCTGACCACGGTCCGGGGCGCCGCCTCGCCCACATCCACCTGCTCCACATACAGGCTGTCGGCGTCCGGATGCTTCTCAGCTGTGATTATACATCCAACACGCAGGTCCAGACGGGACACGTCCACCTTGGCGTCCTCCTGGCTCGGAGCCGCTGCCTTCTTCTCTGCTTTCTCACCTCCTGAAAGCAGAAAAACTCCAGTAAAAACCATGAAACCAGGCGGTTTGCAGGAAGGTCAGGTTGGCCTGAATGTGGCAAAAGACGAGCAGCTGGGGCTGATTTCATGCTTTATAATTGTGCATATCAATACAAATATTTGTTTAAAAAGATGAATGGGTCCCAAACTGATACTGGCCTTATACATATCACAGAAATTAAAAACCACTTGAAACAATGCAGGACATTTTTGTTGGAATCTGATTAAATTTCCTCCCAGAACTGGAACCAGACCGGATTGATGAATGGCCGGAGGAAGGCCTTGTGTTAACCTCAGCGGTTCCTTTTCCAGGACGATAATCAGAACAACGTCTCCACCTGAACACAGCCAGGGGAGAGAAGGTCTTCCAGCACAAATTACACTGAAGTCTGGAGGCTGGGATCTTCAGGATGGTAAAGACGTCAGAAATGTTCAGAATGAGACGCAGCAAACAAAACTGAATAACACAAACAAAACCAAACATCACTGACTGAACGCTGGGGCTTTCCCCAATTTATGTTTCCACTGATCCCAGTCCTTTTAAACTCAGCTATAATGTTTAAACAAAATAGACTCGGTATGAATTCATGATTGATATATGGATAGTTGTTAAACATGAGGGAGGAAGAGAGGGATGAACGAATGAATGGACGGAGCCTGTAACAATCTGTTGCCTGATCATAAATCTGAACATAATAAATAAACAAAACTTTTTTGCTCTTAGCTTCTCTGATCTTAGAATCTCTGGATGTTTTGTTTTCCTTCCTGGAGTCAAACAGAGGAAATAAAACCAACAGCAGCTGAGACCATTAGTCATTTCAGCCATAATCAATCATCTCCACTGATCAAAACCCAACAACCTCCTCCACTTTCCTCCACCAACCTTTTTTCTCCTGCTTCTTCTTCTTGGGTTCGTCTTTGGGTTGGGGGTTCTGGGCAGCAGCGGGCGGGAAACCAGAGGGTGGAGCAGCAGACGGTTTGGGAGGAGCGGGCTTCGAACCCACATCAGCACTGGCGTCACCCGTCGACATGGCAACGTCCCGCACTGCAGGGAGAACAACAGCAGAGACGGTTCAGACAATCTGGTTCAGTCAGTCCAGTCCGGTTCAGACAATCCGGTCCAGTAGTCCAGTCCGGTCCAGACAGTTCGGTTCAGACAGTCCAGTCCGGTGCAGAGGCGGCTGCACCACCCGGACCAGTTAAATGACCCAGAGCGGTTTTATTTACTCAGGCAGTGGGAGGACGGCTGCCTGAAGCAAACACTCTAAATGACAGCGTGTCGCCGCTGATGGAGCGGAGGGCAGCGAAGACGGAAAACAACGAGCGGCGGCCGGCGCTCAGCCTTCCAGGAGAAATGACCCGTCATTTGGGGCGCCTCATGTTTGAACTACCACAACATGCAGAGCCGGAGTCGGACAAACATCGGTCTGCAAGAACGCCTCCGTCGCCACGATGCGTTCAATCACCTTAATTCTATGTTAAGATCTGAACTATCCGGTTCACTAAAACTGCAGGCAGAAGCTTCAGGTCTCCTGTGTTTTTCTGACAGTTAATAGAAACTTATTTCTTGGCAAAAACAAAAAAGAGGAACTGTTCAACTTTTGTGACTCTTTGATGCACTGGAGTCAAGCCAGAAACCCACTGATAGTCGACATAGGAACAAACACTGAACACTGGTGGTTTGCGGTTTATTCCTTTTAGTTTGAGGAAATTATAGATTTAAGACTTTAAAAGAACTGAAGTGATGCAAACTTTGAGCTGAGTTGGTGACATGAATCTTCAGGGTGTGGTGCTAGCCAAATCACAACCTGTGATTTCATGTGTTTTCATGAGCACACCTTGTAAAATTTTATTGTAAGCTGTGCATATTATTTAGTTGCTAAACAATACTTTTTCTTAAACTGACCCATAATATTACCAGATTTGGGTTAACTTCAGTCATAAAACATAAACTATCAGAGCTTTTCCTTCAAACAGTTCACACTCAGCAGTTGAAGTTTGGATGTGAGATTTTGGGATGCAGGGGCGCCGCAGCACCCCCTGGTGGATGTCAGGACATGTGCATCTAAAAGGAGCTTAAAGTAAAAGAAACGAACCAAAGTTCCCCTGTTGGTGTGAATATTTCAAAGATAACTTCAGTTGTTTTGTGATCCATTCTTAAAACAGCAAAGACTCTATGGAGTTGGTAAAACAAGTGGGAGGAGAAAACATCAGAATTATAGAAATTCTGCATTTTTAAAACATGATTGTAATTTTATAGAAAGAGCATTAATTAATCTATCTTCCCAGATGACATAAGCTAATGCAATCTGTTTAAATATTAGCATCACATCGAGGCCTTGCTCTCAACTGGGAAAAATAAGTGTCTAGAACTTTTCTTAGTATTGCATCGAGTTTGAAATTTTAACAAGGCGCCACTTGACTCCAGATTTAAAGTTATGGAACAAAGTCGGACTTCTCTGTGAACTGAAACCCTGTTTGATCACAAGAGGATTTACTGAAGCAACCGATGGATAATTTCCCTGCAGGGCATTGAAGTCGGGTTATAAAGTTAGTCTTTTAATCTTTAAACCAGATCAGAGGAGCCCTGACAGTATTTATCTATGTGTGATTGAGCTAAGCAATCAAGCATGGTCCCGATTGGAAGAACGTTGTGTCCAGTGTGTTGGAACACATTCCTGAAGAATTCCAATTTTACCCAATTAAACAACTTATTTCTTCCAGACCGATTTCATTCCCGCAAATCCCTCATGGAAAAGGTCGACCCATGTTAGATGCACAACTACCGGCGGACATGTTGTCCTCATCAGTCCGAGTCAACATACCTCCTCTCCTTTTTTCTCTCTCCAGCAGCTGTTTCTTCAGCCCCTCGATGTCGTTCTTCAGCTTGGCGTTCTCCGCCGTCAGTCTCTTCTCCTCTCTCACGCTGGCCTGGACCGCTGGAACAAAAACACCCTTAAATATATAAATTACTTAGAAGGGTTTGGATGTTAAAATAAAAGTTGTTCACCTTTCAATTAAACCATTTTTCACCAAATAATAGACGTAGAGAACAGAATGAGTCCATTTTCCTTTTTTTTTCTCTGAAGAGTTTTTGCGGCGCTAGTGGCTCGTATTTTTTTGACAGTAGGCAGACAGGAAGGAGGGTGAGGAGAGGGGGGAAGACATGCGGCAAAGGTTGTCGGGACCGGGAGTCGAACCCGCGACGTCTGCGTCGAGGACTAAGGCCTCCAAACGTGGGGCGTGCTAACCCGCTGCGCCACCACAGCACGCCCCAGAATGAGTCCATTTTCAATCAAAAGCTGGAACTTTTCTTTCTAGACAAATCTGCACTATGACTCTAAATTTAAATAAAATTATCATTTTGCACACATTGAGTATGTTGTGATGCTTTAATTTAAATTAAAATGAGAGTGAAATCATATTTCCGGATCTGAATCAGAGCCCACCGCTCCCTTAGAGTGGTGTGAAAAAGCATTAACCAAAAACTCCACAAGCAAGCAGAAAAGTCAGTTTTTAAATGAAAGTGTTTAACCTGCATGCGTCTGTGTGAAAAAGTGGATAAAAACAGCCTGCATGGCAGCGAATCAAGATGAAACCACTGCTGAGAAAGAAGAACATTACGGCTCGTCTCAGTTTTCCCAGAACATCTCCAAGACTTTTGAGAAAAATTGTCTCTGGACTGTCGGGAAAAAAGTTTAAGACTTTGG
The DNA here is from genome assembly GCF_003331165.1 of Xiphophorus hellerii. Taxonomy (NCBI): domain Eukaryota; kingdom Metazoa; phylum Chordata; class Actinopteri; order Cyprinodontiformes; family Poeciliidae; genus Xiphophorus; species Xiphophorus hellerii. Next base: position 2,148,670 of record NC_045676.1, on the reverse strand, counting down.
AAGGTGCGTCTCCCGTTACATCTGGTGTAAAAGCAACACCGTATTTTAGAAAAGGAACGTCAAACCAACAATGAAACACGGGGGTGGCAGAGTGATGACCTCCAATCCTCCAATGTGCCTGAATGACAACAATTCTGCAAAAAAAACGAGTGGCCAACTTCAAACTGGAAATGAACCGAAACTGAAATTTATGATGACGACCAACGTCAATTTGCTCAAGTAAGTATTTTTTGTGTTTTTTAAAAAAAGAAAATTTGTTTGTGTCTTCTTGGCTGTATGAAGGTAAAGTTTGTGCTGCGCTGTGTGTACAGTCTGTAGTCACATGACTTCACCCCATGCAGTCTGTAAGAAGTGAAAGAGACGGTGAGGCTGAGAGAAAGAAAAACCTTTCAAATGTTGAAGCGCCGGTCAAGGAGGAAGACGAGGAAGAGGAGGAAGAGGGGACGCTCATTCCCCAAAAAATGGGTTGTCAATCATTTGGAAACATTTTTGGTTCAACAAGGATGCTGAAAATATTTTATACTGTTCAGTTGTGCTTATTTGTTCCGTAACGCTGAACCACTTTTTCTTAAAAGTACACATTTAAGAAAATGTGTACTTTTCTTAAATGAAGAAAAGTGCACATTTTCTTCATTTATTTATAGACGTTGCAGTTTTCAAATCCTTTAAAGTAGAAATAAAACAATTGTGAAAAACCAGCCCTGTAAGGCTTTATGCTGGTGGAAATCAGCATTTTATGTAACCAGGTACCATGGATCTCTCCTACTAAAAGGTTCATGAAATGCTGCACATTGTCTCTGTATAAATAAGTAAATAAACAGAATAAACAGTGTGAAGGTGAGCCGCTCAATACATCACGACATTTCATCCAGTAGGTCAACATTCCTCCAAAGCTGGAAAGATTCAAAGCCAGTTATCACAAACACTTTACTGCAGGTGTTGCTGCCAAGAGTTACCCAACCAGTTACTGGGTTTAGGGTGTCCGCAAATTCTTAAAAAGTCTGAAATTCATGTATATAAAGTAGGCCTGTCACGATAGCAAATTTTGCTGAGCGATTAATTGTCTCAAAAATTATTGCGATAAACGATAATATTGTTTGAAGACCTTTTTACACTGATTTAATGGAAATGACGTAATAATGCATGCGATTTCTTGCCAAAGATAGATACACTTTATTTTCAAAAGAACACTAAACACTGGAACTGATAAACAAAATAAACAAAACAACCAAAAACGAAAACAAAATGGATTCTCAGTCTCCATTAACAAAAAACGCACTTGAAAAAAAAAACTAAACAACATAAAGCCAAAGTGGAAATAAATACTCCATTCAACCAAAAGAGTGCAGATTATGAAGTCTGTATATTATGTTGCCCTTCAGTAATAATTAGATTTAAATAGAGAAAATGGGCACATCGACTACCTGATGCAATAATTCACACTACATGATTTTTTGCTCCTATTTTTCCCTTTACAACAATCTTAGAACGTTGGTCTTTCTAAGATTGTGTGGTGTGTTATGGTAGATCGTCCTCCGATCTAAATCAGGGTTTTTTCCCGACTGGGCGCTTTAACGCAGCCTGTTCAATGTGACAGGTAGCCAATCAGAAAGAACGGATTCTCCTCCTGGCTTTCTGAGGGTAAATTACGGAGGGAATCCCAAACAGCTGAAACGGCGCAACCCGAAGTCCAGCAGACATTGGAGATGATATGTGGAAACAATATTAATGTTTATTCAACATGCAAAGAATATAGAAATGACAAGAGGAGGAGTTGGAGCGAAATTGCTACCGCAGTTGATAAACCCGGTAACTTTTCAGCTGTTCTTCGTTAACGTGACGTAAATAGGTTATAATGATTTTCATTCAGTCAGGACTTTATGCTGACACTAGCATTGTGTCTACCTGCAATGCAGACTGTAGTAAAGCATTGATTAATGCCTGGTTTTAAAATTAGTTAACTGAACTTGTAGCCATTATTTTGTGCCCATTGTTGGACACCACACGGCAGGAACGAACCCGATCGAACCGTTATATCAAGGATTTCTGTCGGCTAATGTGTGGCCTGTCAGGGTTTGAAAATGGGCCGACAATCGGCTGACAGCTCTAAGATCGTGTCGTCTGCGCTGGGCTTTACACTGAGGAAATGAGGAAGGGAGGGTCAGTGGAGAGCACCGGAGTTGAGCCTTTTTTTCATTCAGTGTCATTAACAGAAAGAGAAAAAGGCCGGAAGAGACGATAATGCCGATAATTAAAATGACGTCGATAGTTTTAATTTATTGTACGATTAATCGATTTATCGTTTATCGCGACAGGCCTAATATAAAGTAAAGGCCTTTAAAATGTCTTAAATTCACTTAAATATTGAATCACAGGTCTTAAATTTTGTTTTGGCAGGACTATTTAATTGTATATTTTCTGGGGGGGGTTTCACTACGTTCTGTGACCCACTGCTAACATACTCTTGTTAGCTAACTAACTTTGTTTGTTAAACAAACTTTAAAATATTTCTTTGGAGATACAGGTCTTAAATTCCATCCACAATGGTCTTAAAAAGTCTTAAATCCTGTTTTCACACAAGATCACGAAGGTTTGGATTTTTCATTGCGTAATAATAAAGACATTCTATGTTTCTTTGTGTTGTCTTTGACTAATATATAAATCAGTTTGATGTTCTAAAACACGGAAGTGGGACAAACATGCAGATAATAGGAAAGCGTGACGGGTGCAAACAGTTTTTCACACCATCACTGTGTTTGCTAACGTGAGGATGAGCTTCTTACAGGCCTTTTCAGTCAGCAGCTGGACCTGCTGCTTCAGGAACTCCATGATCTGGTCGGCCTCAGCCGCTCGCTGCTCCAGCCTCAACAGCGGATTGGGAGTCGACATCTTGATCAGGGAGCGAGCGGCAAACCTGGAAGGAAACAGAAACAACAAACAGCCGTGTTTATGAAACAAGACGCAATCTGCAGACCAGAGAGCTGAACGCGCTTCAAGAAAAAAAAACAAAAACAAAATAAAGTGTTTTGAATTGTAGTAAACAGCGGTGTACAGTGAGGTTAGAGTCGCAGGGTGAACTTTAGTGACTAGCTGTGTACAAACAGAAGCGGAAGATGAACATTTGAGCTCCAAAGCTGACATTTTAGAAGCGCTTCACCACAGAATCACCACAGAGTTACGTCTGCTGAGTTCAGGCAGTCTCAACAAAAACGGATGCTGTAGTCTCCTGTTATTGGTCAGACTCACAGGCCGGCTGCAGGACACATATCATAACTGAAATATGGAACATAAAGCAGAGGAATTTATTTGTGTAATTAGAGCCGTCAGTTATTAAGACAAATGGTGAATGAGATAATATTGGTGAATTTTGCCACAAGGAGATGATGTGTGATAAAAAAAAACAGTAATTAGAGCTGTGTGACAGATTATAAATTAAATCCAATTTACAATTTTAATAATTTTTTTCTCACTTTCTTTTCTAAAAAAGAAATTACAAATGACAGAAAATATTGAGAAACATTTTTAATCACAGTCAGACTTAAAGCTAGTTGAGACGTAGCTGGATATCTGGGAAATTAATACATTTTTATGCATTTTGGCCTTTAATCCACACAAAAACTCCACTAAATATCATTCAAATGATTATATATAAAACCTCAGAAAAAAGTGGATATTTGGGAAAAAGAAGATGTAGGGTCCTGCGCATAAATAATGCACCAATATATCAACATAGTTGCTCTCTGGGATGTTGGAAGCAGCAGAAATGTTTCTGGATGTTTTCCCAGATCTGAGTCTCTCAGGTTTGCACATATTTCCTTTAATTCATGCTTCGTGTTTCTGTCAACTACTGGATCTGATATAGACAGGTGTGTGTGTGTGTGTGTGTGTGCGCCTTTTCGATTCAAGTCCATCCAGCCAGTCAGCTGAATTTACCACAGGTAAGCTTGTTCCAATAAGCAATAAATCAAATAATAGCAAGATAAAGTAAAATGAACTTGATGATTAATATCTTTGAAGGGCAGTTTTGTTTATAAAGACATCATAATTAAATTTATTTATGGTTTCTGTTGTGTGTGCTTTTTATTTCAGTTATATTTATCATTTTTGGTTGTTGGGTTTTATTTTGAATATTTAAAATATCTTTCAGTTCCAGTCTTAAGTGTTCTTTACAGAATTTAAGTTTATTGGTCTTTGAGAGTGTGAATTTGCCATGTTATGCCAAATATCAATATATTATTTGAAAAACGTCTCAAAACAACAATTTATCATCCAGTAGAATTTGTTATGGTGAAAAGCCTGAGCTCCATTTAAGCTGCAGAAACATTTCCAGGATGATCAGTGGAAACTCCAGTCTGAGCTTCATCTCAAAGGGTATGAATACTTACATAAACTTTATTTCTTGGCTTTCTATTTTTTAAAAAATTGTAAAACACTCAAAAACTTAAATCCACATCATCCTGATTTGTGTATAAAATCTCAAGGAAAGAAATTAATTTAATACAATTTGTAATAAAGCTGGAACAAAATGTGTGAAAAGTGAAGCAATGTGAAAGCTTTATAGATGCACTGTGTATGTAAAATAAAGTTCTGGAGAAATGAGTGGAATAATAACAAATTTAATTAAAAATGTGTTAATTCAAAGCTGCAGATCAGTTTGACTTTGGGGAATAGAAATGAATAAGACTTCGAGTCGGGGCGGAAGAAGTTTTTCCAATGCTGCAGCGTGGAGCAGAAAACGTCTCAGATATATTACAGGAAAAACAAAAGCTGGCTGGAGATGAAAACTGAGGAAATTAAAAACACAGAAGGGCTGGAGTTGATCAGATCAGGGATCAAAGCAGAAACTGATCTGAATTAAACAGCTCCAGTGGTGAAGACATCATAAAAAAAAGAACGAGTGAACCTCTGAGCACTAAACTGTGTATTAGGCGTTATTAGTTGTTACTGCGCAGCTAAAAATCGGCCCACACAGACGGTTCAGATTAAACATGTAAAACTGCCACATTTATTTAGTGTTTTTTTGCCAGGATGTGGAAGTGTTTCCAGATTTACGGTTCACTTCCTGAGAAGAAACAGTCAGTAGGAATGCACCAAACAACCTGTCTTCCACGCAAAATGGAGACAGAGAGCCAGCGCCACCTACAGGTTTCAGGAGGCTCAGCACGTTTTCAGATAGAAGAAGCCAAGAGTCAGACTGACCTGGACACAGGAGATAAACCCGGCTGTCCTTTAATACCCGACACTTTTAAAACATTTGGAAGTTATGTCATTGTCAGTATGAGGCATAAACTGATGGAATGAGTTCAGATCATTATGACTTCCAGGTTCTGTCTGCAAAATCTAAACTCAAACTATAACTTCATAACTAGAAATAATCAGTATGCATGTTTTATATGTGTCCCTGCTCTGTCACAGCTTAATTAGCTCATCAATATTTAACCAGAAGAACATCTAAACCATCAACTGGGGCTGCATAATATATAGCTAATTATTGTAATCGCAAGATCCATACGGCCAATATTCACATAGCAAAGGACTGTTTGGAGTGCAATAATTGTTGGTTAATATATGTTAAGAATTCTTAAGTTGTGTTTTTCTTGCTAAATGTAATATTTAACCAGTAGAACAGAAATTAAATGATATGAAGCACCTTATTAAGTCATTCAAAGACACTTTACAATAGAGGTGGTCCGATACAATATTGATATCGGAAATCGGTCCAATATCAGTCAAACGAGTATCAGAATATATCGATCTGCATGTGAAATCTCTGATATAAGCACACTGACAGAAGCAATGCGCTCCAGTATTTAGTCTGCTCCATGATTTCTATCCTGCAGCAGACCCATCGGTTGATATTATTAAATGGGCCAGTTGTTCTCATCCCTATAGTGGTTGACTGTTGTTCTCTGAGTAATATCACTTGATCAAGTCTGTTCTAACATTTCACACCACAAAATAAGTAATAAAAGTATGTATGATTCGTGCTGATATGATATTGTGTCAGTATCGGCCAATTCTCAAAGCTGCAATATCGATATATGTTTAAAGGGAAAAGTTGTATAGAGACACGTTTACTTTACGATGGCAAACTACTGGACTGTAGTCACATCATTCTATTAGAGGAAGTCTGACAGAACCGAGGCTGATGCCGGTTCCACCAGTGAAGTGTCTTACCCAGGGACACGATGACAGATGGGCGTGATGGGGGACTGGAACCGGCAAAAAGGGACTACTTTCTCCATAGGCACAATCGCCAAGTTCATTTCATGACCACAAACGCTCACACCAAACACAAATGTCAATGCCAAAAATGTCAAAGGTTACAAAGAGAATTACAGGTTAGAAACAGCTAACCAAAGAAGAAAGAAGAAAACAGGCATAAATCGCACCTGATACTGTCATTGCAATGTTTGCCAATATTATCGCCATTAATCTATTGTCATTTATGGCCACTTTACATAAAACATGTAGCCAGTTATGAATTATTTGTAATTTCTAAAGGTATTCCATGAAACTGAAAGTAATGTGTTACTGATTGGTATTTTAGCACAAACTAATCATGTCTATGTTTATGTTATACTATCACTTCTTACTCCTATTATGGCGGTATTTTGTTTATTACATTAATTAACTTGGAACATTTCCTAGCAGGCTAAAATTGTGAACTTCACTCAATGTTGCGTCAGTTAAATCAGCTTATTTCACTTTTAACTAGATTTAGAACTGATAGTAGTTAGCTGAACGTTACAAAAGGCTTATCATATACTACAGTAATTAGTGTCGTAACCAAGACACAATAAAAACAAAACTTACATGTACCACTGCAGTCCCAGCACGTTTTAAGGACAGCAGGAGCTGCACAGTTAGCCTCTTACTGATTTACTAGCAGGCATGTCGGAGGAAGCCCCGGAAAACTCTGTTAGGGCCCCAGCGTGTGTAGATCTTCACACTATCCGGATAAGAAGGAATTTCCACAGTGAGGCGTTTCCTGCGCACATCCGGATGCTGTGAAAATCGATGAGTGCTGCTTGACTGAAGGAGGCAGCGGAAGTTGCCTGTTTTTCTTTTGTGTTTAAAATGAAATCACATCAGTTAAATAAAATAAAATTAAAATAAAATAAAATAAACATGTTATGGTGACACTAATTTATTTCATTCACAACTTTCTGCGGATTTTTTTTATGTACTTGTATTGCTTTGTCTCACAAAAATAACGTCACTCAGTATACTAATTTCTCTAACACCCCTCCCCTCTGAACAGGTGTTACACTAAAGAGTGTTGCCCCCTAATATGTGACTCCAGATGGTGCCGTTTGAAAGCCAGAAATACAAAGAATCACGTTATAATAAACCTGATTTTATAAGATTCAGAAGTGTCCATCTTCTTTGGCAAATTGGAAATTCTTGGGTGATTGTGACAAAATTGGATGTTTTTTGATTTTTATTTTATTTTTTACATTTTACCGTCAGTTCTCGTTCTCTTCGCTCCAATAACATTATTCTTCTGCATGTCCCACGCTTTCGAACTGAAAAAGGGAAGCAGGCATTCAGTGTTTTGCCCCCACAGCGTGGAATCAGTTGCAGTCTGAACTTAAGATGTCGGAAATGATTCACTGGACTTATTTCGAGCAGATCTGAAAGATAGGAAACAAGATTCTATGAAACAGTGTCATTGTTTTTAAATTGTTTTTATTGTTTTATACTTGTGCATATGTATTAATTGTTTTTATCTTGTAACCAGGTTGCTATGTATTGCAAATTTTTTGCCCAGGTCCCTCTTGAAAATGAGATCTAGATCTCAACGGGGTTTACCTGGTTAAATAAAGGATTAATAAAAAAATAAAAAATAAAAAAATCTTTGTCTAGAATGTTATGTTTGTGTTATTTAAACAAGACCAGAATAAGACTCACTCTCAATGGTTTTATCCAAGTCTAAATTTCAGTAAAGGTCACAAATGTTTGAGGTCAGCATTTACTACCAACAGAAATTTAAAGCAAAACATGTGTGGTTAATAAAAGATGAATACTTTATGTTGGATCTTACATCTTTCAATTTTGTCTATATCTTCCAAATTTCTTCCATCAGTGACAGAAAAAAACCTAAATGTGTGTTTAGTGAGGAATTAATTTGTTATGTTTATTTTTTATACAGTATCCAACATTAGGAAGAAATATTATTTCAGGGAAGGTTGGACAGGAAGGCATTCTGCTTTTACTTACTGAATGATATTTTCCTCTAAGGAGTCAAACTTTCTCTACAATCTGTTAAACTGAAGATCTCCCTAAAGTTTTCTTTATGATAAAGAAACAAGACAAAATAGACATGCTTAAAATCTACACATATGAAATATGTAGATGGAATCAAAGTAAGGCCTTTATGGAATTAAGTATAATGAATATTGATGAAGTTAGTCAGCATTGATTCCTTGTTGAATTATTCCATGTACTTTCTTTGTTCTTTATTCAGACAATAAAAACAGCCAGACCAATCATTTTACACATTTCTGTTTTATTAATATTCATAAAAGCAAAGCAGCAGGCTGAGATCTAAAACATGTTGGGAGTATTTGAAATCTATTCTGCTGTTGAAAACGCAGCTATTTCTGGGCTGAGCCCCCCAACGTTTCAGGATCCTATCAACGCCCCTGCATCACATCAGAATAAGAATCTTTTTAGTCACTTTAAAGAATATAAAAATAATTAGACATGGAAACATAACCCACAATTGACCTGCAACTGTGGAGAAATAAAAACAAGTTTCACAAAAGATCATTTCATTTATTAAATAAACATTTAATGTTTTCATCTGGGGCCCGCTCTCAGTAACATACAGTGTGTTCGGTTTTTTCAGAAGGAATCATGGGGACAGCAGTTAGAGTAACTTTTAAAGAGGAGGCCTTCATACCTTCATCCACATGCATCTGCATATAAATTCAACTTTCTGTCTTCTTTCAAAGCTTCAGCAGACATTTAAAGGTCCTTCAGAGCACCAGACATCCTCAAATCTGTTTTCATCAACATTCCAAATCAGCCAAATCATCCTTCCCTCCCTATTTCATCTGAAGGCAGTTCCCATTGTTGATGTGAGTCGGGACGCAGAGGTTCAGGTTGTCCACCCTCCTGTAGACGAAGTGGAAGACGTGCGCGAGCGGCCGGCTGTGCAGCTCGGCTTTGATCTGCTGGGGGTGCGTGTCAGCGGCGAGCTGCTGCCTCGTTTCCTCGGTGATCAGGAACAGCGCGTAGTTCTCGGGGTCGGGGATCTTGAACTTGTAGGCGCAGAGGGAGCAGACCTCCTCCGCCGTGGTGTACGGCTGCACCTGCAGGGTTTTAGCCGTGCAGCCCGAACCCACCTCCTGCAGGGCGACTCGGAGAAAGTTCTGTGGAAGGAAAACTCACATTATAGCTTCATGAAGAAAAACGGCGAGTGACTGAGGGTCATTTCGCGTAACGGAAACCCTGTAAATTCTAGACACTAACAGGTACCATAGAATTGCACAAAAATCCGTGAGGGACGGCGGAGTCCCAGCTCGAAATTCTGTGAAAGAGGAGCCTTGTGCCAGAAGCCCATTAAAATGCGCCTACATCGTTTTAAACTGTGTGATTGGGAGCGTGAGTGGGAATAAAAATAGCAACAGGTATTTTGTTCCATATAACACAGTAGGAGTGCAACAGGTAAACCTTTTATGGATGAAACTCGACTAAAAACCCACCTGTTTAGGATTGTATTTGAAACGCAATCAATTACAAATTTATTGATGGAACTTGACTTAATGTCGTGTTTTGATTGTTGATTCTATGCTGCATTGTGTTTCTGTGTTTGATATGATATAAAGCTCTTTGAAATGCCTTGCTGCTGAAATGTGCTATACAAATAAAATTTGATTGATTGATTGATGAAGAAGCAAAGGAGAGTTTAGGTAGGGTCTGGATTTGGGATCATTGTGCTGTTGGAACAAGCAAGTGCTAACTGTTGGCTTGATGAGACCTTTAAGGATTTGGGGTAGAGATGCACCGTTCCACTTTATTCACTTCCAGTACTGATACGGATATCTGAGGCTTACTGTCGGCCGATATCGATCCGATGCAGAAAAACAGCTGAATTGACTGAAAGTGTTTCTTCTTTTTCAGCAAAGACACAAAAGTACCGAATTAGAAATTTATTTGATAACTCTGCACCAGTGCAGCTCACTTAAAAACACAAATATCTTCATAAGCTGGTCAAACATGTAAAATCAACTTGAATTAGTTCAGTCAGTGCAGTTAGGAGTAAAACAGCCAATGTAAAATAAACAATGAAGAAACTGAAACTGACAAAAACAACAGGTTGACTGCTTTAGTCAAACATGCAAACTGCAGCAAATCTTCTTTCAAATGGTTCAGAAAGTGCAGAAAGGAATTTTAAATATAACATAAATAATAAAGCATGAAGTCGCTCAGAGCACAAAGCGTAGAATTAGACTCAATAGATCTGTCCTTATAGATTGGGTACATTATCATAGACATCTGATCTAGAATTTGTTTCATTATTGGGACCAATACAGATATTGATATTGGATCGGTGCATCTCTAATTTGAAGGTTGTTCTTCATCCCCACAGCATGATGCTGCCACCGCCATGCTTGACAGTGAACATACAGTGTTGTCACCAAATAGACTTCCTTTGGTCAACATTTTTCCAGAAGACATTTGCATTTTCTCTGTGGACATCTGCAAATTCAGTCAAGCTTGATGTGATCAGTGTTTAATGACTTTAAATGACTTAAAGATTGGAAACTGGCATTAATAATCCGGTAGTTTCCAGTTTCTGAACATCCTAACCCGTTTGCCTCTCAGGGGGACAGTTTTGGCCAGATGGTTTAACTTTGGACACAGCTGGGTGTTCCAGCAGGAAATGATCCCAAACACACATCCAAAATGCTTTTGGGACGCAGGCAGTTTCCATCTGTCATGCAGGAACACCAAAATAAAAGCGCTGCATGCAGTTACTCCACCAGGGGGTGCTGTCTACCAAAACGCAGATCATCTGATCCACATGGTGCTGTGTTAGTGAAGTTACAACACAGCATCATTCATGCACGTTTCTGATGCAGAGAAAGTTCAGATTTAAATCGGTATAAATTGGACTCACTGCCTGGATGTTCAAGGTGGGCTCAGGTCAGGCGAGGTACCTGAAAGTCGTCCACAGAGGGGGCGGAGTGCTGCGACGTTCGCCGGCGGTGCCACTGGTGCAGCGTGTTCCTGGCCTCGGAGCTCAGAACCTGGGCCGCCTGCTCCTCCTGGAAGTTCTTGATGAGCGCCATGGCACCGTAAGAGCTGGTCAGGTAGTAACCACCTGGAGGAGCAGGGAAACACAAGAATATGAATATTTCTGCTTTATATCCAGAGTCAGTTTTATCTTTTGAACAGATCAGTCAGATTATATTGGTCACAGTGACCTATATAATCCCGACATGCTTGTTCATTAGGAGGAGTAAAATCATCAAAGTCTGCAGCACCTTTTCTCATTAGGTTCAATAATTATTTCAGAGTAACAGATTTTAACTCCGCTGTTCAAAATAAATAACTTTTGAAGCAAAACGGATATAACAGGTTCAAAGCAGCTTAGTGTCACTTCACTTATTTACAGTTTGCTAGAACAGGAATTACATTTTACAGTACACTAATGCATCTAGAGCTCAAAACTAGTTGAAAAGCTTTTCAATGTAATTAAGAAGGGAGAAAACAAAAGCAATCCTACAATAGTGACAAAAATAGGCAGAGTTTATCAGACGGGAAATTTCACATGAATCTCCTCTGACAGGAAAAACAGGATATCCTGAAAATGAATTGCTTACATTTCTACTCTGAACCAGTGACTCTAACTGAAGACAGAACACAGAGCACCCATAATAATAATAATAATAATAATAATAATAATAATAATCTGGTGCAACATTCAGAATTTAGTGAGAAATAGGAAGAATGAGTCTAGAAAGAAGGAAGAATATCAGATTTTATGTTGTATTATTATTAATTCAATTAAAAGTTCAAACTTAAACTGTGTTAGCTTTAAGTTAGCTAACATAAATAACTGAACCCATGAGTGAAGGTCTGTTAAAAAGAAACATTGCAAACCGTGCAGGTAGGTGTGTGATTTCAAAGGAGATCCTGATGAAGTCACATAGTAGGACATGATTTGTCTTTGACATCTGGTGGGAATCAACATGGTTGAAGTTAATGCTTTAGCATTACCTTCCATTAGTGGAACTAATGTTGATGATTAGTAACTTTTTAGTCAGCGGTGCCCACCACTGAAAAGCGTTAAGCTGAAAAATTAGCTCCAATATAAATTTGGTCAGAAACTTTTTCATCCCAGATCTTCTTCATGGTGAGTATAAGAGGCACTCTGACTTCATCTGTCATCTTTTTTTTAGGGTTTAATTATTTTTAAGCAGGTGATTCTCTTTTTATGTTTTTTCTATATTCATATTTTTGTTGTACAATTTCTGCCTCAAAATAAGGAACCCACAACTCAACCGGATAATTTACAAAGAAATGAAACCAGATGACGCATAAATTACGAAATAAAAGCTCAAACGTTCTTTCTTCCAAACAGAAACTGGTTGATGGTTCTGTCTGAGGCCGTATCACCTCCAGCTCCTTACATCAGCCTTCGTGCCACGCAGGTCGACTCTGATAGGAAAATATTTCACCATGCGAGGTCGACGCCCATCCCTTCTCATCTGAATCAGATCCAGGCTATTCAAATCAAACACTAGACGGTATTTCCTAACACGCTCAGAACTTTTCCTTCCTCTGCACACACCTCAGATATTCTCACTAAATCATCTGGCAGAACAAAGATCGAATAATCACAGGAAAAATTACAAAGAGTTTAAAAAGTCAAAGAATATAATGAAATTCAAGCGATGTAATAAACCGGACATGGAAAAGCCTCCAAATAGAGTTAATGGTGGGTTCAAACGCATTTCTGTAAAAAACCCCCAGCAACTTAAAACTATTTCAGGGCAGTTTTTTTATTTGAAGTAAAGGTTTGGAGGTGATGAACTTTTGTTGCTGTAAACTCCAAATACTCATAAAACAGCTGTTAAGAATATTAGACAGGTTTATTGTCTCTTTCTCAAGGTTCAAGTTTCTTTAGTAAAACACAGTGTTTATTTCTTCAGTCAATAAAAAGCAACAAGCAACAAATGCTGCAAGTCTTGAACTCTTCTTTAATTTACGCAGAGCTGCAGCTGATCAGTGTCACTGAAGGTGAAAATATTTTGAGAATATAATTTATTTTAGATAAATCAGAAAAGATGCTCTTTTGAGCAATGTTTTTTCAGAAACCCTGTGAAAAATGGGAACGATTGGAAACATGATTTTCTCATACAACTCTCCAATTCTGTATTATGTGTTGTTATTTCAGAATTGAACTTTATGTTCTGTCTCAGGTTTTTCCTTGTCAGCTGTCTCCTGGATCAGCGCGCCTGTGTTTTTCTGTTTTTACGTGTTTTGTCCTCTTAAAACCCAGTCGGTCATGACAGATGGTTCATTTACACTGCGCCATGTTCTGCTTCTGCTGGAGATTTCTTCTTGTTAAAGAGAGTTTTCCTTTAGGGACCACATGCAGTACGGTAGAACTTCTAAAACTTTATTGTTTTAGAAGAAAAAAGTTCTCATGAGTGTGGTATGAAAAATAAAACTCTAAGTTTAAAACAACTTTCATGTTGCTTTTATGTTTGACAGAACTTGTTTTGGATTTGAATTCTTCTTTCTTGTTTTGTTTTTTGCTGATTTTGTTTTTCAGCAGAAGGAAATGAGTTGATATCACATTATATTCTGCATATTTATTGTATGTAATCCATATTTTTATGTTTTGTGCAGGTTTACCAGGAAGTGAATTAGAAAAACGCACTTTGTTTGCATGACTGAAATTATTTTGCGCAATTAGAATTTTCATTTAGGTTGTTAAGATGTTTTGTTTTATCTAATTAATGTTAGATAAAACAACATTTTTTTTGTTAACAAATGCAACAAATATTTTCAGAGTGTTGCAGATTTGAGTTCAACAGAATCTGCCAATAAATGTGAATCAGAAGCTGGAAGCTGGAGCCCTGGGATAAAGTTTTCATTCATAAATCATGGATGGCAGGTTTTTTTCTGCTAAACTAAATCTGGGAATCAGGAGTTTCTGTTATTTTGGAAACAGATCAGTGTGACTCAGTCAAAAAAATGCAAATTTGCCAATTTAAATAGAAACAAAAAGAAACAAGATGACACAAAGCTTTTGGGTTCAGTAGAAAACAGAAGTTGTTGCAAAATGACTTTGTGAATACTCATGTCACATGTAGCTGAGGAGGATTTTCCTCTGCTTGGCTGATTTCAGCAGAAATCTTCTCTGTACTAAGATGGAGGTGGATCCATAACGATCAGATATTTGTAAGCTGCTCATACAAGCGATTTCAGTATAAGAAATGGCCTTGTTCCTGTGAAAGGCCGTCCTCAGTGGAAAATGTCCTTTCTGAGGAAACTGAAACGAGCGTTCTGATGAACTTCCTGTCCTGCTGGCGTGAGGCGAACAGCGCCGCAGCAGAACCAAGGGAACCGATGCTCAACGTTCTGCCTCAGGCTGTCAAAAAGCTCAGCTCCTAAGACTGTCCTCCACATTGTTAAACTATTGTATTTTAATTGTATTTGATGAGAAACATAAGCTTGGAGAATCACTGATTTTTTGACTCTTTAGAACAGAAATCAAATAAAATGAGAAAAGCTGCAGTTCTAGAGCTGCATTTCAAACTAGAATATCATCAAAACTTTATTTATTTCAGAAATTAAGATAAAATAATTTAACTCATTTGCATGGATTGATAGTTGTCAGTGTTGTTGATGCACCTATTACTAGCACACTTTTTCCTTCCACTAAACTATGTAATAACATTTTGGGATTCAACATTCTGAAAACAACCAGTTTCTTTAGCAGACAGCTGTTTGTGGCCGACCCCTCTTCAGTAGGAGTCAGTGACCATCAGCTGTCAAGTCAGCTGTCTTTCTTACAGACCTTTTAATATTTTGAGAAACAAAATGATATTTTTTTATTAACCCTAGGTCATAAAAATGACAGGAAAAAAACAGTTGCAACATATCTCTATGTGATCAAGCTGCATAGGAGTTACATTTTTTAATTAAATAAATTTATTAGATTAAATTTTTTATGATATTCTAAATTATGGAGATGCGTCTGCATCTGAAATGGAGCAAAGATGGGATTTTTTTTTACTTAATGAACTTAAATACTTTTTAAAGTTAGGGCTAACCCCTAACCTTAAACCTAATCGATTATTTTGACAAAGGGATAAAAAATTGGCACACTTTCATTTATCCATTTTTGGAAAATGCTGGAAATATGAAACAATTAATTAAAATCCTTTTTAAATAAAAAAATAGACATTTTATTGCCTGAACACTCAGCAGCCAACATTCCTTTAGGTCAGATTTAATCTCAGCTGGGTCTCTGCAGAGACGATCAGAACCAACCTTCTCCCTGCAGCAGCGTCGGGTCCAGCAGCTCCATCATGTACTGAACCTCGGTGTCCAGCTGCGGCATGTCGCACTGAGCCACAACGTAGGTCAGCATGGGCAGGAAGTCGTCGGCCCCGTACATCCTCCCTGCGAGGAAAAGCAGGGAAAAGGTCAGAGGTCAGCTGGAGAGCAGAGCAGGAAGCCGCAGACGGTGGTTCTGCTCACCAGAGTTGTCCTGCATGATGGTGTAGATGAGTTTGCACACTCGCAGCAGCAGCGACACCTTCTGGTCGGGGGAGTACATCTTCCTCATGTTCAGGAACTTCTGGCGGATTTTCTCGATGGCGACGGAGTCGGGGGGCACGGCCCCGTCGACCCCCAGCTCATGGGGCTTCTTGGTCCTAGCCAGAGCCAGGTTCTCTCTGAGCTGCTGCAGCGCGCCGCTGTTCACCTGCAGGACGAAGGCGATAGGCAATGATAAAACCCCCTCTACTCTGACACCCCAAAATAAAATCCATTGCATTTAACCGCCTTCAGAAATCTCACCTGGAAATCGTGCAGAATCACCTCAATGACGCTCTTCAGAGGCTTCAGGACACATTTGTGCATGGCTTTCTCCAGAACCCGGTCTGTGCAGGATTAAAGACACACAAACACACACCACAGGTTAGCGCCAGAACAAACCACTGTACAGACGTTAAAATTGTTTCAAACAAGTTTAATTTGCGTCACTGCCAGGTTCACAACACCTCTGGCAGCGCGGCTCCTCAAACTGGAACGGTTACTCTAACAGTGGAAATGTTAGCTTGTTCCAAGGAGCCATCAAACAGACAAAACACGATCCAGTTCCTGAAACTTATGATGCAAGAGTTCTTTGAATGCACCAGATACACACTGAATGAAAGAGACCAAGTCACCTGTTTGGCAATCCGAGATAAAATCTTGTTTTTATGTAATCAACTACTGTATAAAAGAAAATGCTACAAAAAAAAACACACAAAAAAAACGCAGTTTAACGGGCCAGGAGTTTTGGTTTATAAGATCAAAAGCAAATACTAAGAACATTTTGAAAATTGAAAATCAATTGGAGGGTTTTTGTTAGTTTTGTGATTCACCATTAAAAGAACAGATCCAATTGTCCAGGGTGTCCAAAGTGAGGCACTGGGCCATTTGTGGCCCTCGGAATGACTTTGTGTGGCCTCTGATTGCAGTTCAAGAACAGTACAAATGGCACTGATGCTGAAAATGTCAGAAACTATACATTATGCTTTTATTTTAATAAGGCAAAAGTGTGAGACACTTTTTATATTTTGGATCTAATATGAACTAAATATAAAAAAATAAGACTACTTCATTTCTCTCATTAAAATATTCCATGTTTAATTTTAGCTTTCTGGACATAAAGGTAAAAAAAACTAAATAATATATGTTTTGTGTAAATTATTTGTGATCTGTCAGTACTTTCAGCTTTATGATTACACCAAACGTGGCAAAATGTTTGTACACCTTTACCTTTTACAACAATAAAAGTTGAAAGAAAATAAAAACAAATGTCTTTTTTGCTCAGCTGGTCTTTCCTAACCCGACCTCTCTTCTTCGGAAAAGGTACTCACCCTCCATCAGTTCTTACCCAGCTGGGATGCAGAACATATTGCTTTAGACCTCTTTCACTCTGGCACCCATCTGTACTGTACATTGGATCACTATGGTAACCAGTTATTTACATAGACCTCACATGATAAACTGGGTTATCATTTACTCAACTGACTTACAGTAATATAAACCTCGGTTTAAGAGTTTAAGTTCTGCTGCAACTTAATGAGTACTGAGGAGGTAAACATCAGACATGATAAAAACTGTCTGTTAAAAGCTAAATGTGCAGCTTGTTTTTTTGTCCAGTTTGTCTCAAAGTTCCTTGATGCTGAGAGGCTGCAGAAAAACAGCTCTGCAGCCTGGGTCTGAGGGACGAGGTCCAACATGTCTCAGACTCGACTCTGCTCCAGGAGACCTGATTTAAATCGCTGAGTCATTCACTGGCCTTCATACCAAGGGATTAATAACACCATCTGCAGCACATAGACCCGAGAGAACTGGAACTGGACACCACTAATCCATATTCACCTCTTTCCAGAATCTAAAATTCACCCGACTCCGCAGGCCGAAGCAGAGCTGGTAATAACCTGTCCTTCAACTCTGGGTCTCCTTGGTTTTCTCAGCTCTTTACTGTCTGCAGTTCAAGTTCAAAGGCTCTGCAGCCAATAAGAATGGAAATATAGAGCTGAAGGGACTCATCTGAGGCGCATTTGTAATTATTAACACTGTAAATCAAAATACAACAGAAGATATGGATGAATAGGCTGCAGTGAAGGTGGCCACCGCTAACTACTTTGTTAGTTGTGCTAACCATAAAGCATTAATCATAAACATTAGTTCCACAAATGCTAAAGCGCTACATCTAACTGCGTTAGTGCTTTAGCTAGTGCTAAAGTATGCATTAATTAACACCCCTGGTTGTTTGTTCATGTAATCAATCAATCAATCAATCAAATTTTATTTGTATAGCACATTTCAGCAGCAAGGCATTTCAAAGTGCTTTACATCATTACAAACACAGAAACACAATGCAGCATAGAAGTGTTGTATTCCTCTGTCTTTCTGATTTTTTTTGTTTGTTACATTAGACTTTTGCTCAATATAGTTTTTTGGGACAAAAACAGAGAAAAAACTTCTTCACTCCCTTCAAAATAAGAACATGGATATAATCATCTAACTACTACTCAAAAAATTCTCAACAGTCAATAACCAAAATTTCAACACATTGAAGAATTTATTCAGAAAATTGTATTTAGGGTACGCTAAAAGCGCTAAATGTTTTCAAGGTTAGCATAAACGCTAATTCGCTAAACAAAAAAAACTGTCCTCGCTGTTAGGGCGTTAGCGGTAGTGTAACCATTACTGGATAACAGTGTAGCCCATTTCTATTTAATTACAGCCATTATGAATAGAAAAAAACAACTAAATATTTCAGAAAAAATATTCTGGAGTGGAGAAAGAGACTCACAACCTGACAGTCCTGTCTATCAGTTTGCTTTTGGAGACATTGGCACACAACAGACCACAGAATCCATATTTACTGTCCCCATAAACTTTTAGAGATTCGTTAAGAGTCGAGAATTTAGTCTGAGCCACCCAGTTGTTTACCATCAATCTGAGAAACATGAAACCTCACAAAGGCTCAATCTGTACGTCAGACCTACACACATTCAGCGCTGCATTAATTCCTGCCTACCTCAAATATGCTGCATCCACACAACCGAGTTTTGTTGTTCTGCAGAACGACTGACGCAACTATTAATGCTGTGTATTCATCCCCAGCCTCCAGGCACAGTTTATGCCACTTCCATGCAATGGATGCAGGGAAATGTGTCTGTTGCAACAGCTCCATAAACTCCAGAACGAGTCTGAACGGATCACTTGTTTCTAATGAATTCCTAGCAGTGAGTCAGAGGAGCCCGACTGAATCCCTTCCACGCGATCCTCCTCAGGTCTCTACAAGCGCTGCAGGTCTCTTCTGAGAAGGGCTTGGCTCTTTTCTAATGGAACAAAAACAAAGCGGGACGCTTGAAGAGTGCACACAATGTTCCGATCTGATTAAAGTGTTTTTAAACCTTGGATTTCCCTCGTCCCTCCAGAAGGGCTCATTTCCTCCATTCACACAGAAGTGTTTGTAAGTGGTGTTTATCAGAGCTGCAAGCTGTTCAGACTTCCCTAAAATGGGATAAGGTGCTTTTTGCTGCCAGCTGCATGGAATACAAGCATGAAAACAACCAGCAGATTCTGGCTTATCTAAAAGAACCAAATAAGAGCTGACGGGTTTCCATCTGATGTCAACAGAAACCTCAAAGTCAACTCCAGGCTTTGAGGAACGTCTGCCAGCGTGACAAGCTTTACTATCTGTGGCCTGCTAGCACTGAAAGGACGGATCACTTCTCCGTCTGAGAACAAGGCCTGGCTGTTATTGTTTACAATGAACAAGGGATGTGAGATGTGTGCAACCACACCAGCTTGCATTATTCATGCAAAATGAATGTGAACTGAGCCACAATAGCAGATGAAAAAGAAACCAGCAGTGCCTTGAGTTAGAAAACGTTTCTTGCTCTTTGTTTGTGTTTTCTGGCCTTGATGTGGGGCTTCTGCTGCTGGCTGGCAGTGTGCAGCAGCTGCTTAGTACTTTCTCTGCTCACAAAAACAGGCAAGTTATCAAATTAATGCTGTGTTGAAACTACAAACAGCATCTCTGTAAAGCTGCAAACTGCAGACTAGCTACTGGAGCAGATTGCCTGACTAAGCAACCAGCTAATATCAGCCACTTATATTGTTACTCTAGTAGGACCTAGTAGCAAATTGATCTAAATTGAGCAGTTTTTTCTATAGATTTGATTACGTCAAAATAGCAAAATAAAAATAAAAAGCAAATCTAACATGTTGCTGCAGACACAAACACAGTTTCTTTTGTTGTGAATGAATTAGTTCAGTGGAAACTGTCTTAGCACAACTGTGGAAGCTAATATCGACAGCCAATCAGCACCATGAAAATTAATGGTGTTCATTGATTGGTTTCTGCATCTTCTTTCAAATATTTTAGATTTTCACTATGAAATCACTCCTGCATTTTCTGGTCTGCTCAGTCCAAAGGTTGGAACTTCGGATGAGAAACTGGAACTGGCTGAGATGAAGAGTTTTATAAACCAACTATCAGATTATTAGGATTTTCAGAGATGGGCAGTGTGAGCAAGGAAGGACCAAGTGGATGAATGGATGGTATCCAAATCAACTGGCAATGAATTATCCTTGAAGTGAAATCCAAATATTTGGTTTCTAATTTCTATTGGTTACAAGACCAGATCTTATGTGACATAAAGGAAATCAAAGGTTAACTGTTCAAAATGAAAATAAACTTACACCAACAACCTCCGATCAGAAATAACTTGTAGGCTGGCCTTTCTGTAACCAAAAGCCAGGAGTGTTGAGGACTAAGATGGAAACTGACAGTAGATCTTTGATTCTCAGCATAGGAAGCTTAAATCGCTCTGGCTATTAAAGAGTGACGTCATTCTGACGAGTTTCTCCCCAGAAGCTACCCTCAGCTTTACTTCCCCATGAGGAAGAATGGAAACAAGAAAAACGGTGTTTTCACAGATAGGATAGTACGAAAAGTCAAATTCAGCTAACAGAGTAAATATTGATACTATGGCTGATTACTGATATTCTATATATCATACATATTTCACTAACATTGAACTGCTGATTCACCACTGCTTCCGCTGCACTGCTGTTTTATGAACTCTGTCTCATCATGAAACAAATACCAAACAACCAACCGTCTCCCTCTCCGAATAAATATCTGTAGTTAGTATCGGCCCAGTTTTAATCATCAGAGTGATACAAAATATTTGTAAAATTTACTAATATCGGCCGATACCGATTAAGTGCCGATATATCACGCATTCCTAGAAGCAGTCAGAAGATGGTAGACTCACCAATCTGGTCTTCAGGTATGAGGGACTCTAAGGGCGGGTCGAGCTCAGAGCTCTGCCGCAGGTAAGCCTTCATCTGGGTCATGAACTGCCTCACGGTCTGCAGGAAGTCCATCCCCGACGTGTGGCAGCTGCGGTTCTCCTGAACAAAGCTGATGTAGTCCTGAACCAGCGAGCCGAAGTACGAGCTCTTGTCGCGGGACAGCTCGGCGATCCGCTTCACGGCCCGTTTCTCCGGCGTGATCAGGGAGCTGAGCATCCCGCCCACCTTGCTGAAGCGTCCCTTCAGGGAGCGGGGCAGAACGAAGGAGCTGCCGCCCAGGCTCACGCCGACACGTCGCCTGCGGGCTTTGAGGATCGGACGGAGGCGCGACTCCAGATCCCCTTCCATTCCGACGCCGTAGTCCTCCTCCTCTTCCTCCTCCGCGTCCTCGTCATCCTCGCTGGTGTCCTCCGCCGGGTGCTGAGGCGGGCTGGGCGCCAGGCCCAGGGAGAACCCGGGAGACCGGGAGTACTCCAGGGAGTCCGAGGACGACGTCGACATGCTCATGTCGCTGAATCGCTGCCGGCCCCTCTCATCAGGACCGGACAGGCTCCGTGACGGCTCCTCAGCAACAGGTGGGGGCTGGCAGGTGGGGAGGTTAGCGCGGGACAGAGCCTTGGCGATGGTTTCATCATCCAGAGCGATGTGGCAGCGGTGAGCCTCCAGATCGGGCTTTTTGGGTCGAGGAGGCGGTCGGTTTGGTGAGGAGGTACTTTTGGTTGAGCTGCTGGTTCTGCCGCCCAGTGCTGGCGGTGCCGGCGCGGGCCTCCTGCCGGACGGCTGCTGCCCCTTGGCGGCGACCGGCATGCTCTTGGTTCTGGAAACAGCCGGAGGAGGTCCGGGCGGCGGCGGAGCGGGCCGCCGGCTCGGTGCTGAGCGGGGGGGAGGGGGGCGAGGAGGCGGGGAGCGCTGTTTACCGTTCGGCTTGGTCCGATCCAGGTCCGGCTTGGCGCACCTGCTGCTGCTCAGCGGAGGCGAGTCGGCAACTTTTTCTGGGGGGTCGGGGTCGCGGCTGTGGGTCTGGAGGAACAGGGGCGTCACGAAGCACAGCGGTCCAGTGGGGGGGGCGGTGTCCTGGAAGCCGGCGGGGGGGGCTGTGTGCGGCTGTAAGGTGGGAGGTGCGCTCTGGTGCGACTCCTCCACCTCAGCGGTCCGTTTGGTGCGCTGGGGGCTGAGGGTACGGCTCAGGCGGTGGCAAGGGGGGGTCGAGCAGCGCCGCTGGCTGCACAGCGCAGAGTCCCAGAAACCTGGAAAACACAGAGACACGAAGCATGAAGGAAAACCAGATGAATCACTGCAGGGAAAACAAACAGAGAAAAAAAACTGGTACCTCAATCAGAAATTCCTAAAGAACAAAAACCTCTGCTGGATTTTCTACAACTTTAAAAAAAAAAACTCATTAGTTTCCTCCAGCTGTTGAGTCTGCCGTGTGTTTCTGCTTCGGAGCCTTTCCTCTGCCTGGAGCAGAAACCCGGTGAGAGTGCTGGCTCTGATTGACTGAATGCCGACACAGATCCAGTAAAGAGGGAGTTACCCGCTAATAACAGAGAGGGAGGCCAATAAAAGAGCAGTTCCAGTTCCACCACTCCCGCTTCCTGATCCGCGTCACTCAACTTTCAGGATCCCTTTCTGGGTGTTTCACTGAGTTTATGGCTTCATTGCCCTCTGTATGAACACATGCTGGAGTAATCTGTTTGAAAAGGGCAGTTATTCTGTATTTAGGCTTAAGCTTCTAATTCCCAGGGCTGTAATGACACCAGAGAGAGGCGTGGACGCAGCAGGGACTAATGCTGCCGTCTAAAAATGGAGCCATCCACTCTCACATTTCTCCAGCTGTCTGATGATGCCTTCCTGCCCGCAGTGTAAACATGAGCCTGCGGTATTTTCACGGGTGGATGTGAGCAGCTGACCGTGAGAGACAAACTAAACACCGCACACAAGAATCCACTTTTCTCTAAGACAGTCGGGTTATTTTTTCACTTAGAGTCTAAGTGAAAAAATAACCCGACAGTCGATTCTTTAGTCGGAGATGAGATCAGCCCTCACCGTCTTCTAACGGAGAAATGTGATTCTTGAAAACAGAAGAAAATGTTAAAACAAAAAACTTTATATGCACAGTTAGATTCAACTTTTGTTCCGTCTGGAAATAAATCAAGAAACATGAAATATGTTTTTGTTGCTCTAAAAGGACCAGCAGAGATATAAATGTTGTGTTTTGCCAACTTCGGGTTGTTACACTTTTCTTTCAAAATAAAGTTTCCACTCAACAATATTAGATTTTTTTTGCATCGCATAGATTAAAAAGACAATTTATGTTTAAACCAAATGTTTCAACTGCAGGTATTTTTCAAAAATGGAGGATTACAACTCAAATAAATCAAATGGAAATGAACATTTCTCTGCTGTTTTCCTGATGAGTTCATGGTCTAATAAGACTCGTATTTGTCTTCTCCAATGTCTGAGAATCATTTTTGTCACGTGTCAGGATCTGACTAAACGAGCTCTGCTAATCCACCTCATTTGCTTTTGCCTCTCCTGTTTAAGTCTCTGTTTGACTCTATGGTTAGAAAGATGTTGGAGTAGGGGATAAGATCAGTTACGATGGATGGAAGGGATGGCTTGAACTCTCTACTCTTTGTTCCTGCTCTTCATCCAGGAAGCCTCTTTTTCAAACCCCCTGGGATTTGGGGTCAAAGTTCAAGGATAGTTTCAATGTTTTAGATGCTAATTAGCTGCTAACAGATGTAAAAACCAGAGATTTAAGTGAGCCAGTATGAATCGGTGCACTATTGTTTCTCACTTAGAGCAGTGATAAAAAATAAATGTTTCCATGGTTACGCATCAACTGTCTGAAAGTAAAAAATGTAAAACCAAAAATCTTTCCATCTACACAGCATCCAGGACCAGAAAAAAACTGTCCAAACATTCGACGCCTCAACCAGAAATGTGATGAACGAAAGTTTAGATAAAGAAGAAATGAGAGTTCAGGTAACAGAGCTGCTCCCGCATGCTGCCACCAGGAGCGGCGCAGTTCCAGAAAACACTTCCCATGTCAGAAAAGCGAGCTGCTGTCATCGTTCTGTGTGAAAAGGGCGTCAAAGTTTCTGCCTTTGACGCCATTTTGACTGCTGCTAAAAATATTGTACCTGAATGACCGGTTTTCTAGGTCACCAAGAACAGCAAGCAGCAGGATCTACTGGAGAAGCACGAAGCCTCCAGCGCAGAGCTTAACCAACATCTGCTGCAGGTCAAGACTTTCAGACTTGAAATCTGGAAGATCATTAATCCAGAGAAGAAAACGTGAACTCTTAGACAAGTCCTGTTTAGATCCAACAGTAAAGCATCTACATGCTATTTCTATTAGGGATGCCAGGAGAAACGCAGCGTGAGACTGACTGAATGAAGAGGCTAAAACGTTAGACCTGTGGTTCTGGAGATTACATCCAGAGAGAAATACAGAAGCTCTGCAGGACATTTTGTCACATAAAAGCCTTTAAAACTTCTAAACAAAGGCAACCATCATGGCAACAGGCATGAACAAAATATCTGATGATGCATTTCATTTAACATCACAATGAATTCTGCTCAAAAGCATTTATTTTAACAGAGTTTAAGCAATTTGATAAGATATTGTACTCAACTATTGCAAACTGACAGTTGCTTTAAAATGAATATTTGCCTTAAAACACAAAGACAAGTCAAAGTTCCAACTTCCATCTCACTCATGGTGCAAATAGTTCCCACTCCCGCCTCTTTCTTCTCAGTCACTTTACAGTTCTAACTTAAAAATCCTCGTTTGGAGATACGATTAATAAAAAGTTAACTCAACTTACTGCTGTACATTAATCTTTCTCAAACTCACACATTTAGGTTCAAAATCAAAAACTCACAAGATTTCTTTGTTTACAGTGTACAAATCATTCAAACTATGAAAGGAGTATTCCCAGCAGACCCAAAGCCACTAGAACAGAACTCACCGTGACCCGGACAGCGGTAAATAATGTGCAAAGTGATCAGTGAGAACTCAGCAGAGTTCAACTGAGCCTCCTCTGGTCTGTAAACAGAGGACTTCCAGTGCTGAAGCAAGTAAAAATGCAGACTGTGCACGCTCACACCCACATGCACCCAGAGCAATGCAGTCAAGCAGTTCCTCATGTCGGGTCGTCATGCCTGTTGTGATGCTATTTGTGTGTCTAAACAACATGTTGTAGCTTTCCACTCATCACATCCCTTCCTACAACACGGAGGCGTAATGTGAGGCGTTCGTCCAGCAAGCTGAGCTGAAATGACTCAGCAGATGCAGCAAAGTCACAAATGCTTTGAGAAACATTTATTAAAAACTTAAATGGCATCTATTTTTAGTTCAAATAAATATAAATACTGATGTGGTGATCATTACTAATGTACCATATGTCATATTGTTCCTTTATTGTATAAAAGGGCCTTTTAGCAGAATGACAGAGAAATTTACTGATGAAGACTTGCTGCTCTGCTGGATGAAGATATCAGATATGATGAGGAGCTACAGAAGTGCCATCTTTCATTCTTTGATTTTAAAACTACAGCTGGCGTTACCGTAAAGCTCTGAACTTCAGGCTACCAGAGAAGATCATCAATAAACCACTAAAAACAAGATTGTGTTATTTCATAAATACCAGAATGGCAAAGAGCTATAAAACAATGTACAGCCTGCATACATAAAAACTAGAAAATTACATTTGTGTATGTTCTGTACTTTTACCTAAGACAAGGTGAGTTAATATGTTAGACTAGTTTGTAACTCTGGGTAATTTTACTCATGTTATCATCCTGTGGGAATCTGACCCAGAATCAGAACCAAAACAAAAGTGAAAACTGTTTGATACTAAAGTTTTCAAAGTATGTTATTAAACTGATCTGTGATTTCATTCACATTTGGATACTGATAGTCCATACAATAATTTACTACAACAGACAAACTTATATGGCTTCCATTTGTTTACAACAAGAGGGAAGCAGGAAGTGGACCAACCGGGGAACGAGACAAAGACTTACGTCAAAGATTAGTAACCTGGAAGATCAACTTAAATAAGCTGTTTGCTCTGGTAGACAGGCTGTTTCTGCTGATAAATGGAAAGTGTCTAATTTTATGACTTATAAACTGAAATTCTGAATTTTGTCATTTCTTTTCTGCTTTTAGAAAACAAATAATAACCACACACCTGCCTGAAAAGACCTGATGAAGATATGATGGGATTTTCCCCTCATTCTGGATCATATCGTGTCTTTAAATCAGAATCAAACTGAAGCTAAATGAGTGTTTTTGTTTTGTTTGTTGTTTTTGTGTTTTTTAGCAGGTTTATGTGCGGTGTGAGTCCGACGTCCATCTGGGCAGGAAACCACCGCAGCGTGTTGGGCGTTAGCTGGTTGCAGATGGGATTACCTGCACCGAGCTGAGCCACCTCCTCCAGCTCCTTCTGCGTCTTTGCAGATGAAATGGCCTCAGGAAGTTTGAGCGTGAATGGCAGGATGTCTCTTTGAATAAAAATAAATTCATTAATAATTCAAAATTAGTAAATATGCTGTGAAAGAAACACAAACAGAACAGGAAATACAGCATGTTTTTGACCTAATTACAGCCCACAGACCTTAAATGACACGGACATCCGGTTAAATAAAAAAAGTGTTGATCCCACCAGTTTGTTGGTAAAAACACCCAGAGAATCGACCCACACACTGAGAAGTGAAAACACTCCTGAACTTTACCGACTCTTTGTTTCCATTACGCAGACAGATGTGAAACTCTAAATATGTTGGGACTTTTTCCAAACAATTCACCATTGCTCTGAGCGTTTATGATATTCACTAGATTTTATTTTATTATAAACAAGGTGCATGTTTACCATTTTTCCTGTTGCATCTTTTAATGCCTGTTTTGTTTTTCTCTTATTCTTATGAGCGTTAAAGAAACTGCTGACTTTGCAAACATTATTTTTACTCATAACTTTTCCGTCCTCTTATAAAATGTCTCAACTTCAGTGAAGCCAGTGAAAATAGTTGTTTACCTGCTGACACAGTAGAAGGCCACTAGGTGGAAGAGATCTGCAAAACTGATCCCAGATCCTTCCATGGAAAAGGCTGCAAGCAAACAAAACGCAGACGAGTTGAAGAAAAATGCCCAGAATTACCTTGATGACAGAAATCTGATCAGAACCAAATGTTTATGGAGCCTAAAACCAAAAGCCGATAACTCTACCACACTGGGAGAGAAGTTAAATTAGAATATCATGTAGCAGTCTGTTTTACAGTGGTTCTGAAGGAGCCTCTGACTGAAGACAGTAATGAGGACAACAAAACATTTTGAGAGACACAGTCTGTTGATT
Organism: Xiphophorus hellerii; assembly: GCF_003331165.1. NCBI lineage: Eukaryota > Metazoa > Chordata > Actinopteri > Cyprinodontiformes > Poeciliidae > Xiphophorus > Xiphophorus hellerii. The sequence continues at coordinate 2,121,221 of NC_045676.1, read as the reverse complement.
TATCTGAGCGGGTTTGGGTCAGATGGTTGAAACCTGGACACAGCTGAGTGTTTCAGTGAGATTAGTGTCCCAAACACTCAGCAGAGCGCTTCTGGAAGGCTCACACCAAGCTTCCTGAATAGCACGACCTCAACCCTGTTGAATATTGTAAGCTATTCTTAGACGTCGGGCCTTTGCAACAGAAATACGTCAGAATATTGATGAGTCACCATCTTCAAAAACTCTTCAAAGAGTTACAACAACATTTAATTTCCCTTTGAGATTAATAAAGTATTTTTGAATTTTGACTTTGAAAATGATCACAGCTCATGAAACACCCAGTTTGAGCTAACTGACTTTGGGCTGAATACAAATGCATGCCACACTTTGCAGATTTCTTTGTTAAATTTCTAAACCTCCCATTGTTTTTCTTCCTTTTGTTTTTCTTCATTGTTTTGTCACATAAAATAAAATAAAATAAAAAATATTCTTCAGTGTAGTTTTCCTGAAGCAAAATGTGGAAAACTCCAAGGAAAAGCCAAAGCTGACGATTTTTTTAAAGCTCTTAATTGTATTTTTTGAATACAACGTGTAAATGTGGAGTTGATGACAGCAGAGGCTGAGTGAGGATCTGCTGACCTCAACGTGAAGGTCAAAGTCTCCTCCTCCCTGCTCTCTGCTATGTTGTCACTAGCTGGAAACACTGAAGAGTTACTTTATTTAATAACATGAGTTTCAGATAAAATGCAAAACCTGACTCAGATTTTACTGTAAAAACAATTCAAATCAGAAACAAAATGAGTCAGGTGCATTTGAGCTGATATGAAACTTTTCACGCTTTTATTTAGACAATTTTATTAAGAAAGCTCTGAATAACGTGTTATGGTTTTAACTCAAGACGTGTTGACCAAACAGCCTGTGAACTCACTTTCATTTCTCTCTTTTGTGTGATTATTTCTGAACTCTAATGCAGAGGCGGACAGGAAGTGGCATGAGCGACTGACTCACTATGAACTGAGGACTGAGGTGAAGAATAAAAACAATGAAACATTTTTCTGTTTGCAGATCTCAGTTTCTTTCTTAATGGAGCAAAGAGAAGTGACTTACAGTACTGACTCTCTCTGACATTGAAGTGGCTGATGGGATTTTCTGACTGATCCTTATCCAGACGCACGGACAGAACCTTCCTCTGCAGAACCTTCCTGACCAGAAACACCTGCTCCGTGAAAGAAAACACTGTAAGCCATAAAATCCTCCTTGATAACAGTGAAAGAGTCATGTCTGATGTTGACCTCTCACCCCTGGCGGCTGTTTGAGCAGAATGTCGGAGGCCTCGTCTTCGCTGACCGCCAGCAGCAGCCAGACCTGGTGAGTCTGAGTCAGCCGCTCCAACACGCTCATCCTCCTCCGCAGCGAGTCGTAACCAGAGTCCCATTCCCCCACGGACCTCCTGCAGCGCGGCGGCTGCAGAAAAGCACCGCCCTGCAGCCTGCAGAAGAGGGAAAAGCAGCCGGCCCAAAGCAGCTTTGACATCAGCTGGCACAAACAAAACAAATATTGCAAACAAACTCGTAGGCGAAGCAACGTCATCCGTGAGCTGGAGTCACTAATGTCCCGTCTCACCAACTTAAACTGAAACATACATCAGGTTTGGAGTCTAAAAGAACTCCACAACGTGACGGCGTCCAGAGAAAGTGGAGATCAAAACTTTAGAGAAGTGAGAAAGTTTCTCCAGAAAACAAAAATCCATGCAGGAAACCGGCAGACGTGAACGCTCGACACGATGTGGCAGTGAGGAAAGAGGGACGGTCCTCAAAATAATTACCCAACATTTCAGTCATGTGTCCCTTCGTCATCCATGAAACACAATCTTTCATTTCAAAACATTTCATTTTGGAAAAGATTTTTTTGTAATAGTTTGTAGACATTTAGTCAGAGTTTTTGTTGCTTAAAGATGACGATTTGTTTCAAATTATGATGAACACTGTAACTATAAAAAGCAAAACAATGAAGAAGAAACAGAAGGATGAGAGCGCAGAGAACGAGTTGAAGAATGAGGAGTTATCTGCTGTAGACGCGTCGGTGAGCAGAAATACAGATCTTTAATTTTGTCTGGCAGGAAGCCAGTGAAGTTGGGAAGTTGAGCCGTAATACAATCATGTTTTTTAGTTTTTGTGAGTCATCTAGAGACACTTCCATGAACATACTGATGGCTGTTGTTTCAAATACCATCAGAATGAGTTAAAGCAGGTTAGCCTGGAGGAAATGAATGCATGGAACAATTTTTCAGCATCAAGACATGGACAATTCACAGAGACCTAAAATATTTTTGAAATGAAAGACAAGAGAGATGTGAGATGAGAGTCAAACCTGACGCCAAGGTCAGCAGAGAGAGAGAGAGAGAGATGTTTAGTCCCGACTACAAAATGGATGCAAAAAGGGATGAGTGGACCTGGTACCAACCAGGACACCTTGAGTTCAAAATATATTTTCTCAAGCCATGATGCTCTAACACTGGTCGTACGGTAAACTGACATATCAAGGACCTGGTACTCCAGTTCGCCCAACACTTGGACTGGTTGAACTCCCATGAACCCTGCAGGACCCTGCTGAGGGTCCAGAGCCGGTCCAGTGTCCATGACCAGGAAGAAACCCACCCTGTTACCCCTGAATCCGAGGCTACACAGCAAGCCCTCTTCTCCAGAACGGTTAGAACAATATAAATATTCAAGATAAGCTGCAGAAAAACCATCAAAACTACAAAAATATTAAATTAAAATGGAAACATTGGTGGCATTAAACAGCACAAACTAACATTTACTGTAATTTCTTCCTTTAACTGAATGATTTCTGTCCTGTTATTAGACAGGAGAGTTTTTGCACAAACTATACCAATAAACTTCTCTTCCTTCACCTCAGGTTTTGCCTCCATATTATCTCTGTTTGACAAATTCTCATTCAGTCTGTTACTATTCTGTTCCTTTGTTTTCATTTTACAACTAATTCAATAGTTAAATTTAAACATCTGTCACTTAAAGAATCAGGTTGAAATAAAGTTATATTTTTAAAAGAGATATTTTGGGACTGGAAACAATAACTTGTCACATTAAAGTTTGTTTTCATGCTACATTGCTTCAATAATTAACTAAGTTAACTTTAGATGAAAAGAAGTTCCTGACTGCAGGAAGAAACTTTTGAGAAACTGCTAAACTTTATTCACTCATGTTTCATTAGAGCGCTGTTAAATTGTCAAAAGGTGATCACATTAATAAAATAAACCAAGCATAACCTTTCACATGCCATCAGGATGACAGGATCAGTCCTACCCTTGTATCTCCAGCGGCTCCTTGTCCAGAGCCGGCGCCGTTTGGACCATCTCCTTCTTCAGCTCCCCGATCTCCAGCGCAAAGGTGTCAATCAGCTGAAAACGGACAGAACGAGGAGCTTTGACTGACGGAGGAGAAGAGGAGACGGGGAATGGGAGCAAACGAACCGAAGGCATTGCTCAAACAAAGTTTACAACACAAAGACTCTTATGTGGGACAGAGGAAGCAGTGATTCATTTTCCTGTGTCGTTTCCTCAAGGCAGGAAACATGGAGATGGAGAATCATCAACGAAATGAGCAGCGTGACGCTCGGAGGAGTGGAGGGGGGCATTCCCACGCTGCAGAGACTGAAACATGAACACTGGGACAGGAAGGCCAGGCAGGTTTCACAGATTCATCTCATGTCATCATGAACTAACATCATGAGTTTAAATCAAAGTTTCAATTAGGCTGGATGTGTAACAGTGACAGGCTGCAGCTGGACATGTTTGGTGCATCTTTTCAGTTATTACGGTAACTGTTCTGGGAAGAGGGATCTTTGATTATTTATCTTTGCAGAACCTCTCCAGATCTCACTGATGCTCTCAAACAGGTGAGACTGAGACCGAAATGACTTTTTACCAAGGTGGATTTTATCTCTGGTGAACAATTCTCTGTGGATCCTCTCATGTGATGACAACTCACTTCCACTGGATTTTATTTAAAATGTCTCTGTATCTTAAAGAAACGGGCCCACAGAATGACGGAGCCGTCACCAGAGCTTAAAAACAACATAATTCACTCTTTGTTTGATGCTTTATGTTTAGGTGCCAATTTCATAAACTTCTCGTGTTTCTTTTTATTATGATGGCAGACATTATTCTTCGATTTGTGTGTTTTTAATAAATCTTATAGAAACTTTATGAGCCTAAAATGTCACTTTCTGCTGTAGTTTTCTAAAGTAGATCTTTGTATATGTTTTTAACTCTTCGCTTGGTGCAAGAAAAACTTTGCTCCCTGTTCTGCCAGGTTTCATTTCTAGATGCTTTCATTGATGTAGCATCATTTAAATCATGCTGGCGTTTAACTGCAGCATTTATCTGTAAGTATCAGATCCTGCTTCTGTATTTGGGCTTTTCCAGACGGAAGGAAAACAAACTCCACACCCTGGAGTTTCCCATTTCATCACAACATGAACGCCAGCATCAGGGCCAAGGACACCTTCTCTCATGTGCCAACAGTAATTAGCAGAGCAGTTAAACGATGCAATAAGGCGACTGCAGGTTTTAACCACAAGGAGGCGTCTTTTCACCAATAATAAAGGCTTGAAGCCAGACCACAGTCACCTCCCCACGCAGGACTAAGTGGAACCAGCTGAGTTAAAGCTCAGCTGGTTCCACTGAGCTTTAACTCAGCTCAGTGGCAGGTAAGAACTCAATTTCCCAACCTGAGTTCTTTACTGGGAGCTTCACCCAGCCCAGTTAGGACCAGCAAGAAAGAGACCAGTGACGAGTTGTCCTGAGCAGAAGCAACCAAAACTTCACAGCCACCCAATTTTTTAGCTACAAGCTGAGATCCTTAAAACCAGATGTTACACTGAAAGAGGTTGTTTAAAAAGTGAGAATCCTGCAGCCAACAGCAGGATTACAAACCAGATCTGCTCGTCTTTCTGTCCTGTTCTGCTCACGAGCTGCAGACACGTTCACACTGTCACTTCCTGAGCTGCTATTTTTGTCACTGTTGTCATTTTAGCGTCACTTCTTCATAAACTGAAAAGATGTGACATGTACAGTTGCAACCTGTTCATATCAACTCATCTTGAGCATTAAAGCAACAATCATTTTAGGCCTTTAATTGTTAACTTTGATAATGAAGAATGAGGAGCAGAAGTTTTGGATTTTTTTGTTGATTATTTTTCTAATCCCCATAGAGGATTAGAAAAAAGATTATGCAAGCAGGCTCAAGTATTACACACTCACCTCTATTTTTTATAAGCGGTGATGAATAAAAAAGGCAATAAAAACCCCATCAAGCTCTGCTTAGAAACAAGGACTGATTGCAGCAGGTAATTTTGTCTCCGCAGCATAAAAAGTTACTGGGCTCAGAGAAGATTGAAGGAGAAATGGAGATGGACACAAGCTGGGAGACATTTGTAAACAACTGAAGAGTTCATGAGTTCAAACAACAGCAAAGAGATGCAAGTTAATCAGATGCTTCATAATTTTGGCAAATCTGATGGAGGAAAGACAGATTTTTTGACAAAAAAATCACTTTTGGCACAAAGTCAAGCCTCCATATCATTAAAAGAACATAACACCCATAGTGAAGCAAGGCTGTGGCTGCATCATGCACGGGTTCATTTTCCTTAAATAGAGCTTGTAGAATAGAATAGAATAGAATAGAATAGAATAGAAATATAATTTATTTTCCCACAATGTGGGAATTCAGTCCCAGTAGAAAGTTACGGACAATGGAAACATGTAGAATCAAACCAAGATTAAAAAAAGAAAAATAAGTACAGACTGTACAGTAAGGACAAAGTTAAAGTATAAAACAAACTGTACAGTAATTAAAAAGAAAATATTGAGATCAAAAGCAATGTGCAACTGAGTAAGTTAATATAAAAAATTACATGATTTTAATTTGAATATCTGTGCACAAAAAAGAGCAAAAGAAAAAAAAAAAGCTAAAATACTGCAACAAAAAGTGAAAAATGTGAGCAGAGATATAAACACTTATTGGAGCCGTATGTAACTTTTATATTAAATAAAACTATCACTATGTCATAACAGTATGGTGTGAGACACAGTTATTACATAAATTAAATCTACTATGTACTACAATTTGAAGATTAGATTAAACTTACTAAGTCTACATTAAGCCTATATTTCTGCATGAAAATGTTTTTATTGGTCTTGATTAATATTCTAATCTTAAACGTGCTTTCATTGTTTGTAAGCAAAAAAATTTCTATAATTAACAGAAATAAAAGCTTGAAAATATCAGTTTGTGTGTCAATAATCAAAAAATGACATTTTTATTGTCATTCTAATGATAGTAAATATGTAGCAGGTCATCTTTTAGATCCACTCTGTAACAGGTGTGAGTTTTAATAAATTTTTAATTGAACTAAAACACTGCCAGGAAAACATGGAGTCAACGCTCTGTCTACAGATTGTTTGGGGATTAAATAGTTTTCTGCCAGGTGAAGCAGGGTGACAGCTTCCACCTCTGGCCAGGAGACGGAGCGTTTCATCAGTCTGTGGAAAACATGAGGGAGGTTCCTGATAGATGACGTGAAGGTCAGCGGACATTAAACGACTCGATCTGGGTTCTGATAAACAGAACTCAGCAGCAAAGGTTTGTATTTCACTGACATTTATGGACCATAATTCTTCTGGGTTTGTTTCTACTGTCAGTCGTCAGGAGGAGAGCTGCAGAGCTAAACAGAGCTAATTATAGAGCTGCAGCGCTCAGAAACACAGAAGCTGTTTGCTCCTCCAGGTCTGTGCAGGAGTTTCTCTGTCTGGGCTGCTGGAGCCGTAGATGGAGTCAGTGGGAAACTATGAGTTTGATTTTGACCCGCGTACAGAGACACTTCTGTCAAAGTTGGTAAAGATAGAAAAAAAAAGCTGTAAAGGAAATATCGTCATCCTTTTAGCTCAGGAATATTAAAACCTGACTGCGTCAAACAAACTTCATGAGGCTTTTACAGAGTCACCTGAATTTCATTTAAAACTCACCCAATGTCTGCAAACCAAATTTATAACAAAAACCATTGGTTATTTTACCATCAATGCATCTTTTTACATGAAGAAGTCATTAAATTTAATAGTATACTATATTAGATGATCAGAAAAAACTTTCAAATGTAAAAGGAGTGCAGAGTAGAGTAGATTGAGTGAAAGGTGTTGTTCTACAAAGAAGAAAGGGAAGAATTTTATTCCCTAAACTTGTAAAGCAGGCAGACCCTAAAAGACTTCCAGCAACAAACCAACTGTGCACCACTTGTGTCAATCTACAGAAATCCAGGCAAAATATGAAAGTTAACTGCAACTCCTCAGGCCGCGTTTGATGTTTATATCAGTAAATAATAAAAGTCAACCTATGCACCAAGACGTATGAATACTTTAAGGCATTGTAGGTTTATAGCCTTTGCAACTTAATTTAAATGTCTGACAGAAAGAGCAGACATTCTGCAAAGACCTCAGCTAAAGCCTGCCAACCGTGCAAAACTACCAGAAAGCAAAACCTCAAATTAAAATGTAGCTTTATGTGTTGGATTCCAGATTTCTATTTTTATATTGCAACTAAAATAGCAATTTGAGAAAAGAAAAACTAGTTTACCTGAGAGATTAAAAACAGACAAAAAAGCATGAAACATGTTTACAGAGTAGCTCTGTGCTGGAAGATGGAGACATGGTTTTATCTAAAGAACGGACTTCCATCTGCAGCAGAGCAGTGATTCTGAAACTGTTCAGTTTGAGCTTTGTCTTGACTGAATTATTTCACTTTGTGCCACAAACCAAATGAATGCTGGAAAAGATCGATGCCAGCTGTGGGAGATCTCTAACCCTCTCAGAGAAGCTGTGAAAGTCCCTCCCCTCTCCGTCCCTCCGGCTCCCTTTCCTGTCATCATTTTTGTCTTTTCCCACATCCCAGATATTGTTGTTCACGTCTCTAATTAGCACTAAATCAGGCTTGTTTTCCACCAGATTCCTTTGTTTCACTTAAAACTTGTTGTTTCTGGAGAATCTGTTTCTCCTCTGCTCCTGCTTTCATCTTCAGTCACTAGTCAAAGACTTTAAAGGGTCCTAACTGTGTGCAGAAGGTCTGTTCATTGTTACTGTTTGATCATAAATTCTTTGAAAAATGAAGGATCCCAAACCTCACCCAGGAGGCACACCTACAAGGGTTTCATTGTGTTGTTATATATGCTGGAAAGATGCAGAGAATGAGAAAATAGGACACAAGTTACAATAAATAGATAAATATCTGTCCAAAACTGACTGTAACATCCTGTCTTAAATCAGTGTTTTTAAAAAAATATATAAATATGGATATTTAATACTGTGAAAAGCATTTTCTTCCTCCTGAATGTCTGTTGTTTTTGTCACACACACAGAACTGATAACCAGCTGACCGGTAGAATTACATAATCCACCAAGCAGAACCTGTCTGACAACATGACATACTGTAGACTGAAACATTGTATTTAAAAGAGGTGTCCACCAGGAGGCGCTAAAAGGGCCTCAAAAAGCTGAAGAGAAGATGAGGAAAAAGATGCAAACATATAAACAAAGTAAACCAAAACAAAATTCTAATAATAAATCTTCAATTATAATTTTCTTTTTTTATGTATAATCTGTTTTTTAATTATCTATACATAACATACATTAAAATTTACTGAAATGTCATTTGTCAAAATGATCAACCTACTTCAAGTTAGCATAGCAAACTCGAAGGGGACATTTGTGGTCAAGAAATAGACAGAAGGAAATGTCCAGCAGCCATACTGCTGCAGAAAACCCAAAGTACTTCTCATCCATTAAAACCAGAAGGTATGAGGCAGAATTTATGCGAAATGAATGTAATATTTATTGAACAATGAATAAAATTGAGAATAAAAACACTAAACATTTTAAAAGTTGATGTTTCATTACATATGTTATATGTAAAGAAACATATAGTATTCCAAGAAGCTAAAGCTAGCTAAAAACAAACAAACAAAAAACAAAACAAGAAAATATGAGAATTAAAGTCCTTGTGATCCATCAGTGCAGAAAGGGTTCACAGCCCATTTCTTAAGGGCCCTTTAAGGTTCTGGACCCCAGGGAACCACAGAGAACCAAGATGGACAGTTGAAGAAAACTTCATTTAGAAACTGTATTCAATAGTTTGATAAAGTTCAGTTTTGTTGCTGGATTTTCTTTCTTTTTCACATTACAACTTTTAGAAAATCAAGCTAATACATACTTGTGCACAAACATATTTTTGGCACTTATGAAACTCCCTACTGATTGATATCAACCGAATTTGTCTGGTTTTGGTTTTACTTCTTCAGAAGGGAAATGGCTCCATTTTACAGCCTGTTTCCTGTTTTACTCCAGACAGCCTCCGTGTTGAGTCACATCTTCCTAGAAAAACAAACATTTTGTGGGACAGGAAGTGCATCTGCTCTGATGCAGGCCTTACCTTAAAGAAGCTGCTGCTCCGGTTGGTGAGGCCGCAGGAAGGGCTTCCTGGTGGCGAGTCAGAGTCCATGTTGTCTTCCTGTCGGAGGCCGTTCCAGCCCGGAGCAGATGGAGATCTGTGGGTCAGAAACATTTCAACTCAGACGCTTTGAGCTGTGGTGCAGCCTGAGGAAATTCCTGCTTCAGCCACAGTCGGCTCTGTGAAGCTGCTGCCCAGCTCGGGTGACTTTATTATGACCGACTTTTCTTTCACTGTGCTCTCTGAGCATCCGCCTCTTTTTCCACCCGATCCAGGATAACTGCTTCATTCATTGATTCTTGGTCTTGCCGTCTGGTTACCTGTTTCTGTTTTTCTTCACATTTTCTGCCACTTCATTCCCACATTCTGCTCCCATGTCCTTTAAACTCATTTTCCATCTCAGCAAAGCTGCTTTCTCCCCCCACCCATCGACAGAACCAGACATCAAAATGCATTTCAACACATAACTTTACTCAGAAAGTCACAACTTTTTCTTTTCACATCTTTTTGCCTTTACAGTTTGCTTCTCTGTGATTATGTTTATAAATGACTCCTTGAGATGCGTTTGACTCCCTCTCCAGCCAGACTGAAGCCATTAACGCAGCCCTTCCCTTCCTGGCAGAGGATCACAGAACTCACGAGTCGCCCCATTTGTCCACTGATCCACACAGATGCTTTCATCTAACACAGGCAGGAAATGTGCAACATCTCCACAAACTCAGCTGTGGACTGCAGGGATTTAAATGTGCCACTAAAGTCTGGAGGGTTTTGGTTTTGCAGGATTTGCAACTAAATCTCCAAATGATTTATGTGCCACGGGCTTTAAAAACCAAAGTTGACTGTAGTTTACAGTTTGTGGTTGAACAAGCAGCAACTTATGTAGCGTAAACTAAGCATTGGACTAGACACTGGAATCCAGTTTAACCATTACTGGAAAATAAAAGTTTTCTGACTGTTGTTTTGTTTTGCTCTGTATAAAATCACCATAATCTGATTAATGTGATTGTTGATCTGATAAGTTTTGTCTCAGACAGACTTTCTCGTTGTCCGCCATTTTGATTGATGGGCATGGATGGGAACTGATAAGAAATTAGCTATATCAATTTCATTATTGATCTCACTTATTGATTCTCAAAAAATGTAGGAAATAAACTTTAGTTCAAAATATGCACCACGTTGTATTTGATTCAAAGGAAAATTAAAACTGGCTTAAAAAATAAGAATTTCTGTGTCAAATGAACATATTAACATAAAATGCAACTTTTCACACATCAACAGTTTCTGTGCAGACAGTTTGAATCGTCTACTATCCTCTTATTCAATAAATCAGAATATAAATGAAAAGTTCATGTATTTCAGTAACTCAGCTCATAAAAATTACCGATTCCAGTTGGACTGATATTTTAAAGCTTTTATTTATACTAAAGATAATAATTTCTTGCTGAAAACATATTTAAGATTAAAATATTAGACCAGACCAATTAAAAACATTCCTAATGGAGAAATGTGGGCCTAATTAAAAATATGTTTGACACGTAAATGTTAATATGAGATGCAGATTATTGATACAATATGGAGCCAACAGTAATAATAACCAGGAGGTGGAGAAGTTTAACTTTACCTGGGACATTCATGGCAGAAGACGCTGAGCTCCTTCCTCAAGTTACCGCTGTTGCTAAGCAACTTATCAAACGCTTTACATATACGCAAATCAGTTTCATGCTGTGTGGTCAACTATTTCAGAATGTTGGAGGTATTTTCTACTTTTATTGTGATTCAAAGCTCTCCACATGTTGCAACTGGCCCTAGTAGTTTTTTTGGTGACGCCATCTTGGATATTTTCCATCCATCCATTTTCTAACACCCTTGTCCCCTAGAGCAGTGGTCCCCAACCACCGGGCCCCGGACCGGTACCGGTCAGCGGACCAATTGGTACGGGGCCGCGCAAGAAATAAGGAACTACTTCCGGATCTTTTATTTTGAAAATCCTAAACCGGATTTTACCGGTTACGTCTTGCGCGTCAAAATTGAGCCAACTTGCAGCAGAATGAGTAGCAAAACAACATCAGAGTACAGTGAACCCTCGCTATTTCGAGGTTCACCTTTCACGGTTTCGCTGCTTCGCGGATTTGCATCGTGCATTGTGTTCTGCTTTCTGATTGGCTAAACAGTCTCTCCGCTTCTTCTCTACCTGTGTGTCAACAATGTTGCGGTTTAATATGTACATGTACGTAAAACAGCTTGCCATATTTAACATAATCGATGGTGGCATGTCGGTTTATAAGAATCTTTTTGCCCAGAAGAAAAAAGAACGACAATAACTACCGATAACTATGTTCTTCTCTCCAAAAATCACACCTGCACCGCGGGCTTTAGAAGAAAAAACCGCTACACAGCGGAGTCAGGATGCAGCGGCTCAGTCAGAAGAGCAGTGAAATACACGTGAGTCACTGTTTGTCCTACTGTACTTGTTTTTTTTTTTTTCATAATCATTTTTTATTTTCTCCCGTTCTAATCCAATGACTCAGGTCGCGGTGGGGCGGCGCTGATCTCCGCAATTCGGGCACAGGAATCCGCCTTCAGTTCATATTAAAATTATTATTTTACAGTACAGTAGTTATTTGTAAAAAAAAAATGTTTACACAGTACTTTTTATTTGTTAAACAAATGTTTGGGTCTGCAACGAGGTTTTGTTCTTTGGTTTCAATGTATTATGGAGTATTTTATTGTATAATAATTGTAAAAAAAAAAAAAAAGGGTTCACTGTACTTTTTTAAACGTAAGGCGACTTGTATCCAATCTTCTCATGACAACAACACAAGCCGGATGCTTTTCAAATGCGACCCAAGCCACTTGGGTATCCGATTCACATGTGACCTAATGTGACCTCCAGGTCGCATTCATCTGACCTGAACGTCACTGATACTCGACAAATCTCACTATTCTGCGTCCTGATATGAACAAGCGGGACGAAGAAAAAAAAAAATCAGAAATGGGTCCCTTCAGGCTGCAGTGTGAACACAGCTCGTCAACTCGTTACCATAGTAACACCAAAAGCTGCTTCTGATTGGATGATGAGTCCCATGTGATGGCTCCTCTCCCAGAGACTTTGGCCAGCAAGAGGTTGTGCTGTTTGAAGACACAGAACTGAACTCTTTGGAAACGTTTGTCCATAAAATGACAAAATGACCCAGTCATGCAGCGAGAGCACCGTATACGGTGTAAAGGTGCAATGATTGTCTTCTAAGTGAAGATTCATCTTTTGGTTTTACTTTGAGACATGTTTTTGAGCCTCTGGTGGGGTTTTTTAAAGCACTTCACACATTTTTGAGCTCAAAGTGAGTAGCTGACATCCTAGGATTCGTTGCTGTAGAAGAATCCAACAATGTTGGTCCATGCTGACCCACTAAGCTGCTATTTGTTCCAAGACAAATAGCTGTGGCTCCAACTACCACCACAGTGGTTGGAGCTGCGGTGGTTCATTCCCAGGTGTGGAACCATCTACCTGGAGAAAGCAGTCAGTGAACTTCTTTCTCTTGATATCTCAGAATCAACAAGATTTTTGAGAACTTTTAGGTGTCAGGTTAAACTTGTGTCTAAACAGGCGTCTTTTTAATTTTCTAAATCAGATTTTTAAACATTTGGTAGTGAGACTGGGAAGCATTACAAATAAATGAAAAGTATTGGAATGAACTGCAATCAAACTTACAACAGCTTAATTACCTGCATGCTATTTTATCTAGTTGAACTGCCTTATTTGATTCTTTACATATTAATCATAAAGGTATAAAAATCTCTTAAAAAGTTCATTGTTCAGATAAAATAAATTCTAGTGACAAATTAATTTCAGATTATCAATGAGTTATAACGCAGCTGCTGATCCCACTCACAGTAGCTGATATTTACTACTGTAAAGGCCTATCTGCTGTTTCCTCATCATTTCAGACATGAAGTGATAGTCTGCACTGACAGTTTCATTTCCACAAACAGAAAACAGCGCGGCGACAAAAAAGTCGCCACAAAAGCAAACTTGACCTTAACAAAGCACCACTTATTTCCAAAGCTGTCCAGAAAGCTTAAACAAAATTTGTCTTCCAAATTGCTAAAATGTCATGTAATCTTTAAAAGTGGTCTTAATCAAAAGTTTTGTTAAGACTCTGATTGCTTTTGACTCATTTTCAGTTCAGTGAATGACTGTTTTCAGGAACTTGTTTTCTGTTTGTTAAACTCTGAGCTGTGAGTCAGTTTACATTAAAAGCCTCTTAAACTCAGAGTGGGCACCGTGTTGCGTCAGTACACAAATTAGCAAAAAAACAAAAACAAAACTGTTTTAAATGGGTTTCTAGATGATACACGCGTCCCTTTTTTTCAGCTGTTTCTCTTCTATGAAGCTGTTAAGGAGATATTGAACATTTGTTCTGTTCAACACAGAAATTACTCCTAGATCAGGGCTTGTGTGTCCGCTCTGTCTTTTCAAACCTCCAGTCGGTCGTTGCAGACTGCCGTTCATGCAGAGTAAGGTTCTGCTTCTGCTGGAGGTTTCTTCCTGTTAAAGGGGAGATTTTCCTCTCCATTGTCACTACATGCATGATCAAAATGAGGAACTGCTGTAAAGTCAACGACACGTCCTGGTTCAGGAGGAGTGAGTGCCATGAGTCAATGATTTGAACTAATTATGTAGATTTTAACGCATTAAAATTTTTAGCAAAATTAATTAATTTTAGCAAGATTAATTGCAAAATTCCCAGGAAGGAACCTTTGCTTTTGTTTGTTTCTGGTACACCTGTAAATCTGATGCACAGGCGACATCCACGATGGTCAATGAAGCTGCTTCTCTGGATTTTGTGCTTCAGAAACCAATCTGAGACTGGCAAAGACTGGTGATGTGTTCAAGTTGTACTAAAACGAGTTTGTCTCTCAGAAAAGCTTTGAAGTCTAAAATAGCATCTCAGTGGTAAAAATGTTGCTAATGCTAATGTCATCGACCACAGTCCACATTTCTAAAGTGGCTCCATGAAACAATAATATTACTTTGCACCAGAAGAAATAAATATATTTGTTGTTGAGCTCATATGTGTATTTATTAAATGATTTAGCAGCAGAAATGTTTGGTTTTTTTATGTAAAATGTTGCTTATTTTGTCAATAAAATGCGACTAATTGTGGCTATTTAATCATTGATCCTAAAATTAACCCATATAAAAATTTTAATCATGTCCCACCACTAGAAAATCGCTATTCTCACACCAAACCTTAAGCATCTGTTGGTCCAATTGAACTATTTTAAACCTTCATTCTCCAGGAATGAGTCTTGCTTTGAAAACAGGTAAATTCATCACAGCTGGGAATGTAAAGCGCTTCATCAGCCAGCTGTGTCTAAAAGTCTGTAAAACACGACTTTATTTACCAAAGTGTGTAGAAACCCTGAAACCAACCTACCAGACTCTTCCACCTGCCTCATGGTTCAATTCATCAGCTTTGGCATAAACTTACATCCAACAATTGCCTGTTTAAACTGCAAAGAGCCTGAAGTGGTGCTTGTTTTTCATACGGAGGTCAGCTGACTCCCTGCTGCTGTCAGAACAGCTGCATAAACCTGCAGCAGATAAAAAAAACTCACACATGGGTCCCGTTAGTGGTCTGAAACAAACCAGATGACGCTGTGGATGTGAGCATCCACAGGAAACAGCAAACAGATTCAGGCAGGGGGTACGGACTCTGAAAGGGTCAGTGAGCAGAGCAGAATGTGGGTCACTGGTTCTGAAGCTGTTGCTTAAACTAGGAAGGAAAAAACTTCAGGAATGTGTTCACTCAGTTTTATGCAAGAAGAGGGTTTTCCAAGATTTGTTTGTGCATCTTCTGTCCATCAAACACCACGCTAACCAACTCTAACCTCTAATTACAGCTTTCAGGCTCTTATAATAGCAAACTGAAAATAAATCACATTATAAATCATGCTGCTCATGCAATAAGAAAACTTCTGCTCTAAATAATGGTTGGAAACTATGTCAGGCACCAGCACCGCCCTCCACCAGCACCGACTTTCCACACTGAAGGTCAGCTGAGAAAAGACTTGGATCCTTTTTTGTCAACAACTTTTCTTTAAATCTGCTTCAGAATCTCTGAATGAGGTTGAGCTCTGATCTAGTTCTGGACTTTATTCACATTTTCATGGAAGAAAAGAAGAAGAAAGAAGAACAACTAGAGAAGGTGGAGATGAAAATCGTCTCTTCACAGAAGAGAAAACAGACAGACTGGCTGAAGGTCCTCTACATTCAAATCCCAACTTCACAGTGAAGCAACATTTCTACAGGAGGGAAAAGTTACAGCCAGGATAAACTGATCGTAGCTAGGAGTTTTAGAAGTTTGCCATCATTCCCCAAAGAGAAATGATTCACACAGACCCCTGATCGCGGTCAGATTATGTAGATGAACGACCACGCAAAAAATAAATCAGATTTGAGCAAAAAACAGAGAAAGATCTAATTGAGCCTGAGGACCTGTGTATTTTCTGCCATGAAAATGTTAAACATTATGAGTTTACTAGACTTTACAGAGACTCTAACTGGAACAGTGGAGGATATGTGGGGTTAGCAATATGGACTCCAATGTTTTATCATGACATTCAGTGATACTATTGTAATAACAATGAAAATGAACCATTTATTTATTTATTTATTCCTTTTTAGGTAAATGTATGGATATGATTGCTTGTTTATAGCACCACAAACAGAAATACTGCTCATGAAAAGAAATTTATCATAAATAATAAACAATAGGATATGATTAATGCCCACCGATAGCCTATTGGTGATTATGGTGGAGGATCCATGATGCTGCGGGCCTGTTTCTCTACCTGGGAGCCTTGTCACAAACTCTTTGAAAAGTGGCAAATATTTTTGAATAAAAATATTTCTACCTCTGACTGAAAACTGAAAATAGATCATCATTGTTTTTTCTGTAAGGATAATAATCCAAAACGTGAGCAACTCTTTGCAGAAATGATTCTCCAGACACAAAGTGACCCATTTGACTCCACAGACTCTAAACCCGTAGAAAACCTGCAGACTGACCGTAAACAGACGGCCTGATTCCATGTTCGTCTGCAGAGTTCAACATTCCCCACAGGGTCAGTTTTCTGTAACTGCAGCTGCTGATTCCAAACCAAAATGAGATCACTTTTCATAAACCTGCAGACTTCGGTTCTGTCCCAGAAAGAAGCAGCTTTAGCAGGAAAACAGAAGAAAGCTGCCATCAAAACCCTGAAAGAAACACTAATCAGCTTCATGACCCAAAAACCAACAAGCTCAGTTACGTATGTTTCTTATTTCAATGCCTTTCCACTGACTCTTTCCCAATCGTAGGATGGAACTGCAGCTCTTTGAGCCAAATGTTGTTTTTCTCTTTAGCTAATCTCTTCAGCAGATTCCATAGAGGCTTAAAATGAGCAAATCGAGGAAGTTTAGAGTCTAATAAATGTGCAGAGAGTCGCAGAGGATGACAGGTAGTCAGGTACAGACATGTTTCTGCAGGAAAACATCTCTCAGTGTCAGCAGGAATGAGGTCGGAATGGGAAAAATCCAGGAGAGCTTGGAATCTGGCTCATTGAAAGGTCAAACATGTGAAAGTAACGAGCAGAGGAGAGCCTGGCTTTGATTAGAGGGACTTTTTTTACTGCTATATTAAACAAAAAAGCAACACGATATGCTTTGTTTAGAGAAATTACTTAGAAGTTAGATTCAGTTCAACACAATTCAGTTTATATTGTTTCAGTTATCTTTGGCGTTCGTCTTGCCTCTTTTCTATAAAGGGGATAATACTGGGGTTGCCATGTTCTCCAAATATTAAAACACAAATTTATAATAGTACTAATTCTAATTTTTTTGTAAAAATCATAAGTCTGGATGATGCTAAAAGGTTTGTCCAGATTAAACTTTTTCTTTGTAGACATTTTGGCCATTTTAGGAATTCTGAAAATGTACTTTCGGTATCTCTACCCTTGTTGGAGCCTTAATGTCTGTAAGCTCCAAACATCATTAGAATATTGAAAACCAGTCACTGTGTGAGAGTAATATGGCTGTTTTAGATATAATCCACACGGAAGAATTTGTGTTTAGAAATCCAGATTTTTATCTTGTTCAAAAGGAAACATGGACTAATTGTCTGTTTTGCACAATTATGACTAGAAGTTCTTTGTTTTTTTGTTTCTGGGATGTTGTAAGAGTCCAGAGGAGGGGTGAAGGTACAAGAGAGTCCAAAGAAAACAAAAGTTTAGTTTTATAGCACAAAACTGACCTAATGCTTCACAGCTCTGTGGAGGGGCAGAGTGAAGAACGGAAAAACTCTGGGATGTTTTGAGTTCTGAGTCTTGTTCCCCAGAATCTCTGAAACCTTTTATAAAAAAGATTAGCTTTGAATTTTTACTGCTTTTTTGCAAATTTCTTCGATAAACTCTTTTCAGGGGAAAGTTAATCGGAAGGTAAAAGGCTATTTTAAACTTTTATACCAACTTTTAAACCTTTGCAGTTGTATTTGCTTCACCAGGAAGCCAAACCCTGCGTGTTAGAGAGATATTGGAGAAAATAGTAACTTTTTTATGTTGAACTTTAAAGTGTTGCGATCAAGTTCAATGACCTGCCTGATGGACCAGTAAACACGCAGCACATCTGACTCGCTCCAGGCTGGAAATGCTCAGACTAAAGCAGGAAAACTGCAGTTTCCACTCACCTGAAACTTCTCTGAGTTCCTGTTGTTCTTCTGCGCTGCTGTGCGGGATGAAAACCATCAGGTCCGCCTCTGGTCAAAACACCGACAGTCCCATGGTTTAGAGACAAACACAAAGGCAAGCCGAGGGTCAGAGAGGAGGAGGAGACAGAGAACAGGCGCGTATGTCGCCCCCTGCTGGCTGAATGCAGAGACTGCGCTTTCTCTCTTTTACTTTTCATGTCCAACATCTAGATTCTAGAAGTTGAAAAAAGACCCAAATCAATAAATTGTATTATAGAAAAATCAATTTATTTAAGAAACTTTACCAGTAAGTGAAACAATTACGCACAGAGGGATGTTTGACAAACTTTATTTCTGTTAATTATGATGATTTTCCACTTACAGCTAATAAAAACATTTAAAATCAGAATATTACATCACATGGATAAAAAAACAATTTAATACAGAAATGTAGCCTGAGTGAAATGTTTGATTAATACCTGCTTAGGGTTGTCCGTTTTCAAAAGGCGTCCAACAAATGAGTTTCACTGGAACACATTTAATTTATGGATAATGACTGTTGGTATAATATCATTTTGCATCAACCTGATAGTTGAATAACCAAATTAAGAACAATAAATATCTTTGTTTATGAGCTCATATATGTTTATTCAGTAATCTGGCAGCAAAAATATTTTTGAATTGAAAATGTTTATTTTGTCAAAATATGTTTTTTGATTTTTGATATATATATAAAGTAGTATGTTGAACTGATGGACCAGTAAAAGCATTGCTTTAAATCAACTTGGGACGTTACTATAAAGAAGTTTATGATTTTTTAGATTCTGAATATAATGTTTTACTTACTTCTTTCTTTCGCTATAATGAAGTAACGTTTCCTTAACCTTAACTCATCGATCCGTCTTCTGCTCCATTCTGCCATCACAATAATCCTGGATGGAGACGAACTCTGACTCAGAGGGAACAATTATTATTCTACTCTGACAATATTTAGATACTTTTATCCATTTTCTGCTTAGCAACAGGATGTCTGAGAAGGTAAAAAAAAAGCCCAACAACAAGGAGAAAGAAGAAGAAATCAAGCAGTAAGTCAAACTGGACACTTCTAGCTTATGCAAGTCAGTTTATTGCGAGAACATTTTCTTCTTCTTCTGGTTCTTCCCAGAGGTCAACAAAAATGGATCTTTTACAAACTATCCAAAAGACTTTTGACAACAATAATAAACAGATCTAACTGCTGCAGATCTATGTTCTAAAGAAATCTGTTTCCAGATTATAAAGTAGCAACTTCCCCCTGATATGTACAGCATAACCCAAGCAGTCAGCGCCTACTTGGTGTTAGAAACGCGTTAAAATCACACAAAGTAACTTTAATAGTTATAGAGGCATGCAAAAAAAGCATCTGTCTCTGTGTTGGAAAATAAAACCAATCCAGCTGCTTTAGTGGATGTGTAAAGATGCTCAGCGGCGCCCTCTGGTGGGAACTGGGGGAGCAGCTGCACATCCATCTGATGCTTCAGGTATGAATCTCATAAAAATAAATAGCAACAAATACTTCCATATTTAGTTTAAACACATGCGGAAACAAAGGTAATACTGTGAAAAGGATCTTTCATTTTTCTCTAAACAGTATTTATCATGGGCATAAATGTAATCATTCTAGGCATTTGGCAATTTATCTGACTTTCTCTAGGGTGGAATAATAATACGTCAAAAAACTGCAGTGATTTTTGAAGACAACATAGAAAAATGCACAAATGCACTCTGACTCAAATATATGCATACATTCACCTAGATCTGCAGGTCTTTTAATTTGAAAATAACCAGGTTGAATAACTGCTGAATGGCAGCATCTGGTTCTTTCTTTGGCAGCATAAAAGCTTAACACAATAATATCCAAAACAGTGACAGTGAAATGACATTAGAGAAAACTGTAGATTTAGTTGGGAAAATTGTTACTCAGCCTATTTTCTCAGATTCAAATAACTACTGTAGTTTTTAAATTATTCTTTTAGTTTCCTGTTTGCCTCAAATACTTTGTCAATATTCCGCTAACGACAAAAAGGACACAATTTTCCAATTGCTGTGTTTTCATTGAATAAGAAAAGCAAATAAAATCACATGTGAATAATTGCAATAAGTCATTAAACAGCATGAATATGACCCAAACGCCATGATCCTCCAACTATTTCCTGTCGTGTTCATGGTTTGCGTCAATGGAAACATCCGGTTGTTGATCATGTGACTCGTGATGCGAAAAGGTGTTTCCACTGCAGTTTAGCGAAATAAACCGATTTTGATACGGCGAAAAAGCAGCTCGTCCTAATGTCCAAACATTATTTTAAACAAAAAACAAGAGCTTCTTTTAAATTGGTGTGTTTCCATTAAGCAAATTAGTTTATTTTCAAATTGTGTAATTATATGGTCAATAGAAATGCAGGTAATGATCTTCTCAGCTCCCCTCACTATCCTCTGCAGGGCTTTCTTGATGCTTTATTGCATTACAAGATACAGAAAGTCACATATTTTCAGCAAAAGTTATGCAGATATCTGATTAAATATTAATGGTGAAAATCTACAATATATTCAAATTACTGCAGGTTTTGCTTTTCAAAAATAATTGCAGTTGAATGTTCTCTCATCATTCCACCCCGAGAAAAAGAGGAGAGAAGCAAAACAAAGTTCAAATAAATAAGAAAAACCCTAAAACCCTAAAGCTGATATAACATTAATGCATCTTAACTCCTGCCTCTAGCATAAAGGTCTGAAATATAAGAGACGGTAGAGGAATAACACGCTGTAAAAGCTCAAACGCTGGCATGCCGTCACTTCCTGTTCTCCTCAAACCAATCTTTTACGGCCACAGTTCATCACTAATTTAACGCGAGGAGGAGGAGGATGCTCCGCCATGTCTCATGTGTTTGAACTAAACTGTACAAAACTTATAAATTATAAAGATCTGTAAAAACAACATCAGTAGTTAGATTAAATGTTAGGTGTGGCGCATCGCAGAGTTCACCGTGCGCCTCGGAGAGCACCGACTACTGTTCAGACATGATCTTTGAATAAGTTAATTCATAAATAAATCATGATGATGTCTTCCCAGAAGCAGTGGTATCCACACACACACACATACACACAAACACACACACGGTCAATCTATGACCTTTACCCTAAAAATACTTTTTTGGTTTTAAACAACAACTAAAAGATTAACAGGAGGTCTACAGGCAGCAGATACACACTTCCAGAAAACCGCAGACCGCTCTTACAGAAATAGATTTCTCTAGGTTAAAGTGACAGTGCTGGAGTAGGTCCCTTTCATTCGTCGGTTTGGTAAAACCACATCTACTTGGATATGGAAGAAAACGGCCTAAATATTAAAAGTGTTAAACGTGTAGATTCTCTGTGAGAGCGAAGCGACCGCTGTGGCGAACAGCATGCAACGGAGGACAAGTTGAAGCAACACCAAATATCACTTAACTGCTTCCTCGGGTCCTTCAGTTGTGCAGAAAAGACTCAATTTCAACAGCTAAAATAAGTACTTATATAATCCTCAAATATATACAGAGAAATCTCTATTCCACTTAAAAATACCTTAATTTTGTGCTTAAACCCAAACTTGTAAAAATGCTAAAAATCGCAGATTCCTCTCTTACATAACAGGAGCTGCTCGCCTAACTGTCGCCGTGAAGCTGTTCAGTTCAGCCGAAACTGGTTGGTTCGCGACTGGCAACAACCTCCGCCGCCGGGGCGCCATCTTTGGCCATCCGATCCGGTTCCAGAAGCGAACCCAAACCTTCCGCGTCTTCCTCAAGACGTTTCAAACGAAGCTGTGGTTTCCTAAACAAAGAAAAGGTCGGACTCAGCCAGGTTGAGTTTCTCTCCCTCCGCAAGCCAGCGCACGATGACGAAGAGGAGGATGAGGAGGAAGAGGCAGAGGGACGGCGGGGGTCAGTGGATGTCTCTGCACATGGGGAGGTTGACGAAGATGAAGACGTTGAACTCGATGAGGACGGAGAAGCAGAGGAAGATGGCGTACATGACGAGGCAGGCCAGGCCCAGCCGCCAGTCCAGAGTCCATTTGTTCAGATGGACGCCGAGGACCTGCAGGACGGAGGGACGCAAGAGCTTCAAGTCAACCATTCCTGTAAAAACAGACCCGCGATCTGGAGAAACAATGTCTGAATGAGGAGAATAAATACAAACAGCTGTCGGTTATTATGTCTCTCCTGGATTCTTGCTAATGTTTAACCACATCTTAGATTGGAGAAACTGCAGGAGCTGAAAACTGTTTTATTCCAGCCACAAAGCAAACTTTCCATTGTAAAAAAAAAAGAGGATAATTTACTGCTAACTTTGGACAAAACGTTTGGCTCTTTTCCTCTTTAATTTTTCCCGGATCCTCGGCGAGTGGCGGCGTCGTGTTAAAGTGAAAGCAACAACAAAGCGTGTTGACGTCACAGATCACAGAGTTTAATCTCATACAAAGCAATCAACAACAAAGCTGCAGAGGAACAGAGATATGCATTTTTCTCATAAAAATAAAGACACACAAGGGGAGACAGACAAACACGAAACAAGGACAAACAAAAAGCAAAGACGTCTTTGGAGAGAGAGCCAAGGCAAAAAGCAAAAAAGTGGCAACAACTCTGGATTTTCTCTCCCAACACGAAATCATATAGTAAAGAGGTGTTTCTCTATTTAATTTATGCATTCTAGGCGTTCCCCTTTTTGGCCAACTGGAAGCTCCCAGAAAAACTTGTAACTCCCCTCAATCTACGGCCAAGATCAAAGGACCATCTGCCTTCTACCGAAACAAAAGAGCAGATAGCTGGCCCCGACCCCCCCGTGGCTCCCACGGTCATTCTGAGTACAGAACGATCCTGAGATAAGACCTCACAGATACCTGAGAAATCTAACGTCTCTGTCTCCCAAGGAAAATGCTAATTTTATGGCTTCGCCTGTGGCCTGGCCTCACAGTGGGGGTCCCATTGAGAGATCTCCCTTAATCTGCATTTGGTTCCTGTGTCTCTGAATGCTTACCCATCTGGTTTAATTTTTTAAATGCTTAACACAAACCTGTTCAAAATAAGAGTGTTCCATATATCTTTTAAGATTAACTGTATTAAGCACTAAAATAATCATATTTCCTTAACACCATCTTCCTCCAGAATGTAGTTTTTCTACAAAATATTTCCAGAAGCATTCTGTGGTAAGACCATCTTAATAATTATTCTAACCATTCCCTTTGTGTTCCCTTTGTTTCCTCCTGACAGGAAGTACTCCAGGCTCCCCGTTCCTGTTTTTCTGAGTTTCTGTCCTGGAGGAGTTGCTGGAGCTTTTAATGTGTCCAGTTTTCTCTCTTCTCTGAGTGGATCCACTGATGGAGAATTTAGGTATTGCTAAGGAAAATGATTATTTAATGCTAAAATACACTTAATCTTACGACATGTGTAAAGGTATAGCCAACACTTTAATTTGGAATAGTTTCTGTTGAGCAGTTGGGAATTCAGCAGACAAAGCAGGGCCCTTTGCCTCCCCCGCTGAAGACAGAGCAATAAATTTGCATTCCGAAAAGGGTCAGAGACTTCTTGGCGCCTCTCGGCCCGGGTCGGATGGAGATGGGCACGAAGTGGTCCGCCTATGCTTAGATAAAAAAAACAGACACCTTTGCTATAAATCAGGAAGTCACAACTTTCTTTGGGGGCCTGAGGGAGTTCTAATTGGTCGAAGAGCAGAACGCCTTCTTTGCATATATTAAATAGGGAAACGCCTCTTTGGTTAAAATTTCAGGACAGCACCGGAGAGTCGGAGAGTTTTTTCATCTTTTCTCCACGTGGCGCCTTTGTCTGTCTCTGTGTTCGTTTGTCTTCCCTTGTGTGCCTTATTTTGTGATATAATGTATATCTCTGTTCCTCTGCAGCTTTGTTGTCGATTGCTTTGTATGAGATTAAACTCCGTGATCTGTGACGTCATTGTGCCTCGCCTTGTCTTGCAGCCGTCATGACATCCGCTCGCGACCCGGCTAACAGGAGGAGAGGAGAGCCATGCTTTTTCCAAAATTAAGCTAACATAATAACTTTCCTCCTTAACAATTTGGGGGCTCGTTCGGTTACGGATTCTGAGCGGGCGGCTCTGTTACGCGTTGGCCTGGTTCGGCTCGGTGAGGTGAGATACTTTTGATTGTTCTTTTGTTGTTTGCACCGCCGTGTGCTGCGAAAAAGGCGAGCTGGATTGTTGTGGCTGTATCCAGCCGCGCGGAGTTTTCGGAGCTGCAGAGATAGATAGATTGTGTCTTTGAAATAGCCAGTGAATTACGGATTGGATTGAAATACACAGGAAACAAGAGGATCGTGGCGGTTCCGGACATAGGATTTGCTACCCTATTGTCGAAAAGGCTGGGTTTTTCTGCATTATTGTTCTTTTGCCCTGAGGATTTAGTCTTGTGCCTCTAAATTGAAAGAAAATTGTGTATTATAAGTTTGTGGTAAACTTTGAGTGTGTGGGACACTAGACAGGTCTGAGGTAGGCCGTCAGATAGAATTTGTGGTAAATTCTTATTATAAGTTTGTGGTAAACTTTGAGGTGTATTTTGTTTCTGAACTAAACAGGTCTGGGGTAGGCCGACAGATAGAATTTGTGGTAAATTCTTATTATAAGTTTGTGGTAAACTTTGAGGTGTATTTTGTTTCTGAACTAAACAGGTCTGGGGTAGGCCGTCAGATAGAATTTGTGGTAAATTCTTATTTTACGCTTGTGGTGAGCTTTGAGGTTGCATTTTTATTTTTAGTTGGCGCCTTCTTTGTATTTTTGTTTTCCTTCTCCTCTTCTCTTTCTATTTGTCTATTGTTCTGTTTAGTGTTATCTGTATTTGTATGTTTGTGGTGTTTTTGAAGCTAGCGGCTCTTCTGTGTGAAGTGTGCGTGCAGAGCTCTGCGTGTGTATATGTGTGTGTGTGTGGCCGTGTGTGTGCGCGTGCACGAGTACGGGCTGGCTGTGTGTTTCAGCAGAGTGTTAAGTTGTTTGGATAGCGCGGTGTGTGTGAATTTGCATTGATTTTGCTGCGTTTTATTGTGAAGTTATTATGGACACTGAGTTGCGACACGTGCTATACGCTATTTTATGGTCGGGGTTCGTAGAACAGTTTTAACGGGGAAAGTACAACGATGGCGAAAACGTGGTCGTTTAGTTTAAAACATAATAAATAAATAAAATAAATAGGAGTTCAGTACATAAAACTGGTACCAGAAAAAAAAAATTATTGGTTGTGGTTTGATTTTTACATAACTTTGAGATGTCTCTCTTTTTAAACGTGCACGGGGAATTACAAGGTTCCTGACGATTGGATTTTAAAATTAATTGAATTGACACATGAAAATATGTTAATAAAACATTGGACAATTCCTGAAGCTTCAGTAAATTTTATATAAATTTCAGTAAATTTCATATAAATTACAGTAAAACTTTGATAAAATGATGACTGACTGAACACTTTGACTGACTATAAAACCTGGCCAGATGTGTGTGTTTTGTGTTTTCTGTAATGTGTTGTGTGTTTTTGTTTGTGTTACAATTCATGTTGGTTTGACAGAGTGTGTGATTGGAGATAAAATACCATTTGGTATTTTATGTCATATAAATATAGAGCAATTTTTTAGTGCTGTCCCGTGGTGTTAAATTTCCAGTTTTAGGACACCCTATGTGTTAGACTGGACTAAATTATTAATATTAAGCGATAACAAATTGAAAACAAATTATGGGTTCTCCGGTTAAATAAATGAATAATTAAATAAATAAAGAAAGAAAGAATAAGCCAAGAAAATTAGGTCACAGAGGATTGTAGAAATGCTGTCTTGGCAAATTAATAGATAAATACACACAAGATTGGGTAGAGAAATAAATAAACTAAAAGTATATAGCATTGATGACTAAAATATTAGCTTAAATGTTAAGTATTCCTTTTAGGCTGACGAGGAAGTAGTGAAATAGAATGAATTACAATGAGTAAAATAGGACTTTTTTTTTTCATGAGTTGAGGATAAGAAAAAACGAAGATTTTTAGAGAAACAGGCTCTAACTGTAAGAGGAATTGCTCAGATAACAACAAATTGCAATATGCAACTGACTCTAGATATTTTCACAATCAGTCTTTTTTCAAACTGACCAAAACTTTAAGATAGATAAAATATTGTTGAATCTACAGGACTTACGGATAATTAGACAGGATAAATTAGTAGTCACTCTCTTGTTAAGTAGACATTGTTTGAATATAGAAAAGTTTGCTAAAACTTACAAGATTGGTTGTTGAAGGATAATATTAAGTTAGCAATAACTTATGGGTTAATCAAAGAGGATCTGGTGGAACTATGGTAGAGAATCAATATTAAACTGTAATAAGAGATGATTAAATAGTGCCTATAGACAGAGGAGAGGGCTGCAAATAAAATAAGAAAATTAAGAAAAATAAATAAATAGAACCAAACAAGAAGAGGCGTCAAGTATGTTTATTTAGACATGAGACTAATGGAGCTCAAGGAGGAGTTACAACCTCTGCTCACAGAAGTTCAGCAAGGGAGAACGAGCAGCTGTAAGGCACATGATTTTCTCCCCCATTGTTTAAAAGTACCTTCTGACAAACTCTCTGAATATAAGTTACAATTTTTGTAATGGTACGACAAAAGGGTTTTTAAGTTCAAATTTTACAATTAAAGGAGACTAAAACATATCTGATGCTTTCGCTGACAAAGCCTACTAATAAATTTAAAGAATTGGGAGTTCTTCCTGAAATCCTTATTGGCTCTCTTTCCTGCCATACAAATAGTTCCTCCGAGAGGTGAAAATGGGGTTTTATGGTGGGCTTAGGAATTTGTTTTATGGTCTGACAATGGAGATTGCTCAGACTGGTGTAGTGGCTTTCAAATTTAAATTGTGAAATCTAAAAGTACAAAAGGATTTAATTTTTCTTTTTCCTAAGGAACATAGGGATTGGCTGTTTAAATTTTAGGGTATTGTTTCACATTATAGATTATAGGAAGGAGTAGAGAGTCTTTTCTCATCACATAAGACAGGATTTTTGATGCGGTTTGGTTTCCTAGCTTTAGTGAAACATTTTCTCTTTAAAGTAGATAGTTTAAACAAGCAAATACATAGTGAGTAAGGAATAATGTGGAAAATGTTAAATATAAGTTTTTAGCATTGAAATACTGAGTCGATTGTTACACACAGACACTCTTGGTAATGATTTTCTGTTTTCCGTTCATATTACTTTATATCTTAAGTAGTGAGTAGTTTAGGATTTTATCTTTACATTTCTTTTCATTAGTCTGATTTTTTCTATTTTGTTTAATATAACAAATTACTTTTTTTTCTTTTGAGTTATCAGTTTCCTCTGGACCCGTTTACCAGGGGATAGGGAACTTTGGTCTTTAGTTTAATTTTTTTCATTTGTAGATTTGGTTATATTCGGACCAGTATTTCTCGAAATTTATCATTTTTAGATTTTCTCAACTAAGACTACATTTTGAATTTTTTCAATGTCTCTCTGGCCGGTTTATGCAACACTTTCACAGAGTCTTAATTGGTAAACACGTTTTGTCAAACGCTAGTGAAAAGTTTTGAGAAGCTTGTAAAATGACTTATTTGAAAATCATAACAGTAATGTCCTTTACAACTGTAATGTGAAGTATTTTGGGAAAATAGCAATTTTGAAGGTTTAAAGCATGCAGAATGAATTGTTCTGTTTGATTTTTCAAAGGTTTATTTTTTGGGACAAAAGGCAGCCTTAAATTTGGGTAGTATTTTTCAGTAAAATAATAATCCTGTTTCCTCATCATCGTTATTTCACATAATAGAAATATGATACATTAGCCAGTAATGTATCATACAGGGGGGAGAATATGTTACGGATTTATTTTTATTTTTATATTACTTACGTAATTTACTGAAACTTTTAATACTTAAACAAATTTTTTGACGAACATGTCTGATCTGTGTTACACATAAAAAAGTGAAAGGAAAATATTCTCTGATATTATATGTGCTTATTTTAAATAGGTTTGAGTTGTTCTCCATTAAAAGATTTTCTGACAATGGGCTAACATATTTTGAGAAAATAGATAAATTTATAGTGATAATGAAGCATATTTTGGTTAATTAACTTGGGAAAATAATTATAGAAATTAAAATATTATTGTGTCAGCCATTTTCAGAGCATTAATTTAATGGAGCATGAATGTTTTAAGAAATGTTTTGAAGAATCTGTTCTTGATTAAAGTTATCACTAATCAGTAAAAGTACACAGGCGGGATTATAATGATTTTTCTAAACTTGATTTTGATTTTTTGATTTACATCCATTTACAACGAATTTGGATAAAACTTTAAATTCCACGACAAGTAAAAGACCTAGAAAATTGGTGTATTTTGAAAATGTCTGGATTTGTTACATTATAATTTCTCCAGGTCTAACTCTTTTGAATTTTGTTTAAGGAACGCATGTAAAATGATTTACATAAATAACCAATAAGATCTAGTTTGTTCTATAAAAGTAATTTAAATGGGACAGTTTAATTCACGGTGATTTTCATTTTTTGGTGGTACAGGTAAGCTTTACAACTACATTTTTAAGTTTTTGTGATTGTTTTGTTTCGTTTTTTAATCCTATTTTTACAAGATTGGTTTAAGAAAAGATCTGCATATGTTTAACATTCTGGGAACACGTTACTTTGGAAACATGTCTTTTGAAGCAAATGATTACAGGGTTTTGGTGTTTTCCATCGGTTAGGAGCTATAGTATATTATAATAGAAACGTAAATTGAAGGGATCACATCCACCATTTGATGAACAGAACTGGACAGAGTAGGAGATAAGGTTTCACGTGATGTGTTGCTCATGGTTTTACACACAGACTGCCCTGGAGCTCGGAGCTCCAGGACTCTGGACTCTGTCATACAAGCTGTGTCATGCGAGGCGGGGTGGGGCTGCTTGGAGAAGCGGCTTCACACTTATTTCGCAGATAACAGCCACAGAGCCACGAGCGTTGGAGGATTCACTTGAACACAAAGTGAATTGAAGATGTTTGTGTTGAATTACACAAATGAATGATGCCTTTGGATAAATCTGATCTCTGTTTTGTCATTATAGTTTTGCAGCTGGTTTCCTGGTGCCCTGCGGATGTGGTCTCCTTCAAAGTCTGCGTTCTTTGATAAAAAGGATTAAAATAATTTCCCTGGATGGAAAATAACAAAACAAATTTATTTTTAGGTGAAACCGTCGTTTGATTATGCTGACAATGATGAAGATGATATTAAAGAATGTTGTAATTGTGTTTCTGATGCTAATGAAATTCATGTTGAAACAAAATGTCTGTTTAAAAACCTGTGACAGGTCGCTTCACGAGATTTGGTTTCCTCACGAGGAGATTTCATTTTCTCCTTGAAATCTCTCTGTAATATTGACCTAATAATCCCATTTTCAGTGAGCAACGGACGCTCAGGTGGAAGCCTGAGGTGTCCGACCGAAGAAGATCAAGCTGCAAGAGGATCATCATTAACTTTTTATTGCGTGTTTTTCGTTCGTTGAGAACTCTGGAAAGGACTTTCGTTTTGTTTTTTGCGCGCATTTTTTGAATAATTCCTGACGAAGACTTCATATTTTTTGAGAGACTGTCGATGGACATTTTAAAAAAAAAAAACAGAAAAAGACAAGCAGCAGATTGTAATTTTGTGGTGAATGTTGTCTTTTGAAGTTGCAGAGCATTTCTTACTAGTTTTTTATATGTATCTCCCTGCTTTATTTTTATTGTATACTTTGGGTTTTTGGTTTGCCTTGTGTTTTGGTTGTATTGTGATAATTTTGTTTTATGATTTTACATTTTTAAGGATAAGTTTTTCTTCACCTTGGGTTTTGTTTCAAAGGGGGATTGTATAGAATTAGGGTACGTCACTCTTTTCTCTTTTTATTTTTTGTTTTTTTCGTTTTTTTTCATACATAGTTTTGGTTCGGTATTAGAAGGCTTACTCAATTTTTATTGAGGTCTTTTTTAAAAGACCTCAAAAGGGGGATTGCTAAGGAAAATGATTATTTAATGCTAAAATACACTTAATCTTACGACATGTGTAAAGGTATAGCCAACACTTTAATTTGGAATAGTTTCTGTTGAGCAGTTGGGAATTCAGCAGACAAAGCAGGGCCCTTTGCCTCCCCCGCTGAAGACAGAGCAATAAATTTGCATTCCGAAAAGGGTCAGAGACTTCTTGGCGCCTCTCGGCCCGGGTCGGATGGAGATGGGCACGAAGTGGTCCGCCTATGCTTAGATAAAAAAAACAGACACCTTTGCTATAAATCAGGAAGTCACAACTTTCTTTGGGGGCCTGAGGGAGTTCTAATTGGTCGAAGAGCAGAACGCCTTCTTTGCATATATTAAATAGGGAAACGCCTCTTTGGTTAAAATTTCAGGACAGCACCGGAGAGTCGGAGAGTTTTTTCATCTTTTCTCCACGTGGCGCCTTTGTCTGTCTCTGTGTTCGTTTGTCTTCCCTTGTGTGCCTTATTTTGTGATATAATGTATATCTCTGTTCCTCTGCAGCTTTGTTGTCGATTGCTTTGTATGAGATTAAACTCCGTGATCTGTGACGTCATTGTGCCTCGCCTTGTCTTGCAGCCGTCATGACATCCGCTCGCGACCCGGCTAACAGGAGGAGAGGAGAGCCATGCTTTTTCCAAAATTAAGCTAACATAATAACTTTCCTCCTTAACAGTATCAACTTTGTTTACTCGTAGTTTTATTCTTTCTCATAGAAAGATCTCCTGGCCCAGTGTTTCTGTGTTTAGCTCCTCTCTGGTTGGAGCTGCAGATGGAGGATTTAAAGAAGGCTGACATGTTTTAATGCTTCGCTGAAAAAAAACTGTTTGACATTTTTTATACATTTTTTCTGAACTTTTCTCATCCTGTCAAGAAGCACGTTTGGGTTTTGAGTTTGTTCTTGCGACTTCTCAGCGATCTGATTCTATTAGTCTCTGAGTTGTGGGTGGGTGTGTGTGTGTGTGTGTGTGTGGGTGCGTGGTGTGTGTGTGCGTGTGTTTTAAGCAATCAAAACAACTGATTCTGTTGTGTTTAGAAATATGTCAAAGGAATTTTGAGATATCTGCTTTTCCCTGTCCTTTTTGCTGCTCGCCACATCGATCCGATAAACTCACAGTTATGAATTATGAAAAAAAAATGCGTGGATGTGTTGACATCGATTTTTCCACAATAACCTGGGACTATTTTATATTCTTTTTGACATTCATGTTGGAGGTTGTAATTCAGCTAAAGCCTGGAGAGAGAAAATAATATTCTGCAAAAATTGTAACCTAGTCGGTAAAAAAGAAGACTGCTCCCCTAAAATAATGCATAAAAATGAAAAACAAAGACTTACTGTAAAGAACACTGAGGCGAGTAAAATTCCTACAGAGAAAATGAGTCCTCTGCTGTTCAGAAGGACCTGAGGGGACACATGTTACACAAAATGGTTTGAATGAGCTTGAATGTTAAAGAAAACTCCTCCTGATCTGTTCTGATCCGATCCAGTGTGATTCTGGGTCACAAACACTCACGTTGGAGCCGTAGTCGATGCAGAGCGTCTGCACCGCCCAGGGAAGCCCCAGACCCACCAGGATGTCGAACACGTTGCTGCCGATGGAGTTGGAGATGGCCATGTCTCCCAAACCTGAGACATTCAGTTTCACTTTTATTCACATCCCAGAGGGAAACTGGTTTGCAGCAGGCATCAAAATACAGAAACAGGCACCAGAGCAACAGCCTGGGGCTGGCTGATGAGCAGCACGGTCCCCTCAGGTGTTCGTACCTTGGCGGGCCACGATCACGCTGGCCATGCAGTCTGGGACGCTGGTGCCGGCCGCCAGGAAGGTGATTCCCATGATGACATCGGGAATGCCGAGAGTGAAGCCGATCACAGTCACCTGAAGCAGAAACACAGAGAACATCTCAGAGTTCGGATCTGGAAATCACTCTCAGGACATCCACAGGGTTTCTCTGCTCCCTTCTGTTGAGAAACGGTCTGCAAGGGTTCAGGTACGCCGAGATGAATTTAGCTTTTTTGTTTTTATTTTGAGAATGAAGTTTTAATAAAACAAGATAAAATAGTAATTATGGGAGAATAAAGTTGTAACAAAATGAGAATAAAGTTGGAATAACACAAAAATAAAGTCAAAGTAATATGAGAATAAAGTAATAATATTTCCAGTATAAAGATCTTGTAACTTTATCAAAGCTTTGCTCTCATTAAAAAATGATTTTCTCATAATTTTTCATCTTTTTTCTGGTAATATTGTACCTTTATTCTACTAATATTATTACATTATTCCTGTAATTTATATGCAAATCTCTTATTCTGTCCCTAATCCTCTGTCATACATCAGGGCCTGTGTTCTGCAGGTTTAATAATTTCCTAAATAAATGCTTCATCAGAACTTCCTGACAGACTTTCTTTACTTGTCCTGCGTTATAATCCTGGCTGGATATTTCCTTCAATTCCCTTCTTGGCAGAATCAGCAGAGTTCATTTCTTGGCAGGGCTTTGGTTGTTAAGTTTACCCACAAACCTCAGAAAGGTTGAGCTCAGTGTTTTGGCAAAGCCGCGCTGAAGCCCAATTTGTCCATTTGAAAACCAGTTCTGATGTATGTTTGGGATCATTTTCTAGCTGGACCAGATTACATCCAATTTTCAATCCTCTAAACCACATTTTATGGCCTTGTATTAAAGAATATTGGTTAAGATGTTCAGGAACAACCCAATAACCAAGCCTGCAATACACTGGAAACTTGTGGAGTGCCAGTTCCAACAGCCAGTTTCCCATTACCATGGACTGGGAGGGCACCAACCAAGGAAGAAACCACTGCTTCAAAACAAACAACTTCAAACTTGACTGAAATTCACAGTTTCCCACCTGGACGAGTCGAATGTCTTCTGAAAAAAAGTTTCATGTTTCAATGAGAGAACGACTGAGAGATATGAATCATGTTTGAGATGTTCAGACCAAGAAAACTGCATCGACTCTGAAGAACGGTGGCAGAAACATCATCAAATTAACATCCAGATGGTTGAAACTCTGACACAACATCCCAGGGAAGGATGACCTTAACTGACCTCAACTCAGTGAAACATGCTGAGATTACACCAGGCAAGCAGCCGATCCGTGTGTTTAACACTGCTCTGCGTGGATTAACTCACCATCCAGACCATGATGTAGGAGAGGCCAGCGATCCAGATGGTGGCGGTGAAGAAGGAGACCATGAACCATCGCTCCCAGCGCCGCTTGGCACAGTTTGGGATGGTGAAGAAGAGCAGCAGCGACAGCGGCCACATCAGCAGCCACTTGAGTTTGTTACAGACACCCGCTGGAGGATTACACAGTTAGGGTTAGTGGAAGAAAGACCTATTGACCTGACAGTCATGTTTTTGGTCTGGGGTAGGAAGCCGGCGTACCCAGAGAGGACCCACACATGCACAGGAAATGAAAACTATATGCAGAAAGACCGCATGTAAAGTTGTGATTTATCTTCACTGTTATTCTGTGGCAGTGGTTGTGTTAAGAAAGGGTCTTGAATGCCAACTATGAGTGTCATTTGGGTGCAGCTTGGTACCTGGGACTTTAAATGGCACCAGCGGCCCTTCGTTGTCCTCTTCTCCCTCTCCTTCCTCGTCGTTCTCGTTGTTTTCGTTGTCCTCGTTTTCCGTCTCGTTGCCTGACTCCAGCCGCTGCAGCTTCCCGTTGAAGCCCTGCTCAGCTCCGCCCATCCCGTTCTCTAGGCCCCGCCTCCCCAGACCTCGGGTGGCGGAGTCCGAGTCGCCGTTGGTGATGCAGTTAACCCGAGTCTCCGTGGTGTTGATCAGCCTCTGTCTCTGGAACGTCAACACAGATGATAATATACGACTCCTGCCCAGATCCTCCCTTATTTTAGTTTAGCTGCAGTCTTTCTTACCTCGTTGATGAGCATGCGGGACGCCATGGTGAGGCGAGTCCTGGGGGAGAAATGACTGGTGATCATGATCCTCATGCCGGCCTCAGAGAAGGTCAGCTGGTGGGGGTACGCGGAGAGCAGCTCGTCCACCATCAGCACCGACGGCGGGCAGTGGAAGTTAGCTGCAAAGAAGCACAAACAGTCTAACTGCTGAATTTATGAAAACTACCCTAAAAATAATCCCTCCAGCAGATTATGACTGGTTTTTATAACATGTAGCACAAAATTGGTGAGTAAAGCTGGTCCTGATTTATAGAGCTTATAAACATGGCACTTATTTCAAGTTAGTTTACTGTATGGAGAGAAATTTATTCCTATATGTTTGCAAACAAAGAACATGTTTTTAAAATAAAAATAAGAAAATGCATTTCAAAAAGAAACTTTAAAAAAATGTAACCAAAAAAATAAAAAAAACATTTGGAGAGAACGATGTTTGCAGCAGTAAACATTCTATGTTTGCTTGTTTCGAATAATTTTTTCAAAACGTTTTGAGATTGAGTTTAACAAATTGTTTTTACGTTTCACACTTTTTGTTTCACACTTTTTGTTTCACACTTTTTGAGGAGGGATGCATTAGCAACAGCATTTTTATTGGTTTCTAGAATGCAATTTGTTCCACTA
Organism: Xiphophorus hellerii; assembly: GCF_003331165.1. NCBI lineage: Eukaryota > Metazoa > Chordata > Actinopteri > Cyprinodontiformes > Poeciliidae > Xiphophorus > Xiphophorus hellerii. The sequence continues at coordinate 2,086,351 of NC_045676.1, read as the reverse complement.
GGTCTCAAAAAAATAAATAAAATAAAATCTGAAATAAATTCTAAATGGATGGATGGATGGATAAATTCTAAAAAATTGTTTTAATTTTGCATTTGATAAAATAAAATCAATCTGAAAAATAATAATGAAAATAACATTTAAAAATAATTTAAATAATCTTTAAAAATAATAAGAAAAATGAAATCTGAAAAGAAGATTAAAAATAAAATCTTAAAATTATTTATAAGCATAAAGTCAGTAAAAATAGCTAAATTCATACATGCACATTCATCTATTGCAAACCCGTTGTAAGATACTTTCACAACAAACTTTCTTTTTCAAAATGCTTTTTTTTTTTCAAATTTCAATTTTTGAAATGTGTTGTGTATTTGCAACAATATTGTAGTAAATTTCTCTGGGTAAGATACTATTTAACGCACATAAAGCACAACTAGCATGAACACAGATTAATATTTACTATACATGGCATGATAAAAGTTTAGGAATCCTCAGAAGACTTAAGTTGTAGACAGAAAAGCTTCTGCAGATCAGCTCTGGTACCTTTCTTCAGCAGAACTGCCGTTGCGTCGTACGAGACGTTGTCCTCCAGATCCGTACTTCCTGTCAGCCCGTTCGCCAGGTTCCCAGAACCTTTCTTCCTCCGGCTGAAGTACCGATGAGCCTTTCCGTTGAACCTGAAACACGACACGCGTTCCAATATTTACCATAAAAAGTCAGTTGACGGAGCTGCTGCAGTTTTAACAACACTCACTTCATGATGAGGATGTAGACGGCATACATGAGGATCAGAACAAGAGATTCCCACCTGCAAACATGATAGTTAGACATTTACAAACCGTCCGTCAGTGTAATTTTGGTTGCAGAGTGAATATGATACGCACCAGCACACCTTCTCATCATAGATGAACTAAGCAGGGGAGACAAAGGGACAACAATGTGGCGTTTTAGAGACAAGTCAAAGTATTTGTTTATAGTGTATCTATTGGTTCCTTTATTATCCAACTGTGAAAACATCAAACTTGCTTCAGATTACAGAATCCCAGTAATCCCAGTTTCAGAAATGAAACGGTCTAGAGGTTCTGCTGCTATGTTTCCAGATTAACCAGGTGTGTGTCTACAAGAATCCACAGAAAAAGATCTTACCACAATCAGCGCTATGATGGAAAATGTGTAATAGATGGAATCTCTGAGCAGAGCCCAGTGAGACAGCTTCACAGCCTGCAGGACGAAAACAGAAACCACAGCGACGAGAAGGTTTGAAACATCTTACAGAGAAATCCTGGGTTCAGTCACAATCTGGGGATTTTAATCACATGGTTCATTCATTAAAACGTTTCACTGTTTTACATTTTTAACAAGTTTAAGCCAACTTTAAATGACAAAATAGAGATATTTATTGTAAATTAAAAAAATATAGAAGTTCATTGAAATGTTGAGTATGATATGTTTTTCTCATAAGTTTCAGGAAGCCCTTATATCTGGTTACTATGACCCATCCTGAGGTTAAATTGTTACTGCAGTGTGAAACCAGGCGTGTAATGGACGGTGCTGAAGGATCACCAGCTCACCTGATGGGACTCTGCATCACGGTTTGTAGAGAAAATATGTTTGGTATGAAATCTAAGCACTTGGACGGCTTCTTCAAAAACCTCCTGTGAGCGCAGCAGCAAAGTTTGGGTTTGTTCTGGGTGTTGTCTGTTTAATGTTCAGTAGCTGTTGCTTATATTTATAATTCTGATTTTTAAAACAGCTGTGTCAATAAAACAGCACCGGGTGAGAGTTAGAATGCTGGAACGAAGTGAAGGATTCACAGTTTGTGGATTCAAACGTAGTGCTGCAGAAACTCTTCTACTTTCTCACATCCTGTCTGTTTATAAAGCAGTTCATGGACAGATTTGTGAAAAAAGAAAGAATTGACTAGCAAATTGTTTTATCACAATATGGTTCAGGCCAAAAAATTTGTTTTAGAACTTAGAGGGAAAAATGGGGGTCATATTTTCACTCGCTTATTCATTCATTTATAAATGTCACAGTTATAAACGTCTGTGCTGCCACTAAAACGGCTCGTTGTTTGATTTAAGCTGAAATGTTGGACATGTTCTGAGCTAGCTAAGTATTTAGCTGGTTTACTAAACATTAAGCTTTCTAACTTAAAATTTGGTTTGAAACAGTGACATTTATAAATGAATAAACAACATGGCGAAAATATGACTGAAAAATGAACAACTAGCTTTATGTTCTCCGATGAAAGATTAAATAACCCAAATTATTGCTGTTCATTTTTCCAGTAACTTTACAAATGGTACCTCAAAACTCCCTCCTGTAATCATCCTAAATTGTCCAACTGTGTCTCATTGGCTGTGCTTCCATTGACCACATAATTGTGCAAATTGGAATTACAAAAATAAATTTGCTCAGAGGAAACTCGCCAATTTTGAAAAAAAAAAGCCATGCTTTCCAATAAAACGTTTTTGCGTTTGAATGAGGAGTTTTTTTTTTGGCTGCATCACTAATAGTAAGAGGAGGATGATGGCACTGCATATTTTTAATGACTTATCGCGTGAACAAATGTATTCACATGTGATTTTAATTGTGCTTCTTATTTAATGGAAACACCACAATTGAGAAATTGTGTTTTTTCAACATTAGTGAAATACTGACAGCTTTTTCAGTAATGGAAAAGCTGCTTGTGTCTTTCTTTGTCTGCGTTTGCCACTCTGTGCAGTTTTCTTGTGCCAGTTTGTCTCCAGCGTTTCAGCCTTCATCCTGGCTCTGGTGATTTTCACCCAGCTGAATTTACTCCTTTCTGTTGGTTCTTGGATTTGATTCCTTTGTTCCTGCGCCTGATGACATATTGGAGATTTACGTTGAACCCCGAAAGCACCACCACTGTAAAAGCCACCCGCTCTGAATCATCGGAGTGCCGGTGAGTTTGTTGACCTTTTGCAGCCCAACAGGACAGAGGACCAAACAATGAAGAGGATAAATCTTCCACACAAAGCTTAGCGAATCAGAGAAGGGGAAAAACATCACATTTTGAACCTTCCACTCCCAGCTGGGAAATCACAGGTCGAGGAAGAACAATAATAATAGTAAATCTTCAATGTGCTTCCATTGCATTTTGTTGCACAGAAGAGAAACTGAAAACATGCGAGGAGAGCGGACAGCAGGGAAGAACCTGGATCTGAACTGAACCATCCCAGCTCCATTAGACGGTCATTATCTCAGCACAGTTACATAATATGCAATCAGTTGCATCACTGCTTGCAGTTCAGACATACTTTTAAGAGCAGAGAGCTTATCCTTGAGCTCAACTCATTTCCGTATCAGTGGCTCGTCAGATGGCATCAGAGAGAAGCTGCTCTGGGCAAACTTCTCATGCAAGGAAGGTAGTCGTGCTAAAAAAATGATAAGATCTCCTACAATATCACATTTATACATCAGGACTTCAAAAATATTAACATGATCCACATTATGTGGAAGCTGAGATGATCAAAAGCAAGCAGCTTTACGGTGTCCGTATTAAAATGATCAGAGTTGTGCTGAAACGCAGCAGCAAAGTGGAACAAATCCCGTCTTATGGAAACTAAAGGACCTCGTAGCCAAGCGTCAGGAATCTTTAACAGCAGACGATTTGTTGGTTTGATTGTCTGGAGCAAACGAGTGTGTTTGAACACAATGGCAGAAACATATCGGCCTTAGAGGAGTAACTCTAACTGCTTATCAATCCGCCAATGAGTTCATTTTTCAATCTTCCCAGAAATCTCATCAAATCAGTCGCTCCAGTTTTTCACAAATCACAGAAATTCACACAAAATCAACAGAATCCTGCATATTTTCGCACAAATGCATAATTTTCCACAGAACTGGTCAAAAACATTGAGTTTGAATGCATCAATATACTTTACTTCTGTTCTTCTTTTGTTTGCTGTGCTTGTTTTAGAAATTTACTTTGTTTGTACATAACTTTGTTTATTCTTTTATTACACTAAAGTCAAACCAAATCACCTGTAGGTGGCAGTATTTCTTACTTCTACTGTACTGCTGCCACCGTCTTTGATTTCAAGCTCTTCAAAAGGTCACATTTACAATCATCCAAAGGCACATAAGCAATATATAAACACACGACCTTTGATTGAATCTTTCTTAACTTCTCTTATCTAACGTCACCAGGTCAGCTGTGAGGTCCTACCTGGCCAGCGAAGAAGCCACACACGCCGATGATGCAGAGGATGTTGAAGACGGCAGAGCCCACGATGGTGCCGACCCCGACGTCTCCTTTGGTGATGAACACGCCTGAGGAGGCAGAAACATAAACGGCTCCAGCAGGATTCATGGAGAAGCACAGCTGGTCAACGTTTGTACATCGAGATTTTTTTCCCAATTCAGAAAAAACACGTCCCACCAGGATAAAAAGAACCCAAAATATGTTAACATTTTTTAGTCTAGAAAATTATTTCTGCGGGCTGCAGAGTGGGGCAGTTGGTAGAACTGATGCTTTGCAGCAAGAAGGTCCTGGGTTCGATTCCTGGCCTGATGTCTTTCTGCATAGAGTTTGCATGTTCTCCCTGTGCATGTTGGGTTCTTTCTGGGTACTCTTGGTGGTTTAATCATTTAAATGTGGTGAAAGGTATGAGCATGAAAAGATGCTATTAACTTGACGAGAGCTTTGTGGATTAGACTCTCTTGGATTAGACTCTCACAAAGTTCAGACAATCTTTTAATGCATGAAGCTGGGAGCGATGAGTGGGACAAAAGATTTCCAGAACTATTCTCCATAAACATCCAAAAACACATAAGAACTCGTCTCTTTGAACATGAGGTCAGGGACTCTTAGCTCTCTGTCGTTTCTAAGTCAGACACATCAGGCGCCATCAGTGAATCTCGTTACGTAAGACGAGGTTAATGTGGAGTTAAAGCCAGAAAACGCTGCAGAGTGTGTGGCGATCCATGGAGGTTTGGACCTCCCTGATGTTACCGATTATAGAGGTGAAGAGCTCTGGAGCCGAGCTGCCAGCCGCCATGAAGGTCGCTCCCGCCACGTCTTCACTCAGATGGAGGCGCTGAGGGAAAGCAGGACAAAAGGCAGCGTTTAGGAAAAAACAGCTGCAACTTCAACTCTTCTGATGAAATCTAACTGGAGCTCAGTCCTGCGGCAACGTGCAGCAGTACGGGGTTTTATGAGTCTGACACTGGAGAAAACCAGGTGGTGAAATGTTAGGATTTCTGCTCTCATGACTGCAATGAGCCAATCCAAACTCTCCTGATGCCAGCTAACCCTCCTCGGCCAGGTGGAGGCCCAGAAACACCAAACCAGGAGGTCAGCCACATCCGGTTTTTAAAAATAATATGAACCTCATTCCCTGAACACAGATTTCACCATGTGGTATCTGACTGCTGCACAAAGGAGCTTTACTGCCGATCTTTCTCCCAGATCCATCAATGCTCCAAAAACTCAATAAAAATTCAAACACACGGTTGAATTTACATGTTTATTTGGACGGTTTTTACTCATTTTACATAATATTTCTGCCTGTATCTGCACATCTCTGCAGTTTTATTGCCACTTATGGAATTAGTCTGCAGGTTTTTTTAAATACCCAAACAAACTTGCACATTTTGAACATTGTTTCTAAAATTCCTCCCAGTTGCACATTCTTTTCAGTTCCGTTCAATTCAAAAATACTTTATTAATCTCACAGGGAAATAAGATTTATTGTAGATTGTGATGTCTGTGGGCAGAAAGGATCTCCTGTAGCAGTCTGTGTTACTGTGAATTTCAAGAAGACTGACTGAAGACATTCTGTTTATCTAGTCTCATGAAGGGGATTATGGGTTTGGTACATTATTTCTAATAAATGCACAGTTTCTGCATTGAAACTTAGGCCTTACTGTAGAGTAGTTTTATTCTTTATTCTGTTTTTTTTTGTTTGCATATCTTTGTTGAAGCTACTGGCTTTGATTTTTTTACAGTCACTTTGCTGCTGTTGCAAAAAAATAAAATTCTTCATTGTGTGAAAATAGAAGGAATTTCTATTCTGTTTCTAACCTATTCTATTACAAATTTGATATTTAGTGTGGAAACATTTTTTACCTTTTATGGGAACGAAAACCCAAAATCATACAAAGTGAAAATCAAAAGAAAAAGGAGATAAATGTGTTTGATCTTCTGGTCTCATTGGAGATGTTTTTAATCTTCAAAGAGACCCGGCTGATCAAAAATCTGTCCCTCCTATCCGTCTGTCCCTGAAGTTATAAAGGTCTTTCACAGCTTCTGCTGTGTTTTTACTCATTTCTAGAAATCTGTCGAAAACCTGAAAAATGATTTCTCAAGGTTGCCTTAAATCTAAATTCTATATTTCTAATTTAGATTTAGAATCTAAATTCCTTTAGATTTAAGGAAGAAAAATCCAGAGTTTTTCAGTTTTTTTTAACAAGTGACAAACTTTCTTCCACATATCGGCGCTGTGTGGCAAAGTGTTGCTGCTTCATACCTCACAGATCTTCTCCATGGAAGGGACGAAGTAGTCATCGCAGACCAGCGCCAGAGCGCAGAACATGTAGACGGTCTGCGAGGAGAGATAAATATTACAGGAAGAAGCGAAGCGTGAGAAGCATGTGAGATGTGATTCATCCACGTGAAGCAGGGTGAGAACTCCTGATGAAGACGAGCTCCATAACAGTCTGTCTGAGGAAACCTCTGAATCAGCTGATGCTTTATAATGGTCATATTTACCATATTCAGAAACCTTTGCTCTGCGTTTTAGAAGAAGAAACTGAATGTTTCAGTGGAGAAAAACATCTGGATTCCTACTGTTACTGTTTCAGTGAGACTGATGAGTCGCTGATCTGATTTCATAGTTAAGAGAAGTTCATCGTTCATGGATCAATAAAACTGAATGAGCAACAAAACTACAATCCCACACAGTTTAAATAAGGAACTCAGCTGAGTTTAATGCCCTGCTGGGCAGTGAGAGCCCAGCAGGGGGAGCTATTTATAGACATGATCCTGATTCCCCAAAAAACTGTCAAGAAGCAAAGCAGCAAGAGCTCCTAGACGCCCATATAAGGAAATGACACGAGACTTTATTTATCCATCCATCCATCCATCCATCCTGGACACACTGATAAATGTCACACGATGAGGAAGTACAAATCCTGGGGAATGTTCTAGAGTGACAGGAAATGTGAACAACAGAGGAATCTAAATTTTTACACACATGGCAGTAAGAAGCTTTCACAGGCTGTTCACAGGAGGACTGGCAACATGAGGGAGCGTTGCTAACTGTGTTTAGCTGTGAGTCACGTTAGTGAGAAATGAAGAGTCATCAGGTTTGAAAACACAGCTGAACCTCTCAGCACCTGAGTGAGATGTGTGTGAGAGTCAAGCATGTGGGAAAGGAGTAAAGATGTTGCAGCATCCAGGGAAATGGACGTTCAGGTTTATCCTGAGCAACAACCAAATCTTTAACACCAGCATGTGATCCTCAGATCAAAGACTTTATGAGCAGTCAGAGTCTGACCGTAGTTTGGAGCTTTTGAAGATTTATTTAAATCTTTCTGTTGCTTTTGTGTTTTTTCCTCTAATATTTGGTCAAATGTCCCTTTAAAAAGTTTCTACTTGACCAAACGTTTTTTTGTTGTCATCAACAAAAGTCTGGCATCATCCTGGTCAGAGGTTCGCCCAGTTGTTGAAGCTCATTTAAACTGTTTAGTTTCCAGCTGATGATTCAGTTTTCAAGCATAGTTTACATATTTTCAGTGAAGTTCAGGTTAATTGATTATTATGATGATTAATCAGATTTTAAAAACTTGGTACTCGTCATACAATAGTAGAAATAATAAGCATATGCAAATAGAATGATTCAAATCATTTCTTAAATAATAAAATAAACATCCCATTAGCAAACACTTGATCATTTGTAGCAAAGCAGCTAAAAAATACCTCTAACATCAACATGTGAAAAGCTCAGGCCTTTCTGCTGGACTTCCCATCGACAGAGTGCAGGGATGATCTGTTGATCATTTTTTCAAGTAGCCAATTTAATAATTGGAGAGCAAAAAGCACTCAATAGGAGATTTTTCTTTTACACAATTTGAAGCTAAAACCGAGGAGTTTTCAGTAAAATGTAATTATAATTTCATTTTAAATGCGAAATGTTTGTAATTTTTTGTACAGCTTCAGCTTAATTACGGCTCTGAGAATGTTGTTGTTTCATCAAATTGGCCTTTTTATGTACACAAGTTAATGATTCATCAATTAGAGAATTACTTGATGATTATTTCAATTATCAATTAATGATGATTAATCTGATTATTAGATTCTATCCTAATTCCATTCACTTCCAGCAATGCATCAGTTTCACTAGACTTAACCAAGCCCTCAGGATGATACCACCACCACCTTGCCTGACAGTTGCTTCTTCTCTCTGAAGCCTAATCCTCTCGTCTGTTTGGCCAAATGTCTCAGAAGCTTCTCTTCAGAGGGCATTCAGCTGGTTTATCTAGGCTGAAAATGTCAGTCGAGTTTAAAGGTGGAGCTTCAGGAGAAAGGATTAACTTCTCCAAAAGTTTCCAGTTTATCAGTATTTCCTGAGTTTTTCCTGAACATCCTCAGCAGTTTCCTTTCACCAGTTTGGGTCGGATGGTAGAAGCTCGGACACTAGTCATACCACGATGAATGGCTGCACAGTGAAAACAGCTGAAGGAAACTTTAATGCTCTGAATTTCAGCCGCGAAGAAGGGAGAACTTTACATTTCAGAGATTATCTGTTCTTTTTTTGTAATTCTAGAAACAAATGGATAAACGGCTTTATTAAAATCTCTTAATAGCAGCTTTAGCAAAATGGAAGCATCTGGATTCAATCCAGTGTTTGAGTCAAAATCCCTAACAAAGACCATATGCTGCAGCAAATGCTGCGTTATTCAGGCCACATGAGCTGCGCGGCGATGTGGCATCTGTTCACATTTATGTTATTTTCCATGGCTTTAAATGCCTGCTTGTTTCCATCTTCATCCACTAAATTAGCAGGGATGCAAGCATTCCAGGTGCCGTTTGGTTTTCACTGGAGACGAGCAGCTGCAGGTGGAGAGAAACCCACCAAACACACATCCTGCTTCTGATTGGTCAGAAAGCCGGATTGTTTTTTTATTTTAAGGATCTCGAGTTTAACAAGCAGAGGATTTGCACGGCTACTGTGTGATTAACAGTAATAAAGTGACTCAGTAGGTGCAAGAAGAGCTGCCAACATGGTTTGCAAACTGGAAAAACACGCTGCCAGTAAAAAAAAGACCTTATCATAAAAAGGATCCAAATGAAGTTTAAAACCCATCAGCCCTAAAGGGGGAAGATAAAACAAAAAAAAGAAAGGGCCAAGAGTTAAACCTTGAGGAGACTCCACAGGAAAGAGGAGCTTTAAATGCATCTCAAGTTTTCTGCATAAACACAGAAACTTCTGCCTTACAGGTATAAACCAGTCTTACTCTTCACGTTCTGCTGACTCCTAATCTTAATATCTGAACCGGCAGAAATTAGGCATAACCCGGAATATGAGTATTTAGATCACCTGTCAACTCAAAAAAAGCAACAGAGTGAAGATGAAGGTCCAAACTGATAACAGATCAAGCTCTAAAAACGAGGAATACATAAAAGTTAATAAATAAAAATATGTTACAGATTAGTAGCAAATCACTTTAAACCGAGTTTTTAAAAAAACACTGGAATTACAAAGAAAGGACTGAAGGTTTTATGGGGCCTTGAGGCTGTTCAGGCAGTGGCATCTGGGAAAGGGGGCGGAGCTTAACGGGACGACTTTAAAAATAAATAATCAGAAACAATTTGAGAACAAACCGAGATCAAACACAAAGAAAAAACTTGTAGCATCAAATTGTAACTACAGTAACACAACACTCCAAGAACGGAAAATAATGTTTGCAGTTTTACTAAATAAACTGTAAAATGTATGTTTTATGGTTAAATTAAAGAAACAGTGTTGTTTTTCTGTTCTCTGGGTTTTAGAGCAAAAATTAAAATAAAATCTTAAAGTAAAATCTATTCTACAAAACACCTCAACCTGCTAAGATGCTTAGCAGTGAAGACTTTGCTTTTAGTATATCAAATGTTTTTCATGACTATTTTCTATTTATGTTCACTTAAGTTTTGATTTCTTTCCTCCTAATGAAAAAAAAAACTCACTGAATGGAAAACAAAATAGCATTTCTTTATTCCATTGTTCTCATTCAGAGACCAAACAAAACAAACTGCTAAAAGTTTGCTTTTATTGACAGAAACGGCTTAGTTCATTAATTAATGCCTGCATTTCATATTTCCAGACTTATTAATTAACTCAGTGAAAAGATGTCTGAGAGAATATGATCTTACAGCCTCATTCTTCCATTGATGCCATTTCATCAGGAATCCTCCAGACTTTTACTGCTTTTTCATCAGACATCCACTAATTATTCAGGAATCTTCCTATACTATAAAAAACAGCTTGTTTGAGGCTTTATGTTCGTTTTGAGAAGACAAGATGTTTGTTAGCTCATGCTAATGAAACTGGACTTACACAGAGCACATGCAGAGCCACAGCTCCTTCAGTTCTCTCCTTGTTTGTGAAGAAGTCGGTTGGAAACTCGTGTAGAGCTGGAAGAGATAGAAACCTGCAGTTAGAACAGAAAACCTTTCCCTGTTGGAAACAAGCCTTATTCTTAACGTTTCTCTCCAGAGGAACATGTTTCTGTGTGAAAGAATAATACAGGAAGGAACAACAAAAATCCTGGGAGAAATTAGGAGGGATCTTATTTTATAATAAATAAAAATAAATGAAGTTATTTGGCTGCAAAAACAAAAGTTTGGAACAGGTGAAGATTTTTAATCCTGTTAAATCTGGATTGGAAAATCAGATCATTCCTCAGACTGTATGAGTCCAAATCTGAGGTTTGATATTGAAATATGGAAAAAAGAAAGAAAGAAAGAAAGAAGGAAAGAAAGAGAGAGAGAAAGAAGGAAAGAAAGAGAGAGAGAAAGAAGGAAAGAAAGAGAGAAAGAAAGAAGGAAAGAAAAAAGAAAGAAGGAATTAAAGAAGGAAGGAAGGAAAAATGAAGGAAGGAAAGATAGAAAGAAGGTAGGAAGGAAAAATATGTATTTGTTCAATTTTAGAAGCAGGCATTTTTAGTTTTGAATAATATTTCCGTCAAACGTTTAATTTTTATTCAACACAAAAACAAATGAATAAAAAACTGGCAGGTTCGTCCCCCTCTCTGTTTTCACATAATGGTATGATCCCACATCCTCACATGTGATTGGCCACAAAGCTGTTATGCTACCAATCAAAACAAGGCAGGGCGGAGCCACTGAGAGGGAGAGCTGAGCAGCAAAATGGAGAAAAATGTCCGCTTTCTCTCTCCGTCCTGTTGGCTGTGGCTCGCTGTGCTGAGTGTTCGTAGCCCCTCCCTCGGCGCTGAGCGAGGAGCCGGCTCACTTCAAACACGCGAAACATCTGCGACAGACCCAGCACTAGAAGGAAGGAAGGATGGATGGATGTTTCCATACATTTTATTTTCTTCTTTCTTACTTGCGTTGATCTGGAAAATAATCTAACTGCAAACATTCCAGCGTTTTACAGGCTGTGAAGGAACACCAGGTTCTTTCTGGAACATTAAAAGCCCATAAGGTGAATGTAATCAACCTTTGATGAGACTGAAAGAAGAAATCTGTTTGTGTGTAGAGAGCTTTTTTTATTTCACCTCCATTTTCATGGACCTTCAGTTCCAACATGAAACAGAAAGAATAGTTTACAACTTTCCCACTGCCTTCTTCTCCCACTCTTCCAACTTTCTGCAGCCCTCCTCAGCTTTATGTTCTGCTGAAGACTTCACAAGCCTGAAACAACCCAGAGCAGCTTGTAAAAAGCCGCAGAGCACACAGTCGTCTAAAGGTGACAGCTGGATGTGTTTAATATTAACTGCTAGGAGCCGGTGTGAGCTCCATCCAGCCCAGATACCAGGCTGGCAAACAAACAAACACATCACAGAGTCAAGAAACAAAATTCAACTCAACACTCAGGAAAAATCCTGTTGAGAAGAAGCTAAATCCCAAAGAGCTCATCATGTCTCCAAAAAGCGTGAAGCCCAGAGTCCCGGCGGAGATCAGCCAGAGTGATGGGGAAGAGCTGCAGATTCCCACCGAACCTTCAAGACGTTTTCATACACATCAACACCGACGGGTTCCCCTTCACCGAGTCAGAGGCAACAGTTTCTGTGTTCCTACATAAATTCCCTCTGATTTCAGGGAGGGGGCATTTATCGTATCGTTTATTATGATAATGTCATGAAACGGTGTGGTGAGGAGGTGAGGCAGACGCAGATGGAACCAGGTTAGATGAATAATGACGATTTTAATGACGAATGAAGTCAAAACAGTCCAAAAACACAGGCAGCACGACTGAGCGGAAGCCAGGGCTCAACGCCGGTAACAACTGGTTTACGAAAGGACAACACGAAGGACTCAGAACACATTAGACGAGACGCCAAACGAGACGAGGACCCGACAAAGACACACAGGTGACACTAAATACACAGGAGGTAATTACAGGGACAAGAAACACCTGGGGACAATCAAGGGGAAGACAGGACAACATGGAAACTCAGAGACACAGAAACTCGAAATAAATACACAGGAAAAACACGGAACATGACAGTTAAAACTCGCATCGTGAGAAGAATTTTTATTTCTCGTTCTCACCATTAATGATGTCCATATCGTTGTGATTGCTAGTTTTACTATTTTTTCCACTGTTCAATGAGCGCATCAGTAAATATCAATAAATCCAAACATATTAACAAATGCAGTTAATATGTACAGTTTAGTGATACAAACAAAACTTCTTCATGGTGTCCAAAGTGGAGAGTTGAGAAAACGCTTCGTGTGTTTGCAGATGGTGATTCTTTTGATTCTTCCACTCAGAGTTCCAGTTTTATTGTATATTATTGCCAATTTAATGTACCGTTTTTCTACTTTACAACTATGCAATGCTTTTTGTTGTTCTCACATGAAATACACTAAAGTTAGTGGTTATTATGTGATAAAATGTGCAAAACGTTCAGTAGGTATGAAAACTTTTGCAAAGCACAGCGTTCTCTACAATCTCCAGCAACCAGAGCTCTCTTTGCAGCAGAATTTGGGTTTTAACTGAACCATTTAATCTCAGATTAGACAGATTTTTTAGGAAATAATATTTATTTAAACATGAGCAGGTCAGAATAGAGCGAGTGTTTCCTGGAGGCAGACGGAGAAAGGCTGCTGGGCCCAGAATGAAAAGGGGGTCGCTCCAACGCTGCAGCCACAGCTGCCAGGACGAACACTTAGTGATGTGAGTCAATGTAGAACAAGCAGAGGCGAGGCCACGATGTGGTGCATTATGGATGATGTTTGGAGACTGGAGGAAATACACGATGTCTGTGGATTATTCATGGTAGAAGAGAGAGAGAGAGGGAGGGATGGATGAGGCCTTCCAGAGCTAATGATGCTAGCAGAACACGGCAGCTCAGCTGATAATATTCCTTCAGTCTTCCTGCTGACATATCAGAGTTAATCAGTAATTAGTGCAGTTGTGAATGGGGTCACTGGAATGAAGCTTCAGCTGCTGATAATGACTCCTGCTGCCTGAAGCAAACAACTCAGAACTCCCTGAAACAAACTCAAACAAGAGCAGCAAGATTGTTTCCTGTTCTCCAATCGGGCCGGCTTCCTCGTGACGCACAATCAGCTACCGTCAATGTATCAATCAGCAATCAGGCATCGGTTCACAGGGGAACACGTTCCCTGCTGCCAGCATCATCCCAGCCTCATTTAGCGGAGCCGCTGTGAGCCACAGAGGACAAGCACCGAATCAGGATGCAGCATGGCCTCGTCTCTGTTGGATCACTCCTATTCAGCGTCTCACGTATGCTGCACCTTGGCTTCTGCTTTACGCAAGACTCTACAACAAAAAGGAGAGGAACAAAACCGTTCCCATCAGACGAGTTCAACAATCTGGCAGAGGTTGCTGAGGTAGCTCAAAGGCTCCCAAAAGAGGCCAGAAGATTTCCCCCCAGACGATGACGGCTCTGGACTGTTCTGCTTCATGTTGCATGAAGGACCAAGTGCCAGAGCAGGAAGAAGAACTGGACTAGAGATCATGTTCAGATTGCAGAGGTATCAAATCTTCCAGCCTCTCAGGAGATTCACAGCTTCAACTTGTGCAAGAAAAATAAAGAGGAAGAGCATGACTTTGGTTCAGGGTCATGGCAAAGGGAAGCCAATATTTATTTTAAAGGTTAAACAGCAAACAAACAACACAAGTTTCTTCATTTTCTCGAAGAAGTTAAACTGAAAGGAAAATTCCTGAAAGGAAAATTTAAATCTTATATTCACACATGGGCCATAAAAATTAAACTGAAGGAGCTGGAGGGTTAGGATATTCATCCCTCCTAATGTTTTCAACCGCTGCCCAGCCCATCATCTCTGCAATGGCTGATGATGTCATCGCCTCTCGGTAAGCAGGACTGTTACGTAACGCCGCCGAGGCTCCGTGTGCTCCGCCGGAGCGGCGAGGGGGAGTGTGTGACGCGTGTGTCAAGGATTGAGAGTGAAAAAAAAAAAGAAGAAGTAAATCCTGCACAACTCCACTCTAAGTTATGACATAACGCTTTTTGATTGTTGCCATGGAGATGGACATGTATCACTGCTGGATTTGGTGTGAGGGGAGAAGGGATGAGTAAGAATGGGGTGCATCTGTGTGTGTGTTTTCCTTCAACATGAAATAAGACAATAACAATAAAAAACAACAGAAAGATGAAGAATGGGATTTAGAAGAACGTGATTAAAATGTATTAATATTCACAAACCAACAATCAGATGTGAAGGACTGAGAAACAAAAGCATTGAGAGATTTGTTATTATTTCTAATTTATTTAGGATCAACACTGAAGTCAACACTTGAGTTGATGATTATGTTCATCAACATAATCAAGAATTATTTTATTATTAATCACACTTAAGAGTCTAAAGAATAAAGATGGGGTATTTCTATTCCACAATGACAAAGAAACATTTAATCATTTCATGACAAAGGGAATTGAATATTATCAAAAGTGATTAAGTTGAATGGTGAAGCGTTGGGGAGGGGCACTCTGTGGGCGGAGCTGAGCTGGGGAGGAGCTATGGGTAAATGGGTGGAGCTTTGTGAGGTCAAGCATTTAAATAGTGTTCCTAAATTGGCTGTTTTGCTAGTTCAGGTATTTCATCTTCTCAAACCGCATTTTCCTTTGAATATTAAAAAAATATATATAAATAGGTGAATTTTCAGCACATATTTTGGTGCACAGAAAAGCCATGAACAAATGGAAGTTGACTCTTTATCGCTGGTGGTTCAGGAATGACTCAGAATCCCCTGGGATGGGTTGGAGGAGGTTGATGAGGAGCGGGATGTCTGTGGACCCAGACAAACATTTACAAGCTAGACAGAAAGCAGCCAAATGGTGCCACTGAGTTCTGGCTTATTAACTGTTTGTAAATGTTTCTCCTTCTTGAGAAAACCTCGGAGTGATTTAAAGTCAAGCTGACGAGGTTCTGTTTGACAGAATTGTCAGATTCTGATCGTTTCATCCCTGTTTTTGCATTTGTCTCATCACCCTGAGGAGGACCCACATCCGTGCAAACATTTTCCAGCGGCACTAAAACGCACATGTCTAAATGATGCATAAATATACGCCACAGCTGGCAAGAAAGCTTATTTTATATCCGAAGAGAATACGTTCGCTGAAGCGTGCAGGACAGAAAAAAAGAGAAGAGCAGGACTAATATTGACTTTCCAACAGCTGTGTGCTGAAGCGTCACGCAGCTGTTGGAAAAACAAATTTATCTCCAAACATCCAGCAGTTTGTGTTTATCGGGGAGACCGGTTATTTGCTCTCTCAATCCATTCGTCTGGATGAAAATGACAGATTATTCCAGCAGCTGCAGAATTTTGTTTTCCATCCTTCAGCTTGGAGAAAGACAAAAAAGAAAATAGTAATTTAACGTAAATTGAAGAGTCTGGAACGTCTTCTGAAGTTCAGCCATGTTGCTGCCGACCTTTCACCCCTTCCAGAGGAACAGCAGGGGCCGGCGTTAACACACAAAGACACAAAGAAATCATTAAAGCATCTTTTGCCACTGCTGGGGGTCTGTTTACAAGTTCCCCCTCGTGCAATTCCCATGCAAATACTGAGCATACATGGACGGCTGGGGGCCTGTTCTGCACATGCTCATTGGGGTGCTGGGTGCGTGACGATGATGTGGGCTGACACGCCATCGTAGTTACCGTGCTGAGTAATGTCTGACATTTAAGGACTCCTGCTTTGTTCCCCCTCAGTCTCCTCTTTGCGGCCCGCGGCGTGCATGCGCCGTGCGCTGATGCAAGGATGCAGCTCCTTTCTGCCCGGTGTGAATGTGACAGATTCCCCTCTGTTTCCTCAGTCGTCACGTGTGTGGAGTCGTAGTTTATGAATGCACAGCTGCAGCAGCAGTGAAGTGAAATGATAAGATGGATGATGATGGATGGTAAAAATACACTGAGCATTACTTTGCGTCCATTTTTACTGAAAGTCCATCTTGCTTCTGAACAGAGATCAAATGAAATGACGATGTCCATCCATCATGTTCTGCTTAAAGGGAAGCTAATGTGCTGTTAGCTGAGCTAAGTCTTCGTTTAGCATTTTGAATAATTTTGAAAATGTTTAGCACACTTAACTTTCCCTAAGTTTAGTGTGCTAAACTTAGAGAAGTTTAGCACTTAGCATTAGCTACAACTAATGTTTATGAGTAGTGCTTTAGGGTTAGCGCATCTCATTTTTTAGTTAGCGGTGTCCAGCATAATGATTATGTTTCCTCAGCAGTTTGTATGAGGCAGTGGTTTTGTTTTCTGAAGCTCATCAGTGGCTTCCTGCACCATGATGCCAGAAAACCTCCGGATGTCTGAAGATGATCATTCAAAACAAACGACTCCTCAGGGATAAACTTGTAAAGTTATTTGTGTCTTCACAGAAAACAGCAGAGCTCTCCACCTTCGGAGAGCATCGGAGCGTGTTTTGTTAGAAGCTGTTTCCGTGGCAACCGCATCCAGCGTCTATGCTGCATTTCTCAACACACAACAACCAGATCAGTCGGTGCTCACGTGGCAGTCCGGGCACAACCCCGGCCTCTCGGCGTAACGGCGGTGAATCACCGGTAAACCATGGCAACGCAGGCGGCGCAGCCTCCGCTGGAGCGCCGCAGCCTGGCTGTGGACAAAGCTCACCTCCGGGTGACTCATCTCTGGACGAAGTGACTGCAGCGTTCACATGAGGCGAGGCAGAGTGGTGATCTAAACTCAGTTAAGTGACAAGACGCATCAATGAAGGCCGTGAGTTTGTGAAACGTGGTGAGTCATCAGAGAGACTATAAATAAATGCTTTGAAAGAAACTGCAGGATCTGGATATGAGCTAAAAGAGAACTTCAGTTATATATGGGCGTTTTTGGCTTTTTTACAGTAACACATTAATCCCACGTTGTAATGACCTCAGTAGGACGCCCGCTCAGCTTTGAAAAGAAAATACTGACACATCTGCAGAGTTGTGTTAAAAGGACGCAGCGCTGCACCTCACGGCCGCTGCTGACGAGGCTCCAGCTCTGATATCACCGTCCACAACAACGATGGGGATTTTCCCTCCAATTTAAACTTTCACTTCCAACAACTTTCACTTCTTAAAAAATATCTGAGTTTCTTCTTGGACTTTGGCTACTTTGCATGTTGTCAGTGCAGGCGTTGAACCTGACCATGACCAAATATTCTGCAGTTTGTGCTTGAAATAAATAAGGAAAGGAGACAGTCCTACTCTGAAAGCCTGACACAGAACCTGAGAGACGACATCCTGCTGCTGACCAGCTCCTGTACTTTTTACTGCAAAGTGGAAGGAAAATTTACCAATTAAACATTTTCATTTAGTCACACTGAGTGAATAAATACTTCTGCTGAGCCACCTTTAGGTTAAAGGCAAAGATATCTGCTAGAAATGTAGACGTTAATTTTTATTATGATCTTAATATTATAAAATTAAATATTTTTCCAGTTGATCTGATCTGTGGGCAATTTGTGTTAGCAACATACTGTATGCTGTTCAAGCAAGCAGCACTCAACAGAAAAGATTGAAAATGTTTAAATATTTGGACACTGCAGGATGAGCGAAGTATAACAACAGCAGTTATGTTCATATTGCACTTGTGAACTTTTCAGCTTATGGTTCTATTCATGCAAGAATCATCATAATCCTCTGAAAATGCACCAGACCAAAGAGAGAAAGAGTAAAAAAAAATTATTAAACCATCTTTGAAAAGCCTGGGGAAATATTATAAAAACATTTTAATTATTATTATAACATACTGCATGAAAGGAATGTATAAATAAACACATAATTAGATTAAAAATGCAGAACTGCACATCATCGAGATGAATAACTTCACATGTAACGAGCTTCTGCATACCTAAGGTGTTTTTACTTGCTTATTTGATTCATATGACCAATTATGCAAATTTAAATAACTTTATTGCAGCCAATAGCTACTTTCCTTACTGAGTAGATGGTAGCAGATATCTCAGTTGAGCCCATTTGACGAATGTCTGCATCCGGTGAAACAGCCACTGAATATACCTGCTGCTTTATAATATCGATGACCAGCTGAGGTCATAACGCTTCCCAACACATTTGGCTTTACTCCCAGTTTAAATTAGTGACTGTACTGGAGTTCCTGCAGGTTATAGGGACTCTACAGTAAAATGCTGCATTTTAAAGGTAAAAACAAAATACTCATGGGACCACATTGGTTTTGCTGCTAGAATTCATCTGTTTACAAAAACAGCATCAAAACCAGTTAGTCAGGCAGTTAATGACATTTTGGAACCATTACTAACAACATTGTGATTTAAAGGTTAAAATGGTTTGAAATGTAGAGAGTCAGTCTGGATGGAGCTTGTTTATGTCAGCACTGCTGTAAGTAGTTCATAAACATGGAGGCTCACAGAAACACTGTGTGTGGAAGCCTGCATGTCCTCTGAAGCTCCTGGGACTGCAGCAGTAACAGGACGACGCCCGCTGAACTCAGGAAAGTCTCGGCATCGCTCGCCGTCGCAGCAGCGGGAAAAATCTCTAAAGGCATGCCGAGTCTCTTCTGCTCCTGGTAAACAACCAGAGCTCCATAATTCAGAGGGCAAAACCTCCCGTGTTGTGTTTTGCTGCTACCTTAGTGCTTCCGTTAAATTTTTGGATTGCTGTGCAGTGATGAGATGAATGTTAAATCAGTGCAAAGAAATTTATGAGTTTAAAATATTTCTTTCAGTCAGCAAGGTCAGAATGTTGGCAGAAGTGAAGCTGGGAAGGAGCTCAGCTGAAATCACAACGTTAGTCTAATTAGATGTGATTAATTCATTGTCTTGCGTTGGCAAAAGCTCCTCCTGACAGATCATCACTTTGAATTAAAATGGTCCGATTTTCTACTGAACTATAATCTTTGAGCTTAAGTATGACAATTATTATTATTAATGAATAATGATTGTAATAATAGTAATAATAATGCATTTTATTTAAAATTGCCTTTCACTGTAAGGTAAAAAGAAACAAACAATGTATACCAAAAGTAACAACTGAAACAGTAGTGCAATTAAAGAGAGCTAAGAAAAATATGCTAATGTAAGAAGATGTTCTAAGACCACATTTAAGATAATTATAACATTGTCATTATTTAATATCACAAATAAATATATCATGCTTTGCAGATCTACATTTTAATAATGTAGAATTATTTTCTTTAGTGCATGAACAAATGAGTTAAAAGTACAGATGGTACAGTGATTTTAATGTAGCTCTCCTGTTAGCCGATTAGCACAATTGTTTCCACCATTGGTCATAGCAATAAAATAAGAACATATTTTTGGTTTTAACAAGATATAAATCTCGATAGAACCATAAACTTTCTTGTTTAGCGAATTTTGTATCTCGCTATAGAAATACAATTTTTTGCTTTAGTAACATTCTGCTGCTGAATTATTCATTTTCTATCTCTGGCAGTTAAACGCTTCCATAATGACTCACTAGAATATCAGTGCAAAATATGTATCTCTGAAGTTTATTATTCTCAAGTGTCACTGTTGCTTTTCTTGTTCTGCTCTTGATTTGATCAATGATTCTGAAAATAGCAAACTTTGTCTTCTTCCCATAGTAACAGCTTCCACACTGAGGGGTGTTATGTTGCGCTCAGCTAAGGTGTTTTCCCTGGTTAAGAGTCAACACACAGCTTCAGTTATTACTGCTAGAAACTGGAGATCAGGCCTGAAATCTGGATGTAGTGATGGACCTGAACCTTCAAAATGCATAAAGACAACTACAAAGTCAGCCTTCTATCACTTGAAGAACATTTCCAGGATTAAAGGACTAATGTCCCAACAAGATCTAGAGAAACTCATCCATGCGTTTGTCTTTAGAGCGTCAACAAGTCATAGCAACGGCCTTTTGTGGAGGATTACGTATCTGATTTAGTTCCACATATAGAAGTAGCGCGCATCAGGTTTTTTAGGGTGAAAAGATCTGAATCAAGACATTCAGTCTGCCGTGAAAAAGTCAGATTTGAGTCGCATTACTAATCATAACTTCACTGATTCCTCTGTGTGTCTCTGAAGGAACGTTTTTCCACATAAATTTAACATATTTGCCAACAGAAATCTTTGAAACGTGTTGTTCAGTGTACCACAGAGATATTTTTTAAAAAACGAAGCATGTTAAAGGCAAAACCGTTGGTCATGCCTGCCTGTACACCCCTGAGCGAAAAACCGGAGGAGAATGAAAAGAAAAGCAGTGAGAAACAAACAAAATGTCACCATGGATTAATGTTGTACAGCCACTAAAACAAGCCCAGAACCAGCAGGAGCTGATGTAGAGGGAAGGTTCTGACTCGGCTCGGCTAATTGCAGTGATGGATTGGTCCAGGTCCCCTGAGCTCCAAGCTCCTGATCCTGCAGTAACAAAACAGGATGACTTTGCCAAGCTGCACGTTTGGCAGTTATGAAAGAACTTTGCCATCATCAGTAGCAGCAGCCCAGTGATGTCACTGCAACACCAAAGCACCGATTCCTCAGAGGAAGCCGGTCCGGGCCGCTCTGTGGATCAGCTTAAGATTTGATTGATGACGGGCTGAGGGTGAGACCCCTTCCGTCTTCTGATTAATTCATCAAACACTCGCTCGCTGCAGACACGTGAGGAAGAGCCTGGAGGAATCCCACGTGAAGCGAGGCGAGCACGCCGACACGCTCTGCGACTCGCTGCAGAACCCGGCAGCTCCCTCGCATTAATCAATACTGCTCCAAAACTTTCAGCCAAAAACCGCAGGCGCTCCAACACACACCGCATTCCTCACAGGGAAGCCCCGATTAAGTCACTGCAGCTCGCTTTTAATAACAGAGGAGGAAAACACCCCTGGAGAGAGCAGTCACATGGAAGGAGGGAGAGGAGGGGAGACGGAGGGCCGCCGGAGCACAGGCAGGTTCACCGCTGAGCATTTAGATGGGATTTCTACCACGGCTTGTTAAAGACAGGAAAGATAGGAATACATTTCTGTCAAAAACTGAAATGTTTTGGGATTAATCTCAGAAAATGTTTGACATTTGGAAATGTTTTGAGTTTCAAAGGTGAACATTTTTTGACTTTTGAGACTCAGAAATTTCTAAGTTTTGTTCTTAAAAATTTCCGAGATTAATCTCAAAATATCTGAGTTTTTCTAGCAGATTTTTTTACTTTTTAAACTCAGAAATGTCCATGTTTTTTTTATTTCTAAGATTAATATCAAAATTTGTTTTTTTCTAGTAAAAATATGACTCAGAAATTTCCTTTTTTTTTTCAAATGAGATTTTGTGGCAGAAATTTACAACTTTTTTTCTATCTACAATGGTCAGATTTTGCTGAATAAAACTCTACAGTACTATTTACTGCAGATGGGAACTACAGATTATTGTAATATTTCGATAAAGAAATATTACCCTTCTGAGACAAATCTGGGCTCAGAAGTGCTAAAATTAACAACTTTTACAACATTAAACAAAAGCTCATAAATATCACTTCATTAGCAGAAAACAGCAACTCCCAGAACAAATTCCCAGAAACAACTGTTCTTTTTTCCATCTTCACTGATAAATGATGCGGTGATGAAGAGGAGAAGACAATAAACAAGAGCCTGAAATCAACAGAAGCAGCGGGGATCTCATGATCAAACTCATGGAGGCGTTTTGGAGAGGAGAAAAATTAGCAAACGAGCAGCTCTTCCTTCCCCTCTGCTTCCCAGCTCTTGATCAGCAGGTTTCTAATTTCAGGCGACAATCAGCTGGAGGTGAAGAGTTCGCATCATCAGCTAGCACTCTCAGGAAATACATATGAAGCATGCCACATGATCAGATGTATGATTGCACAATCACTTTATTAGTAAAGAATAAAAACAAGATCAGTAGTCGGCCTGCATGAGATAAAAACAGTAAAGTACAGCGCACCCCAGGATTCAAATATTTCAGTTAAAAAATACTTTCTTGATTTGAAAGGTGAATTAAAAAAAATTATTTGTGGGTGTTTAGGACCACAACCACTCGCTAATTGCTAAAATACTGGAAATCCTGTCTAAAAATATCCATTTTAATAGTTCAAACACCAAAACATGAATTCACCCAGTGGAAACTGTTGTGGAGCTAACAGAAGCTAACATATTTGGGGTTCAGCCAATCAGCACCAAGGAAACTAAATTCTCTTAATTCTTTTAATTAATTTACATATGCTCTAGGACAAAAAATATGTGAAATTTGTCAAAATTATGTCAAAAAAATGGCAAATTTTCTGTGAGTAATTTATATAATAATGTTGGGCTGAAACGATTGATCATGATTAATCAACTATTGAAATAATTGTCATCTACTTTGGTCATCAATTCATTCTTAACTGGAGGTTGCAGATTCAAACGGAACATTTATTTAAAAAACACACTCAGATCAGCAATTGTACAAAAGAAGTTAAGATGAAACAGGCCACTCCTTGCTACTTCTGTGGGATTTTTGATGGAAACTAGAAGTCAGGTGACACTAATCAGGAGTATTGATCAAGTGTGAGTCTCTATAGAAACAGGACTTCTGTCTTTTTGAAGCTTTAGGCGCGTTAGGGCAACACCAGGAGGGACAGACAACAATGACTGAAGGGAAGCAGCAACTGCTGTCCATCAATCTGTGAAGGGTTTCTGGCTGCTTGCAAATAATTTGAAATCCATCCATCATTCTGCTGAGACAACGGTTACTAACTAGAGGACGACGTTTAAGACAGCTGCCAGTCTTCCCAGTAGAGGACATTCCATCAATAAACCAGCTTTGTCGACAATAAGATGCTTGTTTTACCCTTCTTCTCATTCAATCATGGGTTTTTAAATATCTCCTTAACGTTCTCTTAATTATCAGGTGAAGGATGACAATTACCCCCAAACAGGTGTTTCTCCGTCTCAAGAGGACGGACCACCAAAGCAGGACAAGACTCTGAGCAAATGGAGGTTATTGAGCAGGAGCGGCGCTGTCCTCAGGAGGGAAGCGCGGGTTAAAGCCGCCGGGTTGGGCCGCTTTAAATTTAGCAGCAAGAGGAGGAAAAGAGCAGCTCCTGCGTCATCAGCAAGGGAGAAGAGTAAGGTGAACTTTGACCCCCGCTCCGTTTATAGATGGAGGCAGGTAACCTTGGAAAGTGAGACGGGAGGTTGATGATTTTGCGACAAACTCTTGAGAGAGGTGACCGATCCTCTCCTTTATTTAAGTATTTCAAAGTTCACACATCACAAACCTGTTTTAGTTTTACAAAAGTATTCACAACGCTAAAACTTTTTATTTTTCATTTTGTCCCAACCTGAAACTTCTGGGTATTTTATTGGTGTTTTATGTGATACTGCAACACTGCAAATAGTTAGCAGAGCTTCACTGAAACCAGCAGACTGAGACGGATGAAGAGGAGTACATTTTTTGTCTCTAAATAGTTACTCAAGTCAATATAACTTAGTAAATGTAACTAGTTACTGCTCAACTCTGTTAACAACCAACAGAGCGCATAGTTCGTATTTATTCACAACCAATCAGATCAATCAGAAGAGTTACCGCCCACTAAAGCAAGCAAAATATTTCAGCGAGAGCGTCACTTTTATAAAAGGAAATGCCAGCGGTCAGAGCTTTGTGCTCACGCAGTAAATACATTTGCATTACATTAAGCAGATGGTTTCAATGAAAGTACATTCATGTGTTAGAACAGTCTAGTCAAAGTACTGACGGGTAGAAATGTTGACATCCAGATGTGTAATGATGCCAGAGACACATCCTGTAGGTAATGTCTACATGCTAGTTGCTCTGCATGATAGTGATTAGCATTATTAGCTATCATGCTAATGTTAGCCTTAGAGCTAAACTAAGCATTTTATTTAATTTTTGAACTATTAACTGAGGCTAGCATACTGAATGGAGCGAGTCAATGTAAGTCAGTGATTACCCACATGCTATTGACTACATCTTAGCTAACTTTGGGATTGTTATTAATTTTGGGTATCAGAATGCCTGATTCAGATCTGACACTTTGGCAAGTCCTGTTTAAATGTCTTCAACCATAAATTATTATTATCCCTCCACTTCAGAACCATACACTGCTTTGATTTTCCTGAACACCTGAAATCCTATGGCAACACATCAAAGTTAGATGATACTTCGCTGTAGCGCCAGCATCAGTGTGGAAACATGAAGGGAGGAACAAGGTGAGATGGAGACAGTCAGTAGAAGGTGAGAATAATCCCAGTGAAGTGCCGGGGACTGTGAAAAACCAGCAGCATGAACGTCACCGCCTGCTGGAAATCATATGACCGTCCAAACTAGGTTAGTCTACATTAGGGGAACCGAAGACGGGAGAAACAGGGAGAATGATTTGTTTCCCATTTTTCGCTTTTCTTATTTTAGCCTCCTCTCTCTATTCTGGAGCAAAGGAAAGCGGAGAACACTTGTGTCCTCTTTCTTTCATCCCGCCTTACCTGGAGCGGTGCAGTTCTTCGGCTCTTCATCAATCTCCTCTTCCTCCAGGCTGCTGTTGGACGTCTCCTGCAGCAGCTTCCGTCCAACGCGTCTCTCCTGGCCCTCAGCCGAGGCGGGAAAATCTGGAGGAAGACATTTTTAAACATTTAATTTCACATAAAGTTTAGAACGCTTTGAGTTGAAAGTCTGAATGCACATCCTCAGGTGTGACATTTTGTATGATTTTTATCTGTAACTGCAGGAGAGAGAAGGAGAGAGGATGGCAGTGCAGAGACTCGCCTGCAGTAATGCACCAAGTTCTGGTCATCAGATATAGATCAGAACTTCTGGACCAGAACTTCGGTGGTATTCCTGTGTCTGCTCTGGCTTCGTCTTGGTAAAACCAAGTATCAGCATAATAAACATAGGAATCGCTACAGAAAGGGAAGCTTGAGGTTTCCTTCTGGATGAACTTCTTCATTACCATTTTTCTGTGCAGGTGTTTAAATCCTGTTTCAAGAATCTAATACAGTGGATTTAAAGACCGGTCATTCATAATATTAGACCGGTTTTCATGATATCTAACATTTGTTTGATGAAATGTTTAAGAATAACAAAATCTGAAGAAATGTGTTGAAGGAAAGTTACTACTTTCCACAGCACTTTGCTTTCCTCCCCAGCAGACAGATGTTGTGATCAGGAGTTCTTTGGGGTCCTGGAGATTTTTTAGAGGGTTTCTTGGCCTTTCTGGACTTTTTCTCTTATTAGTCAGAACTGTTGATCAAAACTCATTTCAGAGATGCTCTGATTGATTGAGAGGAAAATATGATGGATGCCTTGAGGCTTCTGTGTCTGTGTGGGAAGTGAGTTGCTGGAATGCTTCGGGTTTATCTGACCTGCTAATTCACTCACTAAATGGGGAAATTCAAGATTTTCCAAAACAAAATCCTCCTAGGAGGGGAGTGGAGCAACAGCACAGCCCACAAAGTGCGGCTCCCACTGTGGCTACATCTGCACATTCTTCCAGAAAGCAGCAGCTCCACAGAATTCGTTTCATCCTTCACAGAGCCCGGCAGGAGCGCGCTGCCCTTTTCCACCCTGCCAACCACAGACCCAACCCAAAATAGGGATTCAGCCGGAGTGAAGGAGCCGCTCAACAAGCCTGGGGGGACGAGTGAACTCCTCACCTATCTTTACCTCCGCCGCAGCAAACGCAGCAGAGGCCACCGCTCAGCTGCTCCGCCCTCCTCCTATCTGTCCCGACCTTCTGCACGGAGCGCAAAGAGGAGTGGGAATGATTAGAGTGGTTCGGCGAGGAGTGCTGCACTCCCTCATAACTTTATTATTTGCATCATAAATATTAAACTTATATTCCTATAAGCTGGTTAACAAAGCGCATCGGGTTTGTTGGAAATGTGTGCAGAGCTGATACGCTTAGAGTCACAGCCAGAGGAGCCAGACGTGACATAAATGCTACATTTTTGTGCTTCTCCGTGTTACAATTTAAACAATTCCTCAAGTTTTAAACTAATTTATCAGGAAATGTAAGGAATTTATTGGAAGAGTCCATGTTACCAGCGCTGATGCTACTTCATAACTTCTGCAGTTTACTCTGACCAGCTGGATATGGACTCCTGGACCAAACCCTTTCTGATGTTGAAACATTCCCAACATCTTCGTTCTTGGAGTGTTTTTGGCTTCTTTTTCTCCTCCTGCTCTTTGGGTCCAGGCCTGAGCTTCTCTGTCGGGTTAAAGCAGAGATGGACCAATCAATTCACCAGAGATCAGTTTTTCCTCAGTCTGCTCTGACTGGGGATCAGGCGGGTCAAATACTGAAAAATGAGACTTAATGACGCCATCAAAAACAATCCTGCTCTAATCTATTTTTCCTGTCAGTTTTTAAAATCATTTAATTTTTACTCAGTTTAATATTCAACAAGCTAAACAAAGAATCCACATGGTGCCATCACACATCAAACTGATGAATCCATGTAACTTTTTCTCAATGGTGACAGCAACCACTGACCGTGGCCCCAGCAATATAAACTGTGAAATGAAACAATTAAGCGTAAATTATGGATGGTTCACCTTCTGCAGCCTGAACACAACTTCCTCCTGAAGTTGTGTTCCTCCTGACCCACATGGACCTGAGTCTCAGAGATTTGCTCTGGAGGCTGAGTCTGTGCTCTGCTGCATCTGGTTTGATGATTAAATGGGAATAATCCTGGAATTCCTTCATTTTTTGTTTAAAACTGCCATCTCTTCCATAATTAAACCTGCAGCATGTTTTTCACTTTCTCAGTCTTTAAAAAAGTTTGAGAAGCAGCATTCACCTTTTCTGCACCACAATTCTGGAACAAACTGCCAGAAAACTGCAAAGATGCTGAAAAACGGAGACCCTTTAAATCAAGACTAAAACTCTACCACCTTTGATGCAACTGGAACATTAATCAATATATTGCATATTTGCTTGATGATTTTGAAATGTTTGCTGCTTATTTCACAGTTGGTTTTCATTCTGTGAAGCACTTTGAACTCCTTTGTTGATGTGATACGCAAATAAACTCGGCTCAGTCAAAATCAGAACCAACTCTTCAAATCTCAAGGAAAGTCCAGAAAACCTGGTCTCCAGAGTTTTCTGACCACAGGTCTAAAACCTCAGTGTTCTTTGGTTGATTTAGTTCATTGTGAAAAACACACAGATCAACACCAAACTCCTGGATTTTTGAGAAAAGTTGGATGAGAAGTAACCTCACACAAACAAGACGATCCAGGGGTTCACAAGAACATCTTAGACATCCTGAAACCTTCTGCTCTGCAGCTGAACATCTCAACTTTAAATTCTTAATAATCCAGAAATCAACAACAAAAACAAGCCAATAAAGCTCTTTGCAATAATTTCATATTAATGCGATCGGCCTGCATTGCAATCCAATAATAATGAGTCACTGCAGAAACTTGTGGCCGTAAAGCTGGACTCACTGATGAAGCATAAATCACAACTATTCTGCTGTCCCGACCATAAAAATGTTAAAATCATCTGACGCGATTCGCCACCGACTCACATCCAGTTTGGAGTTTTGAGGAAAACCGAGAGACGATGGAGACAATCTGGACCATATGGCGTCGTTAACTTCAGGTGTGTGTGATCTGTTTGCAGGAACCAATCAGGTTGCAGAGTGTGTTCATCTGGCCTGATTTCACAGCTCTGCAGGTAAAACACCTGAATAAAACAAACACCAATACAGAAATGTGGGTCTGTGCAGGACTGGGCTGCTTTTGCGTGAATTAATGCGTCCATCCAGTGTGACACGGAGGAGCCCAGCGTGTCGCTCTGCTGAGGCAGGCAGGTGATGTAACACCAACTTCCTGTCGGGTTCAGGTGAGTTTGCAGTGATTCGTTGGTCATAAAAGCAGGTACGGTCCATTTGGCATGCGGACCCGTTACAAGTCCTGCTGGAAAATAAAATTAGCATCTCCATAAAGTCTGCCAGCAAAGGGAAGCTTTAAATGCTGTAAAATGTCCTGGCTGACTGTGGACTTCAGAAAACCCAGTGGACCAGAACCAGCAGATCATCACTGACTGAAACTTCTCCTCATACTCTGGGACCCTGACTTACAAACGAAATACAAACTTCACTTTCATCTGAAAAGAGAACTTTAAACCAGTTCTGGTTCTCCTTAGCTAAGATGCTTCTGACATTGTCTCTGGTGCATTAGTGGCTCAACTCAAGGACTTTGGTGGGTCTAGTCCAGGGGTCTCAAACTCCAGTCCTGGACTCCAGTCCATCTCTGGTAAATCTCCCTCAAACTCTTAAAAACATATTTGCTTTACTATCCATTCTACTCTCTGATTATCCATCATGATTGTGCATCTCCACAGTTTTTCCTTCCACTAAACCTTCCATACATGTGCTTGGATAAGCCCTTCTGTGACTAACTTGGTTCTTCTTG
Source organism: Xiphophorus hellerii (assembly GCF_003331165.1). NCBI lineage: Eukaryota > Metazoa > Chordata > Actinopteri > Cyprinodontiformes > Poeciliidae > Xiphophorus > Xiphophorus hellerii. Next base: position 2,057,293 of record NC_045676.1, on the reverse strand, counting down.
TGACCACCTCTCCCTGTGCAGGGTGTTACTGACCTGTCTTGATTGAGTAGAATACGTGTGTCAAACTCAAGGTTTGGGGGCCAAATCTGGCCCGCCATGTGACTCTAAAGGGCCACATAAATACAACCTTCAAGGTAAACAGCTGTGGCTGTTTAGCTTGAAGCTGATTTTTTTCTGTATAGGGCCAAATTACATCAACGAGAAAAGATTTTCAAAATTATTAAATATTACGATATTTTCACTGAATGCAGAGTGAGCTATTATTCATATTTTTTCACTTTGTTGGCAGGTTTTTTCAGTATTTTCTGCCACAATTGGCTCTTTGAGGATATTTATCATCTTGATATGGCTCAAAATGAAAACGAGTTGAGTTTGACGTCCCTGCTGTAAAACATACAGTTTCTATGTTAAAGGGATTTTTTTTTTTTTACCAGTAACCCAAACCAAAAATTCTAGTTTGGGTTTTATTAGCTCTATGCCCTAATCATTTAAATGAACTGAAATAAACGCTTTTTTTATTTGTTTATCTCCGTTTTGCATTTTTATTTTTAGATGATTTATTTCATCATCTGACAACAAGCTGTTTCTTATCGGAGATCCATGAAGTTTGTTCTCGTTTTAAAAATACAGATAGAAAATAAATGATTCAGGGTTTGAACATGAAGGGAAGAGATGCTGAAAGGACACAGTGTAATAATCAATCTTCAGTTCTCACCTGGATCTTCCCTGAAGTATGACAAGCCCTTCGCTGCCAGCAGGAATCCTCCGAACAAGCAGATCTGGATCAAAACCAGCTCCTTTCGCCTTTTCCGTCTCGCCTTCATCCTCCTCCGGTTCGGCGTCGCTCCATCCCGGCGCCGGATACCCGGCGGAGACATCTCCTGTTCGGCTGCCTCATCCATACGGATCTCCCCCACCCCTTCTTCCTGCCGCCTGAAGCCGCCACAGAACCAGAGCAGGGATGAAGCAGGAGCTCCGGTAATCCCAGGGAAGCAGCTTTCTGCCCCCCGAAGTGAAGGAGGGGGGGGTAAAAAGTTGGGGAGTGATACCGGGGAGGTTCTGTGAGGCAAAGCGGGCCGAACCGAACTGAGCTCCTGTTTCAGAGAGCCGGGTTGTCTCCTAATGTCATGTTAGAATCTGGTTTCCGAGGCGGGGAGGCTGCGGGCGGCTGCGGGAGCGCTCCATGGATGCGTGTCTGCTGCTGAGAAACAGAGGAGAGGGAGAGGTGCGGGGAGCGCGCACTCTCACAGGCACGCAATAATCTGGAGGCTGAGCACTGCTGCGAATAAATAAAGAAACAATAAATCTCACAGGCCGGCCGCTGTCTGTCTCTCTCAACCTTCAGCACCTTTACATGTGTTTTAGGTTTTCTTTCCAGAGGCGTTCCTAGGATTCACTGGGGCCCAACCCAGAAATGAACTCACTCACATTAAAACCAGTTAGAAGCACTGAAGGAATGTTCTAACACATGTAATTCGATACACATGCAGACCAATGATGGGCATGTAAATAATTTGATTTACAACTTTACAAGCATTAGCAAAGGTCATTATTCTGTTCATTTACTTAGCAGCAATTAACAACAAAAGCCATTTTTCTAAGATGACCCAGAAGGGATGACAAAATGCAAAAACCACAAAACAAAAGAAGTTATGCTAAAATTAATGTGCCGCTAAAACACAACTTTGTCATGAGATGGTGTGGTGAAGGGTGGTGAGGCAGACGCAGCAGACCCAGGATAAGATGATTATGGTGATTTAATGGTGAAAATAAATTCCAAAGTCCACAAAACCTGGCAGCAAAGTCGAGCGGAAGACTAGGGCTCAGCACTGGTAGCAACAGGCTACACGCATGGACAAGACACATTGACAAGGACCCAACGCTGAGACACAGGTGACATTAAATACACGGGAGGGTAATCACAGAAACGAGACACACCTGGGAAACAATCAAGGGGAAGACAGGACAACACGAAGACTCAGGGACACAGAAAACTCTAAATAAATACACAGGAAAACACAGAACATGACAAACTTATGCTAAACTTTCTAGCTTAACTTCCGTTTTTATATTAATTCTGTTTTTTATTTTCATTTTTTTGTAATAAACTTCTGCAAACTTCCATTTTAGCGTTTTGCTTAAACAGAAGTACTGCAAAATCAGAACTTCTGCTTTAGCATAACTTCCATTGTAGCATAATTTTCTTTTTGTAATAATTCTATTTTAGCATCATTCAATTTTATGCTAAAATGGAATTAATGATAAACTCGCTAACATCTGTTTTAGCATAACGTTTGGTTTAGCGTTGTGCTGAAACAAAAGTTATATTAAAATCAAATTTGAGTATTACAAACTTCTATTTTAGCATAAATTCCAGTTTGTGTTTTGGACTTTGGTAGATGTTGAAACAAATAACTCTGTGCCATAAGTCATTCCTTTCCTCTAACAACTGAGTGTCATGATTACAAATGTTCTCCATGGATGAAGTCTACTGACAGCTTTCTCTAAGGGCAGAGAAATAAATGATCATTAGCATCAGCTAATGGCTAAAACCTTAAGACGATGCAGATAAAAATAGTCGTTTTGCAGAGTTGCCATGAATCCATGGGAGGTAGCCTGATATAATCTGTGAAGAAATTTAACTGAACCCACATCATGTCATTACTGGGACATTAGCCCAGCATAATGACCCAGAATTAATCGACAAAGATGCTGAGGCTTTAAAGAAGCCATTTGCTAACAGTAACACATTATAACCGTTCTGGTTTGCCAGGATTTGTGCTTAAAACTGAGTTCTAAATCCAGAGATATTATAAATCAAACAAAAACCTACAGATTTTCTGTTGCCGGTTTGATCAGGATACATGTTTATTTGACATTTACAGTTGTGTGAAGTTTACTTGCATGTGGCTGTAGAGCCTTTGTGCAGGTTTTCCCCTGTGGTTCTGACAGTTGCTGGAGGAATACAGATAAACTGACCCAGTTGTGAGGAACTGTGACGAAGAAAACTTTATCCTGCAGTTCAATGACCAGAGGTTTGCTCCTGCTGCGGGAGAAATAAGGGAACTTTCAGGAAAGAATCACTTTAACAACTTATTGTTGCAAAACTTCTGTAAATAAAGATATAATTGACTAACAGGATAATAAAGAAGAGATTAACAGCTTATCTTGTGATCAAAGCCAACGGTGAGGAAGTGCCTGATCTCATCTGGAAATCCTCTGAACATCTTTGTTGTTGAAAGTTTCAGCTTTTCATGGATTTCATGGACAGATTCCAGGCCGTTTGTGCCATTCACCCGGATTTGTGGCGGTGCATCAGGATCCGCCTTTCTGTGGTTTTCTTCACATCTTTCTGATTGTTTGTTATGTGTAGCTGCTTCCAATTAGAGCTCTTCCTAACGCCATTTCATGTTGGTGTGCCTCAGGGTTCTGTTTTGGAGCTCTTATTATTCTTGGTTTAAAAAATAGAATTCAACAAAACCCGACATTTTAATAACATTTCTGCTGGTATTGCACATCCATTCCTGCTCTGTTTTTATTTGTCATCTTTTGTAAGTTGTCTTTTTGACGTCCAAATACACATACACATTATATATATATTTTAAAGTCATCCTTTGCAAGTTGCAAATCCCTTGGATGATATTTCTGATAAGTGCGTAGTATTTTTTATGTTATGCTGTTTATATTTAACACTTTTTAATGTGTGAACCTACAAACCTTGATGCTGCTGTTACACCTGCATTTCTCAACTGTGGGACGATAAAGGACATTTTTATTATTTTCTAACGGTCAAAGAGACAGGACTCTGGAACGACCTCCCCTCTAGTTAGACGTCAGTGAATTAGTAAAGTTTAAACTCATCTTTTTACAGTTTCTTTTAAGTAATCATTTGATGAACTTATGTTTAACGTTTTTTTGTGCAGTTTGTGAATCCTGAATTATTCTGACTGGTTAAGGTAAAATGCATCTCTAAGACAATGAATAAATCCTCCTGGAGGTTTCATTTAAACAGCAGAATGGAAAAAGTGGTGCTGCTAGCAGCTGGTGTCATTGTGCTTTATTAACCCTTTAAAGGCAGAAATCCTAGGACCTGACCCAACGACCAACAACCAATCCTCACTGCAGAGTTTGTTCAGACAGGGCATGAATTCCCAAACTCCCAGACACACACACACACACACACAACACGAGAAAAAAACACTAAGGAGAAGGAGGAGGAGGGGGAAACAAATTAAATCCAGTTAAATTGTTTTTCCATAGCCAGTGGGCTTGGCACAGGCCTCTCACACAGACATGCAGGAGATGTAAGATAAACAGAGCAGCCTGAGATGTAAGAAAATCCCAGGAATTTCAGCCACTTTTCCTGTTTCATAAAAAGTCCCAAACTTCCAAGCAGAAGACAAACTTGTGTCCACGCCCGCTCTGATTGATCGCGTCCTTCTGGGATGTTTGCCGCATCGATAACCCTCCTCTCCTCTCCGCCTGGCACCAGCTTCTCTGCGGAGGAGAAGCTGCAGTCTGCGCTCAGGCAGACGTATCTGGGTCACCGTCTTCTCCGGGTCCGGGCCGCTCCTCACCTCAGCATGGAGAAACCTCAGCTCGGCACCACAGGAGAGAATCGGGAAGAGGGTGAGGGATACGGCACGCTTGGCCAGGAATAGCTTCCTGAGGTAAAACAGAGCAAAGCTAATGTTAGGCCAGGACGGAGCAACCAGCTGCTTCTGAGCGGAAATAAGGACAAGCTTTCCTGCAGTTGCATCACATGAGGCAGCTGCAGAAGTATTCACACCACTTTAACTTCTGTATTTGCAGCTTCTTGGAGTGTTTCTACCAGGTTTGGACGTTCAGATTCAGATTATTTTGATAAAACGGCTCAAGCTTTTATTTTATTTCCCTTTGGAATGAATCTATAAAGTATTTTTGGGAATTTGAATTTTTGAACTGATTCTCAGTCAGGTTGGAGGCTGAGCATCTGTCAATGTCCGTTTTCAAATATTTCCACAGATTATTCATCGGATTTAGGTTTAGACTTTGACTAGGCCATTCCAACATGTGAATATTCTTTGACCCAATAGTTTTTAAAGAGACAAAAGCCCAATACAAAGGCATTAAAATCCGGAGGTAAAATTTATTGAGTCATATTTGATAGATATTGCATTTTTATAACAACTGAAGTCAACAGTCACTTGGTTATGCTATGAAACGGCTGTATGTGACTTTAAAATACATAATGCTGGCCCTTTAAAGTCCTTGTTCTGGGTTGATGTGGTGACTTTGTTTTTGGGTCTAATGAATCATTTTTGAAGATCAACACAGAAAACTAAGGAAATGATCACCGACTTCAGGAAGTCATCAACAGCAGTAAACAGGTTCCACTGAACTGGTGGATAATTATAAATATTTGGAGATTGTTTTTCATAAAGTTTTCTCCTTTAAGTCACTGCTAAAGCTGTTAGCTCCACTAGATTTTATTTAGAAGGATCAGAGTAAAGTGGCCTGATTATGGTTTACTATTTTCAAATATTTATTGGTAAAAACAAAAAATAATGTGGAAATGCCTGATTTTCCCTGGGCTTCATAGTACTTTGCTCTGGTTTGTCATAAAATCCCAATAATTTCAGAGATGTTTATGGTTGTTAGACGATAAAAATGTGGAAAAGCTGCAAAGAACTGCCAACGAATGGAAATGACGACAACCACACAAATGTGAATGCTTTTAAAATTTATACAGTAACAAAATATACATTCAGACCTGTCAGAACACAGCAGGGCTAAATTTCATCCTTAATTTTCCCCAAACGCCAAGAAGAAACCCAAGCAAAGAGAAGGCGATCTGATGGATCTAAGTTTAAATCTACCAGAAGTCATTTCCATCTAAATCTTCGGTGGCTTTTCCTTCTTCCTGGTTTTTCAAACTAAGTTTAAGTTTCCTCTCTGCCTTCTTTACAGAAAGAAAATAACAGTTGCATCAAAAGCTACGCCTCGCTGACAGCTGTCAGCTTTCCTGACACTTTCTCACATTAATCACAATTCTGAAACATAATCTGAACACCTTTCTGTTGCGAAGAGGAATATTAGGTTTTATTTTTGTTATTTTTGCCTCCATGTTCCAGTTAATTAGAAGTGACGACAGTGATGCACCTGCTGGATGCTTGCGAGCTCAATTAGTAGCTCAAAAATACCAAGACGTGTCCAAGCATGCAGAAAGGAAAGCGGGACATCAGGGTAATGGGGTTGTTATTTAAAGCGTCTGTTTGTGTCTCTGTTGGTTACAGAGACATTCCAGTTCAAGCTCAGAACAAACAATCTGCTCGCGGCGGTAAACAGGCGCTTAGAGGACGTGGTGGCACTGGTGTGCTCCGTCTGGCAGCACTGGAGAAGATCTGCAGCCCAGCGACACGAACGGAGCGGGAACAGAGAGGAGAGAGTCCAACAGAGACGGCTTGAGGAGGACAAATGGAAAAACAACGGGGACGAAGGATTTAACGAGCTGCTGGGTTTCATTCGGCCCGTTCTGTCTGCTGTCGGTCAGTCCGTAAACGGGTCGAAGCGTTCTTCCTGAGTGTCCACAGTTTGGTTTGCATCTGAATCAGAAAAGAAGAAAACACTGGTCAGCAGGGGCGTCACTAGGATTTAAGGACATGGGGGCAAACGTAGCGTTTACAACATTTCTCAAACAGCAACAAAAACAGAGAAATTGCTTTTCCACTTTTAAAATAGTTCAGGGCGACAGAAACATCTTTTATAGAAAATATGAGTTAGTTAATATCAAAGCTTCTGCTGCTGCTGCCAAAAACGAGCAAGGTGACAATATGGATCCTTAATATTGAACAAATCCAGTGTTTTTAAATAGTTTACCAAACAAGCCAAGAATACCAGGAGTTCTGACATCATCATCATCAAACTGCATATTTTCTGATGTTTACCTTTATCCTTTTACATGATCAGTATATTGTTTATCCAGAGGTGTCCAGCTCTTTGCAGCTTCAAAATGAAGCACAGGAAATGCGATGAGTTTCTGGTAAACAGATTTTCTCAGGAGGTTTGATCACTGAGCGCTGGGTGTTTGGATTAGAAACTTCCAGACGTTTATACCTGAAAAGCTGTTATTTGCAGCATTAAGTTTCCATCAATTGTTTAACAAATGTCCATAAAAGTTTTATCTTCAACATTGAGTTATCCCAATGTGCAAATCTAATGACTCATAATCAGCTTTTTGTCCCTGGTTGTGATTTAAGATGAGAAGGAAAAGGAGAAGTCAGGGATGAAGACAGGAGGACGAGTCCAGAGTAACTACAGAACAAGCTTTGTTTTAACTTTACATTTGAATTGAATCAAACTGTAGCTCAGTAATCTGTCATTTTAACAGCTACAGCAGTAAATGTGTTTGGTTCTGACTAAAGCAAGATGAGGATTGGCTGTTCCAAAACAGGAAGTCGGTGGGGAGAAGATAAAAGCTCATTCAGAGAGAAAAAAACACATAGCTCATGTTTAAGTCATGCAAAGCAAACCTCAGGAAGACCAGTTTCCTCCTTCTCCTTTCTCTTCCAGTCATGTTCCCTTCTTCCACAGCAAACTCTCAGATCAGAACCCAAAAAATCCGCCTATCGAGCAACTTCCTCCTGCCATCAGGAGCCGAAGCCTCCACATGTCGGAGCTGATATTTACTCAACATGTTGGTGCAGATTAAAGAGCAGAGCGGCCTGAAAGCTGAGCAACTGCTTCCATCCTGACCACCCCGGCTCTCCGTGGAAAACAAATCCTGTTTGCGAACTGGATGGACCGGAACGTCACCTCGGTTCGGCGTTCAGTGTGAACCGCAAACAAACAAACAAACAAACAGCTCCGTCTCTCTGCCTGTTGCTAGGTTTCACTGAAATATCCCCAGCAGTAAAACAGCGGACACATACAGGAAGAGCAAAGGTGGAAACCAGCAGTTTGTGACGACTGGAGTGCAGTTTGCTGATAGTGGTGAAAACTGGGTTCCTACACTTTTTAATTAGTTCAGAGTTTTATGTTGTTTTATAAATGCAACAAACAGATGTTCACAATTAATTTATGACTCAGTTCTACAGCTATCAGGGTCTGAACATGGAACCTGGAGATGAAGAGGATGGACGGACTGATGAAGCATCTTTCTGTTTATTTGACCCCCATGACCCCGCCGGCTCACCCTGCAGCATCACGACTCCCGGTCTGAAGACACGTCGCCCTCCGCCCCGCTGCTGGCGCCGGGGTCCTGCCTGGACCGCAGCGAGCTCTTCTCCCGTCCCGACTCGGACGAGCCTTTAGAGCGCGTCTTCTCCTTCCTGAGCTGCTGCTTCTCCAGCTTGGAAAGCTGAAGAAACACAAACAGAAAAAGACGGTTCATAGTTTCACATTTGATCTTGAATGTAGTATACCTGCGCAGAATAAATCTGTCAACCTTTGAATAGTTTAAAAGTGGCTCTTTTTTCCTTCTGAATTATTGAAACTGTTTTCTCTGAAAGGGAAGAAAACAGGGAAGGGTTGATGCCAGGTTTCCGATGCGCCGTCCAACATGGAGGCGATTCCCAACCCAACAGAAAGAAAACACTTCCTGCTCTGGAGGCGCTTTGCTAAGAGATAATAAAAAACTGATACATGTAGTTCAAAAAAGATCCAAATTACAATAAAATCATATTCTGCTTCAGGTTTGATCCGTACAAACTGATCAGAGGGCAGCTGTCATATCATCTTCAGCTGGGAAGTTTCTGATTCAGCTGCTGTTTACTGAGAGACGTGCAGAGAATCCATATTTTTATCAAAAATTATCCGTTTTTTTTCTCTCCAAAAGGTATAAACAAGTTTTATTTGGCTGGACTGAGAAAGACAGGAGAAACTGAATAAAATCTGAAAATTATGACAATAAAAATTACTCTAAAATCAAAATAAAACCTGAAGGTTTTTTTATTATTATTTAATTAGTCAATGATTTTTCTTCATGTGTTCATTGTTTTATCTTGTTTAGTTTATGTTTATGTTTTTAATGTCTGTTCTAAACCTCTTTACATTTCTCTGTAAAGCATTTTGAATTGTCTTGTACAAAGAATGTCCTATACACATTTTTATAAAAGCTTGCCTTTCCTTGGATTAACGTAACTGGGATATATTTAAGATAAATTCAAGTTATTTTCTATGGCTAAACTTTTATTTAGCGGTACTGTTGATGGGGAAGCCTGCAGACTGCTGGTCAACCTTCTCCAATCTCTAATTTCTTTCTAACTGCAGTTTGTTTACAAGAGAAATGAAATAAATACATAGATCCCGTTATTGATCTGAGCTTCCTGCTGACTCAGCAGAACCAGTGTAATTAAACAGAAAGTGGGTCTGCACTGGTCCGAACACGACCCCTCGCACCCCCACCATTTGAAGCCTCTCCTCGTCTTCATCTTCATCAGCGATTCAGAAAGCACGGAGGCAGAGAGCTGATGAAGTCGTCAGCCGACATGCGAGCTCACGGCTGCTAAAACTTTCATGGCTCTCTGGGACTTAATGTCATCTCACAAAATCCAAAGCGTTGCGTAACAAATTACATTATTTAAACAGCATGAAAACTTGTATGGAAGCGGTTCTGATGATGTAACGTCTGATTAGATCATGGAGGTGAACATATTTGTTGTTTGTTCTGAAAAGTTACAGACTCTAAACTCTGGATCCCGAGCAGATAAAAGCCTCCACTAACACGATCAAATGTTACATAATCCCAGAGAGATGATCCGCCGCTGCAGCTTCCAGCGACCAGCAGGGTGGGTTTCATCGCCTCCATTGTTTACTGTCAGCCTGACCCCGCCCGGGACTCAATCCCTGATTTATGGAAAGAAAGGAGCAGTGTCTGCTGGCTGTCGCTGTAACCCCCCCACCCACTAAACTGAGCCAAGCTCAGCCTGATGGCCGGCCCTGTTTATCCCCATGTTTGGCCCCGCTGCTAAACATCCCAAACAGACAAGATTAAAATTCAGCCGATTGCCTGAATATCCGTCCTTTCGGGGAAACGGCCGAGCCCCGGCGAGCAGACGGAGTTGGAGCGAAGCTCAGCAGCAGGAAGACAAACCTCTGAATCTTTCTCTTTCAGTTGGCAGGAGAAGCTGGAGGCCGACATTCTGGACAGGATCCTCCTGCAGCCACATTCTACTGTCTGATACAGTAAAACTGTATGATATAATCAGATTAATACATGTTGATTTAACATGTATTATGTTAAATCAACTTTGAGCTTTACATCATGTTATAGCCAACAACAAACGTACTTTGTTGTACATTAGTACAACAAAATACTAACCTACTTTGTTGTGGAGAATTAGTTTTCTCTACATTTTCATGTTTTTCTTGTTTATAGAGGTAGAGATTCAGCGCAGGGTCCTGTGTGTGTGAGTGTGTGTGTTTTTTAAATTTCACTGTCTGTTATTAAAGGTCCAGCCAAGGACTGAATTTGCAAATTAGCTCGTGGCTAGAACAGCTTACAAAACAATGGCTGCTGTTTCTCACATGTTAGATGATTTAATGTGCTTTAATGTCGTTGATTGAATAAATTTGAACTGAATTGAATTCAGCTACAAAGTCAATGAGCAAAATGAGTCAAATTTATGTTTTAGATGGCAAAAAAGTACAAGTTATAATAATCAGAGATTAAAGAGGAGTGACAAAAGCAAATGGATGGATAAGCAGTGCTTGCTAACAACAGGACATGTTACTGTGGCGCCTGGATAACGAACAGTTAGCATGCTGTAAAAGTAATGAGACTTTCATACAGCACCGGGCGAGAGGCGGGGTCACCTGGACAGGTCGCCAGTCTGTCGCAAGGCAACACAGAGACAGACAGGACACACAACCATGCACACACACACTCACACCTAGGGAGAATTTAGAGAGACCAATTAACCTGACAGTCATGTTTTTGGACTGTGGGAGGAAGCTGGAGTACCTGGAGAGAACCCACTATGCACAGGGAGAACATGCAAACTCCATGCAGGAAGTCCCCAGGAATCGAACCCAGGACCTTCTTGCTGCAAGGCAACAGTGCTACCAACTGCGCCACTGTGCAGCCTCTTTGCAATAAATATATTTTTAAATTAAATTAATTAAAATATATATATATATATATTGGAGATCCAAATTTGATTTAAATAAAAGAGTTTCTAAAGATTCCAATAACCTCTCAAAGAGTTTGCACCTGAATCTGAAGCTTTTTTTAAGCACAAATACTCTTAATCTGGAAAATAAATTGCTTAAATCCATAATTTCACACCCAGGCCACATCTTAGACCTTTGACAGGCCCTCTAAAATTCATCCTGTGTGCAACAGATATATTAGGTCTTCAATATTCAGCCATTTATTCTCAGTTCTGAGAGGTAAAAAACAAATCAAGTCACAAATAAATCTAATGTCTTTCAGAGAGCTAAAAGAACTTGTGTAAAGCGGCGCTGCCTTCCAGCATGAAAGTCTGAACATATATTAACTCTTTCTGATGCTCCTGTGGCCTCAGAGGAGGATTCCTGATGAATCCTTGTTTTATGAAGCATTCATGTTTTAAAAAGTGACGGGCTCCCAAGAGGAAGAGTCCTGCAGAAAGCTCCCTGCAGACTGCATGTGTGGCTCTGCGCCATCAATCATCTGCAGCATAAACACCCCGCCTCGCCGCCACGGCTGCAGCACACCCCGCCTCGCCACCACGGCTGCAGCACACCCCGCCTCACCGCCACGGCTGCAGCACACCCCGCCTCACTTTATTATGCTATTGATATGATTTATTTTCATTTTGGTCCTTTAAATACCAAATTTTCCATGTAACTTTATATTTTGGTCAATCTGATTATATCATTTTTAAACATTAGATGATTGAAGTTTTGATCAGTTACTCAGTACTTGGGTAAACGCTTTACCAAATCCTTTTTTTACTTTTAATTTAGTAATTTTTTGAATGGCTACTTTTTACTTTACTTGAGTAGAAATATGTTTAAGTAGTGCTACTCTTACTTGATAATTTTTGGGTCCTCAGCCCAACACAGGTCTACATGGAATAGGGTAGAGCGCCCTCTATGGGAGGGAGCACAGGTAGAGCTAGGATGGGACAGTTACTCTCCTGATTGATTGATTGATTGATTGATTGATTGATTGATTGATTAATCTGCTTTAATTAGAAAGTTTAGCAGCTTTCAAACAAAATCTGAAGAAATAAAAAATAAAATCTGCCTTATGAGGTTACTGCTCTTAATCTGAGCTAAACCCCTCCACTGATGAAGATGACTGATGAAGATGACTGGGTACCTGTTTGGGGTCTGTGGGAGCAGCCGGTGACGTCAGCTCCACGGTAACCGGACCGTCGTTCTGGATGTTGACCTGCATGTACGCCCCAAACTTCCCATCTGGAAAACAAAATGGAGGACGATAAATCAAGTGTTTTTCATGTGCTAGCCGAGTTCGGCTGCAGCTAACAGAGCAGAGATGAAAAGAGGCGGACAAGGACAGCAAGTTTCACTCGAACTGCTCTCCTTTCTTCTCGCAGGTTTCTTTAGATTGATGACACCATCTGCACAATGAAGCTGTGGGAGAAAACTGATGCATCATCATGTTTCCCTCTCCGGAGGCGGTGGGGAGGGGGGCTAATTAGGAAGGCTCACGCCTCCCTTTGCTGGGACGAGGTGTCCTCCTCACCTGGTCCCCAGTGGACTGACCCAGTTCACTGCCACCGCCGCTGCAGCCGCTTCCAGCCGCCTGACCGCCACAATGACACGGCGTTGACGGCAGGGGGACGAGGTGCCGCTCCAAACCCAACGGAGGAAAAATTCACACGAGACGCTGGAGGTGACTATGATCGGCGACAATAAACCCGACTTTAACGACCCCCATGTTGTCACATTATGACATGAATGTTTTCAAATATCCATTTCATTTCAGCGATTTTAGACCTGAAGGTTTCCATAAAGTACAGCCTGTTCCACATCAAGTGCTTTAGGAATCAGGTCTTTTTCCAACATTATTTCCATAAAACCTCAGTACAGAAATGGTCTTCTGATCATCTTGATCTGTTAATCAATACGTTGATTAACAGATCATCCTCAGTAGAAGCTGAGGTTTGGAAAGTCTGCAGCGCTGAATAATAAAGAGATGAACCGATTCGTTATCAATATCTGTATCGGCCCCAATATTAGAAAAAGAATTTCTAGATTGGGTGTGAGAGACAATGTGCCCCGTAAAGGTGGATCTATTCAGCCTAATTCTATGCTTTGTGCTCTGAGTGACGTCAAGCTTTATTATTTATTTGACATTATTTTTAGAATTCCTTATTACACTTTCTGAACCATTTGAAAGGTTTGTCATTTATTTTTACATATCTGATCAAGTGGTGCAGTTTTCATCAGTTTTAGTTTATTTATTTTACATTGGCTGTTTTACTCCTAATTGCGCTGATGGAACAAATTAAAGTTGTGCTGTTTTTGCATGTTTGACCAGCTTGTGAAGCTATCCGCGTGTTACAGTGTGCTGCACTGTTACACTGTTACAGCTGAATTGACAAAATACGGCCAATACTGAACCTCAGATATTTAAATCAGCATCGGCAGTGAAAAAAGTAGATCGGTGCACCACTAGTCTCAACACATCAGCAATGACCTCAGAGAGGGAATCTTCCTAACAGTTAAGACTTTGGTGTCCTCAGTACCAACTGAGTCCAGTCTACAGTGGACACGTCTATAGCATGTTCCTGCACCGTATCACAGAGCTAATCGTTTAATTGAACGGTGATCATGTGTTAAAGATTTAGCAGATTCAGCTCAGTTCTGCAGCTTTTCCTCTCAGTTCACTCAGAAGTGATGCTTTAAAGCCTCGTCGTCCGCTGAGATCCGGCCCACCTGTGATGAGCTCAGGCCTGTAGGCGCTCCTCATGCTCTCCAGGATGCTGTTGTAGAAGGGCTGGGCGAGCTCCGCAGGCATGGCGGCGTGGAAGTCCGGTTTGTTGCCCTTCAGGATGCACTGCAGGGTGAACTGGCTCACACACAACACCTCCAACTCTCTGTCCATGACACTCTTAGCCCACGCCCGGCCGCTCTCGTCCTCAAACAGCCGCAGGTTCAGGATCTTTCTGACCCTGAAGACACACAGTGCTTATGAAAAGGTGAAGAAGCAGACTGACTCAAAGGTTATTTCATCTGTATCTATGGACATGTTTGCAGGATGGATTTACACTTACATGTACTCAGCATCTCTCTGCGTGTCGTCTGCAGAAATCCCAAGCAGGACGCAGATTCCCCGTCCGATGGAGCTGACCTGCTCCCCTCCCACTGCAGGACAAAGAAAACAGACACACGGCCTTTCTACCACACCCAGGAATTCAAGAACTCTTTGTGCTCACACAGTTCAGAGCTCTGGTTCACCTGCATGACAAAGTTCTGGTGATCATTCTCCTGCCAGGAGATTTTAGGGTTTATTTTCAGCAGCAGTGTGAGTGACAGACAGCATTAAGAATTTATCATTGTTAGAAAGAGATCACAGAGATTGTAAACTAATATTTTATCATTTCATTTGAAAGGATTCATCCCTCCATTTGTTGTCTAAACTTAGTTATTCTTGCAGGGTCAAGAATAACTGCACATTTACAATTTAATTACTGGTATGCAATAAATAATTTTCACTTTAGTGTAAAAAAGAAAGAAAGGAAAACATCTTAATTTTTTCGTGATGTTTGCATCATTCTCTGTTCTGTCAAATGCTTCCTGTTCTTACCTGCCTTTGGACAATGAATGAAAACTAGCTTTTGTGCTAACTCCTGCATATTTACATTGACGCTTACTGATGACATATTGATTAATCTGCATTGCCCTAATTTCATAAATAAATAACACAAACTAATAAAGTATTCTATAGATTATTATCAGAATAAAAGAATATTAGTGGCAGCTCTCAGAGGCTGTTATGTTCTTCTTGCAAATTCTATTAATTGTGTTAATCAATTAAGTTACAGAAATAAAATTAAAACATCAGTTCTTAAAATAAAAACAGTAACTACTATTATTAATATTATAAAACGCCATGTTAATTGTAATGTCATTTAATAATTATTATTTCAGTGTATTTGTGATATTTAGAATTATTAAGAGTAATTTCTAAAATATATTTTTAAATACTACAGCTTTGAGTTTTCTTATTGTGCCCTTTAATTTTTTTTCTAGCAGTCTTAATCTCTACATTAGACCTGAAATAAACATTTTATTGGCTGAATTGAGTCCATGTTAATCTGAATCTGAACAGAAGTTATAAACAGAAGTTTGAGTGAATAAAGTGAAACTGAATTCTTGTAACCGTTACTCTAAAACAACAAGGCCGCCTACATCCAACAGGGTTAATTGCGTCTGTATCAATCGTCATATTCATCATTATTAAGTTGTATTAACTTGTTTCCCTTGAGCTAAAAGTCAACCGTTTTAGTTTCCCCCAGTTAGCAGCGGTCTGACGCCGCCCCGTTCATTTCAACTGGGATGCTAATGCTAACGGGGCTAACTCGGCTAGCTGGTCATGACAACTACTACCGGCTGTCTGCTGGTTGTCTTTGTGTATTTCAGTTGCAGAATCCAACTCCGTCAGCTCGGCTCATTCAAAGCTCACCTGTCACACTCGCTTTGGTCACCCTCTGGACAATCGCTCTCATTGTTGTGCTTCTGCTGGACAGCACGCTGCCAAAGCTTCCGGTAAACTCCTGCTGTCAGTGGTAGTTTGTCGACATCTAGCGGTGAAAGTTGGAAACACAACAATAACGCCAGCAGAAGCCAGTAAGAGAACTTTAAAAATTTTTTTAGATACAACGTATTTACATTTTTTCTTGTCTCAATCATCTTCATTGTCATATTTGTTGTCACCATCAGCGTCTTCATCATCATCATGCATTTTAGATTTCAATAAATTATTTAAAATCCAACAGATTCCATATTCTGAGAATAAGCATTCACTGCAGCTGTTGATTTGAAGACTTTTGAGGTAGTTTCATTTCTCATTATCTCATTTACTTCAAGCCATGTTCCAGCACCACAGCATCATGCTGCCACAGTCTGAAAGTTGGTGCAGTCTTCTAGGTTTGGCTTGTCAAATATATTTCTAATTGTAGATAAATGCTGTCTTCAGCTTGTCTGTCTTTTAGTGATTCCTGTATTGTTCCCCAACATTGTGATCAATTTAATTTAATCTGCTTTGGTATAAGTTGTTGAAACTTGTGAAACAAATGGGTGTTCAAGCAGGACCATGACACCTACCAATTCAGCAAGGAAGCAAATGGTCAAAGTATATAAATATTCCACATGAGGTAAAAAAAAAAAAAAAACAATTCAGATAAACAACTAAGAACCCAAAATGAATGGGAAATTCATACCAATTATAAGATATTTATTTGTTCTTTTCAAGAAATGCAATTATTTATTACATTTCAAAAAAACTTGATGGAATATATTCAAGTATCCTTATTTTTAATTCACAAGAAGATAGTAGTTTTTTTCCCAAATAATTAGGATATAATAAATACAGAATGCTGGTCATTTCACCTTTTCATGTTTTTTCCAAATGTGGGTCATAATCTGCTGGGAATTGGAGCCAAAATGAATTAAACTGTCTGCAAAACACTTTTTGTTGTAAAACCAATTAGATGAAACAACTGATTTGCAAAAATTCCTGAATATCTAGAGCTTTAATAAAATACTGTGACAACTTGATCATTGTTTTGCAGAGACGATTAGCCCTTTTTAGGCAAAATAATGAAAGACATCCTCTTCAAATATGCAAACATGGCAGCAAGTCTGTCTTTTAAATCATGTCCAGCAGCTACTTGTCGCCATCTCCAGCTCCTGATGCTCCACTCAACGACTTGATGAAATTGTAGATCCTCCTGCTGTAAGGGACGAAATCTTCCTTATAGATGATGACGGTTTTGGAGTGAGCAGTTTCGTAGACATGCTTGTTGGGATTTTCTGGCTCTTCGAATTTTTGTTTCGCTGAGTTGAAGAGAGAAATAGTCAATGAGAAAGTAGAAAACCAGCTTTAATCTCTTGGAAGTCACTAGCAGTGGTTACTCCTCCTTTAAATGCAACAAATAAACAAATAACTACAGACGAATGACTTGTTTACTGTTCATTGGTGTTACTGTCCAATATTTGAACAGACAGCTATCATAGAGTCACTATAAACCGACAATATCTTAAAATCAGATGAATTCTCACTGAAGTTCTCAGTGCCGCCTTTTAAAGGCTAATTATCCACCAGAACGCTAAAGGGAACAGTTAAAGAAAGTTATCCAATAAGACAGATCAGGTTGACTTTACTAAAATGAAATATTGTCACAGAAGAAAGCAACATCTCGGCTAATCGGGATTCTGTCTCCTTGGTGATTTTCCTCTCATTTTACTCACCTGGTGGATCGTTCAAACGACCTGTATATTTTAAAAAAACGTAGGATCCTAATATTGTCCAGATGCCCACAGCGTAAACTGCTGACACTCTGTAGTTCCACTTAATCGGGTCTTTGATAGTCATTTCGAGACTAAAAAACCGGAGGATTTTAAACGTTGAAGTGTCTGGGAATCTTCAGGTTAAACGTTCAGGAAGCCGCCATGACACTTCTTTCTCTATTTTCGTAATTGGTTTGGAGTTGCATTACCGCCACCTGCTGGTTCACACAGCCTATTACAGTAAACTTTACGGTGCTTTAATATGTGGAGTTACTTTTTAGTGAGAAATATTGCTTTTTTTCAATGACTCCTTGAAAATAAAATAAAATTGCTTTGGACAAAATTTTGAGACCTATTAAAATAAGATCAAATAAGATGTTGTAATTAACAATTATTCAATTGGTATACACTAATTAAAACTTGTTAAAACTAGCAGAAGAGGCAGAAATAAATAATTTGGAGCATAAATTATTATATTTTTTATAACACAGAATAGCTAAACACATGTTTTATACCTTTGGTTTTGAATCTTTTATACACAAAACAAGGACTAATACCTTGTGAAAAAATATTGTAGGCTTATGTTCCATTACAAATACAGATCAAAAAAGTAGTTTTAATGTAAAACAGCAACAACGACAATGATAGTCCTGATATAATAATAAAATAGTAAATTAATGTTAATAATGTAGCTTAGAATAAATGTCCGGTATTCAGCAATATCAAAATCTGAAGAAGAGCCTCGTCTCCTTTGCTGCTGCGTTCCTTCAGATGAGTCAGAACCGACTCATCTCTCTGATTTATCTTCCTTCTGCCTACGATGTGAGGGCTAAAGGTCAAAGCTGTCACCTGATTTGCTTTGTGGCTTCTCTGAAGCTCTCCACCCACGTTAGACCTCAATACCCACTATTGCTGAAACTCTCACTGTCAGACCTGAGTCTATTAGAAAAAACAGGGAGAGTTTTTCAAATGAGTCCAAGACCTGAGTTCCTTCAATAGTTTCAAAATTCTTCTTATCCGTAGCAAACACCAACGGAAATCATGCCTGTTTTATCACTGAGATGATATTTTGTCCCGTTCTCCCTGCAAACACGTCTAATAATACTTCTGTCCCATTTGTGGTTTCTAAGAAAAACAAAAACAGAACGGAAGTGAAAATGAGCTTCTCTAAAATCACTGATACCATCACATAAAATCAGAGCCTGGCCCATTTCTGTCTGCAGAGATCTGGAAACTGGGCTGTTCCACCACATCTCAGGCGCCTCCAAGCCCAGAGAAACGGAGCGAGCCGAACCTCTGGGGAACAATCACACGAGCAACGGAAAGCAGATAAAAAGGCTACGAAATCACCAAGTAACTGTTTGGTCATAACAATTAGTACGATTTGTAGAAAATAACAAAGAAATCATCAGACACATACAAATATTAATTCACATGGCAATTCTGGTATTTTAAAGAATAAAAATAAATAGATAACAAATACAAAATTAACGGTATTTGTTTGGTCATGTGACAAAGAAGCGCTGCCGGATTGTGAGGCTTAACTGAAGCAGAGAAACAACGTCAGAGGTGAAGTTGTTTCTTTCACAGGGTCAAAAGAATAACAAAATATATTTTGTGCATATCTTGATTAATAACAGGCAATATTCATTTCAAGTATTGATAATTTGAATTTTCATATCATTGCATCCATGTTTTCCAACAACCTTTCAAATTATGAATTGTAGTATTTCAGATTAGAAGTTAGAAATGCAAACATCAGTTTCTTCTGCATCACTCCTGGAGAGAATCTAACAAACTATGAGTCCATGTGGATTACAGAAAAAGCACCATAAATTCAGATTAAAATTAACAAGCGCAGAGAATAAAATATAATAAACATAAATATAAATTTTAAATAACAATAAAAGAATAAAGAATCTACAAACACATGTATCAGTTGTTTCTGCATCACTCCCTCAAACGTGAGACTATGTGGATTACAGAAAAAACTGATTAAAACCAACAGATTATTTTAAATACATAGTGATAATATAAATATACAAATCGCTGAGTCAGTTTTTTCAGCATCACTCCTGGACAGGATATATGTAACAATAATCCTGTGCGGATTATAGAAAAATCACTATAAATTTAGATTTGAACAGGTCATGTTTTCAATGTTTTAGTTTTGCTTTGTTTTATGATTATTTCACCCTGAAAAGTAAAAATTGATCTAAATAATTAGAAGCCCTCAGCCAGTGTAATATGCACTGCGTTATGGGACCCATATGGGCTCACCAATGGGTTCTCCTGACCCAGCAGGTCTGTAACTGGGTGTAAACTATGAAAACTTCTGGATGCTTTGGTTCTGAAACATCTTTAAACTCGGGGGCTTGTGGAACAAGAGGAGGAGGATTTATTGCCTGATTTTGACTCACCCTCTGCCCCCCAGAGAAAACCTAATAAAACATGTTTCTGGAGCCGTGGGACACCTGAACACGATCCATCCAGCAGGTGAACATTTTGGTCATAAATGATGAAAACATTTCATCTTTTAACTCAGAAGCTCAAATTTCCATCAGTTCTGTTTGAGCGTCAGGATTTTTTTCTAATTTTTCATCCACCAATCTCTCAAGAATGTGGGTCTGAATCCAAACTTGCCAGGATAAATTATACCTGACAGATAACATTTACCTGCTGGGTATGAGTCCAAATGGCACTCAGTCACGATTCCTTCGAATTAATAATTCTCCGATGGGTCTGGGGTGGAAAACATCATCATGGAGGCGAAGGAGAGTGACAGCTTCATCCTGGCTGGATAAAACTCCACCTGACTGAGTTCAATACAGCCAGGATCATTTGATTTGTCCTAAAGTAACAAACTGTGTTGAAACGTCCTGTCAAAGAAAAATTTATTCAGATTTCAGACAAGTTGGAGCAACAGATCCAGAGTATCAGACTGGGATAAGGCCTGGATATTAATCCTATTGTTTGTGGTTTATTTTATTTTTTATTGTTTTTAACTGAGAATAAACAGTATCAATGACATGAACAAGAGCTAAAGTAATGTAATAAACTCAAAGTTTTACTTCATGTTAAGGTTTAAGTTTGAACTGCTTCCTGATTCTGGTTCATCTGATGGTTAAAACATTTTAGGCTGTAAATTTGTGCATTTTTCTACTTCTTAAACTAGATGAAAGTTTTTGGTCATTAGCTTTAGCAGAAGAAACAAAGCAATGAGTTACAGTGTTGGCTGAAACTGGGTCAGGATTGTTTCAGCAGGTAGAACTCCATCTCTGTGCAATCTGACAGATTTTCTATCAGAGACTCATCTGAGAGTCGCTTGCTTTGCCCTGCACTACTGCCGTGACCCCAAAACTTTCAGGGAAAAATCTCCTGTGGACTGAAGAATTAAAAGATTGAAATTCTGTTTGTTCTTTCTGTTTGGTTTTTCCTCATGTCCTGTCTTGATATTACAGCTGTACCAGAAGCTGGTTGTCTTCATGTCCCAGGGCAGTTTTGCTTACAAAACGTATATCTGAAGGTGGAATCCTAATTGCGTGATTGATTCATTAAGTCAAGTCTCCATCTAGCATCAGAGTAGACAGGCCATTCTGTTATAACAGGAGCCTGTTTCTGTTTGACCTTCAATCATTTGGAGTGTTTGTGTATGAGCTGGTTGTGCCTGGCGGTTGCATGTGTATCTGAGGTAATGTTGCGTTTAATGCAGCTGGATGTTTTACTGTTTTAAAATGGAGGATTCCAGTATCACTCCACCAACAACACCACAGCGGACACCATGGGTCGGGAGCCCTTAGAGATCCTCAAAGATGCTAGAGAGGAGCCCCGCAGGGAGTGTCCTAGTCAAAGTCTGGACTTAAGCAGTTCATTCATGTTTGAAATCCAGCCTGCCTGAATAAAATGTTTTCTGCAAAGCAGACTGGCCAACATCCCTCCACAGAGGTCCACCACAACAAGCCTTAACCTCAGGAGAGTCTCTGCAGAGAGAACGCAGCAACGTTTTTCTGAAGAACTGAGGAGAAAATGGATTTGTTTGACCACTGGAGATGACCTGCCTTCCTAATAAAACCCTGCAATAAGTGGACACAGACAATGGATGGATGAGCACACTCTTTATAACTCCATGTGCAAATGACACAATGTCTGTTACACCTTCAAGTGTCCACTGGTTCCAACGCCAGACCTAAAGAACGATGGTGGAACAATTCATCTACAAGGCAACTTCTCTGATGCCAAATTGAATCTTTTCAATCTAAATCAAACTATTTTGTTGCTTTTGAATGTAAAATTATTTTTTTTGCATTTCTTATTGAGTAATTGGAATGTATTGTGTAGAAATGTTTTTGCCAGCTTCACTGAGAAGAACAAAAACAAACCTGAACTGAGCTCAGATCGCCTCACTGCTTCTGCAAAGCCAAAAACATGCAAACTTTTTTCTTCCTTTTCTCCCAAACTGCAGCTCTTTGTCTCACTGATTCTGTCCTTAAAGACTCCATTTCATCTTCAAAACCTCAAACACGATCTTAACCTCAGACAAACAGAAGTCATTTAAGAGCAGTACAAGCTCATTGTCTCATCACTTTCATCACCTTCTGCTCTTTCTTTCAGCCTGGGGCCATCATTTTCCTGCTCAGCCTGCCACCGGCTGCAGCAGCGACCCCCCAACCTCCAGGCTCTGTCGGAACTTGTCGACTGAAGCTATGAGTCACAGAAAGCTAAATACAAAAACTCTGAAGGCACATGTGAGTCCCAGAAGCTGCACGTCGTTTCCACGGAGAACCTGGACTTCCCGTCTTTATTCCCTGGTCTGGTCAGAGGAGAGGAGCTGGACGGGAAAACGCTGCAGGAATGATCTAACAGGTAAACTCAACCGCAGATGTTTTAATGCAATAACAGGTGATTTTGTTACGTAAAACCCCTGAAAGCGCCGGATCAGTGATGAATGAGTTCTGCTTCAAACAGATTATTCATTAGCAAAAATATATTTAAATAAGAAATCAGGAAAGATGGATGGAAATTTTTAATTACAAGCAAACACAAGTTAAAGTGAATATGAGGTTTTATGGGAAATTTAAGCAAGAAGTTAATGTTATTATAACAATATCGTACGAAATTTTACACTTCAAAAATGACTTTATAAAACAGTACAAACAATCACTGATTTTAGCAGAAAGTTAAACACCAAAAATAAATGACATAAAGTTGAATGTTGCAGAAGCAAATAGAAACTAAATTAAAGGGCCATTATTGTATTTATGATCAATTTTAATAATGAAGCTGAACAAGTTGTATTTTGTAATGCCAAGTTAAATCTGACAAGACATAGTTTCTGTGTTTTTATATAAAATCTGAATCTGCTTGGAGAAATGAATCAGTGGTGGCGTACAAAGATGCTTATATTTAAATATTTTTACTTTGTTATATTTTTAAGAAAAGCAGAATGTTACTTACAGGTTTAAAAATGTTCACTAATAACATGTTAGGCTCATCAGCAGAAATTACCTTCAGGATGTCAAAAGATCTTATAATAAACTTATTTTTTAATAAACCAAATCTATAAAAACTATTAAAGTTTAGTCTAGGTTTTAAAAAATAATCTGAAAAATAAATAAATCTTTTATTTTTCTAAATTTAAGTAGAAAAATGTCTACACTGAACATTTTTAGGAGCTAAAAGGAAAAACAAAATGAATCACCACTGTGCAGAAAAATGGGATTCAGATGGTTGTTCACACTAAAATCAGGACAAAACTTTAAATTTAACTTTAAAATCAGCTGGTTGTTACATCACTAAGAATCTGAGTTTAAATAAGATTTTGTCTTTGAAAGCAAATCTGTCAAAACTCTCAATTAAAAGCAATTAATGTCAGAAATGCAACATAAACATTTAATTATCTATAGATGCGGTAAAAAAAACTAAAATATTAACACCAATTAATATTAAATTAAAGCCGTTTAAAATCTGTTGATGCTGTCTGTGAGCTCCTTGTATTCCTGACTAACTGATTTAATAGAAGTGTAAGGATGATTTAATCATATTTTGACTTCAGATCATCGACTCTAACAGACAACAAATCCTGATTGGTGGAAAGTGACCAGGATGTGAGGAAATATGAGTTTTATAAGTTGTATAATTATCATAAAAACACCTGAAATGAACACCTGCCTGAAGTTATATTTTTGATTGTCATGTATAACTAGAGTAAATACCTGATACTTTCCTTTTGACATGAATGAAACCTCACACCTGCTCTCTCTGGGCAGATTCCTTTATTCAGCAGAATCACATTAATCAGCTCCACCTGTCTGAAAGTCTTCAGGTTAAAGCTTTTAATCAATCATGACACCTTGATGGGAAAAAAAAGAAAAGTTACATTGCCTCAGGTGGTAATAACACCTGAGCTCAGCATTATGAACATTTTCCACTTTTGTACTCTAAAGTCTGCCTTGAAAGTAAAGTGTAATTTATTTCCAGCTGCTGGATGGACAAGGTGACAGCAGCGAAGGTGGTGAGCTCAGGTGGAGGAGCTGCAGCCAGCAGCAGCTCAGGTGATGAGAGTGAAATTATGACACAACTTCATAAGTCACAATGCAAATTATACTGGGGTTGATTGCATGTAAGGTTATTTTGCTGTCTGTAATGGTATTTTAAGGATGTCATTTAAATGAGGGAGAAATTAAATAAGTTTTATAAATTTCTATTTTTGCAGGTTTGATACAATCTGTTTATGTTAGAAACAAATATTAAAACAAATGTTGGATTTAATTACTCACTGTTGGGGTTTTTTTCTACAGTGGTCAAAAAGTCAGTGACAACCTCTGGAGTTACATCACAGAGTAAGTTTTGCTGTTTTCACACCTCAAAATCCAACATGGCTGCTGCACATTTGGAACATATCAGTATCGAAGGGACAGTTTTGTCCTAAACAAAACTGAACTAAAATCTAAAACTAAAAAGAACTAGCCTTTTTAGTTCTTTGTATCTCATTACATCCTATACAGTATCAAGCTAAATATATTGGAACCATGTTCCTCTTAGGTTTTATGCATGAAATACATTGTTATTAGGTTGTATTGATGATACTAACATCGTTACACTGAGTTGAGTTTCTTTCCGTCATGAAACTGGAAAATATTTGGATGTTATTCCCAAAATTAAGGGACAACTGAAAATGGAAAACACACTAATATTTTTCTACTTACTTACTTGTTTACATATTCATGTTGTTCAGAGCATGTTACATTGTTGTATTAAAATATTGAAAGTAAGTAATGGGAAAGTAAAAAGAAATGGATTTAAGTTTGAAGTTGTAAAACCAAACATGTAAAACCAGAGAAACAATGATAAATATGTATCAGTGCTAATCAGACTTCTCATCCAGTAGTCTGATGAGACTACTTATTCCAGTAAAAACTAAACATAATCTAGTTGGGGTTTTTTTCAATTTTAATTGAATAAGAAAAAAATAATTAGCCAGCAGCAGAAATGTGTGCATGTAATGAATTGTTCTGTTATCATAGTGGAGGCTGTGCAGGTTTACAGTAATAAACATGTTAAGACATGCAGTTTGGGAATGTTTCCAAATAACAAAAAACTCAAACATTACTGCTCTCTTTATAGATGATATATTAACTTTGCCAGTTCAGTCTTGCAAATGAAAATGAGTTTCAGGAATCTGATGTTTTCCAACCAGTGTTCCCTCCAGGAATTTTACTTTGATAAACTTTGATGGGAAACAAACCGGGAAGAAATCTGGTATTTTCTGATTTCTCTCCTTTCTTTGCTTTCAGGTGATTTTTCTTTCAGCTCCGGTGGGTCAGGTGGACGAGTTGCAGCAGGAGGATCGGAAGATACGAGCAGTTCAGTTCTGATCAAATCTAGCAGCTCCCACCGCTGTGGATTTGGAGCCGGGAACGAACGCATCACCACCGTAGGAACTTCTTCTGCCCAGTCCTCAGGTGAGAGGTCAGGGGCCGCTGTGGCCTCAGGGAGAGGAGAGCGGTCTAAAGAGGCCGGAGGAGGGTCCTCTAGCATGTCCTACAGTTTTGGAAGTGGAAGCAGAGAAACTAAAAAAGAAGGGGGTCTTGGTGCTGTGACTGTTTCCACGGTGACCAAAAGCAGCTACGCATCAGGAGGGTTCAGGGAAGGGAAGAAGGGCTCAGCATCCTCTGGCATTATGTACTCACCTCCTCCAAAGGAGAGGAAGAGTGTGACCACCATGGCAGCTGCTCTGTCAGACGTCTTTGACGGTTCGTCTCAGATCAAGTTTTCTATTGTTTGTAGTTTCAATACAGGGCAAGTTTTCATTTGATCCTTCTTGTGCTTCAGAAAGCTCAGATTCTTCCCTGGAGTACAGCAGGAAGAAGTATGGTATGTGAATTTTCTGTCAATGATTATACTGTCAGGTATAACTGACCTCAGTTATACTTGACAGAAGTATAAAAAAGAAGAACTGATCTTGGTTTCATTTTGTAGGGAGTTCAACTGCAACGACAGCTTCAGCCACTAGAGGGAGAAGTCAAAGCAGAGGTGCACTAATGACCTTTAAAAGACTTTATTCCCACATTTTTGCAATTAATTTTAAATAATCAGCCTAAACTAATAGAGAAACAATTACTTTTCTTTGTTTTTAGAGAGTGAGATCAGAGCCAGGCTTCAAAGTGCTTCACCTCCAGCCAGATGTGAGTCCTTCACTGATTTGGTTTCTCATTTTGGTTCTTTTGATCAGATTTAAAACCCAGTCATGACGTTTTGTTTCTTGCAGGGACGGAGCTGGATGACGTGAAGCGCCTGCTGAGGGGAAACCGCTCCACCAGCACCAGCCCCACCCAGTCCCCCAACAACACACTGCCCATTCCCAAGAAGGCCAGTGTGGAAGCCAAGGCCACATCTGAGAGCTCCTCAGGTCCCATCGGTCAGCTGGAGAGGAACATTCATCTGTGCCGAGCCTAGAAGAGCGTTTCATCCGTTCACCGTGTTTTCTGTTCTGTTGTAGATCAGTACGGCAGCGTTTGGTCAGGGGATGTGAGCAGTGGATATTACAGCTCAAACCCCAACAACTACACCGCTACCTCCCATCTTTACCCGTCAGGTCAGTCAGAAAACACTCACAAGTATGTTCACTTTTAACTGTGTATTAAAGAAACCAAACAAGATGCAAAATGTTAGCTTTCCCATGTACAACAGACATTATAAACCCTCCAGACCCTCCAGACCTTCAGAGTTTATTCCTTAGTTCCTACTTAGGAATAAATTCTTGGAAGTTAAAGGTTTTCCCCCAATTGTAGACTATCAGGATACTTTACAGGAACTTCTGAGTTTTTTCTGGCATTAATACTTCTGAAATACCTTTTCCCCAACTAGTTTCAAGAAATTTTTGAATTGAGTTACGTACTTGAGACTCGCATGGTACTTTACAAGGTATTTCTAACATGGTATGGATACTTTCCAGAACATGTTTTGCTAAAGCTTACAAATTACTGACAGGGAACTTAAAATGATTTTCCGTCTTGCAGGGAGTTTTCCAGAACTTATAAGGTATTTTGATGAAACTTTCAGGATAATTGCATGTTACTTTCCGTATCCTTCTGTGGCACTTTGTGGGAATTTTCCGATTATTTTCCTGATTTTTAAAGGAGGATTTGTTTGTGTTTTCATGGTATTTTTACATTATGCGGATACCAAAACTTAAAATTTACAGAGCATGTAAATATACTTTACTACTGTTCTTCTTTTGTTTTGTTTGCTTTTGTTTTAAATTTATTTTGTTTGCATATTTATCCTTTTACTACACTAGGTTCAATAAAGTCAAATCAACCCAAACAGACTACAAGGTGCTTTCCTGGAACTTACATGAAAATTGTATAAATTGGTGGAATCACCCAGTTAGTGACATGTGAGTCCCAGAAAAACATTTTCTAAGTTTTAGGAATGGCATGTTTGTACCAGAAAACCACCTTGAATGTTTCCAGAAAATACCTGTAATTCCAGTAAATATAAAAGCTATAAAATGTGATCACTATAAAGATAAGAGATGCAAGATAAGATTTATTCTGTTATAGTGACTAAAAATGAAACACTGATAAAATATATTATAAACATGATCAAATATGATCCAGATAATCTTTCCTTACAACCAAAAGTTTTCTTGCAAGATTTTGACAAAAGTTATTTAGCAAAACTCAACAATTTTGCATCTTAAAAATCAGGATCAAATGAGTTTACTTTTTAACAAATAAAACCTTCAATGTTCATTAAGAAAACCAAACAAAATTCAAAAGTTACAGCAAACTCATTAAAATGTGTTGTTTTCTGTCAGAAATGTACTCATTCATACAAAACAATTGATGGCATTTAAATAATCAACATGATTCACAGTGAAATTACAGAAACAGTTCCATCTGAGCTGCTGATTTAAAAAGAAAAGTGTAAAATGATGGTTGAACTGAGAAATATTTGAAGGTTTGATTGTCCATGGCTGCCATCTGTGACAGAAGGATAAACCGGTCTGCTGTGTTCTGTCAGGTGCAGGAGTCCAGAACAACCTGACTCTCAGCTCTTCCTCTGCGAACGCCGGACAATCTGTCAGCGGCTCCGGTTGGCCTCAGCCTCTCCTTTCTAAAAGGTTTTCAACTGTTATTACCTTCACATGTTCACTGGATGTTGTGTTCTCCATTGCAGTGCCAGTATATGGTGTGCAGAATAACCTGACCAGTCCAACGGTCTTCTCACCCGCTGGTGCCGGCGCACAGATAGGTAAACCAGCGATCCCACAAATCTGAGCATTTTCACATTTCATGCAGTTAAAAGATGATCTGCTCAACTATAAAACTCTGCTCATAATGTAATGTTATGTAACACGTTTTGGTCTGGTTGCAGTTTATGGTGTGCAGAAAAATGTCTCTGGAATAACTGCACCCACAGGTGAGGAGGCAGAAAATGTTCTCAGATTTTATCATTCTTTTTAGACTGAGCAAAATTTAAACAGGATTTAGTCAAAAATGATTTTACTTACAAACAGTCGTGTTTTTCTAATCAGTCAGCCTCCAGGCTTCAGGTCTTTTAAAGTTTGATCAACCATTGAGCATTTTTTTTAGTAATTTGTAAAAAATAAATAAATAAATAAATAATAATAATAATAATAATAATAATTCAGCAATGATGAGCACTCTTCCAGTAATAGTGGAGTAATAATTTTAAATTAGCACTAAATTTAAAATTTAGTCTAATTTTAAATTTAGCGCTTTAGCATTAGCTTCTGCTAGCACCTTAGCATTAATGGAACTAATGTTTATAATTAGTGCTTCTGGATTAGGGCAGCTAACTACCTGTAAACCACCATACCCTGATATGCTGCATATGAATGGATATTAGCACAAGGAAAAAGTCCATGGAGAAATTATGAAAGTTCCTTGCAAAGTCTGGGTAGCTATTGATGAAAACCAGTTTAAAACTTATCAGAAAAACCTTCGATCATCTGAAGATTCATCACATACATGAAAAAATAGATCTACAAATTACAAGGAATTATAAACTGGGGGATCTGCATCTGATTTCCTTGTTTGTATTTGAAAATCTAATTACATAAAGGCCCCATTTGGGGTTCCTCCAGGCTCAAATCTCGCCTCTCTCCTGTGTGCTGATGACATGCAATTTGAAATTTCTGTCATCACATGACCACTGACTACTACCAAAATGCAAAGTTATAAATCATGTTGCCTTATGTCTCATAGTGAGACCCAGCAGTCCCACCATTTATGAGGCCTCAGGGAAAGACTTCAACTTTGTGCTGATAGAGAAGGAGAACGCTCCCATCAAGAAGGAGACGGAGCTGCTCATCATGGACAAAGACACTGGGAAGCACTTTGTGTCGGCTGCGCCAGCCACTTTGTCAGGTTTTAACTACACTATCCCTCTGACAGAAATGATCAAATTCAAATTCTGCAAATGCTTAAATTTAGATTTATCTACGTATTTGTCTGAAAGAGTCTAATTACAGATTTGATCGTTGGGAATATCTGGTCTTGTAGGCACTTACTCTGAGGACTCGCTGAAGAGGGAGAAAGAGAAACTTTTGTCCAGCGCAGTGGATAAAGGAACTGATGCCAAATGTAAACAAACCTTTTGATTCTTAGAGTTGTCATCCTTAATTGTTTTGTGAAGTCATAAATTGATGTTTGTTTTAAATGTTATTACTATAGCTTCAACCTTGAAATCTACCACAAAAGACAAAGCAACCTATGCAGGTACCGTTTATTGAGTTAATATGAAAATATGGACATTATGAAGTTTTGATGTACTGGTCAGCATCAGAAGCTAGCTGCTAAACTCACACCTTGCTGTTTGTTTCTCAGCGATCCATAAAGACGAGTTGGGTTTTGGGTTCTGCTCCTGCTGCAGCTGGTGGAAGTGGCTGCTGGCCCTCGTCTTCACCCTGCTGCTCCTCCTGGGGCTCCTCATCGGACTTATCGTTTTGGGTAAGAGACAAAAATCTAGAGAAATAAACTGATTCTGTTTTGAAGAGTGAGCTGATCACCCAGGACCCAGACTCAGGCCTGACTGTGTCAGTACCTT
Source organism: Xiphophorus hellerii (assembly GCF_003331165.1). NCBI lineage: Eukaryota > Metazoa > Chordata > Actinopteri > Cyprinodontiformes > Poeciliidae > Xiphophorus > Xiphophorus hellerii. The sequence continues at coordinate 2,027,272 of NC_045676.1, read as the reverse complement.
GCAGAACCTCATGGTGATTTACCAAGAGGCAGTTCCTTTGGTGAAGGCCTGATCACCTGGTCTTCTGTCATAACGCCTGGATAAAGGATTGGGTTGGTTATTCAAAGTTTGTGCAGGGAATCTTGAAATCACATTGAGTCACACTTACTCAGTCTCATCCTGACTGGAGCAAAACATCTACAGAAATTTAAGTGAGAGCTAAATTTCCAGCTAGCTCAGAGCAAACCTACGATTCCCTGGAGAGATAACATTCACATCCCATTGCTGGTTTGGGAATGTCTATGAGTTCCCTCATATGACCTGGAGGAAGTGGAGAGAGGGAGATCTAATGGCTTGTTTGTTAACCTTTTGGGCCTTTGAAGCATCTTGGATAAGAGATAGAAGAATTGATGAATGACGATGTATTTCTGTCTTACCTTCAGTAGACAGCAGTCATAGGAATCTATTTGATAAAGCAATTATCTGGAAAACAAATAAATTCTATCTATAAGCACCTGGTAACCTTCTTTGGTGCAATTTCTAAATGGTTGTTCCCAGGTGTGGAGGTGGGACGCCTGAAGAACCGTGTTCATACTCTGGAATCCGCCACTGGCATTGTATCAGCCCTAACAGATAATTCAATCTACCTTGGACCTGGAGGAGGCATAGGAGCCAGATCAGGACAGAGGAGAGCCGCCCTGCAGTCAACCGTTCAGCAGCTGCTCAGAGACGAACTACAATCAAATGATATGAGAGGTGTGGAAACAAAGCACCAGGATTTAACACACACACGCCTACACACACACACCAAACCAAGCATTTCTGAGTTAAAGGGCTTTTTTTGTTTTGCAGAAACTCTTGCTTATTCTCTTAAAGGAGAGAAGGGAGAGCCAGGACCTATAGGTACTCACTAACCTCACAGTAGTTTTAGATTTATTCATATCTTCATACTTATAACTACCTCTGTACAGGTGATCCAGGGGCACTTGGACAAAAAGGTGAGGAAATACTCCACTAAATGTTTAGTAGTTCATAAACTTGAACATGGGGTAAAAATCTGTTTTCTTTTCAGGCGATAGTGGCTTTCCTGGACTGCCAGGTAAGACTCTGGGCAAACTGATCCATGTTTTACCCTTCCAAAGGGGTAAAAAACTTGGTATAGCTAATCAGTTCTTTTTGTTCCTTAAGGTCCTCCTGGACAGATTGGACACTCAGGACTGGATGGACCAAGGGGACCAAAAGGAAATCCAGGTAATGGAAACTTTATTTATTTTCTCTGTTATGAAGTTCAAGGAAAGAGCTGAGAATCTCCTTGTTTCTGCGCAGGTGAACCAGGTCCAGAAGGACAATCAGGGCAGAGGGGACGGGAGGGACCAATGGGTCCTCGGGGGGAGTCTGGACCACCTGGTGTTGGAGAGAAAGGAGATAAAGGTTGAACTAGATCACATTTATTTAAAACAAGCTGAGAACGTGCTGGAAGGGCAGGAAGTGCTGATTTGATTATGACTCTGCAGGTTCTCAGGGTGAACCAGGACGTCCTGGTCCTGCTGGAGCTCCTGGACCCCTTGGTCCAAAAGGTGAGGACAGGATTTATATTGCATATTAAACCAGTAGAAATAAAAGTACTTCATCCACTGATTACTCTGTTTGTTTAAGGTGCTGCTGGAGAGCAGGGTATCTCTGGAGTCCCAGGTATAAAGTCTGTTTCAGTTAATTTCTTTATGTTTAAGTTGATTAGACAATAATTAATGTTATATTACTGTAAACAGGCGTACCTGGTCCAAAGGGATTCCAAGGTGAAGCTGGACCTTCTGGAGCCAAAGGTACAGAAACTTTATTTCATTAGGGTTTTCTCAGACTGGTGAAAACTCTGGACCCTCGACTGGTTGGTCCAGGAATCAACAGAGTCTTACTGGAGGCATGGACTCTGCTGAAGTTTTAAACAGTTGATCTGATTTTACCTGATAGCTAACATTTAGCTGTGGCGTATATAATGCACCAACTTGACCATGAAGGAAGCTACATAATAACTGGAAATTGTGTGTGCTGTAAACAACCATCCACACTACGAGAGAGAAGCACCAAGCCGAATATTAAACATTCCTCTTGCTCTGACTTTAATAGCTCAGGATTTTGAAGTAGGACCAACACAGAGTGAATGGCTTCATTCACTTTCTCATTCACATCATTCACTTTCTCTGTTGCCATTTCCAAACTACAACCATAGCCAGGCTACAATTCAAAAACAGCACAGAAACAAGACATCATCTTTCACAACTCCTCCTCCTATCTGCTGATTGGCCCAGTTGAAGTTCAACTGGAGAAATCAAGTTTATTGTGACAAATCCTAGATGGAACACTGTGGGCAGATGAGAATAGAGTGGAACTGTGTAAGAAGGCAATGGCCAGGCTAAGTTATTCTAGTAGCTCATGTGAAACAGGTGTTAAATAGCCACTGATGGGCACCACTAACTCAAAGGCTAAATCACCAAGTGTGAAGGTTAGTTCTGGTAATATTCATGATTTTAGTGGAAGCTGATGCTAAAGCACTAACATCGGTCATGTTGATACCCACCATGAGTCAATGCCAAAATATGCTACAACATAGTATTTCACCCTCAGCAGGTATCTGGTTTGGCATTGTTGTAATACAGGAATAGTCTAGACTAAGTAGCCAGAGTGAAGTTATAATTACTTCTGTTCTCCATCTGCTATGTGTAATGCAGGTGACCGTGGAGCCCCAGGTGTTCCAGGAAGTAAAGGGGACAATGGAGAAAGAGGACCTCGTGGACCAGTGGGTACGTACCATAGGAGCTGGTTTATGTCTTTTGCTACTATTAAAGTACAACAGCTCACTTTTCTTTGTTTTGTCAAGTAAACATTTATAAGATAGGTACCTTGACTCTGAGGCTTCTACATGACCTGTAGTTGTTTTTTGGAAAATAGCATTTGACAAAGTGTCAAAAGAGGAATTGTTTAACTGCATGAGAAGGTCAAGGATTCAAGAGAAATATGTGTTGATAGTGAGAGAAATGGAAAAGGGGAATGAGAGAGTGGCGAGGTTTGAAGAAGGGTATGGAGGGAAACAGATTGAACAGTTCAGGTCCCAAAGGAGAAGAGATGTGCTCAGCCGTCCAATACAACAGGCAGTGCATAAGAGAGGTGAAGGACAGTGCTTCAGACTGGAGAGGAGAGTAAGGAGTGATTAGGAAAGTAGCCAGAGGATCAAGATGAATCTGGAGCTGGTAGGGAAAAGGTGGTTCATGGATCATGGATGCAGAGAAAGAGGATCTGCAGAGAGTTGGAGTGATAATTTAGGCAGCTAGTACTGGTAAAGGTTTTAAAGTCAACAACAGCAAAGTTTTGTTATCTACTTTGTTAGAATATGAGTGACAATGGTGTTTGTAATTTAAAATGTTAGCTACCAATCTGCCTCAAAGAAAAGCTTCAGTATGATGAAAGAGCTTTCTTAAAGGTGAATCAGGAACTCCTGGACCTCAAGGCCCATCTGGACCAAAGGGATCTAAAGGAAGTGGTGGTGAGTGGAGAGATGGAAGATCTTACTGCAGAACATCTGATCCACAACATAGCATTGACATCTGTGCTGTAACTGCAGGTGAATCGGGTTCAATAGGACTTCCTGGTGCTAGAGGTTTACCGGGTCTCCCTGGTGACGTCGGTCCCCAAGGTACTAAATTCTCCAGAGCTTTTACCCTATATACAGCAAGAAATATTTTCTCTGATTCTCTCTGAAAAATGTTTAAGGATGTTTTAAACTCACCAAACTGTAAGATAAAAAATGAAAAAATCCTTCCAAATAAACTGTTTGTTCTCCAGGACCTCCTGGAATCCAAGGACCCCCAGGTACACAGCATACACTTTTACTCCTGTAATCCAGACTGGTTTGGTTTTCTATGTTATAAAGTACTTTTCTGGTGCCTGATGCAGGTGTTGCAGGAATTCCAGGCCAGCCCGGTGGTAAAGGTACAGCTTTCTTGTTTTTCCTTTGTGATAAGATTCACACTGTAAAGAAAACTGCCTGGGAGGCTTGAAATGATCGTCGTCTTCTTCAGGTGAACCAGGATCTCCTGGCAAAGTCATCGGCCCGAGTGAGAACAGCCTCATGTCTTCTCCCAGCATTGACCAGGAAACCCCAGAGACTCTTGTATTCAGTCTGGTTTCTTTCTGTTTCCTTCATATCCAGTAAACTCTGACACTGTGGCTATTCCTGGACCTCCAGGACCAGCTGGACCTCCAGGTTCTGCTGGGCCCCCAGGTTTGTCTGGTCCCATTGGTCCTGCTGGAGTCCCAGGCCAACCAGGTAAGCCGGGTCCCCTTGATTTAAACATGTTAGATGTCTGAAAAAAAGCCTTGAACCAGGCACGTTTTGTAATTATTTAGGTACAAAGGGAGAACGAGGGGATAAGGGAGACAAGGGGGACCAAGGTCAACGTGGAGAGCCAGGTAAGAGCTTTTGAATCACTCTGTCAGATACTAAAAAATGTTTTGTTGTGCATCTTTTAATTCACAACAAACTTGTTTCAGGGACTGGCCTTCCTGGACCCCCAGGGCTCCCAGGGTCCCAAGGTGAACCTGGGCCTCTGGGGCCTCCTGGTATGTTTACAGCAGAGGTGTCAGCATCCTGCGTCTTTTAGATTCAGCATCACCTGAATAAAATGGCTGATTAGTTTCTCATGAATTAACCATTCGTTTGTGCTGAGTCAGAAAAACACGCAGGCCACCGGCTCTTGAAGCGATCTCTTGATTTGAATGAATTCAGAGCAAACAAATGATGTTGTCTCTGTTGTTTAGGTGAGGGTAAGCAGGGGCCCCCGGGCCGCAGAGGCCCTCCTGGAGATCCAGGTAAATACAAATCCAGTTTTATCAACATTTGATCAAAGAATGTATCATCAGCATAGAGAGCGATCTGTGTCTGATCACATGTTGATTTTCTGATCTGTTTCCACTCAGGTGTTGGAACTCCTGGACCTCGAGGAGAGAAAGGAGAGCCTGGCAGCTTCTTGCCAACATCTGGTTAGCAAAAACCAAATCTCACTGTCTTTAAACTTAACCATACTTTTTGTTTTTGTGTGACTTTTGATGGAGTTTTCCTCATTTCTCCTCAGAAACCTTCTTTGCTGGACCACCAGGACCTCCAGGTCCACCTGGTAGGGCTTCGCAAAGTTTACATTTCTTTATCTCTAGCATGTCTTTAGCACAACTTATAAAACATCTGGGCAAGCATATCTTCTCCTGTAGTTCTATCATCTCACAGACTGACCTGTTTTTAGGTAAAGAAGGAGCACAAGGATTCCAAGGTCAGAAAATATGCAAGTATTTTGGGAAAACCTGTATTTTGTAGTGTGTGACTAAATGTAAACATTTTGTTTCAGGTGAACCAGGTCAGCCGGGGCTTCCAGGGACTCCAGGTGCTGTTAAGTGGCCAAACTGTTGATGATTGTCTCAGTAATGATCCTGTAGCGTTTGATTTTAAATCAGTGATTTCTGTCTCAGGGTTCCCGGGACCTCCAGGACCTCCAGGTAACTCAAACACTGGGTGTGATCTTCTTCAGACCATGATGCATATTATTTTGAACCATTTCAGAGTTTGAGTTTCTAAGGAATTATGATGAATATTTCCGCTCTTGCAGGTGGCCCAGTAATAGCAGGAGGGGAACCTGGTAAAAAGTTTTTTTATATTAAATATATTAACATTTACAAAGTGCAATGTTCTGAAAGGTTATCAGGTCAGATTGTATGAAGCTTGCTGCAAGATATTCTGTAACAAAACAAGACTTAGTCATATTAAGTGTGTTCCAGAGAACATGCTAATCAGGATATTTTGATGTCTCAAGATGAAGTTTAGATAGTTGACCTTAAAGGCTTCCATCCAGGTTGTGTTTACCTATCAGGACAAACACACACAAGTTCCCTGCTGTCAGTGAGTTACAGTGAGTTTTAAAGTCTAAGCAGGACCAGCCAAATCATCACTCCACCACCACCGTGCTTTACAGTCAGCCTGAAGTGTGCAGATATTCTGTTTGGCTTCCTCCTTCCATGGCGCTGCGCATCGTGGCCCAACATCTCTACTTTGGTTTCATCTTTCTGAAGGACATTGATCCAGAATCGTTGTGTTTGATTCAGGTGCAGCTCTGTAAATCCTTCCAAACAAGCTTGTCTGTTTCTTGTCATGCTTAGAGATTCATTTCATTGCAGTCTGACCTCCAGAGTTCAGAGATTTTTGTATCGTTTCCTCCAGTGGTTCTTGTTGAAGAGTCTCCATAGGTTGGTTTGACTCAGTGCAGTGAGAAAGAGAACCACAGCATCTGAAAATGGAACAAATTGAATTGAATCTGCAGAACTAGCAAATGTGAAAACTCTCTACGAGTTTTCAGGTGCTGACATCTAGTGGTGATTACAGAAACTGCATGTGAAACTTTGGGTACAGTCACTGTATTATTGCTGTTTGGTTTAATAAATTCTCATCTCCTAATGAATTCCTGTTATTTTTCCAGGAAGCTCATTCATTCCCGGACCACCTGGACCACCGGGACCACCAGGACCACCTGGGAGTGAATCACCTGCTGTTGGCCAGTACATTGCTGACTATCTCCAAAGTAAGACTTTCAGTCATTTTTTTATCCTTATAGCATGAATCAAAAAGCTTAGGGAGGCTTTCTGCTGTGATCTCAAGGCGACAGCATCAGACAGTACTTGGCTGGACCTCCTGGACCTCCTGGAGAACCAGGCTCTCCTGGTGTTTCAGAAGACGCCCTGGTGGATAACGTAGCCAGTCGAGTTATCTCCTACATCCAGAGTAAGATCACGATGTTGGACATTTCCCACACCAGTCTGAAGGACGCAGCTCTTTTTCTGACTGTTCTGATATTTGTTTTGACCAGGTTCCGGCCTGGGGGCGCCTGGCCCACCTGGCCCACCTGGATCCGTCTCTGTCAATGACATCATCAGTCTATTGCAACGTAAGTGGCATCACATCAAAGTGATGAATCTTAAGAAGTAATAAGATGCAGTAGGGTTAGGGTTAGAGTAGAGGTAGGGTTAGGAGAATAGTAAAAGGGTAAAAGTTGGAGTCTCTTGCATTTAAGACAACAGCATCAAAGGAATCCATAATCCATATGTCTGAACATCAAACCAACATGGAGAAATGAGGAAAAGTTAAACTGCTGATTATTATTCATTATAAAACATAATCTTGTGTTTCAAAGCTAATATGTTCCTATTGTTGTGATGGTTATTGTTATCTCGTTTCCAGGAGATGAAGTGAGGCTGTACCTTATGGGTCCACCAGGCCCACCAGGACCTCCTGGAGGTCCAGGTATCAGCGGGCTCTCGTTTAACCCCCAGGAGGTGGCTGAACGCGTCTACAGCCTCTTGAATCGTGAGTGCCAAGTTCCTGCTTTATGTTCAGTGCAGGACAGATGATTTGTTCTGTCTGATTGTCGGGTTGTGTCTGTCACCAGAGAGAGGGGCGCTGGGTGCACCTGGAGCTCCAGGACCTCCTGGGCCTCCGGGGCCTCCTGGGAACCTGTTGGCAAGTAAGAGCTTTAATCATCCAAGAGCTCAGACTCTAATATCCAAACTATTTGATATCACTGCATTGGCATTCTCATTCTGATTTGATCTCCCTTGTTCCAGCTGGATTTCAGTCTCTTATCGGCCCTCCAGGACCCCCTGGTGCACAGGGTGTTCCTGGGCCACAAGGTCCGCCTGGCCCCCCCGGACCGCCAGGATTTGGGAGCTATGTCAGCTCGGACATCCGTGACTACCTGCAGAGTGAGTTCAGACAGGAAATGTCTCTGGTGAACTGCGCCTGTAGAAGCATTCAGTGTCTGTTCTATACGACTTTATCATTCTGTCTGTGGAGGTTTTGTTTGGACCTTTCTTCTTTACTACGTTGCTTAACCCCAATCTGCTTTCTTTCAGATAAATTGTATAAATGGATGCTATCTTTATGTTTTTGTGTAAATGTTGATATTTTAGCATAAATTTGTTAAATATGGCCTAAAGTCGTCATGCCCTTCAGTGTGTATTGGCTCCACCCACTTTGTGAAGCTTTTATATGTGTCTGGGGACAGACTCGTGTTTTTACAGGGACGATAGTTCCACCTTAAGTTTTTACAATATTCCCATTCCATTATGGAAGACAATACTAACCCTTTGCCTTCCCTTCTGCTGCCCCCTACAGGTGTTTCCCTCAAAGGCCCTCCAGGCCCTCCAGGGCCCCCTGGGCCAGAGGGCCCTCCTGGTCCAATCGGACGAATGGTTTCTTTTACAGACCACAACAATAGAGACCTGCTGAAGCCTGAAAGACAAGATTATGAGTTTGATGGTAAAGAGAAGCTTATTCAGAGTCCTGGACCAGAACCGGGTCATGTAGCACAAACCTGTTGGTGGGAAAGGTGGACAGGAACAAAGTCTCTTTTTTTCAGGTGGTGATGGTTTGAGTCGACCCATGTTTGGACCTCCTGGTCCACCGGGGCCCCCTGGACCTCCGGGACACAAGGGAGAGTCAGGTTTGGGCAGTAGCACCGAGTGGGGCCCGAACTCTATTGACTTATCCATCATGGCTGAAAGACTGACTGATTACATCAAAGGTACATTGAAAATTAACTGAAATTTCTCTAACTTTGAATTTCTGCGTTTCCACATCTTTAGGAAATCTTTTGTAATTGCACACACTGATTAGTGAAAAAGATTTAAGATCAAAGAAAGCAGATAGAAAAACTCAGAATTTTTAAGTAAACATACAGTAACTACAGTTTAACCAGTGGTTAAAAAATGCTCAGCAGCATCATCTATGTGTTTTAATTCTCATTTGCAGCTCATGGCGTTCTGGACGGTATCGTTGAGAACTACAATAGCAGGATCTTCCAGGGTCCTCCAGGGCCACCTGGGCCTCCAGGCCCCACCTGGTTTGGTTCCCATGGAAACGCCACAAATATTATGGAAATTATCGAAGGTAGGAAAACTACAGAAAAGAAATACATCAAACTATGATAAATTGGACCATAGACCTGCTAACACTCTCCTGCTTTACAGCTGTTAGGCAGCAGAGCCGCCCTGGACCTGCCATCCACGGGCCCCGGGGACCACCCGGCCCCCCGGGTCCACCAGGAGAGAGCCGACTGTTTGGTTCTCACACCAACGTTGTTGATATAATGGACTACATCAAAGGTAACAAATTTATTTAATATTGTCAAAAAAATTGGTCATAAATGTCCAACTTAAATTTTAAATCTTTTTTTTAATTCTTCACAGTCCATGGAGTGATTGTGGGACCACCAGGGAGACCAGGACCGAAAGGGGACCAAGGACTTCCAGGACTAACAGGAGCAAAAGGTGAGGCAAATCCAGGCAAGGAGGGTTTATTTCTGTAGAACCAGTCAAACACACATGACTGCGGTACGGGACATGTCAGAGTTTCTTACCAGATTTCATGAGCCTGGAGGCCAAATCCTGCCTCACATTGCTTAGCAACAAATCAAGGCTGCATGTTGTGGATTCTAGGTTATTAAGAGTTTCTGTCAAAAACATCCTGTGTGCGCTTGCAGGTGAACGAGGTTATCCTGGGCCTCAGGGATACAGAGGACCAAAGGGTGACAGAGGTCAGTTTTAAAAATTAAAGAATGAGATGTTTTACCTGCAGCTTAACATGAATGTTACTCCATTCATGTTTAAAAACGCAATGGTCGGGCGTGCCGTGGTGGCGGAGGGGTTAGCGCAACCCACATTCAGGCAAAACGTAGCCTCGACGCGGCTGTCGCGGGTTCGACTCCCGGACCTGACAATGTTTACAGCATGTCTTCCCCCTCTCCTTCACCCTTTCCTGTCAGCCTACTTTGAAAAAGGGACACCAGAGCCCACAAAAAGACCCCTTGCGGGGCGATAAAAAACGCAATGGTCGCAAGAAATTAAAAAAAACATTAAGAGAGTAAAGATTTTCTCACTTGGTTAGAGCAGGTTGTTGAACAGAGGTAGCAAACAGAAAAATCCAGCAAAGACAATTAAAACCAGGAGCCTAAATACTGGGGCTGGAGAGGAAGGGAGCAGAGGAGCTAATCAGAGGAGACGTGAAGCAGCTGTGGCAGGAAGAAAGCAGGGAAACTGAAAGGGAGACTAATTAACACAAAGTTTCTTAATGCTCAAAATTTATTTTTGTTAAAATACTTTTTTTTTTTGAGTCGTCTTTCATCCTACTACATAAATTTGATCTCAATCAAACTTCTGCACTTCCAGACAGCGAATGAGGGGCTTAAGAGGAAGTGTTCTGATTTTCGAAGAGAAGTAGACATGACAATCATCTGAATAAACTTAAAAGCTGTATTTTTAAAAAATGACAGCAAGTAGAGGGAAAAAAACAAATCACCAGAGGGAGGCGTCTGAGATGCTGCAGTAATATTTAATTTTTTAACTGAAATTTCTGCTACGTTTCAGGAGATTTCTCGCTGACAACAAGAAGAAGGAGAAGTTCTGGTGTTTGATCGCTGAACTCAGAGCCCCAAGTGGGATCATGAAAGCTGTTTTTATTAGTGACTGAACATTGCTGTGGATTGTGTAAAGTATTGAATTTTATGGTATGATGTTTGTGTTCATTATGGGCATTTTTAAAGGACATTTTTTAAATGTTTTTTTTTTGTATGTCAGAGACCAAAGGAGAAGCTTTTGTTTAAAGGAAATATTTTATTTACAGCAGAATGAAAATCAACATTTCACAAGCATTTCTAAAAACTATACATGTATTTAAAAAAATGTATCATTGATGTCGATATGTTTTTGTTTTCAGTCTAAATTTAGGAAATTGAGCAGTTTTTGTATAAATAGTAACTGAAAATATTTTTCTAAAAAAGGTGCACAGCACTCCATTATATTTACTTAACAACTCAGAACAGCCAATCAAGAAAAACAAAAACGAGATGAACCAATCAGAGGTCAGAAAGGCCTAAACCAGTCAGGTCCAGTTTTTTTTTAATTAATATAAGTAAATGAAAAGAAATGAATTTTTGTGTTTTGTTTAGTTTGCTTGAATACAGAATAAAAACCTCCACAACACGTCTGAATTCTTAAAGTTGCAGTAACAACTTTACGATACATCTAAATTATTAAGGCTAACAGATCTACTTTGGGCTTTTCAAGAAACAAAATACGTCATCAGAAGATAAAAATACACAAACGTTTCTTCATTTTCCAGATTTTTCTTTCTTTGCTGTTGGAGCTGATGCTTCCTTAGAGAACAAAAACCATGAGTGTCTTTGAAATGTTTTACAACAAACCTGAAGGCATTTTGAAGGAAAAAACTGCATCCATGTCAGCCAGGAGATGAGAGCTTCGCAGCTTAAACGGAACCACAAAATCTAAAATGTCTGAATGAAAATCTGCTGCAACCCATTCCTTCAACTGGAGTGTTTTACCCACAAATACATTCTGTATCTTAATCACTTAGAAATGATCGACTGATTGATGTTTGACCATAAAAAAAAAGAGAGTGATCCGTAGTACAAAAGTCTGCAGATATTTCCGGTTCTTCAGGCACTGGATTGTGGCGACTGAAGTGGCGCCGCAGCGGCTCCTCAGACTTCCTGTTTGGGTTAGAACCCGGTGGAGTGGACGCTGGGGATCGGGTAGAACTTGGAGATGCGACTCTGGGTGGATGGGTTAAGGCACTCGGACTCGCCGCTCATCTTGAAGAACACTTCCTGTTCCTGCAGCTTCCTGGCAAACTCCTCCTCCAATGCCTGTAAACAAACATCAGTTACCATAGAAACAAACGAGGCCATAGAAAGTGTTTTTTCAGACTGTATGGAGCAGAGAGTAGCACTGTAATGCTACTAACTAAGAGTTAGCAAGCTGACTGTGTAGTTAGCAGTTAGCTTGCTACCTGCAGCCTCTAACCAAACAGATCATTTAAAAACTATAAAGTTTAGAGAGTTTTCCTTCTATATTTTTGTCCTTTTTTCACCAGTTTCACTTTAAAAGTTAAAAATTATAATCCAGGGGCTTTTGGAACGCAGGAGATAGAAAACATTTTCTATGCAAAACCCATAAACTAGTCGTAGGATATGTTTACCACCAATGCTTGTTGAGGTATTCTACACATACTGAGGATCATATTAAAAGCCCTTTGGTACCCTCTAGTGGTCAGAGTTTTCAACGCATGCCTAATTCAGTTGATTATTCTGTTGCTAAAATGTAGGGCTGAAACGATTAATGGGATTAATCATGATTAATTGATGACAGAAATAATAATTTAAGTAGTAATAAGTTAATTGTGAATTGGAATAAACACTCATAAAAAACCATTTTTTGAAAGAAGACCAAATTCAAAGCAATAATTAAGTCAAAAGTGTACAAACAATAAAAATATATACATTTTGCATTTAAGATTAAAAGAAAAAAATCTGTGTAAACATGTTTTACCCAAAACTCCTCTGTGGCAGTTTTAGCTTTACCTGTACAAAAATATCTATTTATCACTTTTTGCTATGCAATTCTTAATAGTTTTATCCAAAAATTAATCAACAAGTTATCCCTGCACTGTGTTGATGAAAAAGCTGAGCTTTTCACATGTTGATATTATTGTTAGTCGCAGCCCTACTAAATGTAATGTAGTCTTACTCTGAAATCCACTTGACATGATAAAAGAGAATATGATTTAATCTAACTAAATAAATAAAATTATGTCATCTGTGCGGGCGGTCTACCTTCTTCCTGGGCCGGAGCTTCTCCCTCCACTCCTTCAGCTCCACGCTGTGCTCCTCATCCAGCTCCTTCAGTTTCTGGGTCTCATGTTCGATGAGCAGGTGACACTTCTCATTCTGAAACACAAACATCCCTTCAGCTCATTCTGCTATGAAAACCCAACTTTAACACGGCTAAAGCAGTTTTCGCAGTGAGGACCTGCAGCTGCTGCAGCTCCCGGATGTTGGCGTCGCATTGCAGCTGCAGGTCTCTCATCTGGTTGTCGTGTTTCTGCTGCTGGTGGAGACGTTCGTTCTTCTGCCTCTTCTCCTCCTGAGCAGCAAACTGGGAACAGAGACAACGATGAGGTCGGCTGGATTCGGTCGCAGCTTCTCTCTGACCTGAGGCGCAATCCCACCTGCTTGACCTTGTCCCTCTCCTGCTCGGGGGTGATGAGCGCTGCGGTGATGCGGAGGCTCTTCTTGAACATGGCCATGCGTGTCTTGGCCTCGCTGCGTTGGATTTTGGGCAGCCGGGTTCGCTCCTGCGTCTGCTTGTTCTTCAGCTCCTCGATGAGACGCTGGTTGTAGCGCTGCATCTGCTCCATCTCCTGCAGGCACAAACCAGTTGCTGGGAAAGTTCTCAGAACCACAAGACAGGTTTTACTTTGATATTTTGGAGCAGAACAACAAGTTGCTTCAAATTTCGGAATCATTTCCCTCTGCATGATGATGAACTAACTGACTGAGGAAGTCACAGACTCCAGCTGATGTCCAGAAGCTCCAGTCATGTTTCCATACCTTCTCATGTCTCTTCAGCAGCTGGTGTCTCTGCATGAAGTACTGGTCTTTCAGCTGCTGTTTGAACAACTGGTGTTTCTCCTGCAGGTGGCGCTCTTCCATCTCCCACATTGCAGCTTCTCGTGCTGCATGCAGAAACAAGAGAAGACAAACATGAGGCGGACTTCTATTAAATTGTTTAAATAAGAAACGTTTGCAGCCATCTTAAGCTTATTTTATAAAGATCTCAGTTTATGACCTTTGAACCCTGTCACTTTCATTTCCAGTTAAAGCTGTTAAGAATGACCGGCCCAAACCCGCATTTCTGAGCAGTGACTCATTTGTGCTGCGTTCCAGTAACCTGGGAAGCGGGAACTCCGAGCTGTTTGAGGTCAGAACCAAAGTGACAACATTCTGGTTAAGAAGTTAGAATTTCAACATGGCGACGCCCATAAACATCATTTTACAATTTACTCTCCATTAACGAACACCACTTTTAATTTGTTCAGTTAGACTAGCAGGCGCTACATGTAGCACTGATTACATGTAACGCCTAGATCTGTGTCTTGTGTTTCCACCACATCTTGCTATTGTTGATGCGAGGAGCGGCCATTTTGAAATGTAAAGTCATCCTTATAATTCATGCCGGGGGTATTTGGAGTCACTCTCAGTTTCCCAGTGGGAATTCCGATTTCATTGGACATTCCAGTTGATTTTTCTGACTGGGAAGTTGGAATTTTCCAGTTCAGAGTCCCGAGTATAACTGGAACGCAGCATTAGAGCTGGATCAGAACTGGGCGACTCACAATGATGACCAGCTGCAGATGAACTAAAAGCAGATGATTTCATAAAGAATATGTGGCTCTCAGAGTCACTTTCTATTAATTACAGTCAACTTTACACACAAAACTTTGGAAACAGTTTTGAAGAACCCAAAAACACATATATATATATATATCTTATTTTATTTTATTAGCTGATTCACTCAATCGCAAATTCCTGAACTATTACAGCTGTTACCTGGAAGTCATGATTAATATTTAACAGAGTTGACCTCCAGGTTATAAGCATTTGCTGCTGAGTGTGAAGTGGCCTAAAAACAGAAGACTGCCCCCTATTGGTTGGGGTTGGTCTCTGTGAAAGTTAGTTTCTCTTCCCCCTGTTTCAAAGAAAATACATGAATTATTTAACTAGGACACCTAAATAATGTGTTACAATGTACTTGATAAAGGTAGCAGTTTTTAATTAAATCTAAAATAATAAGTTATTACAAAAACAAACTTTTTTTTTTAACCAATAAGTAATTAGAAGATTTTCCCTTTTATTTTCTATGAATTCATCGTTAACATCAATTCTCAGCTAGCTGTGCTATCTGGTGGTGACATATTTAACATGTGGGCTCCTGGACTTTTCCGTTACAGCGGTGTTAAAGCTGAACCAGGGTTCACCTCTGAGCAGCTGCTGCTTGTGGTTCAGGCAGTCTCTCTCTATGGTGGCCAGCTCGTGCTTGTGCTGCTGGATTATTTTCTTCAGCGCGCTGTCCAGATCCTGCTGCTGCTTCTGGAGGAACTCCTGTTCCTGGATTCAGAAGAACACAGATGGTTTTTGAATAAAGGTCATTTCTGTACCAACATCAACAAGCAGGGCAGGCCCTCTGAGGTCAGATAAACGTGTTGCTTCCAGGCTCACAGCCAAACTGTCAGCCTAAGACCGGCTTGAGCTGCTAAACCAGACAGAAACACCTGCTGTTAATGAGCGCTTCACCTGTCAGCCATGTTATTTTGGGCTCAGCTAACTGAAGGAGTCTGACCTTAACACAGTCAAATGGCCTAGACACTGAAAAACAGCCAGAGATGAAAAAACAGATGGTATGATGCGTGTCAATCAGCTCTGACATCACAGAAACTCTGAACCAATGGGAGTCTGGATTATGATAACTTTCATCTTCATCGTCCCTGAAGGCAGCAAGTTAGTGGGAAACTCAATAATCTGATCCATAACACTCTTCAGGGTAGATTTTATTTTATTTATTTTAAATGCTTTTTTTGGTAAAGCACCTCGACATGACATTTGTTGTGAATTGTAACTATAGAATTGAACTGAATTAACGAGAGGCCAAAGACAAACTGCTTCTAACATGTGGCCAGATGTTGCTTCTGCAACTAATTATAATGAAAGATTGAGGGAGGAACATTGTCTTTATTTTTTTCTTAAATAGGAATTCCAGAGTAACCTTTACTGATAAAAACAGACCAAATGTCACAGAGTTTCCTCCGACATGCTGAATGGCCGCGCTGCTCCATGAGGACGATTCAAACCACTCAATCCTGACATCAGCCACTCACTGTGGATCACACTCCACTGTCCCCCCACACACACTCAGGCACCGAGCGCTCTGGCTGGTGGAAGTGGTTTTAAAGTGCTATTGGTTTCATTAAACAGCTTCAAACATCAGAACAATGATGGCTCTATGATTTAATATAATAAACATTTTCCAGCGTCAGAGAGAGTTGAAACAGAAAATTCTCTTTAAGACATTTCATTGTCACCTGCTGTGGAGAAAGTCCTGCTTCCTGTTTGCTGCGAGGCAGGTGTGAACAAGAGAGGGAGCTAAAATGAGGCAGAGCTGTGGACAGTATAAGATTTAACCTGGCCTGATGGGACAGAAGCTGCAGAAACTCTGGAGGACAGATGAGGGCGCTGTTTGTCTCAGTGGAAACATTTTGGACTCTTGAGGGGCAGAATGTGACAGAAGGAGGTGAAAGTGATGGACTGCTGGGACTCACCTCTTTCTTGCGGTTCTTCAGCATGTTCTGGCACTTGGACAGCTCCTTGTCCTGCTCAGCTTTGATGCGCTTGGCCTCGTCTCGCAGCCGGTTGGTGTGCTCCTGCTCCAGCCTCTCGATGGTCTGCTTCTGCTGCCGCTCCAGGTTCTCCACCTCCTGGTCGTACTGACGCTTCTTACTCTGTCCAACACAAACCGCTTCATCACTCAACCGTCTTCATACATCACTGAGACTTTCTGAGACACTGAAGCTCAGAGGGGTTGGAGGAAACATTGTGATGATAGAAGTCAGGAGAGGAGTGAGAAAAAACTAATATTGCAACAGAAAAGCAAAGTTTGGAGATTTTCCTTAATATGGAGGACAAAGATATTCTAAGCTAAACGTGTGTTAGTGTTTACAGCTCACTCATTGATGAGGAATTTTACTATTCTTCGCTGTGACTGGTGAATGATGGTGGCTAAATGACTTTTGTAAACACTCACAGATTCTATTGGCGCTGACGGTTTGATGAACGTGTCAATCATCTGAATCAACCAATGAGTTCCTGAGAAACTGCTTACAGTGCCTGGTCAGAAAACCGAAAGCTGTGAGGCTCAGAGACGCATTGTTTAGCGGTACGTTGACTCTTTTTTGTTGTAAGGATCAACGTAACTTTTATCAACCTAAACCTTGTAGTTCCTGAGATGTATTCAATTCATTTTGGATTGTTGTTTTTCAAAAAGAGACTGAGAGTTTAAGAAGTTAGTGCTGCTGTTGTGGCCAAAAAACAATAATTACAGATATATATACGATATATTTTTTCGCCCTTTCAACACATTGAAAAAACACAACTACATTGCTTCAGTTAACAAATCAAAATTCTGCACTGCATCACTATCATTGTCATGTGACCAAATAAATACCACATTTTCAACAAATCTTATTATTCGGGTAGAAAGACTAGATTTGATGAATTTTCCCAGACTGTGGGGTCTATGTTTGCCGTGAACCCAAAGGAGAAAGACATTAGCACTTTTTGCTTACGCGTCAAGTCATACCATCATAATAATATTCACTAATGTAAGTGAATGTTGTGTGTTTTACTTGTTTTAGTGTTGAATAATAAAAAAAAAGACTGTAAATCATCAGAATGTGATAATTTCTCCTTTAATCAGATGATCTCTGATATATTTCTCTGTAGCAGATCGGTCTGAAAGCTCTGCCACAAAACACTCAGTCCTCTATTTCAGAGCAAAACTCTCTTTGCCAGGTTTCTTTATTTTTCATCTTATATCGATAAGATGATAAACTCAAAACCTTTTTACTGCAGCTCAGTTCTGAATTCCCCAATTTCTGAGTGGAATGTCCCACTGTTCACATATGATGTTCTAACTATTATTATATTTTTTCAAAGAAAAACTGTTAGAAGTTGTTTTAAACAGTCAGGAGACTTTTTTTCAGTGATGCTCCTTTGAGCAGCAGCTTTCACCCAGAATGTGACTGAGCTGCAGTTTGCTGGGAGGCAGTGAAGTTCAGCAGTTTTTAGCTGAGATGATTAGGCTGATAACAGAAAAGTTTGTAGCTACGGTGAGCAGATTCAGGAAGTTCACAGTGTCATGTGGGGAAACGGCTCCCTGTACTTATCTCTAAACAGAAACCACAGCTGCTGCTGGAGCTGATCCGGTTTGAAAACAAGGCTGAAATGTTTTGAAGCTGGAGGGAAACAGACATGGCAGACTCACAGTGGTCTCTTGCTCAAAGCGTCTGTAGATCTGCTCCTTTTGCTGCTGCAGCTTGTTGCTGAGCTGCTGCTGGGCTCTCTGCTCCTCCTTCTGCAGGAGACGCAGCTCCCTCAGCTCCTGCCGCCTGCAACAGGAGGAACAGTAAAGTCAGAAAAAATTTCCAGTTTAACTCATTTTCATATTATTTGCATAAAAAACGTTTGGTTTGAATGAAGTGACATGAGCACCTGAGGAATCTCATCTCCTCATTCTTGGTGTCGTTGTCAGTGACGATCTTTGATGTTGTGACGCTCACTTCCACCCCGTCCACCATGAACTTACGAGTTTTCTTCAGCGTCTTCTTCTGCCGCCTGGAGTCCTGAGGAAAACAGCAAGCAGGTTAAAAAGGAAGAGGTCTTGCTGTGGCTTTATATGTGTGGTTCTGAGACTTACCTGTATAGAAACAGAACCAGGCTCCTTTGTTTTGGACAAGAAGCTGGAAATGGACAAATTGAGGTCTACTGAGCTGTTGTCTGCAGCCGAGCCCCTTCCTGAGTCAGAATCTTGCTCCTTTTCGTCTTTGGCTTTATCAGGAACCTTCTTCTCCTCTTCAGCGTTCGTTCTGTCTTTTTCTACGGGCTGCTCTCCGTTTTCCTTCTTCAGGTCTTCCTGCTCTGGCTCAGGCAGAGTTAGAGTCACCTTGAGGTGTTTGTATCGATCTTCCTCTTCTTCCTGAGCTGGAGTGTTAGCTTCTGGTGCAGCAGGTGAGCTAGTCTCCTGAGGAGACCCAGGAACCTCGGCTGTGTCCACTTCCTTTTCATCCTCCACGTCTATCTCCAGCTGCTGCAGCTCCTTGGACGGTGTGTCTGGTTCGGCCTCTGACCCAGGTGAAGTGGCATCAGACACGGCTTCTGGAACGTTCTCCTCTGAACGTTTCTCTTCAGGTTCTTCTGGAACTGGAGTGTTTGGAGTTTCCTGTGGTTGGTCCTGTGTAGCAGGTTCCTCTGTGGAGACGGTTTTCGCCACATGGTTGGAGTCGGGAAGCTTGGCCGGGGAAGGAAGTGGTAGGATTGGTTCCATCTTCTCAGGGACTGATTCCAAGGGCGACAGAGGGATCTTTTCGTCCTCGGAGCTGGCGACGCTGACATCAGATGGAGCCCGTTTGTGGCCCTGGAGGAACCATGGAGAAGTTAGAACTGTCATATAAATGCAGAGTCAGCAGAAAGCAAAATGTAAAAAGTCACAGCTTCAAAACTCAAAAGAACATGCCAAGCACGGCTAAAGCACTGCTGGTCAAAACATTCTCTCTAAACAACTGCAGCTCCTGCTGTCTTCAACGTTATTTAACCTCCTCTGCAGGCTTTCTGCAGGTTTCACCAACTCCAACATTATGAATGAAATTTAAGACTTGCACCTACACAGAAATGTGCAAACTTCGTCCAGCCAACTGGCGAAAACAAACACTTACATGATAGAAGCAAAAAAAGCTAGTTATCAAGGTTATGTTAGCAGCGAGTTAGCAGTAGCAACCGTCTCGAGGCAATGAAGATGTCTGAGCGCGACTCAACCGTTTGCCTAACAGAAAAGTTTTGTGAGAAAACAAAATGAAAATAATATGAGGTTAAATAGTGACAAAATTTAAGACACAGATGTCAGCTTAGTTTTTTAGATTGAATTTGAACCATTTTAAGGACCTTGACGTTAGACATTTGAAGAATGAGCAGATACCACGCTGTCAGATGTTACCATCTTTAACTTATATTTGAAGATTTATAGATGAGTCAGAAAAATATGATATAGATGTAGAAATTGACACAAAAATACCTCAGCTGTTGCTGTTTCTGGTGTAGAAAGTTAAAACAGATGTGGTCTGCATAGTAACTGTTTTGGTGTGGACGGATCGTCAATGTCTGCAATTTATTATTTTGACCAATTTCCTTCTAGATTCAGTTTCTTGTCTTCAAACTGCTGGATCCTCATTGTACAATTTCACTCATAAAGAGTAAGTTGAAACATTTATGACTTTAATGTGATGCCAGCTTGGTACTGTGTTCCAGTCAATATGGGTTTCATGCAGCCTTGAGGAGCTGCAGTCATGATAAACAATGGAGAGATCAACGCTAAAACTGACCAAACAGGAAGGATGTTTATGCAGAAACAGAACTAGAGTAATTAGTGTTTGTAGTGGCAGCATTCCCACATCCTGCACCTTCTTGGCTTTTGAGGCTGAAAACAGTAAGTGGGATCTTTAATTTTCCTTCAAGCAGAAATGCCTAGCCCATAAATCATGATCTGAATAACAATGCTCTTTCTGCCAACTTCATTTTCAAAACTTAACAAACACTGAACTTGAGTCTTTTTGAATTCCTGTAGGAATTTAGTTTCTGTTTCAAACAGAAGGCATACCTCTAGAATGTGTAGCAAGCTCACAAAAGTTTATATTATAACCAATCCTGGTTTTGAACATAAAGAGAAGATATTTGGACAGCTGGTGGTACTTTGAGACATAAACCGTTTGATCTCCCTGCCTCCATATTGAATATGAGACTTTAGCCGTTTCTATTATGATCAAAAACAACAGATCTTACAGTCACAATAGATATTTACCATTTTCTTTTTAATACAGTTAAAATACTCTTGAGTTATTAGTGATAAGGATCAAATATTAACAACCACTCTTTTTTCCACGTCATAAATCTCCAGTAAAATAGACTTTGATGTAAATATCTACTCACCAGATGTGCCTCGGTCTCTTCCTCCTCCTCTTCCTCTTTGTGCTCTTCGATCTCCTCGGTGACCTCAGCCTTCGCCTCGGCTATCAGCTCCCTCAGCGGCCGGCTGTCAGTCACAGTCGAGACGAACGAATGCTGCACACAAAACAAGACCAAAGGCTTGTTGGTAGATAAAAACCAATGTCATTCCAGGCATTGTTCATAGTCAATGAACAATGCCTGGAAATTGATTGAGAATTTGACTGGAGATGGAAACGTAAAAAGAACTGCAGGAAATGGAAACCAAACTCAAAGTCTCAGTCAATGATCAGCTGCTGGGTCTACAGCTACCTGTAAACACTCAAACAATTAGAATAATATGAAGATAATCAAGACGCCGAAACAAAACACCCATGATAGAAAAATAACATGAGAAGAGACTTCGATTTGCTTAAGAACACGTTAAAAGCAAAATGGAGCAACATTTTTGTTTGTCTGACGACCCCAAACACTAAATTCAAACCAGCGTAACGCTGAAGTGAAGAGGGTTGACATCTAGGTCTGTGCTGATAAACTGGCCCAGATTTTCTTAATTTTAAGATTTCGGTTGATACTTGCAAGTAAAACTGATCTTATCTACTTCGATAAAGGTCTGAAAATCAGCCACTGTCCTCTTTTGCTCCGTTAGAGATGGCTGACAACTGATACGTCTGCACATGAGCTGTTCTAACAATAGGCACCCCACTGTTGCTAACTTCATCGCTAGATTTAGCAACTTTTCTGACAAAAAATAAATAAAAATCTGTATTGGCAGGTGAGGTTTTTTCAGCCAGAAACTGCAATTGTTGCACCTCCAGTAACATTAAAACTGATGTTTCTGTCCTGGGTTGGAAACCAGTTCAGAGGTAGCAGAAGCTGGCTGACTCCATGCAGTGCAAAGAGAAATGCAGACGCTGCTATTACTAATCCTTTTTCTTTACTTTCCGTTCATTAATAATAAATCTGATCATTTCTGTTTCAACCTTCTGATTTGTGTGCATGGAAATAAAAACTATTATTCTATTTTCAGCTTCACTTACTTTCAAGTTAACCATAACCTTAACCATCATCTGCCTACACTTAGCAGTAAAACCATTTTAATCCATCAGCAAAATGCAAGATTTAAACACGGTCTCACCTTCTTCGGTTTAGAAATCTGCTGCATGTATTCTATGGCAGGCCTGATGATGTGAAGCTTCTTAGATATCAGGACCTTCATTGGTGGCAGGACGCTGTTTTGTATTTTTAAGCCCATTGCGTCGTCTGTGCAGTGCTATGGTTTTCCCGGTGTGTATGAGGTAAAATGCGTCCGGCTGGCCTGCCTGTCTGCACGCTGAGTGAATGAGCGGCTCTGGTTTAGCACCTTAAACCCCACGGAAAAAGCAAAGCCTGCTCTGCTGACGTCAGCTCCAGCAGAGGGATGAGTGTCAGTCCTACTGGGACA
Source organism: Xiphophorus hellerii (assembly GCF_003331165.1). Taxonomy (NCBI): domain Eukaryota; kingdom Metazoa; phylum Chordata; class Actinopteri; order Cyprinodontiformes; family Poeciliidae; genus Xiphophorus; species Xiphophorus hellerii. Next base: position 2,005,138 of record NC_045676.1, on the reverse strand, counting down.
GACGGCTCAGAGCGTACAGAGCAGCTCAACAGATGTCGCACTGGGTTCTGATGGCAGGTGGTGCATGGATGGAGGTGGGGGAGGAAGTGGCTTAGAAGTGGCCAGGTGTTGGGGATAATCACACATTGAGAGATTTAGTTTTGGACAGACGGTACCTGAAGAAGCTGCGCTGCGGTCCATCTGCTGTCCAGGTTCTTGTCCAGGCTACGTTTCAGGAAGTCGCTGAACTCTGGAGACCTGAGCAGAGAAAACCCAAACATTCAGTCAGCCGTTCACTCAGCCATCAAACAGAAACATGGCAACTCACCAGCGCGACGGCTGCATCAGTGTGGGCGGGTCGGACTTTGCGATCTTCAGTAGGACTCTCATGGGGTTCATCTCGTGGTTGGGGGGCTCGACCTGCGCCAGCTCGATTAAGGTGACCCCCAGGGACCAGATGTCGGCCTTGTAGTCGTATGGACGGTCCTTGGAGGTTTCACACATCACCACCTCAGGGGCCATCCTGAAAACATTCATCCAACCTTCACGTTTTATTAAAACGTTTTAACAAATTAAAATCTGAAATATGTGCTGGGCTTTTTTCTTTACTTTAATGAAGATATTTGCAAGAAAAACAACTATAGTGAATGATTCTTCTTAGTCCTATAATGCACTATATTGATTATTTTGGTTTTCCATATGAAGTGAATGAATGTTTTTCATTATAGTATAATTCATTTGTTTTAATTTATTACCTCTATTTTGTAAGTGTTTATTTTTGTAGTTACTTTTATTTTTAATTTGCTATGTGATCTATGTATGCTACTTATTATTAGTTGTTTATGTTGAATGTCTGTCTTCCGTTTATTTGGTTCTCCATTAGTTGTAGTTCTCTGCTTCTACTCTCACAGAGGTCCAAGCTAACCTCGTGGATTCACTGAGGGTGTCATGGTAGTAATGCTCTTACATGTATGTTGAGTCCCTCCAGGTATTTTGTGGGGGATGCTGAAGGAGAATGGGGTATCTGGGTGGCTTTTAATAGAGTAGAGTAGAATATTTATTGTCATTCTAACAACAAAACATTGTTCAACATAATTTGGGTGCAATTCTCTGGATAAAAACAATGTCTCACCTAAAAAAAATATTATAAATAATTACTTGTATAGCATTTATCCCTTGATAAAAAGCTAACTGAAAACTGTTCACTGACCAAATTGACCACTTAGCAGCATTCAGCATAGTGACGGCTGATGGATAAAAACTGGTTCTAATCTTTAAGGGACATCCATTCCTTGTAGAGCTGCTTCTACCTTCTTGGCACCAAGTCAAGTCTGTTTCCAGTTGAACTCGGTCAGGGCTGCCCTCTGTCCACCAATCCTATTTATGGTGTTCATGGATATGATGAAGGTGGTGGAGAGGAGGGAGTGTATGTTATGTCACTGAGAACCTCAGGATCAGGCTATGATCCGCTGGGATGAGGAGAGGCTCCTCTCAAGCCTCTCCGGTTCTTTAACGGGTTCTTCTCCAGTCTGTCCTGCTCAGATTCGTCTCCATTAGCAGATCACTCAGGTTCTTCCCGTGTATTGTGTGTAAACAATTTGATTGGTAGCACAATGCATGTATTGACTGGCCTCTGTCACTGCATGCATGCAAATCTCCAAACAACAACATCTCAACCACTGCGTTGTACCAGCGGACATGTCGCCTGCTGTCAGAGAGCTGCTCAGAGTGGAGGAGTTTAATCATGAGCAGCGTCAGGAAAACATGCGTCAACGTTTGGAGCAGAATAACTGCGATTCTGCAGCCCTGCAAACGGCACGTGTCTTGGAAGAACTGAAAAGTAATGAAGAAATGAGAAACTGTCCAGCTGTGGTCAACGTTCTGTTTGAGATAATTGTTGTTTTGCCCTAACCGGTGTGAAACACTGAAAGCTGCTCAGAGATGATGGGAAGATGAAGCTAAATGCATAACAGACATGACAGAAAACCTGCTGGATGCTGCATATAATTTGTAGCTATAATTGGACAAAGGATTGACTCAAGCAGGCACAGAACACTTATCACATCTACATTGCAAAACAAAAATAAATTTTAAAAAAATCCTAAAACTTTGTATAATTTTTCTTCTTCCTCACACCTATGGACAACTTTCAATCACATAGTCTAATGAAATACTTTGAAGTTTATGAAAAAGCTCAGAAACGCTTTTGTGCAGCTCTGTATTTTCTGGGAAGTTTACTTTTTATAAAATGTTGCATTAAAATAGAGGAATTATTCCTCCACTTACCAGTAAGGCGTTCCAATGAAAGAATCTCTCCGCTGAAGCGTCTTTGTGTTTTTGGCCGACACGCCAAAATCAGCTGAAAGCCACAAAACGCAGAAATGAGTCAGAATAACTGAATCAGGAGACTTTGGGTCATGTGAAAGCAACAGTCTGATTTTTCTGCAGGCAGATACCCGGACACCTCTGTGTGTGTTTTGTCAATGGACAAAATGTCTGCTGTGTATTATCTCACCATGACTCATGCCACTCTGAATAAACCTGCATTACTGCATCTTCTGTGGTCAGCAGCACCAGATGGATGCTGAACAGGAAAGCCACAAACCAGTAAGACACTGAGGCGTCATGCTTCATTTCAAAGCTCTTATTATTAAATAGTATGAATCTTTAGCTTTCTCTGTGGTTGATTCTGTATTTATTTGGTAAGAGTCTGTCAGTATTTCTTATCTTGGTAATATTTGCTCATTCTGCTTTGCTAAAGTAGATTTTCTGGATTCTGACTGAGCCATGAAAAAGTTGATTCTTTAAACTCAGTATTTAAGGCTTTATCATCTATTATTACTGACAGAAAGTTTTCAGTTTGTACAAACGAGTACGAAACTAGACAGGCCAATATTCTTTCTTCTATTTAGTCCAGATGCTTGAAATGAACCACCGGAAAGGCGTCACATGAACATACTATGGGTCTAAATTACCAAGGCTAAAATAATGGGAGTTAAAAACTATTGAAGTGGCAGAACTGTGTTTATGACCTAACACTTTGTTTTAAAAATGAAATAATTAAGTAACCATTTGAGGAAAACATCACAACAGCATTCCAGGTATCTAAGATGTTGAATTATTGGTAAATATTTGCAGTATCTGTTGGCGGAGGTTGGATTCATGTGAAGAACAGAGCCTTTGTTTAGAACAGGGGACATCATGGTGCTGTCACCAGCCGGCTCTTACCCAGCTTCACATCTCCGTCCAGAGTGAGGAGGATGTTGCCGGCCTTCAAGTCTCTGTGGATGATTTTGTTTTCGTGGAGGTAGACGAGCGCCTGCAGGGTCTGCTTACACACCACCCGGATCTGCGGCTCGGTCAGGGGTCTCTCCAGTTCTGCACAGAGGAGGGACGGTTGCCATGAGCATGTGCTTTAAATCAGCTCAGCATGGCATGCTAATGTAGCCTAATTATAGGTGGCGATACGGCCTAAACCACAATTAAAGTCTTGCAGAAAGCAAAGAAGAAAGCAATCATGTGGGTGGTCCGCTGAGGCCTTTTTCCACTTTCGCTGCCGGTTCGAGCCGTTTCCCTGTTGGTGAAACAACCTGTGATAAAAGGTGGAACTGCTGACTCACCGAGCATGACGGCATCCACTGCCCCTCCTGCACAGAACTCTATGAGGATCTGCCAACGACAGGAGAAAACACAGGACCAGCTTAAGCTTCCTAACATGCGCTTTACTTCAAATAAAACACACATGAAGCTCATAGACGATTTGACCTTTCACCTACTTTAACAGCTTTTTTTTTTTTTACCAGACTATTAAGTCTGCCCAAAATAACCTTTAATTGTCCACAAGTTACCTCTCCAGTTTTTTCAGAATGGTTGTTGAAGTAGTTTTTTTTACATGTGAAGGATTTTATTTTGCAGATTTGTAAGCTTGTCAGAATTTTTTTTTATTATTATTTAAATTCAAACCAAAAGTACTTTATTTATCCTAAAGGGAAATTAAACTCATGTCATCGAAGCTTCTTCAAAACATAGTTGTAGATGCGAAGGACTGTTTGGGCAGCAACAACAGTTTGCTAATATATCTCAACTGTTATAAACTAGTTATAAAATATTTAGCCAGTTGGACTGAGTCTCAGATTGGACATGAATGATGTCCATCAGCCACCGAGTGATGGAAGTGCAGATGAGAAAAAGAGGAAAGACCACAATAGGCAGATATGGAAACTGATATCATCACAATATTTACCAGTATCATCAGTGCAAGATTTTTGAATACTGTGCAGCCCTTACAGTATCAATAACTCTCAAATACAGACAACAATACCTGCAACATTCACAAGGAGAGTTAAGATCAGTGCAGATTAATTATCTACTGCATATAAGGTGCTACTCAGGTCAGCAATTGAAAATTCCTGTTTTTTTTATATCATAATAAATATCTTAAGGATAGAACATATTGTAATTCCAGATTTTTTCCCCAATTTCATGCAGCTCTGATTGAAACTGCAGGATTTTAGGCTTCAGGGTAATCACTTGGAAAAAGGAGCTTCAGAAAGCAGCTGAACCATAAGACAGAAACTGTTCCTGGTTTGAAACAGAAATATTCACTTCTTCCTAGAACCTTCTGGAGCTAAAAATACAAAAACAACCAAACTAATAACTTGGCTGAAACAATGTGGGAACGAACCACCACCCAGCATTCATGAATGAAACAGTCTTAAAGGCATTCAGAGGCTTCACTGTGGCGGCTGACGTAAGAGGATTGAGGCTTTCCACACTGCCAGACCTCAGGCCTTCTGCTGCTGATAGGATTACAGTTTGTATGAACGGAGAGCCTTCTGCAGCATCTGGAGTCTCTACTGAACAGCACAACATTCACACAGCCTCCGGCCCACAATGAGATTGAGAAATATTGGCCGAGTGTTACTATCTGAATAAAAGAGAAGTTACACTTCTGCAAAATGTTAAACCTTTTGTGGTTTACACATGTGCCGAAGTGTTTGTTATGGTCAGCTAGCTTTTATTTTATTTTTTTCCCTCCCCTCCAGGGGTCTTTGTGGGCTCTAGTGTCCCTTATATGAAAGTAGGCTGACAGGAAAGGGAGAAGGAGAGGGGGGAAGACATGCGGCAAATGTCGCCGGGTCTGGGAATCGAACCCGCGACGGCAGCGTCAAGGACTCAAGGCCTCCAAACGTGGGTCGCGCTATCCCCTACGCCACCACAGCACGCCCAGTCAGCTAGCTTTTAAATAGAAAATGACAAACTCCTAACAACAACAAGGAAAAGCTTCAGTGGAATTCCTGAGCTCACTTGAGATTTTCAGGACCACTCCACTTCCAACAACAAAGCCGCTCCAGGCCACACACCGCCCCTGTCTTAGAGCGCTCCTGGCTGCTGTGGCACAATGGCCGCCAGTGGCTTTTCAGCGCCACAGCGTGAACAGAGGAACCACAGGCCAGGGCTGTGGCTTCCTCCCCACTTGTTTACTTGACACATTCACACTGAACTCCATTTAGAACCGTGCACCACTTGTTTTCCAAGCCATTCATGTGACACAAAAAGGGCGGATGTGGTTGAAGGTGATTTCACCTGAAATGTTGTGGAGAAGAGCAGCGACTGGAATGACAGAGATGCTGCAGTGAGGAAACGCAGCTCAGTAACAGCCGTGAAGCGGCCGCCTCTGGGGTTTTCACAGAATAAAGTCTTTCATCAGGAGAAGGAAACGTCTTAGAGTCTGTCTCCTCTTTCCATGAACAGGTGCGACATGAGGAGGAAGAGGAGAAAACTCTACCTCCATCAGAATGAGCTTATTGTTTGGAGGACAATGGGGAGGAAAAGGGCAGAGCGCTCAACACAGCACTGAAATGAAACACCAGCTGATCATGAGGGTTAACAACGTTCAGAATGCCCTTTCAGCTGTTTGTGCGCTGACACACAGGAGCGCCATGGTGATGTTTCTGTGTCATCTCCTCTTCAGTATATCTGCCCTTTGACCTGTCACACTCAGATTATTTGCATGATAGGAAAAAGAAAGCTCTGCTACTCTGTTTCTTTCAGTCCAAGTCTGCTAACCTCTCAGGCTGGATATTAATATACGAGGACAAACTATAAGAGATACAAGTAAAACATTAGACATGAAATTAATCAGATTAATGTTTTAAAAGAACGAGTAAGAAAATGAAAAACAAAGGTCTCATGTTCGGAGTGAACAGATTATAAACTGGTATGATGATTAACAGCTCCTAAAGCTGCTTGTTGCTGCAGCTCATGTGAACTTTAACCACATTTTATCCCACAATGCAGCAGTAAAAAAAAAAAAAAAGGAATTTTGCAATATTTCTTTTCATCAGATGATGCAACGTAAAGACAGGGAGACGGAATGAATGTTTGTGCAACACAAACTATCCGATTATTCATATTTGATATATAAAAGACAATTAATTTAACTGGAAAAAGCTGTGAAGATACTGAACTGTTTGTCTTCCACCCAAATGAACCAGTAAGTCATTCAGTTTGAAGCAGATATGTCCCTGCAGAAAGAGCCCAGAGCCTCGCTGCTACCAACTCCTCCATTGTTCAGCTCTGAATGGATCCACAGAGGAACATGAAGCTGCTGCTTCCTTTCTGCTGATGCAGACTGCTGGACAGCTGGCTGAAAGAAGCTTCCTCAACCTTTCCTTCACACGTAGAAAAAATAATTCCAGCTTCTCTGGAAATGAGACAATTAGGCCTGTCACGATAGCAAATTTTGCTGAGCGATTAATTGTCTCAAAAAATTATTGCGATAAACGATAATATTGTCTGAAGACCTTTTTACACTGATGTAATGGAAATGACGTAATAATGCATGTGATTTCCTACCAAAGATAAATACACTTTATTTTCTAAAGAATATTTAACACTGCAACTGATAAACAAAACAACCAAAAACAAAATGGATTCTCAGTCTCCATTAACAAAAAATGTACTTGATAAAAACTAAACATAAAGCCAAAGTGGAAATAAATACTGCATTCAACCTAAAGACTGCAGATTATGAAGTCTGTATATTATGTTGCCCTTCAGTAATAATTAGATTTAAATAGAGAAGACGGGCACATCGACTACCTGGTGCAATAGTTCACACTACATGATTTTTTGCTCCTATTTTTCCCCATACAACAATCTTAAAACGTTGATCTTTCTAAGATTGTGTGGTGTGTTACGGTAGATCGTCGTTGCCGCTCCGATCTAAATCAGGGATTTTTCCCGACTGGGATCTTAACGCAGCCTGTTGAATGTGACAGGCAGCCAACCAGAAAGCGCGGATTCTCCTTGTGTTTTCTGAGGGGAAATTACGTCGGGGAATCCCAAACAGCTGACACAGCGCAACCCGAAGTCCAGCCGACGTGGAAACAACATTAATGTTTATTCAACATGCAAAGAATATAGAAATGACAAGAGGAGGAGTTGGAGCGAAATTGCTACCGCAGTTGATAAACCCGGTAACTTTTCAGCTGTTCTTCGTTAACGTGACGTAAATAGGTTATAATGATTTTCATTCAGTCAGGACTTTACGCTGACACTAGCAACATGCACTGCAGGTAGATTGTAGTAAAGCATTGATTAATGCCTGGTTTTAAAATTAGTTCACTGAACTTGCAGCCATTATTTTGTGCCCATTGTTGGACACCACACGGCAGGAACGAACCCGATCGAACCGTTATATCTAGGATTTCTGTCGGCTAATGTGTGATCTGTCAGGTTTTAAAAATGGGCCGACAATCGGCTGACAGCTCTAAAATCGTGTCGTCTGCGCTGGGCTTTACACTAAGGAAATGAGGAAGGGAGGAGTCAGTGGAGAGCACCGGAGTTGAGCCTTTTTTCATTCGGTGTCATTAACAGAAAGAGAAAAAGGCCGAAGAGACGATAATGCCGATAATTGAAATGACGTCGATAGTTTTAATTTATCGTACGATTAATCGATTTATCGTTTATCGCGACAGGCCTAGAGACAATTATAACCTGATAACTAGGAGATCCCCAGCAATGTCTTCCATCCAGGAAGGAAAAACTCTGGTTGGGAGTTTAAACTGGTAGTTGGTGGTTCAGTGACAGGCTCGCCACCAACACATTTAGCTCTGTCACAAGAAAAGACGACCTAAGATGAAAATAGAGCAGCGTCTGAAAGGTTCTGGGTAAACGGTGCCGTTTGATGGCTTCCATGTGTGCTCCCACAGCAGTCTCCTTTTCCTCATCCTCCTCTTTGTCTTTCAGATTGATAATAAAAACAATGACATCCCAAAACTGTCGTTCATTTTTCTGTTTTATTCTCTGTTTGACCTTTCTGACAGTTTTCATACAGTCCACCATCTTCTAAATATGTATTCTCCAGAAAAAAAATCTTTATGCTTCCTTGGAGATTGAAACCTTTTTCTCCAGTTAGCCTCACTGATTAGTGGTTTTCTTATGGATACTTAGCTGTTCAGTCCCAACTCCTTGACTTCCCTTCACATTGTGCTCTTACTGTCACACCATTCTGAGTTCTACTGTTGTCCTTCTTTCATTTGATAAAGCTTTGAAGTGCTCAGCTACCACCACCATTCAGGTTTTTTTCCTAACCACACTTCTTCCTGAAAGACGATGGTTAGAATCCCTTGAAATTAGGGGTGAACCGATTTATTGGCGCCAATTTCCTTAATTTTGGGAGATCGGTCGATACTTATGTACGAATGCACAAAGCTGGTCTTATCAACCTCAGCAAAGGTCTAAAAATCAAACACTGTCCTGTTCTCCCGTAAGAGAGGCTTGACCGACAGACCGGCTCACCAGCTCATGTCTGCACGTTAACAATAGTCACCCGACTGTTACCAACTCAGCGACTTTCTTGCTATATTTAACAACATTTCAGACAAAAAAATTGGTATCAGCCAAAATCAAAATCGACAGGTCAGGATTTTTGGAAATCGGTAATCACCGATTGAACAGAAAACTGCAATCAGTGCATCCCTGTTTGAAATCCATTTTATTATTTTCCAATTTTAGTTATATTTTTTACAAAATTCCATTTTTCTGAATTCCATTCTAAGCATGGGGTCCTGGTTCTACACTTTCCTTCCAGATTTTGAAAATGTGTTGGACAGTTCTCAACCCAGTTTTAGTTGTTTCTGCCTCTGCTTGAAGGCAGTGATCTGACCCTTCTTAAACAGACCGACATCTTTTCCTCAGCCACAGGGTGTGTCTTTCTACATGCTTGTGTAAGAAATGAGAAGCTACTCATTGCATCAGGTTAAAGAACTAGTTGCAGCTGAAAGATAATCGCCTGCAGTAATTATTATTATAGGAGACTTGGATCTGTTTGCTTAGGTAAATCCAGGTGGCAACGTTTTTGGCCAGCCAGCAAAGTTCCCTTTCCTGTAGCAGAACACTTTTATTTGACCATGAGCATGTTGACAACAAACCAAATCCTATTGATGCAGCTTGTCAGATTTTGTACTTTTCTGACAAGCTTGAGGTGAAATGACATCTTTATTCTTCAGATAAATGAAGCATTACTAATATTTACTGTACAAACCTTCATTCAAAAAGCCAAACTAATCTTTTTGAAGTATTTTCCTTCCCATTGCTGAGGTTTTGGATAAGAGGATATGGTGCTGAACCAGACACTCACCCACAGCTTGCTCTCGTAGTAAAAAGCATCCAGCAGTTTGACGATGTTCTGATGATCGCAGGAGGCCAGGATGTCAATCTCCACCATGTAGTCCTCCAGCTCCTCCTCTGTCTTCGTATCGATGACTTTGGCAGCAGCGAGGACGCCCGTCTGCTTGTTCTGAGCCTGGAGGTAAAAACACACCAATTTAATCCTTCTCCCTTTCTTTATACAAGCTTCAGGCAGGTAATACAGAAAACACACACATGCCAGAACCATCTGAGCCAGTAGGTAACAGGGTTAAATCCCTCACTATGCGTGGTGTTGAAGTGGAAATTCCTTCGGACTGTTTTGGCTCCTCGGCAGACAGGATGTGCTCTATGAAGTCGCCGCTGCGATATGGGATGCAGCCACTTCCTGCTGATTCACAGCTCCACAGTGAGCTATGAACAGCATTTAAATCTTAATAAACTCCCATCACTTCTGCAACTTAAAGTGAGAGCTTCACTATGAAGCAGACAGAGGCATGGAGTTAGAACGGCAGAGTTTAATATTTCTGGATAATTGTATAATCTGTAGGCTCTTCTCATCTGACTGCAGATAATATTGCACTGCTCTAATTTTAAATGTCTCTTCACTATTCTATGGAAAGACTTTTTATCCAAAATTACATAAATAAATATTGTAATTAATAGATTATTAAAAATTACTCCAAATAAAAAAAAAATTATTACAGTAATATTAAAAACAGATTTTTTTTTAATTGTGGATGTTACTTTGTCAGTTTTATTTATTTGTTTAATAATGCTACTTTACAGTCTGAGGATCTTTTTATTCTATATTCTCACATTCTTAAATGGGGCAGGTTTGGCCACAAAATAAAACACTATTATACATTAAAAAAATAAAATAATCAAATAATAAATGCTAAAATAAATAAATAAAACTGTTATTGGCAAACTCATATAATCTTTATTTAAACCATATATGTGACTGAACTGATTTTTTCTACCATTTTTGAAACAAGACAAAACAGCTATCTGAATAAATCATATCTAAAACAAATAATCAAGAGGTTTAAAAGGTGCATCCTATAATTCCATCATGTTATTTAAGAATACAAAAGGTTATTGATGCTTGGATGTAAAATGCCGTCACTGAAGAGCGTCCAACTGCCTAAAAGCATTGCTTTGAACTCGTGCAACTCAAACTAGATCTGGCATATCAACCAAAACCACCAAGCTCCACTTTCTACTGGATAACAAAAACCACCAACAGATGGCTTTAATAAACCAAAAAAGGTTTGGCTTATTAGACAGCAACTAGATTACCATCTGAGGTAGTAGGATAATATTTTGCAAGTGTTATGAAGTTGTATTTTTCATGCTGATGTAATATTTAGCCACTTGGGCAAAGTTTCACAGCGACCAGTTCTCACACCGAACACCAATGGCATCGCCTGAAATGTAAAAGTTCGCAGAGTGACGGAGTAAGAGAGAAAACAAGAAAACAGGCATAGATTGCAAGACTTTTGAATATCATGCAGCCCTGTTAGTTATCAAACAATGCATCAAGTTCAGTTTAGGATTCAATAAATGTTTTCTATTTAAGGAAACCCAGCAGATTGCAGCATTCACTTCTCCTGAACAAGTAGCAAAAATAGACATTAAGTTGATTTGTGTCTTTGCAGCAATCCCTCATACAGAGCATGCATGTTGCGACAGTGGAGAGGAAAACTCCCCTGTAACAGGAAGAAACCTCCAGCAGAACCAGAACCTGGCTCAGAGTGAATGGCCATCTGCCTTAACTGACTGGAGGGTTGAGAAGACAATGATCTTCATCAGAACTAACAAATACAAATCTCTTAAAAAAAGGTGGGAATTTTTAAATAAAACACTGTCATAAAAGAAAACCCATAAAAATGAGTTTTCATTTTATAGTTTAGATGTTTCTAGTTTCTTGGCTTCTGTGCATATTATTCATTCAGAAAATGAATGCATGTCATATTCTGCTTGTTTCCCTCAAAACAGTTCCATAATTTTCCAGCATGGTGACACCACCCTCAGTCTGAGCTTACTTGAATAACATTTCTCTTTCTGACTGCAGAATAATTGGATTTTCTTTTGTACTTTCTGTTTGTGGTGTTGATGATATGCTGCCCTGGTAGGGCTAAATGTTAGCATCGGGGTCATTATAAGTCTGCCTGGTGATTATTTTCAGTGCAAGTAGCAGGTGATGCACGAAGAATTGTTTTAAAAATGAAATAGTAAGGACTTTAAAATAACATAAATGAAACCTTTTGTCGATCTTTGATACTAAAATCGGACTTTTCCACTTCAGTTTACCCTGGTACTTTGCTAATAAAGTGGAACAAATAAAGATATACAAACAGATATGCTCAAAAATCCTCATCGTTTGCCTCATGCCTTCTGCAATGCCACCAGAGACGTGTGCTTGTGTGGGGAGTAGATTTATTTTGATTAAATTATTTCTCTAAAATTACCAAAAGAATAGAACCCTGACCATGATGTGTCCTACAGGTAATAACTATATTTAACCTGGGTTTGATTGAATTCACAGAAAAGTTATGTTAGCAGCTTTAAATTATGAATTATTGAAATAAAAGTGGGCATTTTTAAACAAAAACATTGTCATAAAAGAAAACAAAAGTGCAGCAATCAAGGGGAAACAAACCTTAAAAACTTTGCCGAACGCTCCGTCTCCCAGTTCTCCAATTATTTCCCAAATCTCCTCTGGGTTTTCATCCCTGCGCACATGTTCGTATTGCTTCTTCTTCTTCTCCACTCCCAGTTTAAATATCTTACGGAAATTAAAAAACGCCATAATGTCTCCTGCTTGAAAGTTCATTAAGGAGTAAGACAAAGCTGCAGGTTTGGAGCAGGTTAATGTTGTCCCATTGGGAATACAAACTCAAAAGCTTCCATAACAGTCCAGAACCAAACCTTAGCTTAGCCTTTCACACCAATCTGACCAGTCTACCCAGTGGCTATTTCACTCATAATATAAACACTTTGTACACATAGAATAATAACCACTAAAATCTTAACAGTTTTCCAGCAAGTAAAACGTGTATATATTTTTTTCTTCTTTCTTAAAAGAATCAACTGTTTCGGGAATCTCGTCGTTGTTCCAACTGGCCCGACAACAGCCCAGTCTGTCCGTGGGTCTCTTTCTTCAACAAAAACACACACAAAAGACAAAAAAAAACCAAGAACTGTCCAAATCCACAAATCCTCACGTTATTTCCGACAAAGTCCCTCGCTACAGTCCAAAAGGACACCAATAAACGCAGTTTATCCGCGGTTTAGTGTTCGTTAAAACGGTCATCTTCCTCCGGAGCGGGTCGGGCGGCTCGGTGCCTCGTAGCGGATTTAGTGACCGAGCGCGTTCACGCGCAGCACCGCGCGTGCCCGCGTTTCTTTTCTTCTTGAGCTGACAGTTGGTTAACGGTTAGTAAATGAGGCTAAAATTAGCTTTCTGCCCTCATCTGACCGGGGTAACCAACAGAAACACAACAGCTGCTTAAATTGCTCCCCTTGCCGCCTTCTCAACCAAAGCGACGATCTACAAGCGATTTATTATTTGTTACAGTACGGAAACATCCAAAGTCTCTTTGTTTCAGTGAAACTACGTCTACCATGATACATTGCGACACAATGCAATGTGTCGCAATGCATTGTGACACACGCGCGCGCACACACAACACACAAAAAAATTATATATATATATATATATATATATATATATATATATATATATATATATATATATATATATATATATATAATACTGTATAGTATTTTTTTTTAAATAGAAATATTTACACGCTGTGAGACATTACAAAAAGTTCCTATCAAGAATATTTAGACTGAAAGATTTTTTTTAAGTTTCAATGAATGGGTCATATGACTACAGACAACGCGAGCGATTGACGCTTACGTCACAGTTACAACCATGTTGTGAGTGACTTTTAGACATGTTGATCAAGACGAAATGAAAAAATAAAAACAGTGCATAGAGTCTAAAAATCTAAAACTTAATTATGCAAATATTTTACTTATGTGGAATCGTCTTCTATATCAAAGTAAAAAATAATACATTAGAATCTATGCATAATATGAGGAATATAATATATAGAGTGAACAAGAACGCACTTAAAAGTCGGTTATAGATGCTTGTTTTAGTATATGATAATGAAAATAATACATTACTCCTATTTCTTATTATTATATATGCATTAGTATTAATTACTAATTATTAAGAAAAAATATTTAGTAAGCTTAATTATCAAAATAACATTTATATTAGTTTTCTATTGAATAAACATCGTGAGTTTCACAACCTATTCCTTAGATATTATTTTTCTATCAGCAATAATAGTGCACAACTTCCGTTATCATATAAGTAAATAGTTAACATTTAGAAAACTATTTTTGAAAGGTTCACACAGCTTTAATACCAGTTTTGATCAAATGAAATCCTAAAAGCAGTTTATTATGACTACTGACTATCATAACTTAATTTAAGCTGTAGTTTGGTGCATTTACAGAGGTAACCGTAAGACTTTATTTGAAGCACATGTTCATTTTGTTTTGAGTTACATATTGCGTTTGATACCCAAAATGCACCAGTAGTGACGCCAGTGAAAACAAGCTATTCAGAAATCATTTAAAATGTAAAATGTTCCATCAGAATCAGTTGAAACTTCATCGTTTCCATCATAGCTTGTCCTGGTTTCTAATGTGCCACTCACAATATGGCGGACACGTACCGTAGTTAGTTCCCCACACACAGTCACGTGTGGGGAACTACACACGTGACTCTTCGTGAGCACTAGCTTGCTAGTGAGACACCAACTTAACTTGCAGCAACAGAAGAACAGAAAACATTTGTTGTTGTTTTCAGGATGAAATGCAGGCAGCTGCGATGGATCCCGCCGATGAGCCCCCGGCCATGCTGTGGGGAATGGACCCGATCTTCTCCGCCTTTGCTCGGCTGTTTGTCAGGGACATCCTGCAGATGACAGAGTCCATACAGGTTCCAGGTGACAACAACCTTCAGGGCAGCTGCAGTTTGTTTTGAGCCTGTTCTTGAAGAAGTTCTTGATGATCGCTGAATAACTTTGAATTTTTTTGTTAACGAGTGAATTTTGTTTGTGTTTACTGTCTGTAGGCATTTATTTCTACAATTTGCATCCGATCTACAAAGTGGATGTTCTTGGAACAGTGGTTTACAAAAGGGAGAGAGACGACTTCTTCTGTTATGGAGGTACTGATAAAACATCTTAATATTTTCCAGTCATATTTTGTAGCATATTCTCTCTACTAATGCAGCCATACTGTCATTGTTTGCATAGTGGATGATGGTACTGGAGTTATAAACTGTCTGTGCTGGAAAAGTAACCTAGTGAAAGAAGAAGAGGATCCCAGTAAATGTAGGTCTCAATGAGTTTAAATATCAAAAGTATTGACACTCAAATTTTTATCCAATGTAATTTAGCCACTTTAATTTAGAGATTCCTCCTAAAAACAGATAGTTTTATTAAAGTTTACATAAATAGTTTTTGTTTTTATCATGTAAGCTGGGACGAAACACAGTGATGCAGCCGAAGGTGGGTTTGATCCGGTCGCAGAGCTTAGAAAACTCCGACAGAAACAACGCAAACGTTGCCACCTGGAGATCGGAGAGCTGATCCGGGTTCGAGGGCCTGTGAAGACGTCGAGGCAACAGAGAGAAATCTCTGCTTCCACCTACTGTGAGTCTACTCTTTAGACCAAACATGCTTTTTAATATTCATTTTATTTCATTAAAATTAAGAATCACCTCATATAATCTCACTCACTCATTAAATGTTTAAAATGCACAATTGAATGATAAGTTTAATCAAAGAACCTTAAATCATGTGACTCATACAGTAATAGTCTTCAGTCAGAGATTTGTTTCCACACTGATTGCTACCAGAGATCTTTCTTGCCTACAGCATCACCGTCCCAGCGACGTTTTGAACACACGGACAATAGGAGTTACAACAACATTTAATTTACATGTGGGATAAATACATTGTGTTTGAAATGAATTGAAGTCCTTCTCTAGCATCCAACTCAAAATCCAACATGGCTGCCTCTCATTGTCTTCTATCGCTCTCAGTTTTTAACAGTAGGTCATTTACACACACAGGTGAAAGCATCTTATTTCAAGCCATTTATTGCAGAAAGATCAATTTGTTTTGCAGACAATAGTTAGCCTGGGTCTTTATGGAACACTACAAAAAACAAGTTCTGCTGATTTTCAGACGCGGCTGGAATATGGCGTGTCTAGTTCCTTCTGATTGGAAGCCACCTTTTGTAAAAATGATCTCTGTGTTGGCTTAATCTGAGTTTTTTTTAGAAGAGCTGCGAAGGTTTCTGATATAAACAAATGACATTTGATTTTGCTTGAGGAGTGGCTGCAGTATGCTAGATCATGCTTGTGTCTGTACGTTTTGGCAGATAAGGTGGACGACCCAGTGATGGCGGTCCAGATAGCCTGGATGATGGAGGTCCCTCAGCTCTACAGGCTGTTTTACGACAAGCGCTTCCAGCTCGACGCAGCAGGGTACAAAGATCCATCTCTGAGAGCAGATTAGAACCTCAGAACCCTGAAGACATCTAGATTACAAAACCTCTGAACATGATTCTGTGGGAGGGGCAGTGGGTGGCCATCAGCAAATCATTCACAAAAACTGATATTCTTCCTTTAGTTTGTCCTCCTGTAAACATGAAAACGTTTTATTGCTTGCAGAGACTCAGCAGAAACTTCTCTTAGCAAAGCAACAAACGTCATTAAGGACTTCCTGAAGCAGAGGTTGGTGGCTAAGTTCAGACCGTACGACGTCCAGGATCTGCTGCAGCCTCTGATCTCCAGCCGGCTCCAAACTCAGGTGAGGAAGACTGGAAAGGGAATAGTTTCCATTTCAAGCACCGTTTACTCCATAGACAGAATAACACTAAAAATGTGTAAGTATAAGTATTGGTATTTACTAAAGAGGATGAAGGCTACTAATAAAAAAGATTTCTGACTTTAGGGTAGATGGGCATCTGGGAGCAAACCGCTTCAATGACAGAGATGTGAGAGGAACTATCCTTCTGGAGGTACATGCCAGATTTAAGTGATTTTTTTACGTGCGTGATTAAAGTCAGAAATCTGAAAAGTCAGAATCTTGAAATTAAAGTCAAAGTTTTGAGATTAAAGTCAAAATTCTGGGACTAAAATTAGAATCTGAGAAAAAAAATACAATCCTGAGATTAAAGTCAAAATTCTGAGGTCAAAGTTGAACAAAAGGTCAGAATTCCAAGATTAACGTCAGCGTTCTGAGAAACATTAGAATAGAGAGACTAAAGTCAGAAATCTGAGAAAAAAAGTCAGAACTTTTTCTTTTTCAGCAGCCATAATCCTCTTCTGCATATGTCTCATTAAATTATTATAATATCAAAAACTAAAGTTTCTTTAATATTTTTGCTAATTTCTTTTTCTGTCTAAAACTTTCATCAATAATCTGATGTTCTGCAGAATCAATTCCTCTTAAAGTTATTGTTATATTCAGCCTTTTATGTCCTCCACAGATATTCTTAATCTTCATTTAAAGCATAAGCATCATGGCTCAGTATCTGTGTGCAGGAGGCTGTTGCTGGTCCGTCTGGCTGCCAGCAGCTCAACCAGCTCCTGAAGGAGGTTCTGCAGGTCCTGCAGGACGAAGGCACCGTGTACCGCAAGGTCAAGTCCCAGGATGAAGTGTATCATGTAAGAACGCAGTGGAACCGGTCCTTCAGTAGGGTTACTGTTTCCTGGATGTTTGAAGAGTTTTCTCCTCACCAGGTGACCATACAAGACAAAGATCTGCTCATAGCGGTCAAAGATATCATCAGGGAGGATTCAAAGAGAGAAAAGTGTGAGTAGACTTCAACCTGTTCTTGATTAAATCCTTCTATTTGCTGGTTTTACTGGATGTGTTGTTGGTTCTGGGTGTGTGTGTGTGTGTGTGTGTGTGTGTGTTGGTGTATATCGACCGTCCTGTCTCTGCACACAGACGCGGAGAAGGGTTGCCACATCTTGCACATCCTGTCGGCGGTCAGGCAGCGCTACAGCCTCAATGTGAGCAAGGCGGCCCTGGAGCTCGTCCTGCAGACGCTGGAGTGTGACAGCGACATCGTCAGCACCAGTGACAGCCACTACATCGCCTTCTGACCGCCGCGGCCTGGAACTCAAACTCAACGTGTCATCAGCACTCCTCAGTTTATCACGACTGGTTTAGATGGTTTAAAGATAAATAAAGGATAAACAGATGGCAGGATCAGCTTGTTCTGACGGCCTGAGGCTGAAAAACTCTCCTGGGTTTCTGTTGAGCCCCATTTCTTTGGAACTATCAGCAGTATGAGCAGCCTTTCTTTAGAATGATTATTTAATCCTCACGTCCCTTTTGGAAAATAAAAAAAAGCTGCCAAGAAACACAAATCTATCTCAGAGGCACCCATCCTCTTCCTCCTCTCGTCCATCTGTTCCCTCCTTTTTAAGCTGTCACAGGGAAACGACATGAACATAGAAGCTTATTGTCGCTACATCAACCCGATGTGCCGGCAGCTTGATGAACCACCTGCAGCAGCAGCCGTCTCTCCCAGTAGTCAGTTACTGTCTGACATTAACACCTCCTCACATTGAGGAATTTTGGATTTTTTTTATAACTCTGCTTCTCTTTGTTGAGGTTTGTAAATATTCAGTTATTAAAAAATAACCTCATTTATCCCATTAGGTGTTATTATCTGAGTGTCTGCAGAGTGTTGCTGTGGGCAGGGAGGATCTCCAGTAGCAGCCAGGTTTTTGTTGAATGTAAAGGGGCCTCTGACTGAAGATTATTGCGACGTTTTTTTGCCAAAATAATTTTTTATCAAGAATGACTTATGCCATTATTTTGTGAAGGTGTCGGTATTCAGGTATTTACACTTATGAATCTAGAATTTGCCATGTAGATCAAGAATTTCAAAATAAAAAAATCGGAGGACTTTTGTTTTTATAAACTGTACATTTTATGTTTATCTTAAATATATTTTGTTTCCAAATTTTTCCATACAAATAAAATACATTGCCATGATATTAATGGACTTTCGACCTAAACCTGGATAAGTGTGTTGCATTTTTCCTCCGCTGGGGGTCAGTGTTGGGTCGTCAGCTGTCGCCTCCACGCAGAGCGGTCGCCTCTGATTGGTCGCCTGTGAAACATCTGTATTCAGTTCCAGTGGTTCGTGTCTCCGGCCAGAAAGCTGCAGCTGACTGAGAGCTCGGTGGTCAGACAGCGCGGCTTCCAGCGGTAACAGCCGGTAACATGCAGCTGGCTCCCGGGCGCGTCGCGTCGCTGCGGGTCGGTCCGGATGTTTGGATCAAGCTGTTTCGGGCTCTCTGACGCTGACAGGAGAACTTCTGGGGCCCAAAAGGAAGACGAATGAATGAGTCAGGATTACGCAGCAGCCCGGTCACAATCAGTGTCTCTCTGAGTGGGTTTTTCTTCCCGAGATCGAGCCGTCCTCCCCGCTGCTGGGAGCCGGGTCCGCCGCTGAGGATCCAGGTCTGCAGACGGAGGGTTTTTTCTGAGCGACGCTGCAGACACAAAGGAGCTCTCCTCTCTGTTTTTCCTGTTTTTAAGGTGACAGCTTTCCCTCTGCGCTCCCACCAGCCGCCCAGACTGTCTGAGAGACCTGAAATATCGGACTATTGATAAGTTTCAATCAGATTTCCTGTCGTTGCGTCGGGAAGCTGCCGGGTTGGACCGAGGAATGTTGTGATTTATTTATTTTTATTCTAAGGAGGAAGCAGATCCATCCGGAGCGTTTTAATGCAAAGCCTGTGCAGGATCAAGATGCAGTTCCGGACGGTGCTGGACGTGAAAGTTGTGGACGTGGAGAAGAGGCGGAATCCGTCCAAGCACTACGTGAGTTCTCCTCATCTCCCACTAATATTAACATTCTGGTCCAGTTGGATATGAGGCGTCGGGATTGGTCTCTGGCCTGTCCGCGGGCGCAGCGTGGCACCTAAACGCACCATTTAGTCCGCAGCTGAGGGGGGATGAGGCTGCAGGCCAGGATGTGCTGCTGCTCCACACCTGCTCATAAATAAGAAAGCAGCCAGACTCTGAGCAGATGAAGCTCTCTGCTGCTCCAGCTGACAGGTGAACACCTACCTGAGTCCTGTCATGGCTGCAGCTCATTATCTCCATCACCACTGAGACTGCTGAAGGGCTGCAGGCTCTCTGCTTGTTTACTCACTTATCAGGTCTGAATTGTGTTTTTGAAACGACTTAAAGCTAAATATCTCGAAACATCTAACTAAACTATAATAATTTTAGAAGAAATCTGAAGGGTGCCACCTAGTGTCCAAAAATCCTCCCACTTTCCGCTGTTGGGAAGCCATGTTGAAAGTTCCTTCACTGGTGTCCAATTAGCACAAAGCAGGTTGTAGCCTGGATACACCAGAACCTGCTCAGTTACATTGTCTGAATGGTTGCTATGGTGATTCCTGTGTATTCTCAGGAGCCCACAGCATCATTTTTTTCATGCATGGGTTACCAGTTACCAATATCAAGGTGTCCTGAGGGTGAAAGATGTACGGTCTTCCAGTCCTACAGGGTTTAATGCGATGACAGAAGGTGCATGAGTGACCAGAGAAAAAAATCCAGTGGATTCAAAGATCACCATACTTCCTCTACCGTGCTTGACTATCAGTGTGATGCTGTGTTCATTTTACCAGAAATAACCAGGAGAACATCTTCCAAAAGGTTTTGTTGGTCCTTCAAATATCTTCTTAAAGGTCTCAGGGAATCATCAGGATGTTTTTTCTTTCTTTTTGCAAAAATAAAAAATGTGCCCTTATATTTTTTTCAGCAGTGGTTTTGGTCCTAAAAGATGCAAATTTTGCCCAGTATTTAGTTGATGAATATTGAACACTAATGTTAACACTAGAATAGCTTGAGTTAGTCCACTTTGACGTATACCTATTTCGGCTTCGATAGTCCAACTGGCCTGAAGGATTTTATCTAGCAGGTGCTTTTGTTCAGTAAATAGGGCCATTACCTTATCAGTACCCTGGTAATGGCCTCAACGCATCTCACAGTTGCACAATTGTTCCTTAGACTTCGACTTCGACTGACTTTGTTGTCATTTTCAACAGTATAAAATATGAATATAAATCTAAATATAAAATATAAAGTGCAGGACTGACAGTAAAATAGAAGTTATTTAGCTCTGTACATGTGCAAGGTATAAAGTGGAGACCAGTTTTTGAGTGCAGTCCAGTTAAGAGTTCAGCAGTCTGATGGCAAGTAGGAAAAAGCTGTTTCGGAACCAGGTGGGCCTGCACCGGATGCTGTTTTGAGGTGGATCAACACAATTAATTTGGTTAGTTTATTTCTAAACTGTCATTTTAAACCCTCTTAGCTTTATTTCAAAGAGAAACATTACTAATTTCTTTTAGAAAAACCTTTGCATATTTTTTGAAACAGATTCTATGTTTTGCAAACTCTATGTACATTTGGCAAAATGACCTGGATAATGCAGCACAACATCATGGATCAGCTGCAAAAGGTCACATCTCTCCAAAAACACTTCATGTATGCTTCAAAACTAAACTGAAGAGCACTACCTACAGGAGAGTCTACTGTAGAGCTGCCTCCATCATAGATTGCACCCACCCCCAACATGGACTATTCACATTCCTACCTTCTGGCCTGACGGTCAACGACCACATTTACAATTGAAGAAGGGATGCTAATTTGAGCCATCAGAGTCGTCAGGGTGGACTCCGGCCTTTTGGCCCTGTTGAGCCGATATGGGAAGGACTCGAAAACTGAGCTATCCCAGAAACAAGTGAAGCCCACGGGTCTTTAGATGATATTTTGAATTCCTCCTGATATAAATAGATTTATATAAATAGATTTTGTGACTAATAGATGAGAGACTTTGTGTCTCATCTGTTATTTTTTAGACTAGCCTGGCCATAATGTCCCTTCAATGCTCTTTCTGGGATTTCTCCCATTGAGATACATTTCACAGGATGAACTTCAGCCAAACCAGTCAGAGAACAAAAGAAGTTGTGATGAATTATGATTCTAACTTCCTGGCTGTTTCAGAATTGTAGCCTGGCTCCTGGTTGTAGTTTGGCAATTGCAGCGAAGGAAGTGAACGAAGGTGTTCAGTTTGTGTTGGCCATTTTAAATATGGAGCAATTTAGTTTTTTGCATCGGGAAATGGTTCCTTACAGAGTACACAATTTACAGTTAGCTTTGTAGCGCAGCTTCCTTTACGATCGAGCTGGTGCATTAGCCGTCACGGCCAAACATTAGCGATTGGTTAAAATCAGAGCCAATCATTTCAAAGTCCACGCCTAAAGAAAGCAATAGCTGAGTGACCAGATCCTCCAGACGAAGCAAAGCGTATAACGAGGCCTGTAACACAAACCAGACAAAAACAAAATGTTCTTCAAAGTGCAACGTTCTGCTGCAGTGCAGAAAAAATTAAATGATTCAAGGAATCTGAAATAGGAACAAACCAAATTCGGAGAGTCGTGATTTCTGACTTTTCAGAGAAATATCTTGATCAACCGTCATTCATTCATCTGCAGCTATTAGAACCTCATAGATAAGGATTACTTTTAAAAACCTTTATAAAGCTGTGCAATACAGTGAAGACGTGAATTTCTGTGAGATGGATCCAGATCTTTGTTGGAAGAAACTGCAGCCAGGCTCTGTGTTTGAACGGGTTGCATCATCATTTCCACTTATTTGATAGCAGCAATAATGCAGAAAAGTCCAGCAGAGATTTTAGAGCAACATGATCTGCCTTCAAGACCACACCATCTCCAGGGAGATCCATGCATTTTCCATCAAGTCAATGGAAAAACCATTTTCCAAAGCCACAGCTGAGGAAGAGGAGAGGAGGACTACTCTACTGCCGTCCTGAACTGCCTCCAGTGAGGAATGTGGAGAATTTAAAAACTGAAAGTGAAGTGACACCTCCATGCTGTTGGACACCTTAAGGCATGTTTGCAGGAGGAATGGGATAAAACAAAACCTGAAACTCTTCCCAGCTCAGTGAGGAAACACTGCTGGGGAAAAACGATCTGAACTATGCAATCTGGGAAAAACTCATCAGTAGCTATTTTTTTTGGAATATGGAACAAAGCTGATGAGAGAAAACAAGACAGATCTGGGCCTCATATTGCGGTTTGGATTTCCTCTCCACAAAGCATCTGGAACTGATTAAAGCTCATCATCCAGAGTTGAAGGTCTAGCCTTCCTGCTTCCTGATCGGTCCCTGACAGAAAATGTTGGACAATTTAGAAACCAGAAATGGGGCGCTTACTTTTATACACCCTGATACGTTTCTGCAGAAAGAATGGGAGCGATTAACACCTGAAATTCTTCATCACTTGATCACGCCGGTTTAAGGCGCTGTTACTTTAATCGGTTCTTCCCCAGCCAGTCCAGGATTCATCTTCATTTGCAGTTCCTTCCCGTGTTTTGGTACAAGCCAGGCATTGCGCTCAAGCGATTTGATTGGCAGCAAACTGCATTTGTTGATTGGTCCATTGGTTCAACAACATCTCAACCCATCTGTCACCATACAGTTACTGAGATGGCGAGCTGCAAGTCGATCATTCAGTGGTCAAACTTGAAGTCCAAAGCTTTTTATCAATTGTGGTGGGAGAGCATCAACTGGACAAGACAAACAAATATTTTGGAGAAACTGGCTGCCCACAGGTACACGCACAAAATAACATCATCAGAGTGTCAAATCATGGTGAAGTGGGAAAAAAACTTCAGTGTTCCAGCTATTTACTAAATGTATTTACAGGAACTAAATAATGAAATAATTATGAAAACCAGGATATACTTGGTATGTACTACCTACTTTAAAATTAAGGCATAATAAGAATCACAGCATTGCTCAAAGTGTAACTAGACAAATGTTGAAATATTTCAGTAAAGTGGGCGGAGCCAAGATACACGGAGGGGCGTGGCCAAGTGTGGGGCTGAGCGGAGAGGGAAAGTGAGGCTGTGGCTGTTGCTAAGTTTTGCACTTTCCAGACCTCTCTAATGAAAAACCAACCAATGGCAGTGACGAAGCTGTATCGCTGCAACTAATAGGGAAATCCAGCTGCCTAAGAACCGTTCCACCTAAGGAGGCCAGCAGTGAGACGGGTTTAGGCAAAATAATACTGAACAACAGAAAAATTATATGAAATGTCAAAATCACATAGAAACATAAAGATAAAATCCTGAATATCCTATTAATACAGTTTATCAGCAAAAAAAGTTGATTTGGTTGTTAGTTGCTCTTTGTTTATTAAAGTTTCATATTTTTCTTATTATTATTATCTGAGCCTTTTAAGAGGTTCTGTTCTGGAAAACCTTAAGTGTTTTATGACTATTTCTCCATCTCCCCTCCACAGTTTCTGTCATTCTGTGAGAATGTAGGTCACTTTCACCTTCTGAGACCTGATGCTGGGCTCCAGTGATTGTTATTGCCTTCCTGAACCAGCCACCCCCACCGGACCCCTCACCCTCTGTCCACTCATCAATAGCAGGCTTGTTGAAGTGTGTGTTGAGGCTCTGTGCTTCAAGGCTCCAGTTCAGATCCTGTTTCAGCCTCATAAACAAGTCATAATAAATGACCACAATGAAAGGAACACAATCTCCCTAATACTCAATTACAGCACTGCAGAGCCTCAGGCGTAATTATATGTGGACACAATTAGCATCTTGTTCTGCTCTGCATGCTGGAGTTCAGCTTGTTCCCTCTTATGCAGAAGGAAACATATTATACAACATATCCCGGTTTTATTTTTCAGTTGAAAGCTGATGATGTGTTGGCAACGTTTTTAAAGAAAGGACAGACTGAGTTGAGTGAAATTATTCTGATTCTTAGGTTTGTTTGCTGAATGAAAATGAAAAGTTTGACTTTTTTCCAGCTTATCAGTTCAGAA
The DNA here is from genome assembly GCF_003331165.1 of Xiphophorus hellerii. Taxonomy (NCBI): domain Eukaryota; kingdom Metazoa; phylum Chordata; class Actinopteri; order Cyprinodontiformes; family Poeciliidae; genus Xiphophorus; species Xiphophorus hellerii. Next base: position 1,980,507 of record NC_045676.1, on the reverse strand, counting down.
TGTTGTTGTATTTTTCCAGTTTGAAATGCTTAAAATGATTTTAGTGAGTATCAGGTCTGGTTTGTGGTCAGGTCACTTTAGCACCTGGATTCTTTTCCTTTCCTTTCGTTATGAAGTGATGTTGCTGTAATCCTGCAAAATATGATCAGAGAGGCGGCAAATGAAGCTGGAAAAAACACACAGAAAACATTATACACAAACAGAATGTGACTGGATGGATGGCGTAGATGGGTGGACAAATGAATGGATGAATGAACAGATGAAATGATGCATGTATCAAATAAATCGTTTAAATAAAACTAGAAAGGCTCTTTTCCTGTTCTCTAACTTCCTTTTGCTGCTTCGCTCCTTCTCAGAGCGATGGGACATAATAAACATTTTCTTCATCTCTGTGTCAGTTCTCATATAGCTAGCGGACAGCTGTATGTTTATGCATTTCTTTTGTCTTATTACTGTACTGTACACATTTGTGCAAAGTAAATGCGGTGAAGTAATTATAAGAGAATACACGTCTGCTTGTCCCTGATAAGAGCGTAATGTCCTGAGCACCCGCTTTTCAAGCACAGGAACATCTGAAAGCTGTTGCCATTGTGTTTTTTCCCAGAGAAACGACGACATTGTCCTAAACAATTCTTTATTTCTCTACAGTCTGTTGGGATGGAGGCAGAAACTAGTGCGCAACATAAAGCAAGTTCTGCTTTAGATTTGCCTTGTTAGAAACAGCAATAATTTGTTCAATTTTACATAGACATAGATTTTTATGGAAATTCTTATGATTTAAAAAGAAAAGATAAAAGTACCTAAGCTTTAGTTATTTACGAACTCGTAGGCATCGGCTGTTATGAAATTGTCTCGGTAACCTTGAGTAAAAAAAGAGCTTTTTGTTGCACTAACTGGATGTGTTTTCCTTCATCCTATAAATGTGAAAACTCGCTCAGAGCTGATACGTTTCACTGTTTCTAGATGAAGTCACAAAAGAAGCTACTGCTGCCATTAACTCTGAACTTTTCTTTAACATAGAGGATACTTCAGTGCTTCTGCTTGTTTTGTGTATCTGCTCTGTCTCTGGCTTCACACTGAGCCAGGTTCTGGTTCTGCTGGTGGGTTTTTTCCTGTTAGAACATAGTTTTCCTCTCCACTGTCGCCATATGCATGAGGATTGTTCTAAAGTCACTGATACAACAAAACGGTGGTCTGCTGTCGCTACGTATTCCTGCAGGAGGAATGAATACTGCCAATAGTGACTCAATAAGCAAGTTCCCACCTGTGTGTTTTAATCTCACTATATGTCCAGATGTTTTGTGAGGTTCTGTTTGGGTTTCAGTTCCCTTTATTTATTGAAGGTCCAATTATAGACAAAATATGCAATTTTTAACAAACATATAGAATCCAATCGAGTTCAAATTAATCAAATCCTAATTGTAATTATGCTGTTGCTTTCAGTGTTTATGTCTTACATGTATATAATTCTTGTACAGCAGTCAGGACATTGTAGTACAAACCCAAACGGTTTAGATACTAAACCGTTTGGGTTTAGAGTATCTTCTCAGAGTGTGTTTTGGGCTTGTACTGTATGTCCCAGCAGATCAGACTCTGGCCTAGTTTCCTTTGCTACCCGGTCTCTGGAGACGTGGCTTGTTACTGTGAGAAGAAAAGAGAGGGAGGCAGGGGAAACGAGAGAAGGACACAATCCGTGGCAACCACTGATTCCCATTTGTAATGTTTGTGAAACCAGCTGGAAATGCTTATGCTGCTGGAAGAGAGAGAGAGAGGAGGGGCTGGAAGGATAAGATTCAGGATCTGGGGTCGTCGGACCGTAGGGAAAACTGGGCAACAGAGTTGAAAACATGTGTCACACACTCACACTTTTCCAGGTTTGTGTGTGTGTGTTCAGGGGGAGGGGATGATAACAGAAAAAGTGAGATTGGACATGGTTATGTTTACTATAAGCTTCTGTTTTTCCTACAAGTCCCAGTCCCACAACATTTCATTTCCACCGGCTCCTGCGCTGCAACAAAGGCTCACGCTGCAGGAGGCTGTTGTTATTTGGCTCCATAAAACATCTCTTCAGAGAGCTGTTGCACACTCAAATATTTATTGGTCTGTATCAGACGCAGAGTGAAATCTGGGTGAAAAGGGAGCCTTTCTTCAGCCCTAACTGTTGGGATTTGTTGAAGGATTTTATTTGTGTCTTGCTGAGGTTTTACACCGTAACTCGTGCCTCTGCTGGTTTAAAACACATGTTGGAGCATTTTATCATGACTTCAGGCTCCTCTTAGAGTTGATTACGTCACCCTGAAGTGGTGAAGATGAGAGATGAAGCGTGTGTGGGCATCATGTGTGGCCTGACCTGCTGGCTCCAGCTTGGTATTCATGACAAGATAATAAGGGAACATTTTTAACACTTTATTCTGTATTTTGAAAAAGACAAGAAAACAAAGAAAAGCAGGTTGAGAAAGCTGCTTGCTGCTGAATTCATGTGATTATGAAGCAGAAAAAGCAGAACATGTTATCCAGCTTCACATGTAGCAAACCCAGTTTAATTTATTAAGTTTATTTTGACCCCATTAGTGAAAAATCAATTCAGTTCAAAGAGAAATTACATGTTGTAACTAAAACTGACAGACAACAGCCCTGCAACCTCTGCAAGGTATCTAAAGAAAAAGATACAATATGCAAATTATGGTTCATAATCTGCTTTTTGTGGCTTATTTGTGCTGAGAAATCAAAGCTTTGCATTTGCTTGGTGGTCAGACTTTGGTCTTATTGGACTATGAGAGTAAACCGGAGTAACCAGAGAAAACTCCTACCTGCACAAGGAGAACAAGTCTTAAAACCAGGTGGTTCAGTTCTGAACAGCCATGTTGGTTTCAAACATGTTTCCTGTTCAGTTTTACTTCATAAGAGTTTCTGGGAAAGTACCTCAAAGCTCAAACCAATCTGTGAAACATTATTGTATTTTATTGCCTTGCTAAACTCTTTAGCAAAGCTGAAACAACAAATGAGTCTATTACACAGTAGAGTATATTTAGCTCAGTAATGGTTCAGTGTGGAAAGACATGACTTGATCCAAAGAAAATCTTTTCCAATCTGACTTTTGTAGTTAGATCATTTGCGCTGACGGCGTCTGGAAGCAAGTTTTGGGTCTGTTTTTATAGGTTACTTCAAATATAGCAGTTTAGGCGGGGTTGGCTGCATTTAGTGGCTGGGCCCACATTCTGGGCCCCACCAAACGTCTGAGCTCTTTGCCTTCTTCTCTGGACATCTGCGAGGCTGGATGCTGGCGCTCCCCTGAAACTGTAAGTTTTTAAGCCTTTTCAGAGTCTAACTCAGGTATTTCTGGATCTGATGTCCGGAACTGCTGTAGTATCAGGAAACAAGCCGAACTTTACATGTGAGATGAATTTTAATGGCTGTTTTAGAGGAGCGTCATGAAACAATCAGAGGTCCAATTTGTTCTGTCATAAGAATTCATGTTTCTCTCTTTGTGTCTGATCATGAAAGGGACTTTTGTTTTCAAGTCCCACTTCCTCAGTGGGAATAGCAGATGCACAAAGTTTCAATTTTTTATTTTTTTTGGTTTCCTATCTGGGACATACCAGACCCTGGAGCATTTCTTTGGATTCTGTTTTCTTCATTTGTGTTTCTCCTGTTTATAAGTCGCTTATTTTGACGTCTTTAAAGAGAAATTTAACTTGAAATCTTCACTGTCTGTCATCAAGGGTTTCTTTTAATGGTTTGATAGAGTTTGATAAGCTTTAAAGACCAACATTTCACCACACAAAAAAAGATATTAATAAAACACATCTCTAACTTTTTGACTCAGAATCTGTGCAGTTAAACCGTCGCTGGAAGGAAAAGCAGCTTTGAATTCTCTGTTGCGTTTTGTCATGTGGATATTTCTGCCAGACGGATGAACATTTGTGAGTCATTTCTGGGTTGAGTTCTGTGCATTTTATCTGCACTTGGTGCTCACGACTTGGCCTCTCTTCAGATCTGCGTCAGATCATCCTGCTTAATATGCAACACGCAATAAAAAATAAAAATCAGTTATCGATATTTAGTGCAGGATGAATCGTGAGCGGCAGCGCCCAGACAGAATTTACGGCCCGTGTGAAGTGGGCTGAGTTTATTTCTGGGTCTGGCAGGGCAGCAGGGGAGAGCTCGATATTTCGGGCCGGGCCAGCCCGAGCATGATGGCTGGCGGTTCTGTTTTCCACTGCGGTTGTCATCACATGCCCATCTGCTTCTGGAGTTTGAATCTTCGCTGCGAGTCCAGATCTTCCAGACGTCTCTAGCGCTTCATCTGAGCATCTGACGGGAATTAAACCCGTTTATGGGCATCAGCTTCACATTTATTACTGGGCTTCCACTGATTTATTTGGTCTGAACTTTTTTCAGAGTGGGAAGATTATCTAAGGACCATTTTTAAAATAAAAGTTTTGCAGGCATACACCAAGCATCTGGAATAGCCTTCCAAACGGCCTGACCCCAGCATTATCCAGAATATGTGGTTTATGGTATTACAGCAGTTTTCAATATAGATGAATTTACCTATTTGGATCCGACTTTAATCATAACAATTATGTCAAAATCCTTAAAATGCAACAGTTTCAAAGCCTCATGAATCAATATATAATCTTAAAAATTCACAAGAAATCTTAACAAAATCAGTGCATCGTTCATAATTTTGATGCTCCTCCTTTAATACGTTTTGTTACTTTTAGATCAGATAAAATGACCAAAGCTGCATCCCAAAATGTAGAATTTCTTTTTTGAAAACCACCTTCGCTTTAGTTGCTCCAACTCATTGTAATAGTTTTAGTAAGATTATAACATGTACTAATTCTAACATATTTACACATTTGGAAAGAAATGGTGATTAACTGAGCAGATTTGAACTTTTTACTGCTGGAGATAAAACAATAGTTTTACTAAGTGTTTGATTGGTTTGTTTGGTTTTAGTGAGATGTGATCATTTATTGAACATTATGTAATTAATTAACCTATTCATAATCTGTTAAATTATAATTGATTACCATCGAACTGTCCGGTACTGCAGGTGGAAAAAGCATTTTTTCTATTACAACCTGGTACTATGCCTCTCTCTTTTCAGAAAGTTAATGACATGTTGAACATTGTCTTCTCAGTAAAAGAAAATAAAAGGTCAAAAGGTCAATGTCTGCAGGAAACCCATCAATTTAAATGAACTCTACCAGTTCTGCTAAAAAAAAGAAGCAAGTAAATCATCACAAAGATTGAACTCTGCACTGACCACTGAATGCAGCACGGTGGTGGCAGCATCAGCCTGTGGGTATGTTTGCCTGCCAGAGGGGCTAGTGGTACAGAAAGTTTATAATTTAATGATAAAACTGACTGCCTTACCTTGTTGTCAGCAGGATGCTAAATAAACTAACCTTCCTTCACAAACTTCCTCTCTGAGGAATCTGACAGCTCCCAGTCTGCAGACGTCTCCTCATAACTGGTTCGTTATTATGTCTGTAAAACGAGTCTCACCTTGTTAATATACAGACGCCACAAAGAAATGTATTGTCTTTGCTTAGTGAGGCTGTTCATGAAATTATTACCCGGCAGTACCCCAGTAGCACACTTCCACGGTAATAAACGGCGGCAGTAATCGCTGTGGTGACTCCCCGCCGTGCTGAGAACCAGCCTGACAGTGGAATGTGACTATCGCAGCTTCCTGATGCCAGGAGTTGTTCTTGCAGGGAAACATGTTGCGGTGGCTCGTTGCCAGCAGCAGCTCAAACCCCCATCCAACAGCAACCAGGCCTTTTTTTAACCTGCAGCGCTTTTGTTTCCGGCTGTTGCCCTTCTTATGTCAACGTCAGGGTCTTCCACCCGATCTCATTCGTCTCGCTCTGCTTAGGAGGCTGTTGGCAGGTACAGAGGGTTGGAGTGATGGAGCGAGATCAGTCAGACGGAGGCGGCCGGCTGGAAAAGGAAGCAGGAGTTCTGACGGGGAAACACACTGGCTTCAGCTGATGGGAGGATGTTATTTAAGAGAAGGTTATCTGCTCAGGCTGAAGCTTTTATTATGAAAAGTAAATCATAATACCATCTTACCATCTCGCTCATTCTTGTTGCTTCAGCTGTATTTTATCTAAAAACTTCCAGAGGAAATCTTGGCTGCCATACAGTATAGCTAATCCATCAAACCTTCCAGCTGTTAGCCCAGTCACTCCCTTCATGATTGATAAAATAAAAGAAGAACCTGATAAGTAATGTAAAAAAACTGTTGGCTTACTGGTTGCTATGGTGATTCCTATATTTGCTGGGTAGCTCTTGGGCAGCACAAATAAGCGGATGTCCGAATGTAGAGTCTGCAGACCTCTATGTTATAGGGAATGTGTCGGTTAAGAAGATACTAACTCTTTTATTTGTTTTATTTGCAAAATAAATAAAACTGCCTGCCAGCTGGTGGAAGGATGTTTCAAATTTGATTACAGTTAGAAAGTGTCAAAACTCTCAAGTTTTTTGTAAAGGTTATCTTTTTATAAATCTCCAAAGAACCAGAACCATAGCATTCACAGGGACCAAACACAATGACTTCTGTTTTCTGTTCTATTAAATTAGGAAAGTTTAAGTGTTACCATCCCCCAAACAATCTAATTAAACCCCTGCAGGAGTCATTGGTTTATGATTAAATGGCACATAACTCCGTGAATCATCTGCATAAGTGAAGATGCCAGGTTTTTTAAAGATGGAGCCCAAAGATTAAGAACAGCACTGGATCAAGAGTAGACCCCTGGGGGACCCCACTTTGAAGCGAAGTTTTTGAGGAAGATGTTTATGAGGAAGATGTATCCAAGATGGCAGAAAAGCTGAAAATAAACCTTTCCAGTGCAGTGAGACAAAAACACTATGATCACTGAGAGCTAATATTCATAATATGGCAGAATTAGTAAAACACATGGAAGGTATCAAAATGCAAATTCAGTCAAATAAACGGCAAAGTTCTGCGCCCTGTTTGCCTTTAAATTATATTTCTAATAAAAAAAAATAAATAAATAACATATATATATATATATATATATATATATATATATATATATATATATATATATATATATATATATATATATTAGCTGCAGAGCTCATAGGTTTCTTTTAACAAAATCTTACTTTATTGATCTAAGGGAAATATTTACACTTTATTAACTGTTAACAAAATACATAGCACATTATTTGTGACAGGTAGATTTTTTTCTTTTACGGATCTTTGCTAACTACTGAATTATCACCAAACCACTAAGAATTTTCAGTATTTCAGTTTGGCTGTGGGTTTTTCTATCCAGTAATCAAACAGCAGCAGTTTTAAATTAAACATCAGTTTAATAAGCGGCGCTGGAATCGCTCTCAGGATCCCCGTCGGCATCAAAGCGGCTGTGCAGAACTCCAGATTTTAATTTATAGAAGTCACCGCTTCCTTCCTCAGTTATTTCTTCTGTAAGTGACTGTGCAGCTACATGCAGATCATTATCTACTCATATGAGCCAATTTTCTGTCAGTCAGGCACATTTCAGATGCTCTTTCTTTAAAACTAGAGCTATGCTGTTGCACTTCCTTTGACAAGTTAGACTCATTATTTCTTGGCTTGTATTTGATGAGCAGATGAAGTTAAAGACCTTTTTCAAATATTCCCACTGCAGCTACAGCTCTTATTAGAGCTAAAACCATCCAGATCTCTGACATATTTCAACATTTGCAGGTATCATTTACTATGTTACCAGATTTCCTTTTATTCCAATCATTTGCCAGCAGAAAGTTGCAGCTTAATGTTCTGTGAAAGCTTGAGTGTTTTTGTACATCCCAGTGTGAGAGTGTGAGCTCCCACCTGCTCTTAATGCCTCTGCTGAAAGTGTCCTGGCCCTGGGCTCTGCTACCTGGTTATCTATGTTTTATTAGATTAGAGATGATGGTGGCATCACTTACCTCCTCTTGACGGATAAATGGACTGTATCTCATCTTATCAGGCCTCTCAGGGCTGCTGCAGTTTTTCAGCCAAGGCTGAGCGGGGACGGCAGGTCAGTGTTGTGTTTCACCGTGGAGGCAGTGGCCTTCAACAATATGGAGTTATGAATTTACAAGGATGTGATGTAAATAAAATCTCTTTCCACATGTTAGGACATGTAGGAAAGAGATACAGGATCAAAATGTACATACAGACTCAAATCTATACATAAAAAAATAATATTTAGTCAAATTAAGTCAAACGTCCAGATTGACCACTTTCTTTTGGAAGTCCTCTGGTATTTCTCTGGCTGGATATTTGAAAACCTTTCTTGGTAGAGTGGGTAGAGTTCACTTAAAATTGTTGGTTTCCAATCGTTGACTTGGTTGTTAACGGTAGTTTTTAAATTTTCAGTAGAGTTGGGGTCCGTAGTTACAAACTCTTTGTTTTGCTGTTTTATTCATTCCAAAGCAGGACATGAGTTTGAGCTCAGAGGAACAATGTCCAAGTTTCAACATCCAGTGAAAAAATACAGAGATCTGCTGAGTTTGGTTGAATTTCGAGGATCATGGAATCACAAAGAACTTCAGGGACTGATTATGGAATCAATACTGGAACACTTTTTAGTATTTAACTTCAGTATCTAGCTATTATATAGGACGTATCATCATAGAAATCAGTCTATAATACAAACCAAGAGGAAACAAATCCCATTCCTAATATTTTATGTTGAGATTAGAGTTTTCTGTGAGAACAGGCTGTGCATTTATCCGTAGGACTCTGCAATACGTTAACCGTAGTTTATTGTTTATTTACTAATCCCAACTTCGGATTGGAATCTGTGATATTTTGATAGATTCAGGGACATTTCTGAAATCTTTTCACTCAGAAAATGTCTGTTTGGTTGGAAGCTGGAGCTTTGTTGCTTTAACTGCACTCATGCTACTGTTTTTGTCACAGACGCAATGATTAACGAAACTACGGAGCCCTCTAGGAGACATGGGGGAAAAATTTTTATTTTGCGTTACCTTGCAGTCTGCTTACTGCAATATTTACTGGGACAAGCGAAGGAGAGATTTTGTTTACAGTCACAAGTTAAAATTTCAAACATATACACATAAAAAGAGCCTCAGTGAAAACGTGTTTATTATTAAACTGTGGTGCAAAAAATTAATGAAAATTGATTTATTCACTGCATGTTTATGTCTGTTGGTGTAAGATTGAGATGGAACTGCACGTGATAACGTCCCTTTAAACCATTTAAACCAACATGATAGAGACACAATTAAAACTGTCAGATGACCTCTGACCTATTACTCCATGATAATAACTCCAAATAGTCCAAATAGTTTGGATATATTTCTTTCTTTCTTTCCTACTTACGGAAAGTTTCTGTTTATATCGCAGGTTTGTGGTGCATTTCTATCCAAAGAAAAAGATATAAAACTTCAAGTATTTCACAACGAGATATTAAGATACATGGAAAAACCTCATGAAAGTCTTATATAATACCAGAAAGTACAATGGCCACTGTAAGAAAGGCTTACAGTATTCATTTGTGCCGCATCAATTGATTAGTACATTATTGCGAGAGAACGCAAAAGAAAAAAAAATCCCCCATGTTCCCTAGAGAGCTCCATACTAAACAATTTGTAGAGACCTGGGATTCAGAAAAATCAGTTTTTCTCATGAACAAAGAAAATGAGTTTACATTTGTAAAACATGAGAAATAAAATGCACTTCAATGACCCGTTTCCAGATGTGATACTAAGTTTGGAGCTCCATGTTTTATCTTGGAAATGCCAGTAGAAATAAACACAAACGAATGTTGTGCCTATTTTAAATCTGTGAATCGCTGACGTCCTGCTGTTGCTCTCTTCTCTCGGCAGGTGTATGTCATCAATGTCACCTACTCTGACAACACGTCTCACATCATCTACCGAAGATACAGCAAATTCTTCGACCTGCAGGTAATCCCAATGTTTGCTGTTCCATGGAGGTCGTGACCTCGATTTCTTTGCTTCTCGTCGTGTTGTTTGGATTCTTGTCACTGCCTCGTCGCCTCGATGAATCAGAGTTAGCATCTGGTCAGGGCAGGCAGGATGTTGTATTTTTTATTTCCTCAGCAGACTCCTCTTCCCTTCCCGTCTCATCCCTGGCTTGGCCTCAAAACGTCAGCGAACCGTCAGGCCTTTTTTCTTACAGCACAAGCAAAGGAAAAAGTGGGTTTAATGTAGCGTGCTTTACGGCCGGGCTGCTGTTAAATCCTGTCGCGCAGGCTGCTGATCGGTGGGGTCTTTATTTAGAATCTGGGCTTGTGTAACTGGTTTAAAAGCGTCGGGACTGTTTGTGTTGGAATGAAGTGCTGAAAGCCTCCGCTGTGTCTCTGACTGGCAGCAGGGACCCTGGACTCATTGCAAGCCGATACGGTATGCGTGCTCCTCCTGAGGTCTGCGGGTCAGGAGTAAATATAAAAAGGTTGTAGTGAAAACGTTGTAGGGGGGAACGTCTCAATAGCAGCAGTGTGCTGCTTCTGCAGGAAATGATGTTTCAGTCAGTGAGAGGGAAAGTCCTCTCTGAGAAGTCTCTTTGACAAACCGGAGCCTCCCTCCGCCCCGGCCCTCCCCGCCCCGGCCCGCCCGCCGCAGCTGATTACTCCCAGTGTGGAGTCAAAGACGGAGGAGGAATAACAAAAAGGAGAAGCCATTAGGTTGACTGGATGTATGTGTTCCTCCGGTGCTCAGGCTGCTGAGAGGCGCCTAATGAACCTTAATGCTTCACGGACGAGCGCGGAGAAGATCGGCCTCTCACTCATTTGGCTTCTCAGGACGGAACGGGTCAAAGGTCACCCAGCTCAGTTTGGGATTATCTGAGTCGCCAAACACAGACGGACTCCGGACTTCATGCTGACTGTTTATTGACTTTTGGATTTATTTCAATATGAGAGAAAAATGTTTTTTTTTTTTTCAAAAACAGCAGCTTTTGACTTGTTGAGCAAGTTTTGTTCCAAATGACTGAATTCAAGCACAAAAGTGGAAGAATTGTTCTGAGAACAGCAGTGTCCATATTAATTTACTCCCTTAATGAAAATGTGGAAAATTCCTTAAAATAAATGTGTCTTGATTGAAACAGCAAAAACTTTCCACTTAAACTCTTAGCATTTAATTGGATAACATGTTTTCACTGAGGATGAAATCCAACATTAGGAAATAAATGTTTTGCACAAAACCATCAATGCCACACTTTGTTGGAACCCCGATAAAGTAAATGCAACAGAGTCCAAATGAAACCTGAACTCTGACCCCAAACCCCAGAGGAGTTTAAAGGAGCAGAGAGAAGCAGGAAGTTGAAACCATCTCTTCCATCACAACGGACAGGAGTCATATCCCCAACTCCAACATCTCTCTGCTCAGCTTTCTAATCTTACAGCCAGACAGATTTAAAGAGGAGCAGCAAAAGCAGATGAACTGGATTAGCAGAGCTTGTCAACAACTGATGGTCATCCAGGAAATGTTACTGTGGAATATCATCTCTGCTGCCCAGATATGGAGCCGTTAGCAGGTCATGACACTCATGAGGCGTCATATAACAACAGTCTTCAGTCAGAGGCCTCTTTAGGTCTGTTGCAAGATTGACTGCTACTGAATGTCCTGCAGCATCACAATCCACAATAACTCTGAAAAAACTGAATATGAGTCACAACGTTTAATTTCACCTTAGAATAAATAACGTATTAAAGGCCTGTATTAAAAATTGGGAAAACAAGAGAACATACATTCTATTTTCAGGTTATTATATTTGTTATAGATCGTTTTCATATTTTTTTAAACTGACCTGCATTGAAATCTAAAACACTGAATTATTCTACATTGAATCTGAAGCTTATAAAATCTTTATTCTACTTTTGAAAAACACAGAATTGTTACATTCAGTTAGCCTAAATGTTCAAATTATCATTTAGAGACTGGTCAAAGCTGGAATGAATTTCTCTACAATAATATTTATTAGAAAACAGGACATTTTCAGCTTGAAAGTGATTAAAATCTTGTTATGAAATCATCTGAATACATGGCTACACAGCAATTAAAAAAATTCTAAACCAGGTCTCTGGTTCTGGTTCTCTTTCCATTTTTCCCACTAAAACAGCTTCATCGTTTACAGGAAATGAGAATCAAAGGTTCTCATGAAAAGCATGAGCTGGACCCAATAAACCCACTGCTCCCAGTTTACTGGAACATGACTGTGAATGCAACCAGTGAACCAACTCATCATCATCATCATCATCATCTGACTCCTCCATCCTCCTCCATCTGACCTGAGTCACTCCCAGTCCTGGATTCCCAGTTTGACCAATCCAGGTTCTCTCCTCTATATGAACTTACTGGAGCTTCTAACACAAGTTTCCCCAGAAGCGGTGTAATTATTTCAGTTCAGATCAGCAGTTGTTCTCCCAGCCTTTTGAAATGAACTTAAAGGTCATTTCTGGTTACACCGTCGCTGTGATCAAATCACTTTACAGAAAGGTCACGGAGTCACGAATGAACTGTTTGAGTCAAACGTATGTCTGAACTGCAAGTGATGTCTGACTTTAAAGAGACAGAGGTATAAATTTCAAGATGAAATCAAATAGCAAAATCAAATTTCCTTTATGCAATGTTTGATGTAAACAGCGTTTTTATAAACACTGAAGTTACTTGACTCTGCTATAAAATGGTGCAATATCTCTGGAAAATACACAATCTCACCACCTTAATGGTCATTGTTTGGTGAGGAAAAGAGGTTCTTTTCAATTCTGTGAACTGTGAAGCATGGTGGTGGCTGCATCATGATGAGGTGAATTTTATTTTACAAAATGGATAGGCTCATAAGGAAACAATATTATGTGGGAATGTTGAAATCAGCCTGAAAGTTAAAGCCTGGACACAAGCAGGACAGTAATCCTAAACATGCCTCCAAGCGAGTTGCTTTATTAGCGTTTGCATCAACATTTCCTAAATCTCTCATCCTGATCCTGACTGCTGCTGCTGATTATTGAATATACTGAACAGATTCTAAAGCCTGTCCATAGTCAGTTTGCTCTGCAACCCGGTTTCTGCAGCAGACATACGTTTCTGTCCAGCTCAAGATCTTCTCTGCCTGAATCTGACAGAGAGGCGCGTTAGTGAAAAGCTCTGAAGTCCTCCAGCTCGCTCTGAAGCCTGCAGGCAGAAACTTCTCAAGGCTTTTCTTTCTTATTCATGATGTTTTTCCATTTTATCCTCTCTCCTCCTCTTGCGTGTGCAGAGGTTCTGTTTTCTCATTGCTCTGTTGAATGACTGAAGGACAGATACTATCAACAGCCTGTGATGAAAAGAAATATGAAAGCATAAGAAGCAGTACATGCAGTTACTTGTATCAGTTATGTTGTATAACTTGCAACTAAAACCCTTTTCTAAAACGTTTTCTTCTGGCAGTTTTCACCAGCTGTTATTTGAACTGATTGGTTTACCGGAAGCTAGAATTAGACGATTTTTAAACTAGCTGGATTTAGACACCAGGTGTTAAAGGTTCCAGCCTTTTGGTAATCATTAGTAAACACATTATAACTCCCATTATAGCTACAAAGATAAATAGATGCAGTTAAAATATTGAAAATAATTTGTAATATCAAGGAACGTTTAGTTTGAAACCCGTCTGTTTACAACCAGGTTGTCCACAAAAGTTTTGTCCTTTTAACACAATGTTTTCAAAAACCTTTTCCATGTGTGTATCAAAGAAAAACATTACACTTACAACATTTACAAAAAACATGGCATGTAGTGTGCATGCCAGGCCTGTAGGAGGCGGTAGAACTGTGTGAGGCGTGTTTTCATAACGCTTTGCTTCCGGTGCATGTAATGTGTTTTCACTGAGATGATAAATGTTCCAAACAAACAGATTTAGCTTGAACACGACCAAATAACCTGCAGAGGTAACCTGAAGGCAAAGGCCCGCCATTGTTGTTCTGTACGCATCTCCAAATGTTTTTGGTTCGGATGGTTATGATTAGCTTAGAGTTTCTAAAACGTTTCCCTCTTTGTCTGGCCAAAAGGTTGTTGCCATGGATACGAGCAGTCAAAATGGTGCTACCATGGATACAAGAGGCTAAAGCATTATTACTGTGGAAATGTGAGGCCAAAACAATGTTACCATAGAAACAAGGGGCCAAAACCTAACAAAACATTTGCATTGTATTGTCCTGCCGTTGTCATGTCAGCAGGATCTAAACCTGCGCTCACACAACATCAGAGGCCCAAATCGGATTGTTTCACCGCAGACTAAAAGGCCCAGTTCAGATCTTTTTACCCCCCAAAAAAGATAAGATGTCTGCTACTTCTATTTGTTTTTACTAAATCAGATACGTATTTGATTGTCTGAATGACTTTATTGGAATTTTTTGTCATTGATCCGAGACATGCGTCATAATTTTGCACCAGAAGAAGTCAGTCATGGCAAATCTGGACGTAAACAATGTCTGAAAATGATCATTATGAAAGAAGTCTGTGTCAGTGAAGTCCATCATATCCCAACAGCATCACTCCTGGTTCTGACTACACAGCCCAACAGACAGAAGCTGCAGTCAATGCTCCACTAAAGGCTGTTACTATTAGCTGTGTTTTCTTTTTTCTTAGCTTCCTTCTGGATTATCTGCAGATGTCTGATAATGATTTACTTTTTAGTTTATAAATCACTGAATGGTTTATTATCCTTCAGCTTCAATTTCCCAGCAGAATCTCCAACAAAAATACTGAAAGTTTCTGTAGGCGGAGAGGATGTCAACGTTAACTGCATATAAAGTTCAGAGGACGAACATGCTGAGTTCAGCTAAAGATTTTCTCCAGCAATTATAGCTCTTCTTAAGCAGCACTAAGGCTGCTGCTGCATCTTAAAATATACAAAACCAAGAACAACTGCATGCAAGGCTCGAAAATCTTAATCTGGAATAAATCCTTGTGTTTATTAATATCTGCTTGATAAAATCTGTGTATTTTCAGAGGTTTAAACCATCAGGCAGTGGAAAAGCAAACTTCTCTCTTTCCCTGTTTTGCTGCTGATAAAGCAGAATCCAGACCTGAAACTCGTACTCAGCCTCTGCTTATCTGCAGTATTGGTGACGGGGGCAGTTTGAGCGCAGCCGGCGTCCCAGCGCCTCGCCTCTCGCTCTGCAGGTTAATAAACAATGATTGAGTAAACATCAGGCTGGACAGAACATGTCCAGGCTCTAAATGCCACCCGGCTGGTTAGAGGCTGAGATAGAGCCGTTCACAGATAACAGATGGGTGAAGCTGCGGTGGACGTCTCCTCCGCAGCTCTATCCGTCTCTATCCGTCTTCTCTTTGTCTTCATGTCCTCTCTGCTGCACACTCGTTCGCGTCAATGTCTCACAGTTTCTCACTTCGTTTCCTCCTCCCTCGGCTCGCATCCTGTCACCTCCATCTGTCTCCTTTTCGCTTCAGAAACCCTTCACCTTTAACACCAAAACCCCCACCCAACCACCCGTCCACCCCCACCCGGGGTGTTTTCCATGCTAATCGAAACTGACTCATTCGCAGGTCAAGGATTCACTGATGTTCTCCTCCAGGTTTCTCTCAAGCTGCTTTGCATGCTTTCTTTTTTCTTAGTTTGCTAATCTGATTGGAGAATTGCATTTCTGTTGTTTATCCAGTCTGTCTTTTCATTACACTGTGATGCAATCTAACCCGCTGGGTCCTCTTCATCACAGTTGGAGCTTTGCTCTACAGATGCAGGGGGAGCTTTGGGGACTATAAACTGTTGAAGTGCAGTATTGGTTATAATTCAATGAAAATTTGACATTTCCAAACAGTCAGAGTCCATTCCTTCTGCTTTCATAGTAATTAGGGGGGAAAGTAGCAGATGCTAAAGATGATCATCTTCAGGCGTCATCGCCTGAATTTGAGTGACTGAGTTTATTAAATCCATAACAGAAACAGAAAATATGAATTAGGTGTTTTTCCATCTCCTGGTTTGGAGTAAATCAACCAGGCTCCGATGTTAGACATGGATGTAATAAACAGGAAGAGCAAAGCATTATGTTGCTGTTTTCCATCACTGTTCTACATGCTGTTGGACCCTCATTAATTATTTAATGATGAGGACTTCCTGTTTGAACATCTGATGATGAGCATTCTGGCTGTTATGTTGTTTATTTATGCTTTAACCACTGCATGAAAAACTCTAACATGTGCTAAAGGGTTTGTTAGTGAACCATGGGGTGTTGACCGGTCCTGACAGTGACGCCCAGGCAGGACACACAAACAGACAGCGGTGACAGATGTTGAGCGATGCTCTCGATGTCCTGACAGCCGTCACGCATCTGAGGTCTCCCAGACTGTGACAGGAAGCTGTTAGCTGACAACACTGCAAACAGCAGAGGTTTGAGTCGGTAAAAACAGCCTCGCCCCGGTTCCCTCGCTGCTGCAGGGCACCATCACCTGAAAGGCTAATTTTAGTTCCCGTTTCATTCTCTCTCTGCTTTCCTCCATCGTTCTTCCACCTGGGTTGGAAATAACGTTCAGATTTTACAGTGAAATAGACATGAAGAATGAAGTGAAACTGGCCTCCAAGCGGTTTCTGCTTTGCCGTTTCTGCCGGGCCTTGGCACAGGTGAGCGCCTGTTCGCTCTGCCTCTAATTGCACTCTAACTGCTTGTTGGCTGGCCTACTTTGGTAACTAAATGAAAGCAGTGTGAGGGTAAGCCAGCACTGTTCGTTTTTGGTTTCCCGCTCTGGAAGCCGAAAGCATTGCCAGTTCGCTCTGTCAGATTTTTGCCAAGCCGCTAGAGTGGAAAAGTGCCTGAAAATGTCAGAGGAACATTTATCGTCTCTCTCTGGAAACAGAATAAACGCTGGACTTGATTCAAAGCTTGATAAGTGATGAAATGACTGGGCAACCATGATGTCTCATTGCATCATCTATTAGAATCAGAATAAAATGCAATTTCTGCACAAAAGACAAGAAATGGCAGAAGCATTGGTCCGGTTGGAGGCTCTCCCAAAGCGAATGCTTCAGTTTTGCTCCGATGTGTTTGTGTCGGTGAAGCGTTGACTAACTCTGCTGACCTCTGCAGAGGCGAGGATTGTTTCAGACACTTCACATTCTGATTTTTAAAATCTCAGTTTGATAATAGGCAGAGGAGAAATCTCATTATCTGAGAATGATTTTGTGCAAAAAATGTAACAAACATGATTTCTATCCTAACCTGTTTAAAAGGAAAACGTAATTGGTTCCCTTTAAGTTACAACTCAACGACAGGAGTTTTGCTGCCTTCAATATTGTTCTAGATTATTGCTGGCTGGATATTTGAACTCACTTCTTGGCAGAATTGGTTCCGTTCTTTTAAATTGGTTGTTTCCTACGAATTTTAACCAGCTTGGCTTTGTGTTTGGAGTCCTGATGGAAACTCTGTCCAAGATTTATTCACGTTAATCCATCTCAAACTTACGGAAAAACTTACTTTATCTGTAAGTTTGAGGTGAAACCATAGAATTTGGAGGAAGTCCTCTTGTTTCATCTTCCCACTCACTTTTGAACGTGAAAATATTGATTTTGACGGCGGGAACATTTTTCTCAGGCCATGTGACACAAACGAGGTTTAATCTCAACAGTCTGCAGGGATTGTTGAGGTTAAACTGTCCCTGCAGACTGTTTAATGATGCTGCCGCTTTTAGATCAGGGGTTTCCAAACTTTTTGTCAAGTGGGCCAAAGTCATCAGTTCACAAGCATTCACAGTAAAATATAATTTTTAAGAACTGAATTAACCAAAATGTTGTGATTTTTTTTTTACCTACTTAACAATAAACTAAGAAAGAACTATTTTCATCCCGTACTCAGATTTATTTGAAACAGGATCGCAGATCCAAAACCTCAAATAGTTTTTGTATGTTTTCCTAGTTAAATGAAAGCCATCAAGTTTGTTTCATATTTTGGGCTCTATTGAAGAAAACTGAAAATGCATTTTGTTTGTTCTTAGCAATAAAATCTGAACCTAAGTGAGTCTTCATTTGACAATACTTTTTGTATTTAGACAAGTTATAATATAGCAATATAATGCAGATTTGGGTTCACCAAGGTCCAGCTTAAAGTGTAAAATAAGGAGTATATGTGGCAATAGTTGCCATGACAATACAAGAAAACCAGAAAGCTTAGAAAAGATGATCACTTTGTGTTGCATCAACATGTTTGTTCATAGATTTTTATTTAAAAGTTGTAGTTTTGTCTGAATTTATTTCATATACTCTGAGCGGGCCGCACAGAATCAGTCCAGGGACCTGAAGTGGCCCTCAGGCTCCATTTTGAGCATCCAATTTCTTCCTTTTTCTGAGAACAAACAGGAAAATTGTTCAACCTTCTTAACGGGGCAGTATTGTGTAAAATCAACTTTTTTTTTTTAGCTTTACATCATGCTATAATGTTATTCCATAAACACACCTGGACTTTGATTCTTTCATGATTACGAAATCTTTTTATCTCCATGGCAACCATTCAGCTGTGCACAACTCCTGGGTGGATCTTTGTGATGCAGATCCTCCTCAGAGCTGCAGTTTCCAAGCTCCCGCCTCACAGAGACCCCACCACTCCCCCACTCAGCTCCTTCAGACTAGCCAGCAGCAATTAGCAAGCAGTTGGTGGAACTGCTGAGCTCGTTATAGGGGCTTCTTCTCAGACCAAAGCTGGTAAAAACGTGTCAAAGGGTTAATAGAGGAGCCATGTTGTGATGACCTCCTGAAGGCAGAGTTTCAGAAACAGCAGGAGTTTTTAAAGAGACATAATGAAGTTAAACTATGAAGTAAAATTTCTTGTAAGTCAAATTTGATATATGCAGCATTTCTATAATTACTAATGGTAACATAGTTGCTTGTTGTGCTGCAGAATGGCCCAATGTGGCTGGAAAACACATAATACTGCCCCTTTAAAAAACAAACAAAAATTCTCGTTAATTTCTCGGAGAAAGTCTGAGGTTTCATGGTGAAAATACAGAGTCTTGCTCTGAGCCCACAGCAGAGCAACAGAAGAGCAACTGCAGACAGCCAGAAGTCACCCAACCCCTGCACCTGTTGCCATTCTGAAAACGAGGGCGCCGTGACTCACAATCTGGGGTGCAGCACCGCAGCGTTGACAGATTCAGAAACTGAACTCTCATTCTCCCGACTCGTGTTTCAGCTGCAGGAAAGAATGCAGGATATCAGGAGATCATGTTCCTTCCTGAAATAACGTTCCATCCCTGCGCACGGACTTGTGCAGATCTGGTGCCAGGGTGCCACTGTACATCACCCCATCAACTGTGTGTGAGTCTGGATGGAACAACTCTAAAAGCTATCTTCAGACATCTGTTTAGCAGAGCCTGAAGCCTGCCGGTGCTGAGGCATGCTCAGACTTCACTCACATGCTCTATTTAGGAAAAGAAAAGCTCTTCTTTCTCCTGGAAACAATCTGAAGGATCTAAGATTTAAAGTGAAAGGAAACAAGATGATTTCATCGTGAACAGAAGCCAGATTTGCTCCAGCAGCTAGATGTTTGCTGGAAGACGCAGCAGGAGCAGAGATTTGATCATTTCACGCCCCGAGTAGCGCCAGAAGCAGCGTGCTGTGTGCAGCGTGTTGGGTCTGTTTCTCACCACTCTGAGCTCAGAGATGGTGAGAAAATCACATGCTCGCCTTGTCAGGCCGGTCATGAGTTCCTCCTCAGCTGCACTTCAGCATGTGTTCATCTCCAACCAAAGGCCCCGGAGAAACCCACATGACCCACAGCAGGAAGTGACTTATCGGTCCTCATAAACAGACCGCCATGGCTTCCCCGAGTTCAGGCCAAGCGACTCTCACAGCTCCTTTTATAGATGTGCTATTCATAGCAGAGAGACTTGTTCTTCTGAGTGTTCATACTCCAGGTTTCTGTTGCTAAATTGTGTGGAGGTACTTTTTTCTACTTCTGGGTAAAAAACAAATTTACTTAAAATGTTCTTTAGCTTTACTTTTAGTGAAGTGCCAAAAGTTTTTGGTTTTCAGGGATGTTTCTGTAAATCAGCTCTGATAAATCTGGACTCTCTGGGTCCTTTCAGTCCACAGCCTCTGTTACAGATCACTGCTCCAATCAAAACAAATCGGATGTTTCAGGAGGCGGACCTCTGGACCGCCGGTCAGCTGTGACCAGTCTGCAGAATACCCAAAAAACATACCGGAGTAAGAGCAGCAAACTGCAAAAGTCTTACCAAGTATTTTATATTTCAAATATCTTTGTACACTTGCAATGAGACAAAAAATAACTTTAGAATAACTTTTCAGTAAGATAAAGGAGCTTGTTTTAAGTCAATAATTCTATAATATTGATCAAAATATTAGGTCTGTGGCAAGTTTTCTCATTTTGAGATGGGAAAAATGTCTCCTTAGAAGGGTTAAAAACATCTGCCAGCGGAACCAAAACTTTTTAATCAATATTCAACATTTATAGAGGTAAGACACTGACGGCTCACAAGTACTCAGCACATCCCTCTTCATAAAACATTACAGACGGTTGTGGTATTCCAGTCTTTCAGCTGTAATGTCCTACATTGATTTAGCTAATATTACAAAGCTTTTGGTCAAAATGCTGAATGTTATTAGAATTGATTTTGACCTTTGACCTGCAGGTTTAATGGAGGAAGAGCTTCACCCGACTTTTTGTTGTTGATTTTGTAACTGTAGCTTTACATGTTGTGTTTTCAGCATTAGTTCAACGTGAATTATGAGTTTCTATAGAATATTTTTGCCACTTTTTTATGTTTTCATTTGATTGGTTTAAGCCTGTGTTCCTTAGCTTCTGTTAGCTGCTGTTAGCTTCTGTTAGCTGCTGTTAGCTTCTCTGCGTTTCCATGCAGTGGGTGAACAGTGTTGGTTAAACCTGCCTTCCCCTTCCTGCTCTGTCCATTTAAAAGTGTGCAGATGTTTCCTGTGGGGTTCAGACGTTACAGCGCAGACAGAAAATCGGTTCTATGAATCTGTCGTTAAATATTCAGACAGTGGAAGGAAGGAGGCTGTTTCTGTTTGTTGGCTCCTGTCTCATGATCTCCATCTCTGTTTCAAACACTTTCTGCAGAAGGAAATCAGATAGCGGCATTTATCTAAAATTGTTGCATCAGCGACGTAAAGCTGCTCCCTTGTGCCATAACTGTGCATGTTTTCGATTCACCATTAAACGGTGATGTTTGCGTGGAGGAGATGTTGCAGAGCTTTTCCTGAGTCGTGAGCAGATTGTGAGATTTCCTCAGGGTCTTTGGTCTAAAATCCAGAAAAATATGCAATAAATGTCTTGCTGTGAGCAATTTTGTTTGGAAGAAATCAATGTGTAATACTAATTTGTTGTGCTGATGTTTTGAAGTGCTTTTTATCGGTTTGGTAAATATTTTAACTTTTATTATTGACTCTCATGAATGGATCTGCCGTGTTTAGAAGAGGGAACGGTTTCCTGCGATGTGAACTCCCTGATTGTGTCACAGCTTTGCAGAGAGACTCCAGCGTAAAGCGGACAGCCAAGTAAACATTACATCATCCTAACCTGTCCTCTGACAGGAGAGAGAAGAAAAAACACCGCTATTCTTTTTTTCTACCTGACTCCTAACATTTCCACTGTTGGTCCAGAGCTGCGAAGCTCCATCCAATCACGTCTCTTCACAACTCTTCTTCACGCTCTCCCTGCACTGGTTACCAAGGAGACAGTGAAGTCTGGGAAGTAGAGCAATGCTTTGGCATACACGTCGTTTTTATTATTAATTTTTGTTTCTTTTCTTTTCCTCTCAGCAGTACCATCTGGACTTAAAGTTGTGTTTGTGTTGTTAACAAATGGAAGTAGTAAGCGTGCCGACCGGTTCCAGGCTGTCATCCGATCCACACTGTTCCACCTGTTCTCACCATTTTCTGTCTCACTGATCCAACAATTCCAGGCCGCTCCACTTCTCCTGCCAGGAATCTGTCTTCACCACCAGGAAAGAGTCTCTTCTAAACAATGAGTCAACCTTGATCCAAGTGGGGCGTTTAAGGTTCCTGAAACCTGCATGGGAGAGAGGGAGAGTCAACCAGACTCTGATTTTGGTTCTTGCAGGAGTAAATGAATGAAAATGCTGATTTAGCTGCTGGCTCTCCGTTTGCATCGACATTCCTTTCTGTTGGGAGTGTAGGAAGCAGCAGAGCAGGGCTGCAAACGCAGCATCTTACAGTAAAGAAGCAGAAACCTGCAGCTGCAGACTATTAACCTAGATTGGGACCCCAGTGGCGTCCTTGTGTCCCGTACTGTGTCACAAAGTGTGGCTCTGTGAAGGATGGATCCGAGTGGGAATGGATTTCTGTTTCCAGATATTTCCAAACATCCCAGCGCCTCCAGGCTGTTTGCTCACATGTTAGCTCCCTGGAGTGTTTTACAGCCCACAGCCATCAGATTCAGACACACTGTCATGTTCTCCTTTAGGACTTCCAGCCTCCCACACACACAGGAGGAACTCCGGTTTTAATCCTTCCCCTCTGCTCTCTCTGCTTTATTACAGCAGGTCTGCTGCGCCTTCCTCTCTCCCTTCCCAAACCTTTTCACTTGTTTGACTCTCAAACAAAATTTAGTCTGCTGATCTTTGCTTATTAAATAACAAACTGAACCAGATATTCCCAAAAAATTATACAAACCCTGAAACTCACATCATATTATTTTGTATTTTACTACATTAATTCAGATATGATGCTGAATATCAGGTTCTAATGCATTTGTGCTGCAACTCTGAGACAATTATTCCAAAACTATTCCAAATAGTTTATCATGAAAAATAGTAAAACTTTAATCACAATTTAATTTCAGTTCTATTAAAATACCTCCTACTGGTTTTCAGATGTTTGTTGGGTTCTTGAAAGGATTCACTAGCGGCATGCTAGCATGTAGCATAGTCATTTTGTACTACAGTCCTAACATGGCAGTTCCAAGGCTAGTGCAGATAGTTTTAGCCTTTAATATCTGTTTAAAAACCCTTCAGCATTGTGGCTGAGTCAGACCTAAAACTGTAGTTAAATCTAATTACTCCCACTAGCTACTGAAAGTTGAAGTCTGTGAATCATTTGAAGTCGTAGAAAGCAGAAACTAAATTAATCTTGGACTTTGCAAGTTTGATTTGCAGTCTGAATGTCTAAGAGCGATTTCATCTGCTTCTTAACTTGTAGAAAGTTACTTATTGTTCTAATTGAAAATATGTAGTGCTAGCTGCATGTTTGTGATGTACTGTGACATTTCCAGGAAACAGGCACCGGTATCCCCCCGTCCCTGTAACGTTATCGGTTAAATGAACGATAAAGCTTTCTTGTTTGGATCAAGTTTCACCAAACTTCACCCTGGAGTTCCATGAACAATGAAGACATCATCTAGATGTGCTTTCTACGAAAATCAAAAGTTCAAATTCAAACCTACTTTATTTATCCCCAAGAAAAATGAAATATTGTAACTCATCATCCAAGGATCTTCAAAGAGTCGTTGTGGATGGTGATGCTGTGGAGAGGAAGGATCTCCAGTAGCAGTCAGTCTGAAGAGGCCTCTGACTGAAGACGCTGTTGCTTTAAATCTCTGTCTGGTTAGAAAGTCGGGCAGAGAGACGTTGGAGTTGTTGATGTGATCCTTCCCCATTATGATCGATGGAAGAGATGATTTGAACTTTATCCTTCTCTCTGCATTGTAGACCTGTTCTACATACATTATAAGAAAAAAACAACAACATCTTGTTGCCATGGTTACGCTGTGCAAATATCATTTCAGCTACACAGATTTAAAACCAGAGGGGATACATGTTCTGAAAAGCAATGCATCTACCAAAAAATTATCAAAAGTTGAGAAAAGATCATAAAATGTAAAAAGCAGCTCTAAGTTTGAGATGAGCAGCGCAGTTCTACATTAATGAAATAGAAGAATTGTTTTTAGCTTTGATGCGTCTCTGAAGTGTCTCTCTTATGATATTTGTCCCTTCAGAGTGTTCTCAAGATAAAACATTAAAAAAGTGGTTTTAACTAATGAGCACAAAGAATTTTTCTAAATTTTATTTGCACCTCAGCGATAACAGATGTCATCGCTCTAAGCTACAACTGGAAAAGTTCCCTTTTAGTATCTTTTTAATTCTCAAATCAAGCAAATAAGATCCAGGATATCAGGTATTGATCTTTGGAAGTGCTGCTGGCCATATTTTCAGGGCTTGAAAGAAGCCATGCCCTGTGTTTGTGCTAAGCTAATTGCCTCCTGGCTCCAACATGATATACGAGATTGCGGTCAATATCACGGAATCGATCCTGTTATCTCTCACTCAGAAAAAGGAAGCAAAGGAATCCTAAAATGTTGAATTTTAAATGCCGTTAACACTGATCGGCTTCCTCTCCTCTGTTTCCCAACAGATGCAGCTACTTGACAAGTTCCCAATCGAGGGAGGGCAAAAAGATCCGAAGAAGAGGATCATCCCATTTCTCCCAGGTAATAGCCCGCTCCTATCTCAACCGGCTCCCATATTAAAAATGCATGACTGGCACTCAGGGGACGTCACACTGAGCTGGTTACTGATGCCGGCACAGCGAGTGCTGCTGAGGAGGCAATATCTGTGACTCTCCCTCCCCGCTGCCATGTTTGAGCCTGATGTCTGTCGCATGTTCGGTCTTTGCAGATGTGAATTAACTTTCAGATGATGGTATATTAGAGCCATTGTAGTTAGAAAGTAAACAAGAGTAAATTTGCTCCAAAAAACAAATGTTACTCAGAAATTTTCTAGGAAAAACTTTTGAAAAGTCTAAACATCTGTGAGAACTGAGTCATAGATCATAGATTTCCAAGACAAAATTTAAAAATTTTCTGAGTTTCTATATTTTTTTCTCTCTCCAAAAGTTGAAATTTCCAGGTTTTTCCAGATTTCTGAGATTAATCTAAAAATGTGTTTTTTCTAGAATTTTTTTCAACTTTTGGATCATAGGAATTTTCTAGAAAATTTCTGAGTTATTTGATGGAAATTTACTCCTTTTTTTTCTGTCTGCAATGGCTTTGCTACGCCATTGTAATTTTCATCACATGTATATTTGTGTGTTGATTTTATCCTTGTCACTACATACACACCTGTTTATCTAGCTGGCATTCAGGCTTGTGTCTCCCCAGCGCTGCATTATTAGCCCTGATTTATGGCAAATTCTGCTAAAGAATTTACAGAATAAGGTTCTTATTTCTATTTGCAGCAGATTATTTTTGTAAATGCTTAAATGTTTAAGCCCTGTGGCCGCCCCCGTAGTCTCAGCATCAACAGGAATCACTCCCTGTCTCCTGCCCTCCAGCTGTCGTCCTCCCAGCATCGCTCTCACATTTTCCCACTAACAACAATGATCGAACTTCCACCTCCATCTTCTCCGTCACCGTTCTTGGATACAAACGACACCCGTCCTCTCCGGACATGCAATTCAGGTAAAGCTCGCTGTGCGACACTTAATGGGCTTTCTAATGGGAAAGGATTGAAAGAGCCCATTAGGTTACAGCACTGAAGTGTCTCACTTTAACAACCTTTCTGTTGGACTAATAATCCAGGACGCAGAGGTGCCACTGCTGGCATTCAGGGATTCCTTGGTCTCAATTTGATGATAAAACATGAATAGAAATAGTGACCAGTCTACAAAATGTGTTTGAAACAGTTATTAAATTAAAATTTTCAATTTGGACAGGATTAGTTCATAACTTGCCAGCTCTGTTCAATCTGCATCTCTACAGATGTAACCGGTCCACTGGCCAATAAAACAGATGAAAGACGGAGAAAATCTGGAACTTTTGTATTTTAAAGGCTGGTGTTATGTAAAATCAACTTTTTTGAGTTTTATATTATGTTATAACATTGTTCACTCATCAAAAACATAACTGGAGTGGGCGTGCCGTGGTGGCGTGGGGGATGGCGCGGCCCATGTTTGGGGGTCTTGAGTCCTCGGCGCGGCCGTCGCAGGTTCGACTCCCGGACCCGGCGATGTTTGCCGCGTGTCTTCCCCCCTCTCCTTCCCCCTTTACTGTCAGCCTACTTTCATATAAGGGACACTAGAGCCCACAAAAGACCCCCTGGAGGGGTACAACAAAAAACAACATAACTGGAGTGTTGCTTTGCTCCTCCAGACTAGCGGCAGCAGCATCTAGCAAATTATTTACCAGAAAATACTGATTGCAAATCTGCATCAATCTGCTTGTGACCTTAAGTTCTAAACTTATGAATAGCCCACATAAGAGTTTTCGAGTGGCCTATTAAAAGTTTTAACATTAATCTGTCAGTGCAAAGCTTTAGGATCATTCGGGCCTGTTTGGTCTCTGTGTCTTCCTTGCTCATATTGGTTTTACAGAGCCAGATTTAGAGGACGTCCTCTGGGTTTTATTTGGGTTGTGCTGATAAAATGGAAGATTTGCAGTTTCATCTTATTGTGCTGAATGAAAGGAGCGGCTTCTATTCAAAGTTTCTCCATCCAAACATCCTCAACTTCAGAACTTTGCTGCAATCTGGGTTGTTTTAGTTGTTAACAGACAGAAGAATGCATAACTTACAAATATACTATTAAACTTAAAAACCTACTTTTCTCTTCCAGACCACTTGGATAACCACTGCTACTTGTGCCTCGTGTCTCTCCAAACCAAAAACTGATCTGATCTGAGTGTGATTGTTATTATTGGTTTGTTAAAGTGATTCTTTCGTCCTAATCTTCCTTAGAAGAGATCCACGTATATTAAATACAAAGTTTTGTTTAAAAAAAAAACTTACTTTTTAAATTGTTGATCTGCAAAATACTGACATCTGCTGGTTCATCTGAAAACTACACCAAGTTTTAACTGCCTACGCCGAAAAACAAGCACAAATTTCTTCTTCTTTCTTTGCACGTTCCAGTTTTTTCCTCTCGTCTGTTTCCTTGCTGTTCTTTCCTCTGATTTTTCCTACATAACATCACACTTTTCCTTGTTTATCCTTCCCCTTTCCTCGTGTTTTGATTCTTTGTTTTTGTCCCTTTTCCTTTCCCCTCTCCAGGCAAAATCCTGTTCCGGAGGAGTCATGTGCGAGACGTGGCCATGAAGCGGCTGCGTTTCATCGATGACTACTGCAGGGTAAAGAGTTCTGGCTGTAAACCTCCCTGTTGTTCTGAAACATTCCCGACCTGTGAGGAGTCCAAACACTCCTTTACGTGTCATGAAAAAGTATTTCTACTCCTTGAATTTATTCTCATTATTCACACAAAGCAGTGGAAGGAAATGATGCATGTTTTCCAATATTTGTTGCCAATACCAATCTAAATTGTTAGATTGTTAATGAACTTATATTTAGTCCCCTTTATTATGAAACCCCTAAATAAAAGTGCAAAGCTTTGAACATCTCCCAGAGATAACGGAGAATCTGTAGGAAGAACTGAAATTTCTACTTCTAATCTGACTGAGCTCGAGTGATTTTGCAAAGAGCAATTGGAAAAAATGTCAGTATCTAGAAGCTGGTTGAAACAAATCATGAAAACCATTTATCAATTCGACAGTTATGAACTTCCCAGGGGTGATCTGTCATATAAAACATCTCAATAAAACACACTGCGATTTATAGCTTTAATGTGAAAAACTATAAAAAGGTTTCAGAGGTATGAATTAGGGTTTTGTGATCTGGCCCATGACAAACTTTAAAAATTCAGATTTTGGCTGATGCCATTTTTGTTTGCTAAATATAGCAAACAAAAATGTCTGGATGGTCATATTCTGATCCAAGTTTGATCTGTGCCACTTCTATATGTGAAGCTAATTTGGATGCATACCCAATAGTTTTCAAAGCCTCATGTTGCATTTTGCTCGACTTTTGCGTCACTGATGTGAGACGTGTCATAATAAGGAGCCAGTCACAGTCACTCCAGATGTCGTGTTGTGTTTTTATTTTATTAGCTTCCTTCGTCTTGTTATGATCTTGTGACGATACTGTCAGTTTCTATTGCTGAAAAACTTTAAAATGGATCCTCAGATGGCGGCGTCCATTATTACTGTGCTGCTGTGTGTCGTCTGCGTTCTTCTTCTACGTCGCTTTGGGGTTGTAAACTGTTTACACGGAAGTCTGATTCTGGTCACATTTAATTAGTATGAACGAGTATGCAAAAAAAAAAAAAAATCTGAATTGAGTATCAATACCTCCTATGTGAATGTTGCTTAAGTCTGTAAGTTGGTATCAGTGAGGTGACGGTTGTTGTCCAGCCCTCTGTCATGGCAGAGCAAAGGAGACAGTGGCTGATTTTCAGATCTTTAGGGAGTCAAGATCATTTTTACAAGAGCATGTTGGTTGATCGTGATCTCCCAAAATTAGGAAAATCAGAGTGGATTTATCTCTGTGCACCTCCAGCATGAATACTTCATAAGGGTGCTGACCCAGACCGATCCTGGATCAGGTGGTTCTGAAGCAACAGGACTGACCTTATCGTTCCACCAGTCAAACCTTCAGTTTCTCAAACTCCAGCTGTTTGCAAAGGAAGTTCTGACCCTTCAAGATTTCCTTCCCATAAAAATACACGACTTCAAAGAACTACCCGTTTGTAATTACACACTTCAAGACAGACTTGATTGTCACTTCCTGTCCACACTCTTATTAGATACGTTTTATTTCATGTGTGCAGGATTAGGATCTTTTCCTGCTTCACACCCTCCTCTCCTCCCTTCCTTCCTCTTGGCACAACTCCACACTATCAGAGGGAAATAGCTGCAATACAGCGGCTTTGTTTCCACACACAATTAGGAGGTTGTATTGTTGGCCTGCATTAGCGAAGGTTAGCCAGAGTATCAGCTCATTAATTGGGAGCACAGAAATAAAAGCAGATCCACTCGTAGACGGACTCTTTCTTACCCAAATAACCTGCAGCGGAGTAATTTATCCTGCAGCAGGCTTTCCCTTTCATGCAGCGCTGCAAAGCGTGCCACACTGTTTACTTCCTGCGTCCTGTTCGTGAGGCACAAACAACAGAGAGGAAGAGTAATTACCCAATGTTTTCAAAGGCTTTTGCTCTGGAGAGTATGGGATGCTGGGGTCCAGGCAGCTGTGGATGCTCAGCGTGATGCAGCCTCTTCAGTCACCACCAAAAGACTTCTTCTATAGTATTAGAGGAGATGACTGAAATATGAAGGTAGTTCAGATGACAATTTCAGATATCTAAATTAAAAGCCCGTTCTGTTTCATCTTCACGGTTCGGCTCCTCGTTTGGCGGCTGCGTAACCGAGCTTCAGCTCTGCTTGCAGCCGGTTGGCTGATTAAATATAGATGGATAAGAGACACATGATCCTCTTTGACGGGGTTGAGCTCTGTCTTTGAAGACGGTCTGAGGCAGCAGTTCACTGATCTATATCACAAATCTATGCTGGTCAAAAGTTGTCAGGTTCAGTCAAATAAATCCTTGGTTACAGGAGTTTGTTCACCATGAACAAACTCCTGCACCGTTTTAGTCTCGGTGAAATGGATTTCAGGATGCTGGGAGTAAGAGTGAATGGTGTCCCATCCAGGAAACATCCACATCCCCAGAGTCACCTCAGGGATGTGTGCTCGGCCCTTTTTGTAAATCTTACACATAAATGACTGCAAGAAAGTCCTTAAAAACAGGCACAAATGTGCACAAAACAAACCCTTTGAGCAACCTGTTCCCCCTCTTGCCTGTGGAACCACTGAAGGAAACGGCTCTGAAAAAGACACTGAGTGTAAACTAAATGTAACAAAAATGGAGAGGTGTTAGGTTTTAGTGGTTGTAGGATTTCTCTTTTATGTTTTTTAAAAGACCACCAGATATCTCTCCCTCTAGTGCGACAATGCGCTTTGGTTTTGGTTGTATTTATCCAGAATGCAATCCAGTATAGTCCGCTTCTTACTTCTGGAGTGCATCAGAATTTACTTCAGCCTAACCAAGGCTTAGGTTTGTAGCCTGAACAGAGTTTGGTTTTTTGGTCCGCTTCAGTCTGATTGTGCATTCACACTTCCCCAACCGAACCGGACATTCTAGGTAAATAAGCTAGAATCTGATTAAAGCTGATCAAACAGGGAATGCACACTAACCCAACCTAACTGATTAAACTGCCCAGAATGTTGTTGTTTTTGGGTTATGAGACTAAAGCAGGTTAATGCTGGATCTTTCACACATGTGACTCTAACAGTCGCCTCTCAGCTGCGTCCAGTTTCCCTCTCCTAGCCTTCACGTTTCCCTCTTCTAGCCTTCACGTTTCCCTCTGCTAGCCTTCACGTTTCCCTCTTCTAGCCTTCACGTTTCCCTCTGCTAGCCTTCACGTTTCCCTCTGCTAGCCTTCACGTTTCCCTCTTCTAGCCTTCACGTTTCCCTCTGCTAGCCTTCACGTTTCCCTCTGCTAGCCTTCACGTTTCCCTCTTCTAGCCTTCACGTTTCCCTCTGCTAGCCTTCATGTTTCCTCTGCTAGCCTTCATGTTTCCCTCTGCTAGCCTTCATGTTTCCCTCTGCTAGCCTTCACGTTTCTCTCTGCTAGCCTTCACGTTTCCCTCTGCTAGCCTTCACATTTCCCTCTGCTAGCCCTCATGTTTCCCTCTGCTAGCCTTCATGTTTCCCTCTGCTAGCCCTCATGTTTCCCTCTGCTAGCCTTCATGTTTCCCTCTGCTAGCCCTCATGTTTCCCTCTGCTAGTCTTCATGTTTCCCTCTGCTAGCCTTCATGTTTTCCTTTGTCTTTCCATTTTCAGGCTCTGGTGAGACTTCCTCCTCACATCTCTCAGAGCGAGGAGGTGCTGCACTTCTTCGAGACGAAAGCTGAGGACATCAACCCCCCAGTAGAGTGAGTGTTGCATACACATATACACACACAGCCAAACATAATGATGATGTGTTTCTCATAAACTCACCATGTTACCCTGAACAGCCATGTAACAAAGATCTCCTCTGGACTGCTGTGAGCTCATTACCTCTCTATCTATTCCTGCATTCATATCTATTCCCAGATCAGCTCCTTCTCACGGAGTTTGTGCGTTAAAGCTTTACTCCAGATTATAAAGAGAGGGAAGTTGATGGATGCTAGAATGGGAGGAGGAGACTGGCTTGTTTTGTGGCAGGGGATGGCCCCGTTGGGTAGTTGTTAATTAGAGAACACGCTCTCCCCTCCGATCCCGAAACGCCGGCATCGCACCCTTCATTTGTAATGTGCTTCTGTCTGCGCCGAGATGGATGCACCCGAGGCGATCCAGCCCAGAGCTCTACCTAGACTCCTCTCGTATTTTAATTACTTTCCTCTGTGTTTCTCCTCCTCTGCCTCTCCATGTGACCCCTCTCTGTCAGTGTTTCTCCTGCACTAGATCATCTCTCCACTCCTTTGCTTCTAATTGTCTGAGTCCAACTCGACCTCATAAATTCGAGTATGTCTAATTGTTGAGATGGTTCAAGGTTATAAACACCTTCGCTGAAACAAATACCGTCTCCCAGCATTTTTCGTCTCACCTGTACTGTCTCTCTCAATGCCTCCATTTGATGTTGTTTTTCTTCTTTTTTCAGTAAATACATACTGTACCTTCTTTTATTTCATCTGTATGCCTGTTTTAAAGTGCTATATAAATAAATTTGACATGGCATGACATGACATATTAACATCTGTGAATAGTTTAGCATTAATGAAGCTTCAAAAGAGGAACCTCATGACTGCCTATGGATGATATATTTAAACCTAACTCTTTTATTACATCCAATAAGCAGACATAAATGCTTCTGCTGGATTTTCTTACACAAGTCAAATTAGAATTTAGTTCATTTAAAAAGTTCATTTATTTTAGCAACTTAATTCCCTAAGTGAAACACAGAATAATTACACTGACACCTTTTTTTTCTGGTGTTTATGATGATTTTCTGCTTACAGTAATGACAACATTAGAATATTATGTCTGACCAATAATAAAAACCTTTTTAACACACAAATGAGGGTTTAATGAAATATTAATTTAATGCCTGCTGAAAGATTGTTATCTGCAAAAGATCATTTTAATCTGACAAATGAGCCTCATTGGAAATATATTCTAATTTATGAAATATGACTGCATGTTTACCGTGAACAGAAGATATTCCAATATTTATGGATCAGTGATGGCACCACTTACTAAAATGTTGGTTGTGCTAACCCTAAAGCACTAATTATAACTGAGTTCTGATAACATGGTATTTAGCAGAAGCTAATGCTAATGCTAATGCGCTAGCTTAAATTCAAGTTATGCCTGCTCTTGTAAGACTACAACCTTTGAACAGCAATTTAATTTTGATAACATATAAAACCCTTACACTATATTTGTTTAAATTGTGTCTATCATCTGCCTTTTAGTTTGTTTGTTTATTTTGTATGTTTATTCTTTGGAATAAAGTTATTGGGGAAAAAAAGAGAGAGAACATGAGGAGAGAAAACGTTACTGCTTTGCAGTCAGTCTTCACCACCTTCAAAATAAGAGTTTGAATATAAATGTCTTACTACTTGATGAATTCAAACAGTCGATAACTAAAGCTTAAACACACATGTCAAACTGTAATAGTAAAGTAAATTCATCATTTCAGAATTTATCCGCAAAAATATATTTAGAGGAAGTGAAGTGCACGAAACGTTTTCAAAGTTAGCAAAAGCCTCCACTACCGTGCTTGGCAGGGAGTAATAACTAGTAATAAATTAAACACAGTATTTAATGATAATTATTGACGTCTTTTTGGCTAGGCATTGTGTTGACACACACAGAGCAACAAACTGGGAAATCTCCAGAACTGGTGGGAGTTTTCCCAGTGACTGTGCTGAAGGTCATGATGAGTGTTTCAGGTCTGTGTCTGGTCTGGCCTGTTCTGGACTCTTTTCTTAGGAACAGAACCTTCTGGTACGTTCTACCTGCTGCTGCTGTTTGACTCTGCTTTTTATCCTCAAGTTTTCACCGGTTTTATTGAAACGCGCTCACCACACGCTGTTATGCTCAGGTACAACGGAAATAGTTACAAAGAGAAACTCTGGAACCACTGACTGAAACCACTTTAAAAGATTAAAAGAAAACCTGCCTTCCTGAAAGCAAACTACAATAAAACATTAGTTTACTCAATACTGTGATACATTTTTTCCATCCATTAGTTTTTCCATGCGTTGGCAGCTACTAATCTAGAACTGGAACATGAGGCAAAATCTGAAGCAACGACTCACTGACCTCCGTTTTTCAGGAGCTACAGAAACATTTTAAATCCCTGTGCAGATTTTGTATCGCCAGCTGTGAACCCAATCCCTAATTCAAACACACACTCACAAACTTAGACTTTAAAGAGTAATTCTCATCCTGACTTTTCTTTACGCAGACAGAAAAACATGTGATAAATTTAATAAAGAGGGAAACAGAAGAAAATATATTAAAAGTTCTGCACCAAGAAGAGTTGAATGCAGCTGTTTCAGCAGGTCGTGCTGAGCGGTTTGAAACAGTCAGGCTTGACGGAGAGCTGCCGTTTGGACCAGTTCTGACAAAAATCGATTCAGAACCTTCTCTGGGTTCTCTCATCTTGCCTCAACATAAGAAAAAACACTCAGTGTGGGGGAAGAACTCACTCTGCTCAGTTAATGGTGTGTTAGACGTCATAACCCAAAGCTGTGAGGAGTAAAGTGGATGTGGCTCTTTGGTTCTTTCACCTCAGTGCATCTTCTAAATGAAAATGTATCCGAGGACCGAGGGATGAAAAGATGGAAGGATGAAAAGAGGGAGGGATGAATAGATGGAAGGATGAAAAGAGGAGGGATGAAAAGATGGAAGGATGAAAAGATGGAAGGATGAAAAGAGGAGGGATGGGGGCATTTGGGATGAGATCATCAGATGATTTAATGTCCTGAGTGTGTGTCTGACAGTGTGTGTGTTTGTGTTGTGGTGGAAAGAGATGTGGAGATGGATGGACAGTTTAGCATTATTATTAATCCATCACGGTGTGTGTGTGTGTGGGGGTGTGTGTGTGTGTGATATTTTATCACCGTGTTGATTAAATCTGAGGACTTTTTGGTCATCAAACTTAAACATCGCCTCACGTTCCAGTGGAAAGAAAATCAAACGAACCAGAAAATACAACAGCTGGGGGTGAAATAAAATCTTAACGTTTAAACACTGCTGCCTGGTTCACATGGCATCAGATTTTCATGCTGATTTTTGTCTTGACTTTCCCCTTCTGGCAATCATACAGATGCTGTGATTATCAGGATGCTCTTAAGATAATCATGGGAGATACTCTTTCCCTGGTTGGTGTGCTCAGGGTGATCTAGTCCACTCAAAAAGACATTGGGACTAAAATACAGAATGTTCAACATGCTGGATCGTCTTGGACCGATATCGCACCATGTGTGTCGATCCCCGAGGACAAGCGAATTCAATCTGGTACCAAAATTGTAATATTTGTTATGTTTTCAGCTGCTGCACTTCTATTTCGCACTGAACTGTCAAATGATCCAAACTAATTGAAAAACCTATTTCCCTCCTCGCCTGTGGGGGCGCTGCACCAAAAACTACTGCAGGAAACAAAACCTCAGAAGAAGAAACTAAGCACAACTTCACAAAATGTAAAAAAAAAAAATGGAGTAGCATCAGATTTTAGCGGTTCTCTTTTGCCTGTGTCAGAAGACAAATTGATATTTCTCCTGCTAGCATTAGCTTCTTGCATTTGTTCTGGTTTTATTACCCAGAATGCCTTGCGTTATAGTCCACTACCTGTTTTTGGAGCGGTCTTCGGTCTGCTTGGCGATTACATATGCATTCAAACTGTACCAGACTTCACTGTTTGGACCTGCATCATAGAACTCAGTGTTTTTATCTCCGGCTAAAAGTGGATCTTTCCTTTAGTTGAGCTAAAAGTTGCTTCCAAGGCAGAACCAGTTCTTCTGTGGCCCAGTCCATGGGTAACTGATGCCAGACAAGCACTGAGTCGTGTTTGGTCTGCACCTTCCATCCTCCCATCTTTCTTCTGTTCTGCTCGGAAAGAGGCGACAGTCTCTCTCAACCTTAATGGATGAGCTCTTAGCATCAGTTGCGCTCATGGAGGCCCGGTGAGCGGCACCGTGCTCAGTCGGTTTAAACACTTAAAGCATCAGAGTGAGGAGCAGCGGTCAGCTGAGCCTGCAGCCTCTGAGACATCTAGTTTTTTTATTATTTTTTTTGTGAGTGAGCTTTCATTGATTCGTTTTTCTTTCAGCCACATTTGGAAACGCTCAAATCCAAGTCCGGTTTCTATTTTAACCAACAGAATTGATTCTGCTTGTTGACTGTTTTCGGGTTGTTTCACCTTTTCCCGGCCCAGCCTCCGCTCTGGATGCACTCATTCACCCAGTCTGACTCACTGCTGCTCCCCCGTGATGCTCATTAACTCACCGGGAGTTGTTGAGCCAGGCTCGCTCTGGGAGGGGCCGACCGGGACGGGAGGGAGCGGGCGGTGACTGGGTGAGGTGCGCTTCATCACTTCCTGTAAAATGAGGAAGGAAGGAAGGAAGGAAGAGGGACGGGGTCCACTAGGGACACGGGGAGGTCAAGAACAGCGGCTGAGAGGTCGGGATGACTTCCTGATTTCTCTTAAGCTGGAGAGTCAGAAATTTTTATGGAATGGAATCTGCTGATGAAACTTTGCTATAATTTTCTGCCTGGATGTGTTTGAGAATCTTTTATTTATTTATTTTTATCCACTTTTTCAGTTATCAAAATGAAGGAGAAAAAAGCCTCTTCTTTCTTTTTGTTAGTGTGCATTGTCGACCCCTGTCTGCTGAAGGGGGTACTGCACATGTTGGGGAACATTAGGACTTGTTTCAGTGACATCAGTCTCATGCAATCAGCTGTTTGCCTTTTAAATCCAAGGATCCTTTCAGAAAACACCCAGATCCAATCCTGCTCATCTTATAAAAAAAACATACAACAAAAATAAATAAACAAAAAATGTGATGCAGAAATTATTGCCATTTTTTTGGCATTTCAAAGCATGATGTTTGGGACATTTACCTTGAAGATTCTTCTATTATGACTAAAATGAAACATTTTTGCTTCATTTTTTTGTGCAACAGCAGCAGTGATTTCTTTACAAATGCAAAACATTTAGAAAGTCTCAACAAATGTTGGACTCTTGTGTCATGAAGCTGTAAATGGAAAGATGAGGATATGAAAGGATCTTTAGCTTTTATTGTTTATCATATTTATCCTGTCTTTACTTTATTCAACCTTATCTATGTAGTGGGGTTTTCAAGTGGTGTTAAGTTAAAGCCATAGGAGAATTTTGATTGTTTGATGTCAGCCATTGTGGGTCTTTAAAAATGACACCTCTGTCCTCTGTGGGTCTGCTGTCTGTTTGTTTGGATTTGGATAAAAATAATAATAAAAACTATATTTTTGGTTGCTTTTTGGTGAGAATCAGGGGTGTCCGGACATTACTTTCAGGCTAATCCGCTGTACAACATCTGTCCACATGGTGGCGTGCTTCACAGTCCAGACAGATGAAGCTGCTTTTTCCAGTTCTGCTGCCGGTCCTGTTCCTCTCTGCTCCTGATCAAACACCTCCCATCCTCACATCTTACTCGGATAAATTTCCACTGCATTGAAATTCTCTCCCGCTGTATCCATTTCTTCCTGGACTCCTCCACCCCCATTCCACCTTTTTTCCCACCTTTTTTAGTATCTTCTTCCACTTTTTAAATCATTATCATTTATCAAATGTTGCTTTATTTGTCTCTGTTCATAAAAACATCAACCTAAAAGGAATGATCTGTCCTCTCCACACCATGATGTCGACAGATTCCTTATTAATATATGCATCCTGCATCTTCGCTGTAGAGATGTTATCCGTCACTGCGCCCCCTCACAGCCCTCTGCATGAGCAACAATAGAGTCTGACCTTGGTTTGAGCCTGCAGGAGATCGGAGGAGGCTGCATGATGATCAGATTATTGCAGAGATAAGTCATGAACTCGTGTGATTGGTCAGCTTTTCAGTTCCTTGGAGGCGATGTTTTAAGCAGGAGGTTTACCCCCGGTGATGCGGGGGAGGGCAGGCGAGTGTTTGGGGGTTAATCAGGAATAAGTTGGTGGTAATGTGTTTGTGTATCTGATCTGAGAGAAGCTGTGGGTCATTTTGTGATGTAGACAGAAGAAAAGCTTCTTCTAACCTGCATGCTCACTGCAGATACAAAATGATTTTTAATTGGGAAATGTGTTGTTAGGTCCATGCTATCGCTAATGCCTACACACACACGACGAAGCCTACAGGCTTGACATTTATTCAACATTCATTAACATTGATGCATGAGGCTGTAAAGTTGAGTGGAAGGAAAAGAGGTGCACAAGTAACAGTTTGGGGGAGATTCACAAGGCGTGGACTACAGCTACAGTCACATAAACATAATTAAACATGGTCCACAACTGTCACATTTGTTGTGTGAAGTTCTTAGTGAGGAGAAAAAGGCCCGGTCCGGGGGCAGCTGGAGGTAAGGTGGGGCTACTGGGGAGATTAGGCCGAGACATGACCACTGATGCTGAAACAGAAGGCAAGAGAGACAAAGGGAGGATAAGGCGATAATCAGGAAGTATTTGTTTTTCTCAAGGCTGCTGATGAGGCGGCATTCAATCACAGCAGGTTATGCTGATAAACATTGATCAGCTGTTTTCATCAGCATAAAATCCATTACCTTCCCAGACTAATTTCACAAGCCATATAAAGTGTATAAATCACACAGGTAAATGAAGACTAATGAAACGGTAATGATAGTTGATTTAAAAGGCAGCAGCCTGATCCTGTTACTCTGTGGTTTGAGTGGGAAATGAAGATTATTTGAAAATCCTGATGTTTAAAGTCTGTAGGTACAACAGTAGATTAAATGAAAGCAGTCGGGTTTGCTACAACTGCTCCACCTGAAAAAAGCACACAGCGACAGTAGAGAGGAACACCACCTTTTTAAAAAACGCTTCTAGCAGCAAACATTCATGAAAAAACACCAAATTGTAATTTTTCAGTCAAACATTTCAGCTTACAGTGGAGCCTTGCCACCTGTCAGTTTTTTCTGTGGAATGTGATTCATTTATTCATGGAAATTCACCTATTAGCTAATAGTTTTTATGGAGCATGTCTAAAATATGCAAAGGAAAATGCAGCTTTGGAAGCCGAGCTACCAGTGCTACTTGACATGCTATTGATTAGCGTTTGCAAAGCAGCCAATCCAGAAGCACCATTCAATTTCCTTTCCTGATTGGCTGAACCCCTTAGAGCAGACATAAGGAAGACTGTAGCTCTGTCTGTGGTAGAGCTAAGATGTTTTTATTGTGAATATTAATGAATATTAAGATATATTTGGTATTTGAACAGTTTTAGTAGGGGCCCCAAGTATCCACAACTTTTGACTATTCGCAGATTGTTTGAAGGACCATGAAGGTTTGTAAAAAGGCAATAATCCATCACATATAGAAGTATTTAACTAAATACTTTTTGATTGAATCCAAGTACATTTAACTTCACACCAACATTGTCAGGTGTTTCTACTTTTTTAATCTAAATTTCTGTGTTTGGCCATGAGAAGCTTTTTGTGGATATTAAAACAACTGAGGGAGGGACGTGGAAACTTCATCAAAATCTCATCTGTTTATGTAAAATAAACTGCAAGTCATTGAGTTTTATTCAATACTTAGAAATACATCCACTATTTCATTCTGAAATATTTTAACTACTGACCTTGGTGACCTTGGATTGTGGGTTCAGAGGTCATTTAAAAACTATTGATGGAATAACAGCTGGAAGTTGGACGAGGTTTAAAAGAAAATCAAATTGGAACTAAAAAATGTCTTAATACTCAGGATACCTATCTGTCTTTTTTACCTATTAGCATAAAATACATTCAGTATGCATACAGTATATGTCTTGTTATTTGACTGCTGGTGTATATATTTTTTCTTTGTGCTTCTGAATTGTGTTAAACTATAATCGAGCTGCAGGTCTCTGTAGAGATCTGAGTACAATACGTCTGTTTTTTGTTTTTCCATTACTCTACTCCATTCTTCGGGGATACTCCATCAAATTTCAGTGACATTTGGTCCTGCTGTTTTGGCCAATAATAAAAAAAACTCCCAAAATTAAAAATAGAAAACCTAATTTATCATAGATAAACAAAACGGATGAAGACGTGTCAGAAATCACCCGGGCCGTTTAGCTTACCTTTAGCTGGATAACCTCGTCAGTTTCAATTATTCCTCAACAAACATTCAGTTCCCAGAATGAAGGCCAAATATTTTACTGTCTGCCAAGGTGTCTTTGAGGCTCCGTGTTGAATCAGAATGCTTCTTCTTCTCGTCTGTCCTTTCTGCGTTTCCTCCTTCTCAAACCTGTAGAAGATGCTGGAAAGCGCTGGCAGTCGGAGCTGGTTACTCAGCCCCCCGGGAGGAGTTTGATTTCAGCTTCAGGGATGTGGGTCACTGGCTAAACTCTGGACAATCTGTTTCTCCTCTCGCTTTTCATCCTCCCTCCTTTGTTTTGCTTCTCCTTCCCCTACAGATGCGTTTAGCCTCTATCATATAGATGAAGGACAAAAATTCCACATGCAACTACTGCAGGTTAGGATTAGGGTAAGGGGTTTTGTAAATTTATTTGGGTAATTTGCTGCAGGAGGGACTGGTGCACTACACAAAGAGATGGAATAATGAAGAAAGATGACAGTATGGAAATATTGATGCCATCAGCCAGAAGGTTAAAGGTTGGAGAGAAACAGACAGTGACTCTCAGAATCCCACCAAATTAGTTACCAAGCGGAGAACAAAGTCAACACTTTGGTGTTGCTGTTTTAGGTCTCACTTAATCTAAAGCAGGAAAAATTAGGTATGATTTAATGTAAAAATGATAAAAAAGGACTGTGTCTTTTTGTGGATTACAATCATATAAACAGTGCATATAAATATAAATATATGCACTGTTTATAAATATAAATACTGTACTCAAGTTTAACAGTTTTGAAGAAAGAGTAGTACTGGATGAACAGAAGGTTTCACTGGATTGTTAACATTCCCTGGATCTCTGATATCATCCTTAAACCTAAAACAATCTGAACTTGTAATGAATTGTGGCAGGTTGGGTGAAAAGAGCAACCATCCTGGCAGACGTTCTGCTTATTCTGACAGACTCTTTCCAAAGCATATTTTCCACCCAGATCCAAATGCATCAGAGTCCAGCTTATTGTTCTCTACTTTAAGTTTTCACCCACTAGAAGAAAGTAATATCATTCCTGTTGTTTTACTGTCCAGCCTGTCTCAAGATGGTTTGGATGTGTAAGGTAAAGTTATGCCATGTCCCTCTTCAGTGACAGTGAAGCATATTCTGGTTGCCCGCACACAGAGTTCTTGGTATAAAGAGGTCAAGATAAAGGCTTCATTCATCTGCTGAAGCCAGTCACAGAGAGACGAATGCATCAGATCACAAGGGATCGAGATCGCAGTGACACCATGAATCTGTGTCTGCAGCGGCCTACGCCAGACACAGAGTTGACTGATTTTCCTAACCTACCTGTATCTGTGACAGTGTGTGTGTTTATTAGTCAGAGTCGAGTCATGGAGACACTCGAGGAGAGGGATTCATTAACCTCCCACAGTGAGAGGTCATTAGCTTCCCCACCAACTGCACCGCAGGGAACAGTTTCTGTCCGGTTACCCTCTGCTGCAGAAATCTCTCAGCTCAATTTACTCATCTTCATACCTGACAAGATTAGGTCCCTAATTATTCAGATGAGCCGTGAACAGAGCTGCTTCAATTAGAGAGATCCACTTTGGTAGATTGGAAGGAAAAGGCCTGAATTGCTTGCTGACTTTTAGCTGACCGCAGAGTGCTTCCATCGATTTATGGTACGCATCTTTTATTTTACCACTTATCCAGGGCTGACGTTCTGTGTTTAGTCTCTTCTAAAAGGGACATTGAAGTGTTTTAACCTTTAGCCACTGTCCATGGCTTCCTTACCAGCTGCACACGCCAGTTCAGCTGGCTCCATCTGACACATCAAATTACCCAGTTTAATGTCGGTCATTCAGAGTTTAGATTAAATCAGACTATTTCTATGCCTGTAATGGGATTATGACACAAGTCTGAGCTAAAGTCTCAGTTTGTCCA
This sequence comes from Xiphophorus hellerii, assembly GCF_003331165.1. NCBI lineage: Eukaryota > Metazoa > Chordata > Actinopteri > Cyprinodontiformes > Poeciliidae > Xiphophorus > Xiphophorus hellerii. The sequence continues at coordinate 1,939,404 of NC_045676.1, read as the reverse complement.
GTTATAAGTGAGTTTAATGCAAACCGTGAACCGTGTCCACTCCTGGTTCCTGATGTCAGGATATTATCTAATGTAGCACTGGCTTCAACTCTGAGAACGTGAGGGGAGGAAATGGAACCGCTGCGTCAACAGTCTTCATCCCCTTCAAAATAAGAGCATGCATATAAATACCTATCTACTTGAAAAATTCTTAGTCGATGAACAAATCTTTCACACAGATAACGAACTTTATTCAACTGAAAGTTTACAAAACAACAAAAAATTGACTCCACATTTGCGGATGTTTACCCACAACAATGTCCGATATTATTGCTCTTATGGCAGATAACCTATATTATATTCGGCCACTGTCACATGATCAAACAAACACCACATGGCCCCTTCACAAACACATACACACCCCGTAACAAGATGAAAATGAACATCGGTTGTTTATATCAGCCCATTTATAGTCATTATAGACTCCAATATGTTAAAATGAATAACTTAAATCGTGAATCCCTGATAAAAGTCTAGTTTTTCTGTTTGAAGGTGAAAAACTTTGCTGCTGCTGCTGCAGCATCATTCTGCTGATGTTTACTGAGCTCTTCCAGATACCGCAGCAGAGGTGACATTGGCAGGTTTAACAGAAACAAAGGCTCAACCTACTGAGCAGTGCTTGACAGATTGTCATGCCTGTATTTCTATTTCTATAAATACTATCTCTTGTCCTCATCCAAATTCTCAATTTTTCCATCTTCTTCTATCCCACTGCCTGCGTTGCTCTTGACAGTCGAGGTAGACGAGCCTCACGTACAGCAGCTCTGCGTCAGCCTCTGATCTATAGCTCAGACTTGTGCCATAATCCCATTACAGGCCATTAAGCAAAGCTTCTTAAACTGATCCTCCTTCCTTCGAATGTGGGGAGCGGTTGGTCGCCTTCCCCTCTAACAGGATGGAGGGGGAGCGGAGGGAGGAAGGGGATCGAGATGCTGCTGCTTTAGAGTCACATGACTTATTTGTGTCTGTTGCGGAGAGTACAGGCAGCTGGCCAAAGTCATCCCTCCCTCCTCGACTCCCTTTTTCTCCTTCAAACACATGCATTGCACAACGCACTGCAGCCGAGCCGCAGCGTCAGGATGCACGTGTGTTGACTGAATGTTTTGTTTGGGACAGTAGCGTCCGCTGTCACTAACCATGTCGCTCCTGTGTTGCTTCTCCCTCAGGGACTATGGATCCAAGCGCAAGTCGGGTAAGTCACCTGTTTTTCTTCAATCAAACCTGATGTTTTCTCTGCTTTGCTGCGACGCTGTTTTCCTCCTGGAGGAGCATGGGGCTGCATGACGTGTGAGCTGTCAGTCCGTGTCCGTGTCCGTGTCAGTCTGTGGTTTATTTACAGTCCCACTGCGGGACGCTGACTGGCTGTCGGTTCTGTTGTGGGCTGGGTCCGTAATGCTGCCAGTCTCTTCTGGTCCAAGATTTTATAGCATGGGGTTATTGAGTGCCAAAAGTGTTAAAAACAATATAATAAAGAAATAAATATTATTTGAATGTGTCATAACTAAATTGCCCTATTCATGATTAATAAAATGTCTTAAAAATTTAATGAATACATAATTAGTTTGGAAATCCTTCAAACTGCATTTAAAATTTCTACATTGTATACAATTGTTTTTGTTGTTTTTAAAAGTTGAATAACTTTATTTAAGAAATATATATTTAACATTGTTTAAATATATGTTCAGTTACATATTATTAATGTATTTATTTTAATAAGCGTTGACACATTTAAGTAATTATTGAGTTATTTTTTATTGAATTGAGACACTTTTGGGCCTCCGTACAGGGTGTGGTTTAGGGACGTGTTTGGTTCGGTTCTGTTGTGAGGAAGCATTACTCTTGGATTTGGATCTTGGATCTTGGGAGAAACAGTTTGTTCCCTTTCTGCTGGAGTTCAGCTCACAGCTTTTTATTTGATAATTCAGTGTTTTGCCATTCTGTGTTTGAATTTACAAACAGCTGACCCAGATCTACATTTTTACCAAAGTCTTTCAGTTTTGGGACAACTCACTGTGATTTGCAGCATTATCGCTGTCATGTTTGCTATAAGCCACAAAAGCCAAAACAAGGAAAACAGGCGTCTTGTTTGACTGAAGGACCATTCATCCGTTCCCCACTGAAGGATCTTTTGCACATTAGGCCTCTTAACAATGTCATGGCTCCTAAAGAGTATTAGCCAGAAAGCAGCTGCTTAACAAAAGCTTCTGGACGTCTGGTGGACGATTTCAGTAAATGTGTTTTGGATGTCTGCTTTTAAAAGAGCAGATTATAAAATTATTGATTAGCTAGCTCAGGAAATAATTTGTGTTTAATAAATGACTCGGTTGTCCTCATGTTGTTTGCTTTAAAAACTTTGATATTTTAGGTGCCATCAGGGTTCTGTGATGTGATTGGTTGAAAGCTGCAACATGTTGATTTAGATTTTATCCACTTATAAAATGATTGTAGTCAGAAATGTTTCATTGACCAAACTAAAGACTAAAACATGAATAAGAGGAGGGAGGAAGAGCCTCTACCAGCCTCTTTATTAGGTACAGCTCACTAACGCTGGGTTGGACCCACTTCAGTCTTCAGGATTGTCTTTTTTTTCACAGCATTCAGAAGATTCAACAAGGTGTCAGAAACATTGCTCTGACCTACATGACCATAAAGGGATTGACATGGTCAGCAACAATATCCAGTTTGGCTGTGATGTTGACCCAAATTGTGCCATGAAAGTTTCCCCATACCACGATAAAGCTGCTAGTTCTCAGGTGACTGAATATGTTCAAAACAGACAAGTTGGAGCTACCTAGGTATATTTAGCACTGCTAACTAAAAAGTTAGTTGCACTAACCCTAAAGGCCTAATCATAAACATTAGTTCTGCAAATGCTAAATGCTACACCAACACAGTGTTTACTGGAAGCTAATGCTAAAGCACTAACCTCAATTCAAATAATCTGTTCTTGAAAGACTACAGAAAAATTAATGTAGGGTACATTAAATGTGCTAAACATTTTTAAAGTTAGCAAATTGCTGAACAAAAAAAGTTCTCTACTATTAGTGCTTTAGTGGAAACATGCCCACCACCGTTTATGTCACAAAGACATCTGTCCTTTGTTTGATGTAACAGAGAAATTATGTTGCTGAGAACAACAGAACAACTAAAACGAAAGCTAACCAAAAGTAGTTTACAAAAAAGTTAGCAAAAGCACAACTGTGCTATTAGTGGAAGTTAGCCCATTACTGGATATTATTAATTATAATGATACAGTTTCTTGTTATGTTCTTTGACTAAACTTCAATGGAAATCTTTGATTTATTTTATCCGGAGAAATTATTTTCAGATTTTAATATTGACCTGATACGAACGCTGGTTTAAAATGATGGACTCTAGATGTCAGCTGTGTTTTCCCCACCGGGTCAGGTCCGGGTCCCGTCTTCCTCTGCAGAGTGCAGACGGACCCGTCCTCCCCCATGTGGGAGTCAGATTTGGAGGGATTGGAGGAGGCTGCTGCCTGCGCTGCAGAGGCCACAGGGGCTGATGCTGTCAGACAGGCCCAACTTTGTTTACGTGGCACGGCGGATAAAGTTTCAGGCTCACGTCGGAACGGCCAGTCGTGTTGAGGAAGAACAGGAAGGTGGACCTCGTTTCTCGGTGTGTGTTGGTCTTTTATAAGTGTAGGAGAAACGTCTGGGGGGCAGATGTGTTTACAGACCTGTTAAACTGTCACCGTTCGTTTGGGTCGTGGAGTTGGGTGGCTGCTTGTGGCATCAGAATCCTCTTTGTCAAACCTTCAACATGCACACCTCCCATTAAGAACCCATAAAACCTTTATTATTTAACATAGCATTGCGCCCTTAACTGGAGTAAATGCTATGCAATCACAAAGCAGTGAAGTTGGGACTTTAGCGCCACGTCGCTGGTGTGTTTACGCAGTGGAGACTCAGGCGTGTTCCAGTGAAATATGGAGGAGGTGCTCATTGTGGAACAGACACGGTCTGGGATGGGGTAGAAACTCGGCCTGTGGCGGAAACCCACACCACATTCCCATCCTGGACCTGGAACCATCCATCATGGCTAACGCAACTCTATTTCATCCAGCACTTTCCAACCCAACGTTCTGGATAAAACAGATCAAACTGTTAGCGACAGACTCAGAAAAGAATATTTAAAAACATGTTATAAATTACTGAAATCTGAATTCTTTAAATTAAAATGAAGGAAATGGAATTGGGAGTATTTACATTTTTTAAATTCTAAATATTATAAATGTTACAGGAAAAAGGAGACGCTTGTGAGAAACTGCAAACTGGATATTTTGTGGCTTTATTTAAACAATTTCTAACAATATATATATATTTTTTTAAAAAAGGACAGATTTGTGGAATTCAAAGATTTATCAACTGATTATATGTCTGCAGCTCCTCCAGAGTTACTGTAGGCTAAAGGTTTCCTCCCTGCCTACCTGAGGACATATTTGGATTCCCCGGTAACTGTTGCCAGGGACAGGGACACTTTGGTTTCCGTCTTGGATTTGTTGTCTTCATGGCCTGAACTCATGGTTTGTCAGCTACTGCAGCATTTGCACACAAATTTAATTCCTCTTTCTGACTTTCGTTGCAGATAAATTGCTTCACCTCTTGTTTCTCTTCTAGATAAACTTTTTGTCAATACTCAGATTCTGTTAGCGCTTTGACATTGTCCGTGTCCTTCTTGTGTGAATATTTTCTGTTTGTTTGCTTTTGGCAAATCGATAACTGTTTGCTGTACATCTCAGTCTGTGTGGCAACACCTTATGTCATGCACAAGCCTGACTGAGGCAGCAGGTTTAGCTGATTGGAGCTGATGGGTTTCTGTCAAAGTCATGACGCTCTTCTGTTTCTGCCTCGCTCTGAAGCTGCGCTGCTCAGGATTAACTGCAAGGATTGTTGACAATTTTGCATAAAAACACATGAAAAAAGTGACGCAAAATGAGCTTGCTGCCAGATATTATTTTTGAAAACATTTTCACAGGTTGAACAAATCCTTGAAAAAATCAATCTATTTGTGAAACAATTTAACCTTAAAAATTTTTAAGGTGAAAAACTGAGGAGGAAATGACTAAAATATAGATGTTTTAAACATGATTAAGATAATTGCCAAAATTCTAGAAATCACATTAAAAACTGTCAAGATATTCAGCAGATAGAAAAATCAAATTAAGTTACACTGATGATTTGGGTCAGCAAAGATAATTAATATTTTTAAAACATACCTGATTAACTTTTATACCTCAGAGTGACAGAAAACAACACATCGCCCATTTCTCCTCTACTAATCTGTTTTGTTTTTGTCAAAAAACTTCTTCCTGCTGTGTTTGCAGCATTTAAAGTAACTGATGTGTTAAATAAATGTGTTAATACATTTTTCCCATATTAAAGCAGATTTTCATGTCCATTTAGACATGAACATTTTATGCATTGTTTTATCATCATTAAGCTTCAATAGAACAATCAGTTTCATAAGATATTCTAAAATTTTAAAGTCTGAAGAAGGATTCCCTCTGGAATCATATTTCTGTTTATTTCCCAGGACAAAATGAGAAAAAAACCCAACAAAGTTTAAAAAATAAAATCTAAATTTTCTACTAATAAAACTGGGCAAATCTAATATTTACTGATTAAGGATGAACTTTATATAAAAATAAACAAAAACAAACATAATGTTGGTACACAATTTTAACTCTGATCGATCATTTTTGGTGGCTTTTGTTTAGTGAACATCGTTCAGTTTAGAGAAATATTGACACATTTGGACAAAACTCTTTTTCAGCTCAACAACCATCAAAGAAAACTAATATTTTGAAGATCATACTATGATGACATACGATGTGGAACATGAGGTTTCTTTGGCTAAACTTACAAGTCTGGCTAACAGCAGCTCAAATGCCAAACCTGCTGTGTTTGTGTTAATTAAATGCTTTAATGTGTTTCTAATGTAAAACATTCTTTATTCTAATGAATTTTTAGATTTTAATTGATTAAATGCTACTGACATAAACTGTAGAGTCTTGTTGTCGAGGCTCCACTGGGATATAAGTTACAGCAGAAACAGATTTAGGTTCCATGGAAACAGAGACTTGATGTTACCGTTTGTATTTATCGTCTGTATTTGGGTAAATTTCCACCCAGTAGCAGAACATTTGGGTCACAGCTGCTTCTGCTTGTTAGTGGCTTCATCACAAACCTGTGAAGAATTAAACCTCCTGTGTTTGTGGATGAGGCAGGTTAACAACGGCGACATGAATCAGATGTTGAGCAGAAGCCTGGTGTGTTGAAAGCACGGCTGCAGATCCAGATTTGACCCTTGCTGACCTGGAACCAGCGTGTTTCTGTCTCTCTCTGGAGGATGACGAGTTTGGCTGTCATTGTCTCACATCAACGAAGGAGCTGCTGGCCCAGCAGATTCTGTTGCAACTTCAATTAGGATTTAGTTTTTTAGGAATCATAAGAAATTTTAAAATATATTTCATTTACCTACAATGAAAGATAATCTACTGCTGAAAGCTACAATAAATTCAGTTTGATTTAAAGTAAAAGAGAGACATTCATGCTGTCAATAAATTTTCATTTAAGTCTGAAAAAAAATGCATATAAAAACAAACATGTAAAATAAATTTATTCTGTACAGATCAAATCCTGCAATAATGAAGACTATGTCTTTTATTCTTCTGCTATAACTTTTTAAATGTTGTTTCGCTTAGGATTCTTAAGGCCCTTGTTCATTTATTATATTCTGTTGCAGCCAGAAAAACAAATTTGTCTGTTATTTTTGATAGCCTTGTGCAGCACGTTGTTGTATTTCTTTCACTATTATTTTTCCTCCTGTTCAGACAGGACATTTTGCTTATTTGCATCATGTGATTGCCATGAAAATATCACTGCAAAGTTCAAAACATGCATGTGAGAAATCAATAAAAATGGCCAAATTGACGTCTTTTAAAAAAAAATTTGGACAAAAGAAACTCTAAGATATCGATAGGACTCGATAGGATGTAAGCTATAATGATTTAAAACATAAATAACATGATAAAAATGTTTTCATTTCAAAGAAATAATTTCATATTACCTATAGATCGTACAGTGGACTCCCAGTATCTGTAGAAGTCGAGGACCACAAATACTTGAAGCCTCCTCTAAAACTCTTACACACCAAATATACCTAAATATGAATTCATACGCACTGCCGACGCCATCCTGGCTCTTTGGCAGCAGCTAACATCCATCCTGGATGCCAGGCTATTGTATGTCAACACGCATTGCACTTAAATGTTTCTGCTTCCCATCTACATCTAACATATTTTAGATAAGTTCCATAAAAATATCTGTGAATAGGTTAATCTACAAAATACATGTGTAGAAATGAAGGGGATTTGGTTGAACATCAAGTCTTGTCTGGGGTGCTGTTGATGTATTTCCATTCTGAATAATGAATGTACATTGGGATGAAGACTCTGAAACTCACACTGTTCTACCAAAACAGGATCGGCTATGTCAATTTTTTCCCCTTCAACTTCATAATTTCAATGTACTTATTTTAACCTCTAACGTTGGTATTGCAGTTTCCTGAGCTGCACTTTTTGGACTCTTTTAGATACAATACAAAAACTTTAACCTTCGTACAAATACTAACATAAAATCTCATCCAGCTTGTTTTTCTTCTCATTACTTTAGTGCTTAATTTCTGTCCACATTCAGGAAAAGATGATCATCAGGCAGACGCTCAGAACAACCTGATTTCTGCCTGGTTGACCTGATCTGTACCAAACTCGTACCTCCACCCGGTCCTCCACCTCCTCTGTGTGACTCCTGGTGAAGGAAATTTAATTTCCTGGCTGGCGGCTCCTGTTGTTTGGAAACTGGACCTCCTCTGGCATTCCAGGAGTGATGAGAGAAATGTAGAAAGAGATGCTGGAAAGGTCATGTTGGAACAGTGTGAAAATGGGCGGCGAGGGTTATTGTGGTTAGACGCCCTTCATCCATTCGTCCATCACGCCCTGATGAGTTGGGCCAGACTCTGGATCCAACTCTGATTTATCTCTGCTGACTGTTGCTTCTGTCTTGCTGTGACGCTAAATAATTTCTTTCCTTCTTTCTCTGTTCTTCTGCTCCTCCTTCTCTTTGTCTGCAGTGTGGATGTACGGCTTTACAGACAGCCCGAGGAAAGAGGCCTCAGGTAGCCTTGTGTGTGTGTCTTTGTCAACATGGTCAATATGCATGTGCTGTGAGAGCTGCGTCACGTTTGTTTGTTCCTCTTCACACCTCAGCTCTCTCTGGACATCTGCTTTGCATGTCCCATCTGCTCAGAATCAGCCTCTCTGTCTTCCTGCATGCTGTTCTTCCATCCAGGAGAAACCTGCCTGGTGAGACAGCAGCTGGATGTAGAGCCAGAGCCAGAACGAGGACTGCAGCAGGGATGCATGTAGCATACCAAGAGCTTAGAAATTCAGTCTGTTGCTTTGTCTTTGGTCGCTTCCCTTGATCTCCTGCACGTCTGTATGATTCTGTACAAGAAGTGAAAAGAAAAGTATTTCTCTTTCGGTGTGTTAGAGGGAGTTATCAACCACAGTCAGCCACAAATATCTAAAATCAGCAAATACTTGAGACCCCCGCAAAACACTTAGATCTGCCCATTCTATCACTTCAAACAGCAAATATAACTTAATATTAGTAATGGGACTCTATTATAATTTTTTATCAAGTTAATTGTAGGGACTTTAATTAGTTGGAATTAATCACATTTTAATCAAAAACGTTATATTGACAAAATAAGCAATATTTTCAATTCAAAAACCCCTTTTGCTGCTAAATTATTGAAAAAATAGACATATAAGTTCTACAATAAATATGTTTATTGTTTTCAATCTGTTAATTAGTTTATTCAGTCATCAGATTTGTGAAAAGTGTTATTCTATCCGTTCGACTTTCCAGTGTTTCAGAGACCTTTAATCATTCATGGAGCTTCTGTATAAATGTGGCCTGTTGACGCTGACATTAGCGTTAGCTGCTACATGTTTAGCATTGAGATGCTATTTTAGCTTCGCTGATAGGTTCAGAGCCTTGTGTGTCAGATTTACAGACATGATAGAAATGAACATGTAAAGATTTCATTAAAAACACTTTAAGAAAAAAACTGCAAAAACATCCGTGGATTCTGAACCATGACAACTCAGGGATCCACTGCTGTTCTTTGTTATTGCAAACTGTGACCTTCTACTTTTTTGTTGTTCTAATCTGCAAATTAACACAAAACATTAGTGTGGTTCTGTTTTGTACAACAGTTCCTCATAGAGACGTGGCTGAAATTGTCTCTTTTTGCAAATAGAATCCAATGACACTAAATAAGCATTTTAGCTTCTCTCCAAAAATGGTTAATTTTGAAGTAAAGCTTAAAAGAAATACAAAAAGCATTACTTTAGATACTGGCTTTGCTGTAATTACAAAAATAGTCCCACCATTATGTTTACATGAGCTGCAGTTAGAATATTTATTTTCTATTTTCCATGTTACAAAGCATGTTCCTTGGCACTCATTATGCCACTCTTTCCCTTTTATATGTTGAAACCGTGAAAATATTTATTACTTGGACTACTCCCCTGCCCTGGAAGTGAGTCCTCCTTTCTGCCCATGCTCGCCCTGTTCTGCTCCGACCCTCTGCAGATGAAGCTGCAGCCCAGCTGTGTGTATCCTCATCTGCACACGAGCTAACAGAGGCTTGGCAAACTCCAAGGAGTTCACGTTTAATGTTGCTTATTCCAGATATGTCCTGATCATTAAAACCTGCTGGCATGCATTATTCAGAGTGAAGCTTGTAGTGAAATATTGTTGGGCATCTCAGCTACCCAAGAACAACAAACTTTCATTTCAAGGCTCTAATTAAAGTAATTATTTACAGCTTGGCGGAAACCTTTGCATGCGCCTGTAAATTTACCAAAACGCGGAATGTTAGAAGATTTTATGATTCATGTAAGTTCTCAAAAAGGCATTTTTTATTATTACTGTAACATAAAGCATGTAAACAGTTGGATATGTGCTTCTTTTTATCCTCAGGCTTTAACTTAATTTCCACCAGCTTCGCTGCCTGATCTTTACTTCATCATTTATGTTAAAATTCTTAAAGAAAACATAGAAACTCCCAGCTTCACCCAGTGGGGAAGTAAAGTTATGGGCTGTTCTTATTCCCTGCCAGCTCACTTGACATTTAGAGATGTTTAATTATATTTTAAAGCGCTGTGCATGGGGCTTTTATGTGATTCATCCGCTTTCCCAGGGACACTTAATGCACAACTTTGCTCCAATAATCTGGTCTTTTATTCAAACACTGAACAATAAAGAATTATTGTTTATTTCTCTGTATTATTTTCTGAACACTTTCAAAAAGAAAGAAATCATTTCCGGACAAAAAACAAATGCTAAAAATTCCTTGGAACTCCCTGAAAGTCATTTCCAGCTGACTGGCCAAATTTGTTTGAATAAACTGAAACAAAAAATATTTTAGAAAAAACTGAGAATATAGTGTCAGCTATGCATTTAACTATCTGGTAATAAAACTGTAAACGACAAAACAAAACAGAAAACTTTAAATAAAGTAATCATTTATAAAAGTTGCATAAATTTCCTCTGAAAGATTTTAGAAAAATTCAACCTTCAAATTAAGAAAAGTTCTGCGGTAGTAAAAAGTTAAATTAACAAAAATATTTATTTTTAATCTGTAATGAAATCACCAATGCTAAAATTGCTAACAGCATTAAAAATTAATTTAAATAAATATGAATGAAGCATTTTGTATACTTTGCATTTTTAAATTCTGTGCCCAGGAACATCGGATTAGTAATTTATGAGTTTCCGTTTCCCTGGGGTATGAATGTGACATGACACAGGTCCATTTCCTGCCATTAGGTGGATGAGCTGGATTGTAAAAGAAGCTCTCTGCAGCAAAGCGTGGCGTCTTGGAGTCACAGATTCTCCTTAAATCTATTCAAGCCAGCTGCCTGTTTGGTGGGCATGTCAGGAGCAAAGGGAAAAGCTGTTTCTGTCCTGGATCTCGACTGGAACCGTGTGCTTTGATGAGATTCGGGTTTTTCTCGACTTACACTCTAAGTACGTCTGGCAGGAATAAAAAGATAGGTATGTGGAAAAGCCCCTCTTACCCACTGTTAAGAACAGTGGAGGTTCTGTGATGCTGTGGGCTTGGTTTTTTTCCCCCAAAGATCCTGAAAACCTTGTTGGAGGGCACTAAACTGAAATGAAGTCATCATTTGGGTATTTCAGCAGGATAATGATCCAAAACATATCTTAACACAGAAACAGAAAGATTTCAAGACTTGAATCTGACAGAAACCCTGAGCAGAGCAGCAGGGAGGATAAAACGAAACCCAGAACAGCTGAAGCACAGAAGAATGGTCACGTTACTTTCCTCCCTCTGTTTATGCTTAAACTCTATGACATGTGGTAGAAGATGTCAAAGTGCTGTCCTGCTGGTAAAAAGGGAGTTGTATAAAATATTTACAGCAGTGTCCTTCATCAGTCTTCTTCTTTGGTTTTGGTTCACCAAGTTTGAAAACCTTTCCTGACTCCTAAGTCATGTGTAGCATAGTCTGGAATGCCATCAACTGATAACAGAGTTAATGAATGAAATATGACTGTAACGAACCAGACAAGTGATCTGCAAATCCAAATGAACACAGAGTTCTATACAGGGATTTATTAGAAATGTGCAGCTGGTGAGAGTATGGAAATCTCCACTGACAATACACAGACTCAAACGAGAAGGAACTCGAGATTGATGAGTGATCCTTAATCCGAGAGGAGCTCCGCCAAGGGCTTGTTAGTGTGCAGATCCAAATGACTGAGATCAATTTAGCAACTGAAAAACTCCTCTTGTGCCTTCCCGCACACTGAAGTGCTGAAAACTCTCAGGAGGAAAATCAGGAAGCGGCGGGGAAGGCAGGTGACGTCACAAGACTCTGCTGAGAATCGGAGTCCCAGATTGATCAGATTCAAAACATGGCAGTCAGAAAATCCAATAATGATGAATCCAGGGTTACCTGGGTTTAGATAGGAGATGGGAAAGTTTCATACACAAAAGAAATGAGAGGTCAGAGTGCAGAACCAAGGTCAATTCAAGGGTCTTTAACTCCAATATTTAAGAGGCAGTGAATCAAATCATGAATCAAACATTTAGCAAGAGATAATTGGAGCATTTGATTCAGGTGTGTTGGAGCAGGGATGCATCTAAAGTTGCTCTTGAGGACTGGAGTTGGAGACCCCTGGTGTAGGGCAAAAAGAAAAGGGGGAACCCAAGGCTCATAAACGAGGTCACCGCAGTGAGGACAAGGACGAAATGTTTGGCGTTAAGAATCTGGCAAGGAACTCCTGGCTGGTGGAGCTTACATGGGACAGGTGGAAGAAAACATAAGTTGATGCAGCAGAAAGAGTAGGCGTGGCATGAGCCGAGGTTTTCACATTCTACATAGTTGCTTCAAATTTGAGTTTACGGTTGGAGACAAACACCATAAGGGTGACGGGCAATAGCCGGTATTGTGTTTCAAATATTCATTTTAAATTAATATTTCCCATCCCTTATACATTATAGCCTTAAAGCTTAATGGACAACTTCAGCAGTTTGAGTTTGAACGAGTAAAATAACAGTAGAAAACAACTCTTAAAAGCTGCGGCATGAGAGAGAAGGAAAGTAGGAAAACAAAGTGTCCAAGCTCCATCTAAACACTCTAGCTTTTGGTTTTACACAAACATGGACCCAGCCTCCTTTTCCCCGGGTCTCTCTGCCTTTTCCTTGACACTCATATGTTTCTATTTAAGGCCAGCAGTGCTGACTGCTATGATTGGTGTGTTCACCTCCCCCCGTCCCCCTCAGACTGCCTGTCCAACGGCTGGCTCCCAGAGGCGGTGGAGGGGAGGCTTTTCCTCTCAACCACTGTTGATTTTCCACAGGGAAACTTCACCGTTCTTCCACTCATTCGCTCCCCACTCTTCTCCCGCTCTGTTTATGCTCCTTTTCCTTTTGGATTTGCCGATTTGGTTCACTTATGGATCTTCTGTAGGTGGAAGATGAAGATCCTGCAAACATTTTTCTTTCTGTCCCTGTTTTGGGTCTGACTCCTTCCGATGCTGCTCAGTTGTTGTCTCTGGAACAGCTGTATGGCCAGACATTTGGGACGATGCAGCCGATTTAGGAGGTTGTTTTCCGATTGGACCGGGCGGCGCAGCGGCGGGGAGTTGGGGTCGGCTGATGGCTGCACACCTGGTGCCCTCCAGGGGCGGCGGTGGGGGTTTAGGGTGCAGCAGGCATTCGCGGGGCGCCACGGCCGGCAGGTGGCTGACAGCCTGTTTCTTCCCCTCAGGGATTGACAGCTCAGAGCCCATGGTGCTGGAGCAGTACGTGGCCGTGGCCAACTACGAGAGGCAGGAGAACTCTGAGATCAACCTCAAGGCTGGCGAGACGGTGGATGTGATCGAGAAGAGTGAAAGTGGTGAGTCCATCTGTGTTTTCTTTAAATCTGAATGCTACAACCATCAGAACTTTGCCCATCAACTGTTTTCATGGTTAGGAAATTGTTTTAAAGATGAACGCTGTTTGAGATTTAATGTTTCTTCCTGTTAAACATAGAAGCATAAACACTCATATGAATTTATGCACACTCAGCACCTTCCCAGCCTCTGCTTTTCCTCTCTGCTTTGTTTGGAGGAACCTCATACTCAGACTCTCTTCTGCTTCTCTCTCTCTCAACCTCTGGCTGCGGGGGCTCGGCTCCACCAGGGGGGGCTGTTTGGCTCAGGTCTATAAGTGTGGAGGAAAGACGTGTGAAAGGTGGAAGGCTTTTAAAGTAAACGAGAAGTGCATGTCATATTAGCAACTGGCCCGACTATCATCAATGCTTAATGTGAACTGTAGTTTATTTGCTTTACTTACATCTACATCTCCTGTCACGTTACCAAAAAACTGCCAACATTAACCAGATCCAGTTTGCTTTATGAAAGCTGAAATAAAGTAAGTTTACTGTAGAAGGATCAGCCTTCCTGTTTCCTGTTAAAATCAGCTCCGGGTCAGTTCGCCTTTTCGTTAGCTTGATGAAACGTCCTCATAGGACGAGTAAGTTCACCTTTATCCACAGCATTCTTTTAAATTCCTTGTTGCCAGTTTTGAACTTCCTATAATTTTGTTTGCACTGTTGCTGATTACAGCTAGCTTTTGGTTTTTTCCTTTAATAACAGCTTCCTCTCTGCAGCTTTGTGCTTTATGTAAACGCTAGCGGGACAGGTTTTGGTATAATGCATTAACTGACCACTAAAACATCCCATTTCTGAGACTTCTGACTCAAACTGGTCCAAATGTACTGAAAATTTTCTGATTCTGAACAGCAGGTGATTTTTCAATGCATCTCCGATCACAAAATCATTAGACAGGGGTGTCCAAAGGCAGTCTGGGGGCTAAGTGTCCATTAGACACTTTTAATGAAGGATTTTTGATCAGATCCTTAAGGATGTCCCTGAAATGACTCTTGCTTGTTATGATGTCACCAGAGGCACATGGATGTTGAAACTTGTTCTTGTTCTGCCATGTAGTTCTCTGGGTGACAAACTATTTGAAGTGAGTATTACAGAAACGTTTATCTATCAACTTTAAGATGTTTTGCAGGAAATGGTCTGCTGCAGTGTGACCTCAGGATAAACATGTTTATGACTGTTTGAAGCATCAAATGTTAACTGTAAAGCACTTCAGGAGTATGAGGTGCATCATGAGGAATTTTCCTCTGTGATTCCACTTCCTCATTTCCAGACCTGACCGCATCTGTTCACCAGTCCCGTCTGAAAGCTTTCCACGTTTATCGGAGCTCTTAGAGCAACCAGAGCAACTCCTGAACTTGCCTGGAAGTCTTTTCCAAAAACTGAATTTGTGTGTGTGTTGTCGTCATCTTCTGGGCCAAAGAAGTGGAGCAACGGCATGATGATGATGACATCACTAGGAGGCTGTGCCAAGACAAACACTTCTGAAATCTTGTCAAATATCCCACGACCACCTTCCTGCATGCAGGACTTTGCTGCAGCCTGTGGGACTGTGCAGGCTGACTTTCTGACATCTTGACACTCTGCCTCTTAATTACATTTTATTTTCTCTTAACATCCTTGCCACAACGAGTCAGGAATACCATTCTGCCTTTTAATCCTCTCCAGGACATTCTGCAGGTCGGATCTATTTTTTCCTCAACACATCTTGAAAGCAGATGTTGCATTGCTTCCATATGCTATTATTTATTCCGGTTATTGTTCTCTCATGCAGACTTGATCTAATATATAAGCAGGTTAACTAAAAGGATTGTTGGTGTTTTTGTGCCTGTATGAGACATTATTGGTTCTGCCAATTAGGATTAAGCTCCTGTTGAGAAAATAAAGTGAAAAAGTAAAGAGTAGCTCAGTTCCAGCTTGCAAAGGGAGACATAAAAGGCACTAAAGGTCATTATGAATGAATGGAGAAGGCTGATGTTTGCTGGAACCAGTCTTTAGGGGATGTTTTCCAGATAACTCCTGTTTTTTTCCAAAGGTTTCCACCTCTTAGTGTCCGGACAGACAACTGGAGAAAATCTATCTGCATATGTGACCAGTTAAATATGATTAAAGGAAGGCAGTGACATTCCAGAGATGATAATCAGTGGGCAGTTTGGTTCATCCGGACTTCATTATGAAAGTTTTTAACATCTAAAGTTGTTTGTTTTAGTTGCTAACATTGAAATGGTTTAAATCTAGAATTCCATTTTTATTATGAAGTAAAGTACATATTTATATTTTCAGTTGGGTCAGTTTTATACCCCATTGCTTTCCAAAATAATTCACTGCAGCTTAATAATGTTTGTTAAATGTTAGGTTTTATATTTTGGGTTAAAGTAGACAAATAATGAATTATTCTAGTCAGGCTATATTGGATGCATCTGATGGGAAAATGCTCATTTCAGTCACTGCAAACTTGACTCAATCTTGGAGAAAAAGGCGTTCTCCCTGTCAGTGTTGTTAACCGCAATGATTTGTGAGTTTACAGTTCTGTTTGTTTATGTCATTCTGCAGCAGGTTGGTTTCATGTAAGAAACCAACCCACTACTCAGGCCATGTGATAGAGCACAAAGTTTATTCAGGGAAAATACCACGTCTTGTCCAACTTCATTATCCAAAACAAATGGATTATCCAGAAGTGACTTAATGCTAAAGTTTAACTCGCTGTCCAGCCAGAGGAGCAATTTCTCTGGAATATCTTGAAGCTTATTGCTTCAAAGTTACACATACACTTTGTCACATTTCTAAACAGATCTGACAGTTTTTATGTGGAGTTGTACCTCACACACAGTTCAACCTTCTGCTGGGTTTCCAGATAAAACCAATCTTCTGTTTATGGAAAATCACAGTATTTCTGTTTCTGTGGACGGCAGATATAAATGGCCTGCATGGAAGACAGACATCTCTCAGTAACATGGCTGTGATTGTCAGAGCTGGTAAAGTGCTGTTGCAGGCAGAGTTGGAGCCAAACGGTTTGGCATCGTTTCCCCACCACATCTTTCCCACAGCCCAGGGGATCTGGTGAGACTGGGAGCACTTATTTTCACCAGCTTTGTGGAGCCTTGGCCTCAGTGTGGCAGATCCTCAAGTATGTTCATGAGAAAGCCATGAATATAGATTTTATGGTTTGTTAGAAACTGTGAACGAGACGGCCTTTACCTAATCTTTGTGTTATGTGCTACCTCGTAACATCCTCCTCCAACCTGAAATTGTCCATAAAGACTTTTATGTGCTAAAGTTTCAGGTTAGGCTGCCTCCACTCTGGAAGAAAATGAAGAAAAATCCACCAAAGTCTGGATGATCTTTGCAAGGTCTAGGAAACTTCCTCAAGGGTATATTAGGAGCACACTGAGCTCCTTATCATGAGCAAAAGAGAGTGAACGTTCAGCGAGGATTTAGACCTTGAACTAAATATCTGGAGTGAGTGTAGTTGTGTTTTCCATGATGGCAGCAGTCCTGGATGGTTGGACTTTTTGTTGACAGGACTGGCCATTAAGGTGGTATATAATGTGACAACAACTTTGAAAGAGTGATGCTGGTTGTGACCATGAGCTGAGGTGTAATGTCCCTACCACGTTACTGCATTTCTGCTTTTCATTTAAGTGGCATAGGAAACTACAATGACTTTGGACAGTGGACACAAGGACAGCTGTCCTGCATGTTTCAGTTCTTTCCCTGGTTCAACACATCTTAATCAAATGATGGGTCATCAGCAGAACCTTTGCAGAACTTTCTGACATGCTGTGGAGGTAATCAGACCAAAAGGGAAAACAAACTCCGGTCCATCTAAATCAGGCCAAATGTGTCAGCTGTGAGTCACACTAAGGCTCATTGTCAAATGTAATTTGTAATTTGTTCAGAGGTTTGCAAGATTTTATTTGGTGGACATCAAGATGATAGCCTGTCATTAGGTTTGGAAAATAATGGTTCCGTTTAGAAACTGGTGCTGTGTGTTCTCCAAGCTAATGAAAAACAGAGAAGCTGCTTTGTTCTGATCACTTTAGGACTTCAGATGGGTCCTGTGGTCCAACACAAAGAGACTTCCTGGATCGAAATGCACATGGAACCAGGTCCTGGCATTTTCCAAAGACAAAGTGTTTGCTTCAGTAGTTTTATTTACCAGCAATAAGACCATTTTATTTATACCCTAGAGCAGAGGCAGTACTTCACGAGCAGCAAAACCAGGTAAAGAAAAGAAGGGAAAACATGGTATCTATGTTCAAAACAGTAAATAACTCCAAGGAGTGTTTTCCTGGAAAGAACAGAAACCCAAACTAAAACCCCTACATTTGGCGACTGGGCCTCAAAACTGATGAAAACGTGTTTAAATAAAGCCATGAAGGAGCCCCACAGCAGCAGAAACTCCCACACAGCCTCTCCACACGGAGCCTAAATTCAGCCTTTTAGCGTGACGTTCAGCCGTCTCTGGTTATTGAACCTTCCACCTCCAGCTATCAGCTTTCACTTGTTAGGGCAGCTCAGTGACAGACGTTGTGTGTTTTATAAAGACTTAAATCAGGTAACGTAAGCTTCAAACAGGAAAACAACACTTTCAACAGGGAGTCCCAGCTTGGCTCTGAACCAGCAAACAGCCTCTGACTTCCTAGGAAGCAACAGAAAACGGTTTGCTGCCGCTCACACGTCCCATTTCATCCTCAAGACAAACTTTGAAATTGTTGAAACTTTCACTTCCTGGAGCGGTCGAGAGATTTTCTGCTTTCATTGAGAACAAAGGTGGCCTAATTTCTCCAGGAATGTGGACAGTTTAGAGAAATATTTCAACCAACTCATCATGCTTATATTGAAGCAGAAGACGTGTTTTAGGACAGATGGCAGGACTGGGTTTCTCCAAACTATTAACAACACTCATACAAGTTTATAAATCTAAAGGTGGAAATATGCTGCAAATCTAAAATAGATTTTATATTTTTACTAGTCATCAGTTGCACTCTTGTGGGATAAATGTTGACTGGTTCTGATCTGGAAATATAAAAATCAAAGTCAGTTTAGGTGTGAGAAGCCTTTCTGCACAATAATAAAATAACACTGTGGCTAATTTCACAGCTGGGTTGTGAGCAGCAGTGTTTGCCTTTATCTTCAGTTTATTCTGTGGCTCTTTTCCCTCCAGCTCGCTCTGTAAAGAGAAAAGATGAGCAGGCAGTTTAATGTGCTGCGCTGGAACGTTACATGACGTTCCAGCGCTCGCTGCTCTCCAGGGGATCTGGTCCTTATTAGAAGCCAAGAGGAAGTAAACACAGTGACAGTCACCTTACAAATGGCCCCATCCCTTCGAACATGGTGGCCAGTCTAACTGGAAAATACTGGAGGACTGAAAGGAGACCGTACTGAGTAGTTTTTGGATTGGGAATCAGGATGGAAAACTACAGCTTTGAAGCTCCAGCCAACCATCTGCTGCCTCCCCCCCTTTACCACTGCTTTAATCTCCTTCCCTCTCCTGCTCTCCAGTTCACCTGTGTTGGTTTTTCTGTCCTCACCCAGTGGACAGAACCTGCCTCCGCCGACCCTCTCCCATGAGAACCGGGCCTGGCGGGCGGCGTTAAGCCCTCTCCGCTCAGTTACTGCAGCACCACGTTCACCGTGACCTCCGCTTTGCCTCTGTGACTGGAAGCTGGCAATTATCGCCTGCCGAGACACAGTGTGGAGAGAAACGTCCAATTAGAGTTTTGTACAGCGAGAAATGCCAATTACATTCCCCCTGCTGCCTCGTTCCTGAATATCTGTGCTGTATGTGGGTGACAGTAGGTGTTGCTTCATAACTTCTTGTGTATTTTGCTCATTAGTTGTTGAGCGCCTTATAAATTCCTCAGAACCGTTCATGTCAGACAAACTAAATAGTTAAGGAAAAGAGCATGCCTACCCTTACTATCCAGTTGAAGTGAAAAAATGCTTCCAGTTTAGCATCTTGAAACTAAACTGAAGAAAAGAAAAGACCTAACAGGAAACAAGCGCTGGTGTTCTGGTTCTGCTGAACGGCACGAATTACAGCTCCGGCTGAAGCCGCAAAGCTTTTCTGTGGGATTCCTGAGGAAGCTTTGGGATTTCTCAGCCCGTCGACGAGAGAGGACCCCACCAACCATAACAAGGTGTGATCTCCTCAGCCTGTTTAAACAGCCCTCCGCCCGGCGGCTCTGCAGCGTGACGTTCATTACCTGAACACCTTTTCTTTGTCTTGTTCATTTTTACAGCTGCGGCGGCGGCTGCTGGGCCCACCAGGTGTCGGCCCGAAAGGCTCGCTTTTTTCACAGCACCTCCAGATAGATTGGCATGTTGAACTTTCAGTTCTGTGGAAAAGTATTCCCCTGTTACAACCTTCCTTTGTAAGACTTCCATGTTTCAGATCAGGGTAATTTTAAAGAGGGTATTATGTAAAATTGGCTTTTTTTAGCTTTATATCATGTTATAATGTTTCTCCTTCATCAGAAACAAACCTCATGTGTTGCCTGAATTCTTTCATGCATGTTTGAGAAATCTCCCCTAGCAACCATTCAGGGGTGCCTAAACGCTTCCTCTCACAAAGCGCTGCCTGCTTTCACAAAGGTGTTCCCTCTAGACTAGCAGCAGCAGCAGCAGTTAGCAAACACCTGGTGGACCTCTGTCTGCTGAGCTCATAGTCCAAACTACAGTAAGTAAGACATGATAAAAACATGGAGAACTGGTGCAGCTTTCATACCAAAATTAATGTTCAGTCTCAGACGATGTCTGAATCTGTAGGCCAAGGTTCATGACTCAACACTGAGCAAAAATGACTCAGCGAAGGCCAAAAATGGCCTCCATGAGAAAGTTTTGTTGCCAGAACTGCTGTTGACAAAAAGAGAATGCAAAGACCGTTTTACATTGACCAAAAAACATCTGGATGATCCAAGACTTTTACAGAAACCTTCTGAGGACGAGACAAAAGCAGAACATTTTTTATTCTCTCATTTCTGTGGTAGTTTCTGTCTGTTTGTTTTTAGGATTTAATAAAAGGAATTGAAATATTTATTACTTCCCCATAGTGGGGAAATTCAGGTGTACCGGCAACAAATTAAATTTAAATGAAAGCAGATTCAAACTAAGGTAAAAAAAAAATATATAAAATAAAATAAAAACAGGAAAACAACAATAAGAAAAAGATTTACAAAATAAGTGACTTTATTATTCAGTCACCCTCTTAAGAAAATGCTGAGTCAGGGCTGGTTCGTTAATTTTCAGAATTCCCATAGCAACGAATGTCTCATTGCTTTCTTAAATTTCTGATTCTTAAATTATTTAACTGATTCTTGTTTCTTGTATTAATTGTTTCCTTCAGAATTATTTCTAAAGAATAAGAAAAGGCAAACAGGAAGGTGATTAAAATTGAACTTCCAAAGCAAAACTCACAGATTTTCACAATAAGAGTCCACTTTGGTACTAGCTTTGTTTATTACAAAAGTTAGGTCAGACTTCCTTGCTGCCCATCTCAATATTTTGTTCAATATTTTGGTTTATGTGAATAATTTAAAGAGAATATACCAAAGATTAATCTTCATGGTATAAATGAAGTCGTGCAGCATTATGTGGTTGTATTCCGTATAAATTATGATCCTGCTAATATTGCATGTCAGATGTCCTTTGCAATCATAGTTTTGTGCAGATTAGCATAGTGATGTTTGTGACTTCATATATTGTGTAGCTTAAGGACAGTCAGGTAGATAAGAAACAATCATTATTTTTGCATTTTTACCCCTCAACAGTTTCTGAGACAAAAAGCCCAAACTCAGCCCCGCTGCATGTGTGGGTCTCTGCATATGCTGAGCCAAGTTTTGCTTTGCTTTAATTGCCTCTGAGTAATTTTCCTCCATCTGGCTGCCAATCTTTGGTCCAGATCTCCTCCTACGGGACAGATTTTCTGTGAAAACTGTAATCTGTCAACAAGGCGCTCACACATGAGGATTAGTCCACTTCTCCCAGACCCGGGCCAACCGGTCCGTCGGTCTGATGGTCTATTGGTCCACCAGTCCACCGATCCACCGGTCTGATAGCCCACCAGTCCGCCACGCTGCCAATCAGTGGCCGCGTTTCTGTCTTTCTTCTCACAGCTGCATGCTTGTGTTGTTCTCCCAACATACATCTGCCAACCATTCTGCCTTTGAGCAATCGGTGGCGGCGCTTCTGGTCCTCATTTATCTGCCTTTATCGAATCCACTTTCTCCAGAGCTGGATTTACGGGCGGCCTGGGTCCTGCCTGCGTGTGTGTGTGTGGGTGTGTGTATGTGTGTGTGTGTGTGTGCGTAATACAGAGGCTGTCTGGCTGCTTCTCTTTGTTTATTGCTATTTGTTAGCAGCCAGGTTCATTTGCATACAGTTTCTATTTTTAGTTTTTAAGGAACACGAGTACAATATCTATGACATTAACTTTGTTTAAAGAATCTGCAGTTTTGCTGTCGCCGAGCAGCTTGTTGCGGTTTTATCTGTGCAACAGTTTGACGTGACTTATCAGTGTATTTATCTCTGCAGCAGCCTGCGTTGGTCAGTTGAGATGAAGCAGCTGTGATGCTCAGACTTGCCAGGGTTGATGTCGTTCAGTGGCTTCAGTTCTCCGTCAGTGGGAGGAATAGATCATTCTGCTTCTGACGCAGAGGAGAACGTGCTTTTGTTTCTGCAGAACCTGCATATCTCTCACACAGGTGGCTTCGATTCTTCACATTTTTCTGAAGCTGCATTGAATCAGACTGTAAAAGCCCTAATTTGTTTCATATGAACCAAGCAGTTTTCTCTGCCAGGCAGAGCTTTTATTGCCTGGAGTGATTTGGAAAAAACACTTTCACGGATGGAACCAGTAAGAGCCTGATTATGAAATCAAATTAAATAAATAAAAACATATTAAAATTATTACTTAACTGTACCACAACATTAATAAATGTTTCATTAAATGTTTTAGTAATTTATTTGTTAGACATTTTTTTAAATATGTTATTAAATCATTAAAATGGAGATGCAGATAACACATTGATTTTGATTAATTACATGGATTTGAAACACAAAGTCAAAGGAAATATTGCATTTGTAACATTCAGTTTGTAACTATGGTAACACAACAGTCAAACTATGAAGATTATTATTTGCACTTTTACAAAGTAAACTTATTAGTTCTTTTACATTCAAAAGTTTAAAAAATCTAAAATTGTTTAATTTATCTATCATGAAGCTGTGAAATCAAATTCAATAATATCTCATTCTCAATAAACAGATATTAAAATTCTTCATCAGTGGTTTGTGTTAAAACTCAGTTACATCTGGAGGCCCTGAATGTCTGGGAGCCTCAAGCAGCTAATTAATTCACTGATGCTTTGGTTTGGCACTGAGTGTGTAGAAAACATTGCTCAACATATTAACACAAGAAACTCATATGAATTGTTAAACACAGTGGTGGAGGGTGATGATCTGGGCTTGTTTGCAGCTCTTGCAAGTTTTTCAACTATGAACTCTAACAGAGGACACCTGACCAACAACTGGAGGCCCAAACTGGGTCATCAACAGAACTATTATTCCTAATGAAGCAGCAAGAAAACTGAAATAAAGGTGTCAAAGACCTCATCTTCAGATCTGTAGAATTTAAAATGTAAAAAGTTGCTGTAAATGAACAACATGTTGATTAAGATGTCATAAAGTGACCGTAAAACCTTAATATTCTGACCAAAGTCAGACACACATAGTGTCTCTCATGTGTCTTTTTTCTTCTGCTCTCATTGTCATGGTAATTGCAGGTATCATAGCTAGTTAGTTGGGCTTAAATAAGATGTCTTTTAAGGGAGTTCACTCAGTGGTAATCCCCAACCCAGGGAGTTTGTTGTAACACCTAATGAGGATCATCTAACTGTCAAAGCATCAGAGGAATTTCCTGTAAATTGATCCTGAAACCAGAAGAGTCTGGAGCGTCTCTGCAGACCGGTAAAGCTGTGGCGGCTGTGGGAAGCTGGATGGGAATCTGCAGCTACCGTGCAGCAGCTCGGTTCATCTGAAGGCCCTCGGGTTGAATTAAGCTCTGTTCGCTGTGAGGCACAAGCTATCGGCAGGAAATCCAGGAACGACGGGATTTCAGTGGGATTTTAGGCGTGAGTGAAGGTCAGCTGTCACAGTCTGGGTGGTTTAAGGATCAAACTTTTCCACAAATACTTTTTCCCAGGTCAAACTTTTATTAAGTGTTCCTCTATGGTTGATAGAATCTGCTTTAACTCAATTTCAGTTCATTTACATGACACAATTCACAACAAAGTGAACATAAAACACTTTACAGCCCTTTTAACTTTCATCACAACCCTTTACTGACGCATTTTAAGATCAGAAAACAACTTTGAAGAGCAATCTGATCGTAAAGTTAGTTCATCCTTGAATAACAAACACATGGACTATTTGTCCTGCATTGTTCCAAAACAAGACATTTCTAATTTTGACAATGTTGCGCAGGTTGAAGGAGGACGTCCTAGAAACCCGATTAATGTGGGATCTAGAGGACATCTGCTTTGGGTTTCAAAAACTCAGCTCATGATCGGACTTTTCTGACTGACGGATCCCATAACGTTTCACCCAAACACCAAATTACAAACTGAAAACTGATATTTATGAAACAAAAACTTCTTCTTTTAGTCAGCATTAGTTTTCATTCCCTATCATGCAGTCAGTGATAAAGTCATACTTTCCAAATCTTTCATAAACCCTGTCGATTGCTTTTTAGTGGGTGATAATAAAACAGTTGCTGATTCACTCTCAGCCAAAGGCTTGTAAATACATCCTGTGACCCAACTGTTGGATTCTCTGTTTGACATCCATAGCTTTTATGTTGTCACTTTTGCTGTGCTAACACACAGCATCCGAAAAAAAACAAACCCAAATGGGTGCTTTCAGATTTTACAGAATTGACATTAAAATCTTTTAAGCTTTTATCCAAATACTATAAGAGTGCTATGTAATGATAAAACGATAAATGTATTCCTCAGACTTGTGTTTTACCACTCATTCACATTCATTCACAGTTTCTCAGAGAAAGTCAGAGCAGATGGTTGTCAGATAAAACCATCGTGAGAGAAATCCAGGATCCATGCAGTAAACATCCGGCTCACCCTGAGAAGTTACCAAAAGCCGTGGATTCAGTGGAGCTCCAGGATATTTCCTCATGTTGCTGTAATCTCTGCACAGACAGAAGTGCATATAATTCAGGTCCCTCCTCAGACAGAATCAGCCATCATGTCAGACTGCATGGCAGAAATTGGGAGAATGCATCACACGTGGTTCTGCAGCCAGACGCTGCAGAACCAAACTAATGGAGCCGCATGTCGTCCTGCAGGACTGATGGCTGCGGCTTCCAGCTCCACCCAGAGGATCTGATGACAGCCCTTCATGTGAACATGTTTCTGTTTCAATGATGCAATCCAGCTGACTGACTAACTGATCTAAATGAAGATCTTTTTTGGTTCTTTTGCTTTTTAATGATATCAGGGAATTAAGAAATGGAACTGGTTAAAATATAGATTTAATTGTGCAAATTGTAAATCGTTTGCATATGTTTTGCATATTCAACTTTAAATCAAATTAATACTTTAGATTACAAAAAATAGTATATAACTAATTACATTAGGTATATATCATATTACAATCTTATTTTATTATGAAACAGGACAGAAACTAATCACTGAGCGCCTCGAACAGCTGAATTATTTCATGTTCCTGCTGGAATTATGCATAACAAGTTGTGACAGCTGATGTTATAAACTAAATATTTACTTGTTGGATGGACTACGCAACTAATTCAACATCTAAAACTATGAATTTCTGTTAGTTTGTGACTTTTTTGCAATCTTTCTGCTTTATGTCGAATGTTTGATCAGCTGCTCATCTAATGGAGTTTATTTTACTGTTCGGCAGCAGATTGTGCCACAGCTTCACTTCGCCATTGTTGCTGGTGCATCAGCTCAATGACATCAGAGAGAACTGTTTGTTTCCAAACACTTTGGCAAAATGGCAGCATCATGACATGACCCCACCCTTGGGTGTGGCGTCAGGATCTCCACGGGTCAGAGGAGGCCATGACCATGACTGATGTTAGGATGGAGCATAAAAAACTCTGGATGGATGAAAATTAGAGGTGTAACTGGGTGTCAGTTTGGCAGCTGCCAACCTGGTTAGGATTTTATCCTCGATTAAAATCATCGCAGAGCCTCTAAAACTGGCATTAAAAAGTCTCAGCTACCATGTTTTGTGAATACTGCAGGGTGTATTCAGTCTGAGTGTTTTTAAATCTCTGCTGACTTGTGTGTTACTTCAGCTTCGTGTTCTCTGCAGTGTTTTTCAGAATCTGGTTTCGTAATGAAAAGATGTTTCCAAGTGGGTGAAACCTCCATCTGTCAGGAGTTCTCTAACGCTCTTTGTCAGGCTGGAGTTTGGAAAACCAAAATGTTTCATGCAGTTTTTACCTCCAGCAAACTTCTGTGCTTGAAGTAATGAGCTACAGTGCCTTGAAGAAGTATGCACACCTCTTTAACTAGTTCATCTTTTTTACATGGCAGCACAGGAATGTCAAAAGTAAACATGATCAATTACTGTTTACAAATGAAAAATCTTACAAAATGGCAAGAATCTGTTGATTAATTGGATATTTCAAGTTGAAACAGGACAGAATGGGAAAACATCAAGGGTTCCGGACGGTTTTCCAAGCCACTCTATTGCTGAAAGCTCGTTAGAAATGAAGAGTAATTATTGTTTGGTGTAAATCAAAATGATGTTGTAAAAATGGGATGTTGGTGTCTGTGTGTTTGTACCTCAGGTTGGTGGTTCGTCAGCACGTCGGAGCAGCAGGGCTGGGTCCCAGCCACATACCTGGACTCCCAGAATGGAACCAGAGACGATTCGGATCTGGCCACCTCCAGGACCGGAGAAGGTTTGTTCACAGAAACATTATTACAGTCATAAAACACAAAAACACATAAAAGTCAGTGTGGCTGACTCGCTGTGGGAGAAATGTCTGCAGGGCAGAAGCAGAGATTTCTCAATCGTGATGTTTTTGCTGTGTTTGTTTTCCTCATATAAATCTCAGCCTGAAAACAGTCTTTAAAAGTTAATCTTAAACACACCTCCAGTCACACACTTGGAGCCTTTGAGGCCACAGTCACAGCATTATGGTGAAATGGTACCAGACAGCTGCCAAAGTGGGCTGCAGTACTTTGGCACCACAGAAAATTCCTTCCTGTTCCCCCAGGATCCTACAGCTCTATGCAGGAACCTCGTTGTGCTGTGACCCTTTTCTCACAAATGTTTAGTCTGAATGCTGGGATGAAGTTTTTCATCACTGTGTCACAATACCCCCCAGTTGGGACTTTCAGAGAGAGGGAACTTTACTGAGATGTATAACATGCAAACACACAAATATGCAAACATGTCTGCTGCTCAGAAATCTTAAACTGTATTTAAACAGTTTATTTCCTGCTTTGAAAGAAGGATGGTGCAATAGTTTATTAAGACTTTTGCTGCCTTTGGATTATCTAGAATACCTTTTCTCTCTCACTGCATGCTTCAGAAGATTGTGCAAAACCTCACTTATATTAGCTCTTCTCTTCTTCTCTTTGAATCCCAACTCAATATTCACTAGAGTAAAATCTAAATTTGGAATAGTCGGACACTTTCAAAAAAAACTTTGTCTTTGAGGAAGCTTTAGCCAGGTAAACTTGATGCTTGTTTATCTTCAGCTGTGTTTTCTTAGAGAATGGTTGTGCTGCTGTCAGAGTCTAACAGCTACTGGGAGGAAGGATCTCCTATAATGCTCCTTTGTGCATTTAGGATGCAGCGGTCTTTCACTTTTCTTGTGTAGAAAGGTTTGTAACTTCAGAAAAACCTGTTTCCGTTTTATGAATTTTTATGAATTGTCTGTTGTTGGTTGGTCTTTTTTGAGCTTTTAATTTATATTTATTTATAGCTCTACTTTGGATCCAAGTTCCAGTAATGATCTGATTGACAGAAAAGATGATAATGGAAATTGAAAGTTGATGCAAAGCCTCATCAAATCAGAGCCTAGAATGACGTTGAGCTGAATCGATGCTCTGCTCCATCTTATCCCGGCAGTGCCTCCATTCGTACTGCTCCTCTGTTTGCACACATCGTCACTTCTCATTTCTGATCTTCCTCCCTCACATTACTGTTGCCCCTTACATCTTATTATCTCCATGTGGTCCGTAACCTAATTCTGCTGACGGCCCGGCTCACTGGAGAGAAACCGACAGGCACAGCTCCACTAAAATTACCTCGAAATAACATTTCCTCTCTGTGCCTGAGCTGATATTTCAATTAGGAGGTCAACAGGAGCAAGGTGGAGCTCAGCAGGATTGCTGCTGAGTCAGAGAGGGACCAGAAGAGAGAGGAGATGACAAGTACCAGAGACAGACAAAAGAAGAAGAGGGATACTGAGAAAGAGGAACATTTGGGAGATAAGAGAGGGCAGAAGATGAGACGCTGAGAGACAAAGAAGGAATTAGATTTCCACAGCACAAAGACAGATAAAAGACAAGTTTTCTCTGCCTGCTCTTCTTTTCACTGATGTTTGCTCTCCATATGCCCTCAGATTAATCACTTTATAACTTCTGATGGATCATACAGGCTCTGAACTAATGGATTGTGAGAAAGTTCAACAGTTCATGGCTCAGTTAGTTAGAAATACCACTTCATTAATTGTCATGAGATGTGTTGATTCACATCTCGTGACAATGTGTCTGAGTTGAAATGTGGATGGATCTGTAAGTCTGGAGCATCAAATTTTAGCTCTGCTACTTATTTCCCCTTCAAGCTGCATTGCTGCAGAAGACAAACACCCGATGTGGCTTCGTCTTTTAGTTCATCCAGCCTCCTCTCAGGAACAAAAGGCTTATTTGAAGTCTGAGAAACAGTTTGGACTGGTTTGAATATGCCCCATCCATGGGTTGCGAGGTCCAGGGTTTCCTCACCTTATTGGTAGTGCATCAGGTCAATGATGCACTACCAAGTCACGTCTCTTGGTAAATTGACCTCAGAGAGGAGCCAGATTGGAAGCAAGTCCAGTACATTTCTCTTATGTTCATTATTGCCAATGATCATTGTGAAATGTTCAAAACGAAATAATTAACAATGGTGGAAACACATCCGCTAGTCTGCTAATGAGCCTTTTTTTTTGTCTAGCGCTTTAGGGCTTTTGCTAACTTTGAAAACATTTAGTGTACTTTGCTTCCCCTAAATTCATTTTTCCAGATAAATTATAAAGCGCAAATTTATTTAGCTATTTTGTAAACCTTTGTCATCTTTGTTGAAGTTTTGATTATGGACTTTTAAGAACTATTCAAGTATTTAAACATTTGTGTTCATGCTCTTATATTGAAGGTTATGAAGGCTGTTTATGCAGCAGTTCCGCTTCCTGTCATGTTCTCTGACTTGTTGTAGCACTTAACCATTAATGAAATTAATGTTTATGATTAGTGATCTAGCGTTAGCTGCACCCACCACTGGAAATACAAAATGCATAAAAGTGGCTTCTGAAGACCACGGAATAACTAATGGTTTGTTAAAGTTCCTCCTAGATGAAGAAAGAAATTCCCGCCCTGTAATCCTTAACTTTTATGCTTAAATCAATTTTTTCAGTTCCTAACAAAACATTCTTTCTTCACTTTGCCAAACCAAGCTTCTTGCACTAACCAATTATTTACTTTGTTCCTTTTATTTTCTTGTCTTTTGGTTGCTGCTGCTGCTCATCATCAGTTACTAAGAGAAGAAAGGCTCACCTGAAGAGGTTGGACCGCCGCTGGACCCTCGGTGGTATAGTTAACCGCCAGCAGAGCAGAGGTGAACAGACAGACACAATCCTCACATAAAAACCTGCATCAAACAACATCAAACGACTTCTGTGTCACATGGAGGCAACAGTGTCCTCCATATCTCCTACATATTCACCTGGAGATCCATATTGGTCTTATGAATCATCCCTGCAAAACATCAATATATGACTCAATCAGATAAGAATTTTATTGAATTTGCATAAATGTGTAAAAGTGTTTCCTAAAGAAAGCAGTGAAATTTGCTGCACCTTTTGTAAATCTCCTAACTACTTCACTGCATAAACATTGTTTAAAAATTTAATTGAATATTTAGCTTTCCCAGACTGAGTTCGTGTTTTGGTACCTTTTTTTTTTTTTTTACCCCTCCAGGGGGTCTTTTTGTGGGCTCTAGAGTCCCTTTTCATGAAGTAGGCTGACAGGAAAGGGGGAAGGAGAGGGGGTAAGACATGCAGTAAACGTCGCCGGGTCCGGGAGTCGAACCTGCGACGGCCGCGTCGAGGACTTGAGGCCTCCAAATGTGGGCCGCGCTATCCCCTACGCCACCACGGCACGCCCAGTGTTTTGGTACCTTTGACAGCTTTCACATTATGGCATTTAAAGTTTTATATATTTTTAGGTTATACACATTGTCATTATTATTCAGAGTGAAGCAGGTGATGTCATGAAGTTTTGATTTTGACACTGTAAAATATTCAGAAACTTTTCAATTTCAACAAATGTCACACACTTCCTCTAGTCTAAACATCATGATCTGTGAACTTTTTTAATTTTTACCCAGTAAGTTTCAAAATCTTTGAAGTCTTAAAGTATCTACAAAAACCTCTTAAGAGTCCAGATTGTGTACACCCAAATCTAAGAATTCGCCTTCTGGCAGAACAACAAGCCAGGTGTGTTTCCACACCTGATAGTTTGGTAGACTCCGTTTGATTGGGGACCAAAACTGCAGCATTTGTCATATCTTCATCTGTTTGCTTTCACACTGCACTGTCAAACCAACCAAACCCTTTGTGCAACATTTTCACCTCCTTGCCTGTGGAGGCGCTGCACCAAGAACCACTGAAGGATATGATACAAAAACCTCAGAAGAAAACACTGAACACAACTTTATACTTCAAGAAATGTAAATAAAAATGGAGTGGCTTCAGATTTTAGCGGTTGTAAGATTTTCCTTTTGTCTTTTGCAAATGTGCCGAACAAACACTCATGTGGAAGAAGACCATGGAGAATGTTGTTTTCACACAACAGAGAAAATGTTTTTTCTTAAAGTTCCAAAGTTCACTTCAACCGAGCTGAGACCGCAGTATTTAAGTGGATCAGAGTTCGCTGTTTTGATCCGCCTCAGAGTTTGATTATGCAATTGCACGTCAAAAGAACCGGCAAATGAACTAGAGTTTGGTTAAAGCAGACTAAACAGGGCTGGTATGAATGCACCATTTGAATGGTTCAGTCAAAGTCCAGACATAGATCCAATTGAGAACCTATGGTGAGACTATACGTTCTCACTACAGTTTAGAGATGCTACCCATCCAATCTGACTAAACTAGAGCTGATTTCTCTGTCACAACCATCTCAGATACAGTTTGTAATCAGCATCAGAGAGTAAAAAGTCAAACCAAAAGCAAAAGCAGGAAAATAGAAAGCTCACACTGGCCAAGGGAAATTTGCTCTTGCTCCATTAAAACTGACTTAGACCTCCCTGGGGAACCGGTTCTGGCAACGATGGAGCCAGACATGCCCCAAACCTGCAGTGAAAGGTACTTCGGCAAAGTGTTGACTCAGCAGGGCAGAATATGAATGCATAGAGATAGTTTTCAGATTTTTATTTGTAAACATGGTAATTTTGTATTGTGACAAAATGTAGGAATATTTAGACAATTTAAATCCTGTTGTTAGGCAGTCTGCATGATCAGAGACTTTTTCTGAGACGTTATAATAACATTATCCTTTTCAACAAACCGTTCTATGTGGACCGCTTCTTACTCATCTAGTTTTGAAGTGTTTGCAACACATTGGTTGCAAACAGTAAGAAAAAAGGCCTGGAGAGTTGCTGCAGCTCCTCCTGTGGCCCCCATCCTTCCACAGAGTTTGGTCTTAAAGTAAACAACCTCATTTGCATCCTCATCTCTCGGCCAACAACAACTTGCTCCGGGATCGTGCCAGCAGCTGCGTATTGGGTGGCCAGAGCTCAGCACAGTCAGAGAAATCTCAAATCTTTCTCCATCACACATGAAATGCTTCTCAGTTCAAAGTAAAGCTTTCCCCCTTGAATCCTTATGGCTTTAAAAGTAGCAGATTAAACTAGGCTCTCTGTGTTTTACTTGGAAATCAGAAAATCAGATGTGAGAATCAGGTGTTATTTTTAACATTATCCACAAAACCTGCTGATTTTATAAAGAGATGTATAATTCATTAATACATATCAGAAAATCTTAAATTTAGTCTACTTCTGTGTGGAAGATTGCTAAGTTGCTGTCAGACTTAATAGCAATGATCAATAATTTTCAGTCAGTAGTTGTCATGACTTTCTGAAGGTCTCATGAAACCTTATTTTAGATCTGCACAACATCTAATCATTCCCTGTGTCTTTCTAATCTGATTCACCTCAGCAGTTCTTCAGGCTGCTGTGCAGGACTCTTACCTCACCAGATGTGTCTCCCAGAACTCCGAGGCTTGGCCCAGGAATGAGCTTATGGAAAAGTGCTAAAGTGGGCCACAGCCCAATCAGGAGACTGGTTTTAATCACATCAACCTCAGCCTCCGTAGAGCCTCTGAAATGAGTCACCAGGCTAACTGTCGCCACCAGAGAATGAGCCCATTAAACCTTTTTGGAGACCTAAACTCAACTGGGTACCAGTTCAGCTAACGCTTCACTGCTGCTCAAACTAATCTTGCTGGACTTTCAGTTATTTGAACCTACTGAATGGTTGAACCTTTTTATGGCATATAAGACTTTTCATCTTTGCTTCATTGGAGGCGTAGGGTCCGCAAAAACAATTAGCTCCTTTATTAAAGGTTTAGGAAAAAGCATAAACATCAGGAATGGATTAGAAGGAGGAATGATTTGTTTTGGACATCCATAGAATTGGATCAGAGAGGAGTGAAAAAATGATTTGATTTGGTAGGATCTGGCATGCTTAGACCAATCTTTAGCAACAGTAGTTCATGGACTGAATTTGCAAAGCATTTTCTCATCTTACCAATCACTCCAACAGCTGTACACTAGAGCCAGATTCACCCAGCCGAACTTTGGGTGCCATGATGGGCGTTGGAAGTGAGCGATGTGACAATGTACTGCGATTGTTTTCCAAGTTGTTTTTGTGAATATAGCCTAGGCTTCTTCTTGTTCAAGTCAAGCTAATGTGTCTGTGGATGCAGGACACAGTTATGACTCATAGACAACAGTGTGTGCATAATTTGGAAAAAGCTAGCACAGAAACCCACCCATACCTTCCTCCTCCTGCTGAGTTGATTTGATCATTTCTACACCTTTGCCTGAATTCACACCACATGATTTATAGCTACAAAACAATTTATACCTCTGGGTATAAATAAATTAACCTAACCTAATAAAACTATGTCATAAAGAGCTTTTCCCCTTACACCAGAGCAGACTTAAAGGCATGCAAAAGTTTAGACGCTCACCATGACTCTGACACATCAGACTCATGGTGCCCTCAGGTTCTTCTTCTAGATCAACATTTTGCAAAAAACAATCCTTCCCATAGTCACCACAGGTCTGCATCTGGACCAAATCACATCCAAATCTGTCAGTTACATGATGGAGTGAATTGAATACAATGACCTGAATATTGCAGATAATTTACCTCTATAAAAGCCGCCCTGGGTTGCCCATGTCGCCCATATCAAAAACCACCACTCATGAAGACAGTTGTCCAAAAGTATAAACGTAAGAGCAAAAATCCTTGCAGCTGCACAGCATCCGAAACCAGAAGAAATAGTTGTCTAAACATGCAGTACCTCGGCCAAAACAAATATGAACAGAAGTTTATAAATTGAACCCATGGAGGGATTTCCTTCCCTTACAGGGTCTTTGAGGGATAGCAGAGTGTGAGAGAGGAGTAATGGTCAAATAGGGACCAGTCAAGACAGATTGTAGCTCAAATATCTTTTATTCTGTGAGAGAAGTCACAAATTGAAGAGGAATAACCATCTCTCCAGAGATGAAGGCTTCACCAAGGTCCAAAGAGCTTACCTTAGCTGCAAGAAATGACAGTTTACCCAGAGGAAGGAGCTTTTAATAAGGGTCCCATTTACCATTTCTCATCCAAAAAGAAACTCCTTGCTCTTGTTTTGACTCTTCACCCTTCTTCTTCAATAGAGGAGAAATATTTGACGATCCAGCCGTACACCAGCCAAGGCGCGGATGAAGTGAGCTTTGAGAAAGGGGTCACCGTGGAGGTAATCCAGAAGAACCTGGAGGGCTGGTGGTACATCAGGTTAGTCAACCAGAATTGTGCCATAGACCTTACAACAATCCCTCAAACCAAGCATGCATGTAGCAACAGTGGAGAGGAAAAACTCCACTTGAACAGAAAGGGACCTCCAGCAGAACCAGAACTGGGTTCAGTATGAGCGACTGTCTGCCACAACCGACTGGGGTTTGGAGAAAATGCAGCATACGCACAAAAAACAGAGTACTTTCTGTGCAGAAGAAAAGTAAAAGGTTAATAGCAGAAGAAGAAGAATGGTTGGCAGAATTATTGCAGCTTATGCTCCATTCGAGGGGAGAACCACATCTAATCAGAACCCCAGATAACATGATCAAAAAAACATGAGAAAAAAGCTGAGCAAACATACAGTTAGAGTAGTAGGAGAACATAGCAATTAAAAAATATAGGATGTGTTCTAAATTGTTTTATTTTTGTACATTTTATAGCAACTCTTTGGAGTTCTAATACCTGTGAAAAGCATTGTGCTTGGTTTAATCTGGGAAGGATGCATGTAGAGATCAGACAGAGAGAAAATGATCAAGACAAGATAGTAAAAGATTCTTCTTTGTCTGTTTCACCAAAAGATATTTAGGAAAGGAGGGGTGGGCACCGGCCTCCTACTTGAAGAAACTAAAAGACGACTTCTCGCCTCGTAAGAAAACCCTAACGGGCCCCGTGGAGATCATCGGAAACATCATGGAGATCAGCAACCTGCTGCAGAAGAAGTCGGTCAGCGAGAAGGACATCCAGACAGACGGAGAGGGAAGCAACACTCCAGAGCGCCACATCACCAAGAGCGAGATCAGCCTGCCCATGCCCTATAACTCAGAAATCAACGCCGAGACGGGCAGGAGGCTGAGCGCCGGCCGTGACACCAACAGCCCCTGCCTGGGGATAGCCGCCAGTTCTGCCCTGAGTGAGAAAGTCAGAGGGGAGCCCGGGTCTCCAGCTGTAGCACGAGTGGCTCCACACAGAGTGGAAATTGGTGAGGATATGTTCTGAACTTTGAAGCTTATTTAACTTTTTACACCAGAGACAAAAGCAGAGAATCACCTGCTGTAAAATGATGAAGTAATTTGTGTATGAGAAGGTAAAAAATGTCTTTGTGTGTGTGTAGGCTTTGAAGCTGTAGGTAAGTCTGACTGGTGGTGTGTGATGATGATTATGAAATAAATTATATTTGCTACGCTAACCTGCTTGGTATGATGGAGTATTAGGGGAAAAAATAAAAAAAATTATGGGCATAAGGTCATAAAATCTCGAGAATCATAATATTACAAATTTATTCTGGTAATACTATGACTGTACTGTCGTATGAGTTTATTCTTCTAATAATATGACTTTATTCTAGTAATTTCATTTTTTTCTTAGTATGGCCCTAATGCTCCATCGTAGCTTGTAGATCTAACATGAGGATTTTCAGACTTTTTGTGGATTTTGTTTTCTCTCACAAACTAAAAATTGCGTGAAGTTTCTGTTTACCAGATTTTATTGCTGCTCTGTTACTCTGACCAGACTGAGGAGATTTATTGTGTTTGTCAGGGTCTCCAAATCTGAGGCAGAAACCTCCCCCAAGAAGAGAAACCAACTTGGTGAGACAAATCACAAACTCCCTGCTAATAAAAAAAAACATTATGAGTCGTAATTTTCCCCTTAACTGTAAAATAGATTGATTTTATACGTGTTACATTATTTATAAAGAATGGTTGCATGAATCCATCTTCTTTACCTTCCTTTTTAGGGTCTCCAGTTACCAAAGCCACCAGAGCCCCCTGCTGTGGAAGCAGAGTATTACACCATAGCAGATTTCCAGTCCTCCATCTCCGATGGCATCAGTTTCCGTGGAGGACAAAAGGCTGATGTAAGAGGACAGATGCAGAGTGTTGCTGCAGAGATGAGAGAGGGCTGATCGCATATGTATGTCAGCGGAGTGCGACCTTGAGACACGTTTTAATGAGATCATGTGGAGAGTTTCCTCTGGGCGGAAAGATAAAGACTCTGTGGGAGATCCCTTAGGGGGGCTTCATGAGGGACTCGTGATTATAAACAAGACATTAAACATCATGGGAGCCATTTGTGGAAGAAATTTATTAGCATTTAACAGCATATAAGTGTCGTACACTAACCGTTTTTTATTATTCTACCAATCAGTATTTTGATTAATACATTTTCTAAATGCTTTTTCTTCCAAAATGTCCTCTCTTAAAAAAATTAAAAAATAAGGCCCCTATATTGGAATTTAGAAATAAAATGCTTGAGTATTTAAAATGTCAAATATTATAAGACTAAATAAACTAAAATAGACTTTGTAAAGAATCAGTGTCTTCTATTGCAATATAGTGAATCCCAACCAATTTGCAGTTTGGTATTCACAGGTCTTTCTTTGGAACAAAACTCCAAATTATATGGGAATTATTTGTGCCTATTCACAAATGTTTTCCTAGATCATATCTAAAATATTATAAAGAAAATGCAGCTTAGAAAGCTGAAATACCAGACACAATGTTACTTCATATACTATTGGAAAGAAGCCAATGCAGGAGCATCTTTATTTTATTTTTGGGGCTGATTGGTTGAACCCCCAAGAGTGGGGAGAAGGAAGAGCTGGATGTTAGTGTCTGCTGTCGCTTTAAGATTGTTTCCACTGTGCGTATCAATGCATAATGAAGCTAGGTTTATAGTTGACACATTAAACTTGGGCGAGGGGTGCACACCTTTTGTCCCGTCCCTACACGTTGATCTCACGAACTGTCTCACCGACTGGTTGAATACCTCCAAATTTTTGTAACTTGCATGAGAAGTCAATATTTACAAACCTGAAAACTCTATTTAATTTAATTCAAAGCAAAATTAATTGCATGTGACTTTGACTGCACTAACATGGGTTTGTTTGTTGTGTAGGTGATAGAGAAGAACCCAGGAGGTTGGTGGTACGTGCAGATTGGGGAGATGGAAGGCTGGGCCCCCTGCTCCTACATCGACAAGCGCAAGAAGCCCAACCTCAGCAGACGGAGCAGCACTCTCACCCGCCCCAAAGTCCCTCCACCAGCTCCCCCGATCAAAAAGCAAGACTCAGAGGAGGCCCCCCAGTCTCTCAACCCTTCCTCCAAAGCCACGGAGCAGCCCAGCAGGCCAGTGTATGAGGAACCGGAGTATGATATTCCCGCAATCGGATGCGAGGGCGAATCTGACAGTGAGTTTCTGAAGAACGAGCGCTCCCAAGAGGTGAAGACCAGCAATGTTGTCTCTGAAAAGTACCATAGCTCCCCTCCGTCAAATAAAGCTTCACCTCCGGTCTGCAAAGCTTCCCCAGTTTTCGCTCATCGAAGAACCTCGTTCAGATCTGTGGAAGAGGTCAGTAAGGAGGAGTGTATCTATGAGAATGATGGCTTCAGACTGAGCAGTGGTGTTGAAGGAACCAGAGTTAAAGGTTCCAGTGTACCCAGCTCTCCAAGGAGCTACCATTCCTCAACAGTCCCAAGGAAACCTTCTGGATCTTCCCCTTTAGCTGGTCTAACCAGGAAAACGATGACGCCAGAGATGAGCAGAAGAAGCCAGACACTTGGCAGACATGTAGACATGAGGTCTCAGGACAGCAGCCCTCACTCTTCATCAGACGAACTAGTCAGAGGTCCAAAGAAAAGTCCCGCCCTTAAGCGGGATATCGAACCAGGAATCGGTCAGAGCCCTTCCACCAGACCCAAGCCGTCTGTCAGACCTAAACCCCTCCTGACCAAATCAGAACCCCAGAGCCCTGAGAGAATGGACATCAGCTCTCTGAGACGGCAGCTGAGGCCTGCCAGTCAGTATCGACATATCCTCAAACCGACTCGCGGGGATGACTCGGAGACAGCTTCTGTTATCTCCTCAGAGGGTTCCATGTGTTCACGCAGTACGTCCGATCTGTCTTCTGTATACTCTAAGGGGAGCCGAGGGGACTCAGATGTGGAAGGCCCTACCTTGTACCGCTCTGTCGATGTCTACAAGAAGGTCCAGGACTCTGAAATCAGTTTTCCGGCAGGAGTGGAAGTTGAGGTTTTAGAGAAGCAGGAGAGCGGCTGGTGGTACGTCCGCTGGGGCTCAGAGGAGGGCTGGGCTCCCTCTTATTACCTTGAACCGGTCAAGAAGGTGGGTGATCCAAGTGTTTTGGAGTCAAATGGACAAAGAAATAGTGGGAAAAAGTCTAACAGCCTGGAGAAGAATGAGAAGCATGTTTTAGCCCTGAATAACATCAACATTCAGGGTCTGACCCAGCAGCACCAAGGATTGAGAGGAAATTCTCCTCCGATTCCTTCCAAGCCCCCCGGAGGCTTCTCCAAACCCTCTGGACTGGTTAACGGAGGCGTACGGATGAGAAATGGTGTACGGCAGGTGGCGGTCAGGCCCCAGTCTGTTTTTGTGACCACATCACAGACCTCTAAGGATTCCCACTACATGACTGGTTCCTTACGGAGAAACGAGTCCCTCGGCAGGAGTGACCACTACAGCTCTGGTTCTGCTACTCTCGGAGTTCGCAGAAATGCCTCCTTCAGTACTGTACGACCCCACGTTGTCGTCGAAAGCCAGACGAGGCCAGTTGAGCGCTCCGGTCTGGGATGCTCAGGAACCGCCTTCAGCACCTCCAATGTCCCTGATGCCTTGAGCAGAGTGAGCCAGCGCAACGGGATCCCAGTGTCCACAGTGCGTCCCAAGCCCATCGAGAAGAGCCAGCTAATCCACAATAACCTCGGCAGGGATGTGTACGTGTCCATCGCAGACTACCGTGGCGACGAGGAGACTATGGGCTTCACTGAAGGAACATGTCTAGAGGTTCTGGAGAGAAACCCCAACGGATGGTGGTATTGCCAGGTGCAGGACAGCCTGCTTCCCCGCAAGGGCTGGGTCCCGTCTAATTACCTGGAGCGGAAAAAATGAAACCCAGTCCCCTTATATGATGTCTCCATAGAGCTGTGGGCCGTGAGCCCCTAAGAATGTTACCCCCAACCTCCCTTAAGCAATATGTCCTTGATAATGTACACTTATGAAAAGATGGAGGAAATAGGAAAGAACACAATAAATTTTTCAGAGAATGAGAGAAAAAAACAGAACACCTCTGAAGCAGGAAGGCAGAGAAAAACATTGACATATTAAGGGAGAGGTTTCGATTCTGCAGAAGCCAAGCAGGATACTGGCTTTGCTGATTATGATGGCCAATAAGTGCCTTTTGTGTTTGATCACCTGATGGCAGAACTTTAAATCAACCAAATCTTTCTTCAAGAGTGCCATAGTCCTGCGAACACCACCAAGAGTTTTACTATTACCGCTTCAGAGTTCCAAGCATCCTGATTCCAGTTCCTGATCAAACAGATTGACGAAGACGACTATGAAATCTCTCTTTTTTCATGTCTGTTTCATTGTCACGTTTTGATGCAAGTCTTCCTCTGAGAATTATTTCTGCCGTCTTGGAACATCTGTTTGAAGTTCAAACTAACTCTGAACAAACAAGTTGGCCTAAACTGGTGCTTACATTCCTCAAGGTGTTATGATATTCAAACGTGTATTTAGTGACGTGGAAAAACTTGGAAGTTGGATATTTAGTTTTTTAATGTATGCCTTTTAGACCAAAATTCCAGACAAAACAATTAGCTTACAAAGATTTTATCTCCAGAAAAATCTGTTCCTATATGTGTTTTGTTTCATGTATGCAATATAAAGCTGCTGTCACTGCAACATGTGAAATAAATCCCAGGGACACTTTCAAAATGTGATCACACCCAATAGAAACAGCTTTTCATTGGCAAAATAAACATTTTCTACTTTACCTGTTATTTATGGAAAAAAAATGAACAGGCTTTTAATTACAAATATTTAAAACTTTTTCTGTTCCTGGAAGAACTTGACATGTTTTCACAAAATTAAAGAACAATGGAAACAATATGTAAAAAAAAAAAATATTATTAATGCTGTCCAATAGAGTCTTAATAACTAATTTTAATGTTTTGAATAATTTTTATTCAACAAGTATCCCAATATCCTGCAAATAAAACTGCAATTATGGACAAAAGTATCAATAATACCTTGTGATACATCACATTCAGAGTTATAGCTGAACTTTCAGATTCGCAATCAACGGATGTTCAAGACAGCTGAAATACATTTTCTGACACACTTTAGGCTTTATGTGTATTTTATTTTATTATGTTTCTGCTGGACAGTATCATAATCTCTAACAGAGTACATAAACTGCTCAGAGTCTATTTTAACGAAACCATAAAATTATTTTCTTTGCTCTGTGATTGCACAACGGCAATAACGAGGAACGAAGCGGTTCTGTTTTGGGAAATTAGTGCACTTTAAAACTTGTTTTGTGGTGCAGTAATTTAAAGATGCAGTAAATACTCAGCATATTACTCATTCAATGTTTTTGTCATTTTTATTTAAATTTGCAGCTCAAACTCTTGATGTGAAAGTCAGCTGTTTTGGTACAATTGGCGAAACAGAGACCTCGTGTGGAGGTTGAGAGGTACTACAAGATTTTCTACCTCAGTGCAAGAATAAAAATGCGCTGCTGGTCAGTGAGTATCTCAGAAATTTTACTTTATTTTTCAATCATAGTGCAGCTAAATTTACTGAATTGATTTGTTACTATTTAATTTTGTATCAGACAGTAATTTATTTTTGCATTTTTTTATGCTGTGGGCTGCAACTTTAGCAAAGCACGAGCACTTCCTTCATCCTTATTGGTCTTTACATAATGCCTGATTTAAAAGCATATTTATTATGAGGTTTTTATGATTTAACAATCAGCATATTCACCCTTTCTAAGGATCTATTCATCAAATAATTATCTGGGTCTCTGCCTCAATCAGAGTTCAAGTATCTTGGAGATTGTTCATGAGTGATGGAGAGGGAAGTGAGAGCTCTGCTCCAGGCTGCTGTGCTGAGCTGAGCTGGAAGGTGAAGATCTTGATTTTGTTCTCCTTCCACCTTCCATCCTTCGTTAGTTATGGATCATAACTGAAAAAAACAAGACACAAGCATTCCCTCCAGTAGGGGATTTCCAGGGTACGGCACCTTAAACATAATACTAAGACAAGTTAATAAAATGTTTTTTTTTACATTGTGTCTCATTACAACCACAAACCTCAGTGTCTTTATTGGTTTATG
The DNA here is from genome assembly GCF_003331165.1 of Xiphophorus hellerii. NCBI lineage: Eukaryota > Metazoa > Chordata > Actinopteri > Cyprinodontiformes > Poeciliidae > Xiphophorus > Xiphophorus hellerii. Next base: position 1,898,352 of record NC_045676.1, on the reverse strand, counting down.
GCAGGAACATCATGTGTAGAAACTCCGAGTCCTTGAAGCCGGATTGTGTGGAGATGGTCGGCTCCTCAGGCTTACTGTGTCGATCTCCTCTATGTCCAGTTCTTCCTCCCCTGCTACTAAAGACAAAGGTTTTCTAATGCCACAAAATTAGAAAATCTAATTTTACTCCACTTACAATAAGTTTTCAAATCAGTCGGGTTGGAAGTAGAGCATCTTTGATCATTTTTCATGTCTTGTCACAGATTTGCTGATGGATTTAGGTCTGGACTTTGACTAGGCCATTTTAACACATGGACATGCTTTGGTCTGAATGATCACTATCATTAGGGTGGTTGTATTGCTGAACTTCCCACCCAGTGTGAAATCTTACAACCTATCCAGCTACATGACAGTCGGGATGATGTACTTTAATCTTCTGCCACACAAAGTTTGGTAGTTTTGTTTGCAGGTCAGGAAGTTGAACATCGTCTGACTTTATCCAAGCAACTTCTTCCATTTTCATCCATTTCCATTAAGGTTTGTGGCTGTAGTGACAGAATGCAGATGAAATGTTGTTGTTACCTCTGTGACCCGAACCCAGATGAATTCAGCTGACTTAAAGGATAACAAGCGTTGATGTTTCATTACTGCACCCAGAGTGAGCATGCTGATTGGTCCCTTTCTGACGACGGCATTATGTAAATGTGTTGAATCACTTCAGCTCATGTTATGACTGCATACTTCTTTGTTTGATTGCTCTGAACCTTTGTTCAAGGAAATCTTTCTGTACCAAATCTACGTTTGCCTGTGCAGCATTTAACTATGCTTTAAATTTCTTTTTCTTTCTGTGTTTTATTTGTCAAAAGTTGAAATGTACCCGTGAGGATATGTGCAATAGACAGAAACGGCGCCACAGATGTAAAAAAAAAATAAGAAAAAAGAAAAGTGCTGGGGATGGACGTCCTGGATCAAACCGAGGCCCTGAAACACATCGGACCAAAGCAGGAGGATCTCCACTGAAACCCCCTCCGGAGTCACATCACATCCATCTGGCAGCGGAGAGCCACGGGCCCCGTCTTCAGGGGCCCTCAGTGGCCCCGCTTTGAGCTGTCACGTTCGTGCCTGACTGGAGTTTTGAGATTTTTGTGTGTTGTTGTTTTTCCTCGCCCTCGGGAGCGCGTCCTCCTTCTCAACCCACAGGAGCGTCTCTGCTGACATTCCCCCCCTCCCTCGCTGTCAGACCCAGTCAGACCTCCTCGCCGCCGTTCGCACGGTAAAGGTGACATTTAAGCGTAGGTGATGGCGCACTCGCTGACATCAGCCGGAGAGTCTCGGCAGTAAACAAGAGACCTGAGAGACGAATCCTCCTCCAGCCCATTTCTGCTCCATCCATCATCTTCCTGGATGTTCACCAAACAGAAAAATCTGATGTTTTTCTCAGCGCAGAGCCCCCAGCAGGCCGCACTGACGTGCTATAGGTCAGCGCACACAGCTCTCCGTCTCGTTAGGGGCTAGAAAGCCTTCAGTTTGAATACTTTAAGTCAAATTTCAGGAATAAATCTGCTGCTGAGAGTTAAATGAAAAGCTTGAAACCATCCTCAGAGCTCTGGAGCGAATGTTGAAGATGTCTAACCTTTCACCTTTAGAGCTTTACAGTTAAAAAAAAACTTGGAAAAAACAACTAAATCAGATATGATTTCTGTTTTCATCTGGAAAGAAAATAAACTTTGGAAATTTGGACAAGAGAACATTTGGCAAAATGGTCAGCAGATTCATGTCAGTTTAGTTTAACTATGAACTTTAATTTAAATCTGTCTAAAGATTAAATCTGGTAAAAGTTTAAATTTGCTGGAAAAAAAAGATCATTTTAGATCAATTCCTGCTAATTTGCACTGAAAAGCTGCAGTTTCACTACAAAAGTTCAAAAACGTTAAAATAATGTATTCTTTCTGGGATTAACCACGTTTATGTAGAATAAGGCCACTGAAAAAGGGAAATCCTTGATTTTTCTCAGCAGATTAAAGTAAAAACTTTGATTTGGGTATTACGTCACATTCTGAATATTTGGGAAAATTCAATGTTTTGTTTTTTTTTCTTTAGCAAATTGTTACTTTTTCATTTTATACTTTCTAAAACTTCAAAAATCCCATTTTGTGCAGCTCTCTTGTGGTTCCTCTTTGACATTCTTTCAGTCTGAAGTGGAATTAATGGAGAATTGGGAATAATTTTAAGCTGCTCATCTAACTCTCAGCATAATTCCAGAACAGACTTTTTATCCGAGGGTCTCTCAGCAGCAGCGACTTTTTAAAAAAAATTAAATTTACGCAGAAAAGTTTGTGGATCTGTTGGTTTCCATCCACCTGCAGCTCTGCTGTCCAGATCCCTCTGGACGTCCCAACAGTCCGTTATTATTCATTTAAAAACAGCTTGATGAAATGTCACACTTCCTCCACACAGCTAAGTTTCCTCTTCCTCTTGAAATGTCCTGGTTGTCTCAGAGAATGTTGATAGGATGTGTGTTTCAGAGCAGGTGTGTTCAGGTGAAGGAGGATGCAGGGAGATGGGCGGTGAAAGCATGTTGGTCAGTGTTTGAATCGGATTTAATTTCAGATTCCGCATCTCCCTGAAGTGTTTGAGGAGGTTTTTGGGAAACAATAGGTGTGAGCCGGTCTCTTTCTTCGCTTTGCTCCTTTCTTGTTTTGTTCAAAGGAAAACTGAAGGTGTTGAAGTGGATGTGGAAAGTTTCTTTGCATGTAATGAAGTCAAGTTTGTGGAAGGAGGGAGTGCTGGTGGTGAGAGGAGCAGGTTTGGTTGGACAGGTTTAGGAAGTGAAGGTTGAGGACGATTCTGCAGGTTTTTAATTTACTTTCTGGTTTAGTTTAAGAGATCGAGAAGAAGGAGGAAGAGGAAGAGGCTGTGTTGAGGAATGAAGCTCGCTGCTGTGGCTGTTTTCATCTGAGGCCTCAGTTTAATTAGGACAAAGGTTCATCTTAAGTAAAGTTGATTGTGAGCATATCCCAGACATCCTGATCAGTCAGAGAACAGAGTTCATCTCCTCCCTGCTGTGGAACGCAGAGTGCCAAAAACTCCCACCAGAAAGTTCCTGCAGATCAGAAATCCTGCTCTGTAAATCCCGACAGAGAACCAGTTTACCAGCCGTGCTAACAAACAACTGCAGGCCTTCAGTTGGACCAAACGAGGTGCTACTCTTTCATGTTTCCTCTGTTTTCTTTCTCTGCGTTGGGTTAAAGCCTCGCTGACTCCTTGTTTTCAGAAGACGTGCCACGAGGACTGAAAGTCCGGATGTTTCCCGATCTGAGACCTTCCCTTTTGAAAACAGGGCCGTTTCTTATCTCCAGCTTCATTTTGATGAGTCTCAGTGTCTTTCTCTTGTTTTGTATCTTCTACATGTTTACATTGTATCTGCCCAAAAGATAAACGATATTAAATGTATTATCTTTGCTGTTTTCACTCGTCTCCTGCTTATTTGCACTATTTCCCACTCATTAGATCCAGGCGTGTTGGAGGAACGATGCAGGACAGTGCAGACCCGACATAAGGACTCAGTGCAAGGATGAGACAGAAATTGAGATAAATGAGTTAAGACTTTCTAAAAATGAGCTTTAATCCATGTCTAAAGTTATTCCAGCTAATTTTCTTAACCCAAGAGATGTTGATGTGAAGAAGATAGACTGAATTGAATTCCAGGTGCAAAAGAAAATGTCTAACAGTCCACAGTGTTTGATAGCAAATTCAAATGATTCATCCAAGCAGGAATCTGCAACCTACAGCTTCTGAGCCACATGGCTAACTTTGGCAAAAACCATAAAAAATTAGGTGCTTTCATGCTATGATGCATATTTCCTCAAATAATTCCTAAAAGGGTAAGCAATATTAACATTTTATATATAAAGTTATTTTTTGTTTTGACAATAGGCTGAAAACTGCTTTAAAAAAATTCTATAAAAATTTATATCCCACGGAAGAAAATATATTAAACCAAAAACAACAAAAAAGTTTACAAACATCTTAGTTACTATTATGAAAAAAGTAATCCATATTGTTTTGAAAATTCATGCAGATTTTGTGGCTTTACCTATTTTTCTTTTATCGTGCTAAAAGTAAAAATGACTGAGCTGTAAAGGTTGTTGGCCCCTGATCCAAAACCAACCAACAGGGTGAAATACCTCAACATTTCCAGTTGGGGGCGCTCTTTCTCCAGCCTGTAAAATGACGGCAGTTTATGTGAATAAAGCTGCGAGCTTCAAGGTCGATATCCGCTCTGACATTTGGAATGAAATTCTTTTGTAAGTGGCTCTTTTCTTCTTTTATTCTAAAAAGCTCATAATGTTGGATGTTAACATTGAGAGATGATGATCTGTGGCAGAGATGTGAATGCTCAGATGAACAATGGTAAGTGCGCTCACACTTTCTTTTCTTGTTATAACTCATCTTCTTCATAATCCTCAGTCAGTTCCTTTGTGTGGAGACGATCTGAGGTAGGAGGTAGAAAACTTCAGAACGCCTTTAGCTGAGCTTTCACAACCGCAGACCTCTGGGCTGGGGTCAGAGGTCAGAGACAGATGGGAATACAATGACAACATTTGGCCAGTGGCGGGAACGATTTACAAAAAAGTTAGTTGTGTTAACCCTAAAGCACTAATCATAAACGTTAGCTGTGCTAATACTAAAGCACAGACATCGAATTTAGCGGAAGCTAATATTAAAGCCCTATCTTCAATTCAAATGATATCTGTGTAACCTCGTAATCGTGATCGGGTTCTAGCTCAGTTCAACTCAATTCTGTGTGAATAAGGGCCAGGAGACAGGATGAGATGAAATGATTTGTATCTGTATGGAACAGAATAACGACTGATCAGGAATCAGGTTCATCACAGCAGGTACAGCACCTTACGAGGCATAGCATTTTATGTTAGCATCAAGCTAACATAACATTTTACCAAACTCAGTGAACCTACCTCGCGCTCATCTCTCATGAACTGGCAACGAGATGTATATTTATCACTGCCAACCACCAGGAGGGGGCGCTGTTTCACCCATTACACATGAACCCAAACTTGGAAGTAATGACATTAACTATGTTACATCTGCTCTTGACAGACTAGATTCCTCAAGCACCAATTTAACGTACCTGGTTTTATGAAGCTCTTAGTTAGTGAATTTATGTTTATATCTTGTTCTCTGCTGTCCATGTCCTATTTTGGTCTTGTTTGTTTGTTTGTAATAAAGTGATTTAAAAATGAGACCGTCTTCTCCCTCTTCAAAATAAAGTCATGAATATATACCTCTAACTATGTCGAACTTTATTCAACTGAAAGTTTACAAAACAGTCAAGTAACTCAGAGTTTTAAAATTTATCTGGAAAAATTAATTTAGGAGAAGCTAAGTGCGCTAAGTGTTTTCAAAGTTAGCCAAAAGGCTAAAGCGCTAAATGAAAAAATTTATTATTTTATTCACTTTCCCTCTGCCATCGCCAAACTACAAGCACAGAATGAAAGAGAAACTGATGAATGTTACTTTCTACTGACAGTATTTTAATAATGAGTCAAAAACGTTTGGCTCAAACACATCTGGAAAGTTTATTAACCGCAATCATCCAACTCACACTGCCGCTTTAAATGAAAAGGAAACAAAATACAGATTTCTGTGTCACCAAACAGAGCGCATATACATCGTTTTTCCAGCTTTCTGCAGGAACGCCAGCAGCGTTCCACTCTGAAGTTCGTTTGGTCCCAATGTTCACTCTGGTTGAACAGAAGGAGGGTTTCATCTCAGGCGTGACGGCGAGATTTAAAGAAAGTGTAAATGTGCAGCTGTGTGACTAAACCGAGCTCCATAAACATCGAATAGATGCAGGAAAAAAAAAGCAAACACACATGAACCAAAGCAGTCCACACGTCAGTGATGGACAAATAAATATTACATTACAGGTTCATAACATTCAAGGAGCGTCTTGAGTTCTGTGCATGAAGGATAAGAAAAACAGCATCACACTGAAAGTATAAAATCTTTTACAGGTCAATGTCTGACAGACAGACTGCAGGTTGGGGATTTATTCCAAAAAAGTAACAAGCAGAGGGCAGCTTTTTGATTTGGTCTGCACAGAATAAGGAGAGAGCAACGCTGGCCTAAACACTTACAAGATTACAATCAGTAGCCTCATAAAGTGACATTTCCATAACTATACACTGATATAATAAGTGCTATAAACACAGAGGCGGGGAGTGAGGGTCCCTAATGCGGCTAAATAAACACCATAAATTACAGCAAACACCTGAAATCGGGTTTTGATTGTACTGCAAACGTCTCTCCACAGCATCAGGTACAAACAAACACATTTCTGATCTCATGGTTTCAATAAAGAAGAAAACAAGGAGAAATCTTAGGAGCAAATATAAAAATAAAAACACAAAAAGTTGGTTCTTTTTCCTCAGTTTAAGTGAATACATTTCGTTAAACTTATAAATTAACATTCAAATGTTGGGTTATCTCTTAAAGCAGTAGCGAATTCAAACCAGACCGTCGGAGGAGGGCGAGTGAAACGTCCCGGCAGCCGCAGCAAAACTCAGAGCCGTTAATTCATTATCTACAAAACCAAACCGAAACATGGCCGCCGTGAGCAGGTCTACGTTCAGAGCACCGCCCGTCCTCTCACTTCTACCATCTTACATGCTAGAACTTCTAATCTTCTGGTCCCAGATGACCTTTGACCTCTACCACATTACGGTCGGCTGGAGGAGAAAAGGTGAACCAAAATTTAAAAGCTGTGTGTGATGATCACAGATGATCCAACAGCTGGCAGAACCACTTTGACGTTAACTTCTGCACATCTCTCTTCAGGTCTCACTACAGCACTGCATCAGGTGGAGGTCTGGACTTTGACTAGGTCATTGTAACACCTTGATTCCCAGTTTGGACGGAGTGTCAGCCTCAGTTTGAGTCCAGAACACTTTTAAATGCACAGCAGTTCATGACATCTCTGCTTTTGTCTCATCCGTCCAGAGGACATTGTTCCACACGTCTTTCCTTCCGCTGCTCCAGCCATGACATGCTTGGCTTTTTTTAATTGTCCTGTTATGAAGCTTGAGCTGCTGACTGAGCTGGCGCCCTTCGATATTTTGTCACTTCTTTGACCTTTGGACTGTCTCGGGGTGGACACCGGGACGTCCACTCCTGGGAAGATTGGCAGCTGCCCTGAACGTCGTCCACTTAAAAAATGTTTCTCTCTGTAGAATGAAACAGTTTGGAGATGATCTTACAGTCATTCTAAACTCACCAGCTGATTTTCAGAGCTGACGTTTTTCCATCCTTTGTTCTAAAAATCTGTAAAAACTCCAGAGCAACAAAAGTTCCAGTTTTTTGGAAGAGTTCGTGACTGCATCTGATCAACAGCTTTCCTTCTTTCCATCTACACACAACGTTTCCATTTTGGTGGGAGGTTGTTTTTATGCAGATTTAAGACTTTCTACAGAATGGATGATCATTTGTTTCCTGAGCTGGTAAACCTTGGAATTATTACTACATTTTCTTTTTACAATAAATATAAATTATATACAAAAAAAAAAATTCAGGGCTATAAGTCATTTAAAGAAATAATCAATTTGAACTTTTCTTTTGTCCTTCCACTAAACTTTCAGTAAAGGATCTCTGCTGCTGATGAAACTTTTGTCACAAAGTGTATCTTACATCTAAAATATTCAATAAGGAAAATGGGTTTCTACAAAAATAGTTAGATTTCGTGTGCTTTTTGTTTCTCCTCTGAGTGAACAGCTGTGGCAGTCTGAGCCACACAGCAGCATCGTTTGGTTCTCCATCAGGGGTTTTTGGAACACAGAACAGGTTCTGTGCGTTAAGGCAGGAGGCTGATGGCAACAATCCTTTAACTCTTGGGATGGGGAGGATTCTTTATATTCAACACTCACAGTGTGTCAGGCAGAACTTTGTAGGTAGAATTTGGATAAAATTGTATTCAGAAATGGCAGCTGGTCCTGAGGAGTAACCAAATGACAGTTTGTGTTTTCTGTAAGAAATCAGAGCTGCAGAGTTTGCAGGTTTGAGATTGTTTCAGCAGATGGGTTTCAATAAATGCTGATTTCAGTGCGACACACCACACTGCAGAACAAGCAGCTAGCTAGCACGACAATAGAGCTACCGACAATTTGAAATAAAACTACCATCAAGGTACGTTAGATTATACGAGTAAAAGAGAGGTTACAATCCTACTGGAGACTCAGCACCGCTGGGCTTCTCTAACACCAAATATCACGGTAAAGCAGCCGAGCTGCACCCAGTATCACACAGACACAAGTTGTGACGTACTGAGGATGACGTGCAGCAGGCGTGCTTCACCAAGCAGAGCGTCAGTCAACATGTGGAGGAGCCGTCAACACATTCAGCCCCAAACTGAGTCGGTAGCTTCGGCACAAACAGGCCCAAATCACAGCTAAAGGCTCCAAGACGAGATGAGTTCAGCTTCTTCCTCACTGAAAGCTTTCTCCAATTCCAGAGGAGGAGAACAAAGTCCCTGAACGTCACCGACTGTGACTGTTGGTCAGACTGAGGCGCTCTTTATGTGCTGCGATACGTCTTGATGATGTCTTTGATCTGTCTCCTGCAGATGGGACAGCAGGCGTTGGACATCTTCTTCAGCTTGAGGCCGCAGGCGTAGCAGAGACACATGTGTCCGCAGGTGTAGATGACCGAGTCCACGGCGTTCTCATAGCAGATGGAGCACTCGTCGGCCCAGGGGCCTCGGCCCGACGGGAACGTGGGAGACTTGGGGAGGCTGACCGGGGAGCTGGGCGTCGTTCCTGCAGCATCAGCACAAAGGAAGAAACATCGTCATGAAATATCCTCATATTTTGTTGATATGTAGTTTTCTATTATTTTCTATTTTTCTATTATGACTGCGATTAATTAGTTACAGACCCTGCAATTAACTTGATTCAAATTTTGATTGACATCAATGGAAAATCATGTGTGAGAATTTTAATTCAACTTCACAAACATGGAAAAATTTGTTAATAAATCCTCTATAGAAAATACTAATGATTTGATTTTTGCTTCATCATGTATTAAAGTTTAAGGGCATGTAAACACAGCAGATTTTCTTTTCTTTTCTCACAGTCATGTTTTCCTTTGCTTTGGGTTCTGTTGGGACATCTAGTGGTTACTGGAAGGAACAACAAAAATAGCATGAAAGCATAAATCAGACACTGAAAGGGAATTAGATGTGAATCTGTCAGTGAATAAGCATCATGTGACAAACGGCACAGATCAAACATTTTCCTGAAATGGTGACGCTCTGAAACTGCAGTGGAATCAAATCTCTTCACCATCTCAAAAACACATTTCCATGTTCTCCTCTGAGGCAGCTGATTCCCCGGCTGGGGAAAAGCAAAGCAGCGACCCGTCTGGGCCGACCTACCTCCCGCTGAGCTGCAGTAGGCGGCCGAACACAAGCCTCCGTTCAGGACCGGATCGGAGATGCCGCTCCCCAGGGCGCTGGGCGTGTGTGGGGAGGAGGAGGGCGAGCCGGGGTTGGACGTGGCCCGTGGGTCCCCGACGTGAGTGGAGCCTAGCCGAGTGAAACAGAGAAACAGGATGAATTCCTTTAAATGGAGGAAATCTGTCTTTGATTGGTTGTGTCCGCTGGAAACCAAAACCGTTTTCACCAGGACAATAATGAATAGTTCTGGAGGAAGACAGGTAGTCTGGGTTAAAATCTAATAAAGAAAAATTAAAGGTGTGTTCAACCTTTAATGGCTAAATACTAATAAAATACAGAAACAATAAATAGAGCTGAATGTAATTGGTGGTAATAAATGTCATTTACAGTCGGGTTCATGTTCAGGTCCTGCCTGCGTCAAACAACCCGACAGAACCGTGTTGACAGTTAGTTTGAGGTGGCGACACTTTGGTCTTACAACCCTTCCCAGATTGATGCACACCAACAGTTGCTTCTATTGGCTTCCATTTGTAAAGTTACACAGTCAAAAATTAACAGCAAATTAACAGCAATAATTTGGGTTATTTAGCTTGTCATACAAAATGGGGATTTGATTTTTAAAGTCATATTCTCAACATGTTCAAAATTAAATATTTCATTAGCAAACTACACATCTCACTTCAAACTGAATATTTAGTTAGCAAGTTAAACATTTAGCCAAACTAAATATTTAGTTTGGGCCTAGATATGTAGTTTGTAAGCTAAATATTTGTGCTTTTTTGATACATATTTAATTTGAAAATGAGAGCTTTATAAAATAATATACACCATGGTGAAACTATGACTATAACCACATTTATTATCTTATGACAGGCTAAATAACTCAAATTATTGCTGTTAACTGTTGCCTGTATAACTCTACAAACGTGCCTCATGCTTCTCCACGTTCATCGCCGGTTATCTTTCCACCTTTGCATTATTAGACATGAACATTGTACAGCACCAAACTCACAGCTTCTGTGAACAATTAATTCATCTTAATTCCTTTGGACATTAATTCTATATTTTAGCACAACACTTCTAATGAGCTATTAATGAGAATTATTTGTCCATATCTAAGGTGCAGTGAGCAGTGCTGTTCTTTGCAGCAGCGAGGCTCTTTGGTCTTTCTGCATGAAGTTTTTATGCAGCTGCTGTTTTTGCTTCACTTCTCTTGTACAGCAGCACGGATCCTGAACAAAACCAGTATTTACATTTTCCCAGCAGTCGAAGCATTGCAGCCATGAAAGCAGAAAGAAAAGAAATTCCAACACATTTATCACTGTAAAGAGGAACAGGCGCAGTCAGGAGTCGTCCAGCCTCCGCGCTCATTTTATTTTACACAGAGGAGACAAATGGGAATTCCAAGTACAAGCGTAGGGAACACATGCAGGAATGCCAGTGATGTTTGGAAAGCCAGGAGGCGACGGAATGAGCAGAATGACAACTAGGATGTAAAAGCCAAAACATTGCTGCTCTAAAATAACCCAGTAGAAGTTGTTAGGTGTTGTTGTCACCATGGACTGTTTGGAATCTGATCCCAGAATGATTGTTTACCTTTGTTCACATTCACTGTTTTCCTATTTCACCAAACCAATAAGAATCAAAATCAATTACAGATGTTTGCTGTTTTTATTTATTTAGATTTTTAATTTTACACAAACATTTTCTCATTTTTAATGGGTTATTTCCACTTATGTCATTTATTTAAGTATTTTTTCCTCATCTATTTTTATTTTTGCTTGCACATTTTTCTCCATCTTCTCCATTTTGTTTTCATTTGAAGATGCCCGTTTCCATGCAAGACGAAGACACTTTATTTTTACTTAAAGAAGAAACCAGAAGGTATTAAAAGGACCCGGCTTGGTGAATCCTGTTAGGGTTAGAAGGACTTATTAAACTTCTGCTGCTTCGTTAGTTTGACTGGAATTAACCTGAGGCAACAAGTCAAAGTGCATTCTGATAAATCTTCAGTTTGCTTCTTTTCCAGCTCTTAATGTTCCCGCAGCAGCTGTAAACGTCTCCTACTATCGCTCTTGTTCAGCAGACGTGTTAAAACGAACATTAGCGTCAGCCAGAGGGGGCGTTATTTGTTAAATGGCCGTTTGGACTTTTATTCTTCTCCAAGTCGTCTAATAAACAAACAAAGAATTTAATTTAAACAATAAACTACCCCAGATAGCGCCACAAATCACTTATCTCTCTCTGCTCTGATATTTACGCCGTCTTCCAATCACAGCAAGGCTGGAAAACAGAATCTGCTTCATGCATTTAAATGCAAATCAGACGATGCAGAGTGAGCATCTAATCATCCACAAAGCGTTCCCATCAAACACTTTGCTGCTTCGCCACATAAGTACAGATTACTTTAATTACCCTCCCTGAAGCTCCCTGTCAAAAACCTCAGATTAACATTGGAAATCAGCTGCTGTGTGCATTTTAGGTACATAATCAGAGACTGCTCTGTTTTCTTTGGACTTGCTGTTGATGAATGTTTGAAGGTGTCCTGGTTCCTCTGGATGGGTAACATAAAAACATCAGATCCAAACTCACAGTATTCTGCAGATGGATCAATCTGAACAGAGGCATCACAGACACACACACACACACACACACACCCACACACACGCACACACACACACACACACGCACGCACACAAACACACACACACACACACACACACACCCCTACGATGGAGTTAATGTCCTCTTGGAGCCAGGTCAGTATTTCTGTCCCTGCAGCTTGTGGATCTAAATCAGGATCTGTTTGATGGTTGATGCGGCGTGATGGACGGGGCCCGGGTTGAGATATGGCATCTCTTTCGTTTGCATGCCAGTGGGGTGTGTGTGTGTGTGTGTGTGTGTGGGGTGGGAGATCAGCCTGGTCCTCCCAAGCTCTCTGGTGCCAACTGCAGTGTATACAAGTGTTACTGTGCTGCAGTTTGGAGTGTTTTATAAGACATGCAGGGAAGGAACTCTGTCAGGAGGAGCAGCTTCCCTGCCTCCTCTATCAACACACGGAGGCACCTGAACGCCTGATGGAGGGATAATAAAATTTAGCCTTGGTAAAACAACGTTTCAAAGCAACGCTGACCTTTAAAAGCCTCCAGATGTTAAGATTTTCTCACTGCTGCACTTCAGCTCTATTTCCAGAGGGAGGCAGTCTTGTTTGATACTTCAGTAACCATGGCAACTTTGGAATCAGATGTGATGGATAGGATGATGTAGAGGGAACCTGTGGTGAATTGCAGCATCAGATTTTTCTTTAACATAAAGTTAGAAACATTTTTTGTCAGACATCGAGCTTTTAACTCGAGCATTTTAGTAAAATGTGGAATTTCAAAGTATTTAGATATCTTTTTTGTCCGTGTCACTGACCGGGTCCACAGCTCCAAACCTGCTGGAGCTTCAAGGAGCTTTTATGAAGAAAATATTTACATTTCATGAAACATGGAGCATATACATCCATTTGATGCACTCCCGTTTCATAAGCATGATACTTCATTTTTCATATACTGGCCTGGTTACCCCTAAAAATTCTGTGGGCGCCGTTGGTCTTGGTTAGACATGTAGAGTGCATCTCAATGGTCCAGACGATCCAAAACACAGAACCTGAAGCAAACGGTTTCCTATCATTAGATTTAGCCAAAACATCAAAGGCCCAATGAACTGCTTCATCTTCACAATAATAGTCTATAGTGCAAAGATAAATATTTTAGTTTTCCCTAATAGAAGAAAACTGTCAGACATCGAGCTTTTAACTCGAGCATTTTAGTAAAATGTGGAATTTCAAAGTATTTAGATATCTTTCTGTTCACACTACCATGTTTTAAGGGAAGTTCTTTAACATGACATTTACTACAGTTATAATGAAACTATAACTGAACTTTTATATGTGAACTAGTCTCAGTGCTGAACAACATAGAAGGAAGAGGATGAAGATGTGAAAACTGTCCAGCTGTTTCACAGAGAACTGACTTCCAGCTGTAGAGCAGAAGTTGGGAACCAACACGGTGCGACTGCGTCACCTTACATCAGCTGATTGGCGCTCGCTCGACCTGCTGCATTTCCCTCCGTTTGCCTGTTAATCCCCACTTGGGGGCAAGTGGGAGAACGCCGCCCCTGAAGGGCAGCTGATGCAGGATCGGCCCTGATCCCGTCTGGATTAAAGCGACGGCTGCGAACAGCTGTGAGAGGCCGGCCGAGGCCACATCCCTGCTGCCGGGTCCACCCAGCAGGGATGGACCCGGCAACCGTTCGACTACAACAGCATGGATGAAAAGAGGAATCTTCTGCTTGGAAATGGAATAAATAAACCAAAACCGGAAGGAGAGAACTGAAAGAAGTCCTTTAAATAGTTTTTGTTAGTGTGAAACTCGATGGCCCTTCCTAGAAGAAACAACTCTTCATGTGAAAACAGAAGCTCCTGTTATGAGGAGCCCATAAAGCCCGTTTGGGACATAGGAAAGAAAAACTACTCAGTAGTTGGAAGGTTAAGGTCATGAATAACCCCAGTGAATAAAATGTTAATGTTCTCCTTCTGTCTCTGCAGAAGATCCTGTCGTTAGAGACAAAGAGGCCGCTCTGCTGGGAGGAGACGGTCATTCATCCCTGAACTGTTTGTCTCAACGTCAATGTGAAGCCAAGACCAGATCAGCTTAGAAATCAGGGCCAGAAAGACAAACAAAACAAGGAATATTGTTTATAAAAACCAGAAATGAATTTCCTGTTTTTAAGCCTTCAATGCATTTCTCAAGTTTGTGTCACTTTATTCTGTCAAAATGGTCAAATACTGAAGGATGTTACAGCAAAACATCAACATAAACCAACTTCCTACTGTTGGCCTTATTCAGAAGTATCAACTTTGATAGAGCAATACTATTACTTTACAAAATGTAACCCTTCCTGTAACCCCAGTATTCCCGCAGGTTAAGGAACCACATTATGAACAGTTTACTTGAAACCCCTCCTATAAAGGCCAAAGGATTTCTGTTGTTAAATTGTTGATCAATTTGATCACCTAATTTGGATTTGGGCTCCAAATGACAACAAAAACAACATAGTTTGCATTTCTTTTTATATTATTTTGGCATATTTGGTCATCCAAAAACACATGCTACTATCCCTTTCATAGGCTGCACCCAAGTGCTTACTGAGTATTACTGTATTTTGTAAAAAAAACCCCAAAAAACAGCAGAAAGAACAGCGGTTTGAAATGGTGAATTGATCAGCATTTAAAAGAAGAAAATGCGTTAATTCATTTTTCCAGGAACATTTTACATTTAAACACGCAGACTGAGGCTGAATGGTGAAGGATTTCTCTGCACCAACGGGTGGTTGCACACAAACCACCCCAACCTTAAACCTGCAGTAAATAATGCAGAAAGTGATGGGAATTTATACATATATTATTCCTAACTGTAAATAAATGCACAGTCTTTGAAAACATATTTACTCACATTTTAGTGAAGTAGGTTCTTTAGATTTCTGACTCAATTAAATTCTCCAAATACAAGATATGAACTGCTCAGAACATCTTAGTAGAACTTCGCATGGAAAAAAAAAGACTAAACCTTTAATTCAGCGATGAGTTCTACCAGCTCCTGTTTTGTCGTGACCTGTACAGTGTGCAGACATGAATAAAAATGAGCAAACGATGTGGAAAAAGACGGGAAGAGCGGCTGGGATCAGAGAGGAACGGCAGCTGCAGCGAGCGAGCCGCTTCACTTCAGCACCAGCGTGTTGACATTTTAATAGGATCCATAAAACCAGCGAAGTGGGTCAGTGGCTGAGCGTTCTGTTTCAGCGCCAGCGGGGCCGAGTCCGCTCAGCATCTGAAGGCTCTGCCCTGCTTTCTGCTCGTTTTGGTCCAGTCCCCCTCAGAAGAGATTTCTGGAAACCAGAAATAATTTGAAACCTGCGGGCGACGAGTCTCTGTAAACCGATTCTGTCACGTTAAGCTCGTCAGGCTGAAGCGCCTGCGGACGGAGTGTTGGACTGTACAAAGGTCAGCTGGTCATTCAGTGCTTCTGCTGGGAAAACAATTTGATTTCATGTCAAATAAAATATCTGTCAAAAGCTGTGAAATCTTCCCTTCCCTGAGCCGAGTTATGACCTCATCAAAGGTTCAAATTAAACAGCGTTTAATTCAAGTTGATTCAAACTTTATTTGAAAGCTTTGAGAGCCTAATTTCTTACTTTTTGTTTTGGTGATTCTCTGTTCTGCAGACACCAAAGTTAAACCACCTGGTAAGAAGGTCAGCTGGACCAACCTCATGGACAGTGAAGTGAAGTTTGAGATCTGAGAACCAACAGACAACACAGTTTATGTATCTCTGATGAAATCTGAAATGAATTTGCTCTGAAATAATGTCACTGGCTGGATTCTGAACCTGGTTCTGAAACTTCAGCCCTTTGCTTCTCCAAAGCTCTTCTTTTTCATTTAAATCCAGCAACAATCAACAACAACAAAGACGATAAAACTCTTTCTAGTTGTATTTCTATCTAGTTCTAAGCATTTATTTTACTAAAGGTTATTAGGTTTTTAAATGGGGGTTTTTGGAGGGTATTTATCTCCCCCAGCCGGTGCAGCGCCCCCCTCATGAGGTTCTGTTCCTATCAGAGCTCCATTACTCTGCTCTCTGCTGTATCACTCCATCTGGAAGCACCGCAGACCCACCGATACACATCCCTCACTCCAACCGGTTCAGCCCAACCCGTGGCGCAGCCGCTCAGAGCAAATCAGCAGATAAGGAGCTGTAGCAGCCAGATAAGAGTCGCTTCCTAATTCGAAGCAGCTGAAAGGTAAAGAAGAGTCACACTTCACTGGGATTTCCAAAGATGGGAGCTGATAAGGAGACGTGCCTCAGCTCTCTCATTGTTCTGCGGTTCCGGTTCTGTTGCGCTGCCAGGGCTTTTTGTTTTCCGTAAATGACTATTAGAAACACACAGGCGACCAGGTGGTCAGCTGAACTCCAGCCAAACACTCATTTAGCTGTGAAGTATCACAGAGTGTTCTCGCTGGGACTTTTGGACCTGATTGGAAAAACAACAGAAAGAGGAATGAATGTGAGCACAGCCAGCGATCAGAGAGTCATGGCGACATTAAGGTCCATAACGGCCGGCAGTCTGCTGCTCTGGCATTTGCTGAATTGATCTCTGTCAACAAGACGTGGCTTTACTGGAGCTGGCTGTGATTTATCGACAGCCTCGTCTGTTGCTTTGTTGTCAGCTGATGTTGGGGGAGAGGGGCTCAGGTGGGGGTGAACACAGCGGACACTACAACAGTTCACAGTAAGAAGAAACAGGGCAAAATGTTTAAATCCCAAAGAGCAACATAATAGTCCTACATACAGTACAGACCAAAAGTTTGGACACAACTGTGTCCAAGGGTAAAACTAACCTGTCTCACGACGGTCAAAAATTTGGACACAACTGTGTGTCCAAACTTTTGGTCTGTACTGTACGTCAAATAGGACTTTTATTTTAAAACATCAAAGTAAATCTCTGAGTTATTACAGCTGACATAGTTTTACAGCGTCACACTGTGTTCCCATGCATGTTGGTTTATTGATGAAAATGTTTTACATGGATGGGTTTTATTGTGAGGAAATAAATCACATTGTTAAACATCAACACCTGTCCCACTGTGTGAAAAATCACAGTGTTTAGCTCCTTCAGGACAGGGTCTGTTACTTACAGTCTAGTTTTACAGATCTATTCAGGGCTGAAACAAATAATCAAAATAATTGTTATGAATCAATTACTGAAATAATCCTCAACTAATTTAGTAATCGATTAATCGTTAACTGGATACAGAGAAAAAAGGCCATTTGCTGACAGAACAACACACCCATAGCAGTAATTAAGCCAAATCTGTTTTGGCTTCTTCTTTTACCCAGAAGTAGCCTAGTTTCAGCTTCACCTGGTTCAAATTCTGTACAAAAAAATCTATTAAGCGCTTTTTGCTATCCAATTATTAATCTGTTAATCCAAAAACAGTCCAGAATCCCCTGGTGGACATGCAGGGAAATGCAGAGTCAGTCCAGGACCAATAAAACTGAACTGTGACATCATTAAGATAACTATTCTATTGTAAAATCTAAAAGAAATCATTAAATTAAACTGTGATTTCATGAAAACCGTCAAAATGTCAAATCAGGCAGGTGAAGTTTGACGTTCTGCAGCTTAAACTTCAGGTGCTGCTTTTAATTAAAAGTATGGCTGAGATAAGGAGACTAAAGAGGACGCCCTGAGTTAATATGAAATCCATTCATATCCTCTTTAAAAGACGCAATCCATCTCTACTGGGTTCCTTACAGTAAAATCTGTAGCTCTGAACCTTTTGAAGCGCTGCTTCCTTTTCCTCCGTCACCAGAGGAAAGCAGGATGCGGTTTTAGTTCCTCTGCAACCAAACACTTCTGCTGTCGGATGTTTTACCTTTTAACAAAAGCTGCATGACACTTATACAATAATTTTGCAGATTTGGATACAATCTGTTTGTCGTACGGATGTCGGATGCAGAGGTGTCCTCCCATCCTCCTCATCATCACTGAAATCATTTAAACCTCTGAAAAGCAAAAGGTCCAGATAAACGAGACCTCAAGCCGCCTCACCTTGCCTCACATCTGTTTTTCCAGGTCAGGACAGAGCTCTACTCTTCTCTGAATCTACTCACATCCTTCCCTCCTAAAGACCTCTGCTGTAAACATTGTGGCAAACAGTAACAGAGCACGCTAGTTCACCTTTGACCCCTGAGTTCCTGGGCTGGTGTGCCGGCAGAGCATTCTGCACTAAGCAGGAATCCATTTCAACTAGCAGGGCGAGTAAATGAATTAAGGATGGAGGTCTCATCAGCTCAGCGCCGGGCCAGATGAGATCGATACATTGATCTTTGAGCTCATGACCCGGGACGCGTCCCACAGCTAAAGGCTCGGTTATTTCCCACATCAATTATTCCTCCAAAGTGGAATAATCCACAGAGGAAGCCTGGAATGGAGGAGAAAAACTGTCCTTTTCCCTGTTAGGGAGACAAAACCAGCTGATAAAGATGAGTGCAACAGTTTCCAGTGTTTAGATTTATTTGTAGATTAGAATTTTGTTCTCTGTTTCAAATATTTGCTTAATATAATAAAGATATTTTATTCCTTACTATCTCATGTTTTTGCACAGTATTTCTGCAGTTTGTTACTGAAGCAGAGGAGATTCTATGATAGAAACTGATCAAATTACCAGCAATGCAACAATACATTCTGTTCTTAAGACGAGGCCAGCTGCATAATAGCAGGACAACTTGTAATTTTTGTACCATTATCTGAAATTTTATTAATTGTTTTCTTCTGTTCACCAATATTGATATTTTTATGTCCATGACAAACAACCACACACATCCACACACTCACACAGAAGTGCAGTTTAGAGAGATCAATTAACTTATCAGTCATGTTTCTGCCAGAGTACCCAGAGAAAACCACACACTACCGGGAGAACATGCAGACTCCATGCAGAAAGACCCCTGGTTCTGCTGATTCATTTACTCGTCATTAATTTGTAAACCGTTGGTGGTTCTAGTACTTACCCAGAATCCTCAGCTGCGTCACAGCTCCGTGCAGGCCGAAGAACATCCAGAGGGGGCGTGAGTTGTCCACGCACACCTGCATCCCCACGTTGGTGCCGTTGTGGCTGAGGATGACTTCCCCTTCCTGGTTGACCAGGAAGCCCAGGATGTCGCTGCTCTGCAGAGGCGTCGGCACGCGGCACACGGCCCAGAACTCCTTCCTGTCCACCAGAGCCTCAGGGTTGTAAGGCAGGTCGCTGGGGCGCAGCACCGCTGGGTCGCAGGAGGTCACGCCGTACGACAGCGAGCCCGAGCGCACCGGGCTGGACTTGGTGACCTTGATGAAGACGGTCTCTCCGGTGCGCAGGGGCCGGTTGGTGAAGACCAGCGTCCGTTCCTCCCGGGCGTGCTCAGACCGGGCCACCGTCTGCTCATCCAGCGTCTTGATGTGGGCGCCGCGCAGCTGGTGGAAGTGCAGGTCGCTCTCCAGGGCCGACGGCAGCAGGGAGGACTGCTGCGAGTTCAGGGAATTCTGGGGAATGGGGCAGGTGGAGGAGGAGGACGCCGAGGCCAGGTGCAGCGTGTGGCGGTGAGAGTGGACGGGGCCTCGGTCCTCCTGCTGCAGGTTGAGATCGCACAGGCTGACAGAGAGGCGGGAGTCGTCGGCCTCGCGGCGCAGGGAGGAGGAGCGCACCGTGGTGAAGGAGCGTGGGCGCAGACAGTCCGGAGGAACGATCTCACTGTCTGCAGGACAGAAACAGGAACACAGCGTGAGGGAGAGCAGCAGCTAAACGCTGATTAGCAGCCTGCTGAGGCCTGCAGCACTCTGGTCTGCTGAATCTCAACCACACTGGCACCAACACGGACTTCATCCTACATGCATCAGCTGCATGCAGAGAATTTCTCATTTTTGACAGATTGTTGCGAACGTATTTTTACATTCACAACCAGAGTGGAGAATAACTGTCAACTGGAAGGAAAATGAGTTGCAAATGAATATCTGAAACGTGTGAAGTCCATTTGTCTTCAGTGTAGAGCCATTGTTTGCTGCCATTAAAGCTGTAAGCTTTTTATGGTCTTTCCACCAGTTTTACCAACATTTCTTTCCATTTCTCTTCTGAAAACACCTATTTAGCATTTCCCTCCACTGTTAAAACATCTAACAGGTTTTCTTCCAGCATCATCTTGTCTTTAGCCCCATTGATCAACCCATTAACTCTGACCAGCTTCCTTTTACCTGCTGGACAGCATTCCCACAGCCTGATGCTGCCATCACCATGTTTCATGCTTAGTTTTATCTAAGCAAAGGACCCATTTTCCTGCAGTGGAAAACTGCAGAGGGGACTTTTGGGGACGGTTGGTTGCACTGGATTTTATTCAGGCCTAAATGCAAATGCATGAAACTCTTCTGAGATTAACTTGCTGAAGATGTTAAAAACCATGTTTCATGATGCTTAAAGTGCACTACACTGAAGTTCTGTTCGTAGTGGTCAAATTGTGAAAAAGTCACAGACTGTTCCTGTGAAAATTCTGAAAATGTGCTTAAAGAAACAGAAACCAACAACCTCTGTTCCTGAACTGAAAACGTTCATGCTAATACTGCTGTCAGCCATGGCAGGAAAATAAAAGGTATTGTTGATGACGAAAAGTCTGAGGCATCCAAACAAGTTCACTTTCTTCACTTTCTATCCTGGGATCTCCCCGCTGAGAGCCGTTAATAACTGCCAGCGCTCTCTGTGTCTAATTCGTCTGATAAGCTGCCCAGAGCTTGCTTACACTTTCTAGATGTAGCTGCTTTAAATAACACGCCTTTCCTAACCTCCCCTGAGCCTGGCGGTGGTAAAATTAGCCTGACTGAGCCGCCTGTTTGGTCTGTAATAGTTTGGGTGGGATCAGATTATCTACAACATGCGTATTTGTTGGACTCAGAATCAGGGGGAATGACGATGCAGGAAACAAACGAGATCTTAAAAACAGTGAGACAATTATAGTGGCTGCAGGAAGTGAACGAGGGATGAAAAACAGCAGCTGAAGGTCTGGAGAGCCCCTCCGGTCCGGGTCAGCACCGAGTCTCTCTATCAGACCAGGGCCTGACTGCAGATAAACCTCTTAGCCTCATTACGAGGCCTGCAGGACGGGCTGCCGAGAACAGAACAGGAAACCACTTATGATGCCGTCCTGCAGCTGATTGAGACACAAACCAAAGGCAGACTGATATGAAAAGCGTCCTGAAAGAAGATCTGCTCGACAGAACTAATCTGTGGTTTATGGAGATCATTTTAACTTACAAACAAAAGCTTAAAAATACAGCTCTATCCCAGACGCTGCTGGCCTGAGTTAGCATGCTAAATGTTAATGTTAAAACAGAACAATTAGAAAAGGACTGAACAAGTACAGGTGCAAACATTTCTGTTCCACATTTATTATGTCATTGACTTTGTAGCAATCTCTCCTGCTGAACAACCATGAAGTGGAGGTAGACACTTGATTGGATCAGGTCATTAATTTAGCAGCAACTCCTCATCCTGATTGTGTGTAATGAGGACATGAACAACCTTTGAAATGGAAGAAATTCACAACAGAACCCGAACCAGGCTTAGAAATACTGATCATCTTCAACACTTTATGCCATTTTAAAGCTTTTTCCTTCTGTGCCCAAAAACTAAATAATGTCCCACTTATAATATAATTATAAGTGGAACTCAATCAAAATTTTAATTGAGTTAATTGCAGAGTCTATAATTAATGAATGGTTATTAATCACATTTTCATTGAAAACAACATCAACAGAATAAGCAACGTTTTCCTTTCCAAGACCCTTTTTGCTGCTAGATTATTGAACAAATATAATCTCAACAACAAAGACTGTTTTTAATCTGTTATTTAGGTTGTTAAGCCATCAGATTTGTGCAAAGTGTTATTCTACTCATTCAGATTTCCAGAGTTTCAGAAAAACCTGATCAGTCAGGAACTTCTTTAGAAACGTGGACGCTGACATCAGTGTTGGCGGCGTCTGTGCTGCTGCTACATATTTAGCATTGAGATGCTATTTTAGGCTAGCATAACTTCACTGAGAGGCCAACTCATTTTTACACAACAGTCTTTTTCAGCATCTCATCGTTTTTGAAGCACAAATTAACCCTTAGTGGGAAAAGAGAAGCAGCTTTGTTATCCATCTCTGCTGTTAGCGAATGTTGGATTTACGGGCGTACCGGAAACACGCAAATATATTCCAGCTTGGAACTTTTGTAAATTGAAAAAATCTGATTAATCACGTTAAAATTAATGTAATTAATTAAGGTGTTCATGTCTCGACCCTGCTTCTAAAATGACTCAAATAATGTTCAACAACTGCAGTCTTTTGACTTCAGTTTCTAAGACGAGTTTTCTTAATTTCAGGGTTTTCAGAGAGAAAGTAAAGATTTTAGATCCACTTATCAGCTTTAACAGTTATCTTTAACTTTGCTAGCTTTGTCAGGATTCCCCTTTTAGTTTGTTGGTACTACAGAAAAGTCCTATGGGTATTGTAGTGCTCTGTCACACAACTTAAACATCCTCTGCATAAAGCGAGAGCTTTCGGTGTTTCAAAGAAACTGATAAACTCAGCCTGAATGCTAAGTGATATTTAATGCAAGCTACAGATTCCTTTCATGTTGGCTTACGTGAACCCACCTTAACTAGAATCATGTCTATATATTCAGCTCATGTCAATTCCTCAGTTCTCTCTAAAAGGCAGAGAATCACATCAAACTTGATGCTTTAAATGTGTAAAACTGAACTGGAGTCGACAGCAGCCTCCTCCGCGTTTGATCCTCTGATTTTTATGTGCCGTGGATGAAATCCCGTCCGACTAAGACTTGGAAAGATTCCACAGCATCACCGCTCCATCAAAGTCAAGTTAGCCGTCATGTTAGCTACTAATAACCCAAAGCGGCAAACTTTGTGATTAATCTTTAATGGGACTCTGGCTTTTTAATTGTGTTAACAGATTAGTCAGAGAGGCTTTAAATGGAGAGGACGGTACCTTTGGTGCACGGGTAGCTCCCAGAGACTCCTAATCAACCATTAAACACCTCTCAGCTCTGAAGAGAGCAGCCGCTAACACTCCCAGAGGCGAGCGGCGCATCACTGGGCTGAATTTCATCCGTTTCCTCTCAACAACATCCTAACCTCTGAACATCTCAGAGCTCTGATGTTGTAACTTTATTGTTAAGTAGAAAAAAAGATTAAAAAATGTCTTTCATTTCTATTGTTTTTTAAAAAGTTTTTCCAATTTGATGATTTTGGTCCACAAGGAAAAAGTTTGGACACCTCTGCCTCTCTGCTTAGAGGCAGAGGTGTATGATGGCAGTGGCAGCATCATGCTGTGGAGATGCTTTTCTTTAATAGAGATTAGAAGGTTTACTTTTCAGCAAAACAACCAGAACTACAATGAAATTTAGATCACAGCATATTCATGTTTTAGAACGGTCTAGCCAAAGTCCAAACCTAAATGATAAACAATATCCTGTTTAATTTTGCTCTGTTTATCTCTACCTCCTCTGGAAAATATACCTGTCTGTGGCAATACTTGAAAACTGCTGTTTTCAGACACTATGTGTGGAATCAGACAGAGCTGGAGTCTTTTTATAAAGAATAACAGGGAAAACGTTTTCTCCTTCTGCTTCACAATCATCCAAGTTGGTTTATCACAAGTAATCCTGATCAAATTTGTGGTTTTAACATAAAATATGGTAACATTGGGGTATAAATACTTCTGCAAAGTGCTGTATTGCTCCTAAATTAGTCATTTACAGAAGGAAAGAAAACCTCAAAGTGACCTCTGCTGATGAGCAAAAGCTTTCAGGCCACCTGCAGCCGAATCCTCCGCCTCCCTCAGAGGACTGGAATGATGGGACTCCTGCAGAGCCTGCCGTCACTCCATCATAAATTGAATTATGATAGGTTGGAGTTAGTCAGAGAGCTCGGGGACTCGCAGCAGGGACTGGATGGGCGATGATGACATATCTGTTGGAGAGAGGGATCCTGTGATGGAGGGGCCGCGCTGCCATTCCCAATCCTGGATTTATGTTGAAAGGAGGCAGTGGCGGCCTCCCAAGAGCCACAAATCGTCTCCCTGTCCTTTCTGCATGTCAGCGCTGCTTTAAGTCAAACTCAGGATGTGTGAACACACACCAAACGACGCATTGGCTCCTCTCAAACCCACACTCGCTCATCTTTTGTTTTACAAAAAGCTTTCTGTGAGGTTTTATGTTCCCTTTTACATCTTTTCCTTTATCTATTTCCTCAAAGGGAAGTCGTTTCAAATCTCATCTGTCTTTCTGAGACGAGGAAACTCTTTGCTTTATGAGGAACAAACCCTTTTTCTCAGCTCAGAGGACAGAAAGGGGCTGCAGCATTTACCGGGCTCTCATAAAGGAGTGTGCTGGTGCACACAGCGTGCCCGTGTGTGACCTCAGCAGCTGCTGCCCGCTAATCGTTGGTGCACCTGCCTTTTTAACCGGTACAATCACTTTGCTCCTATTGGTCCCTTTCAAATTTAAACACTCGCAGATGCTGGGGCTACTTCAGAAACTCTGTGTGCTCCTTCAACTGGCAACTCCACTTCAAAACACAACAAATCAGAGGGAGTCCGTTTTGTTTTTTCCCTCTTTTTCCTATGAGCATTTTGTCATTCCAGTAATTAGGCACCTGTTTGGTTAATCCGCTGCAAATACATGGACAACAGGGATTTCAGGGTGGAGCGGTGTCTGTTTTAGTCCACAGAGTCTCTGGCTCATGCTCTAAATGTTTTTGATTGGAGCAGTGGACAGGTTAGTTAACGCTGGACGGAGGGAGAGGCTGGGTAGCTTTAGCGGCTTTGCGAGCCTGAGCAGATGGAACGTGCCAGGAGTTTGAGCTGCAGTTCGAGATCGGCTGAGGGTTTGCGGGGGGATTTATTCTCTCACGCTCGCAGCCTGTTTCGCAGGGTTTATTCTTTATCCGACTCTGGAGGGTTTCATCTGATGTCTGCAGAGAAAAGAGTGATCTCACCGAGATAGGAGAGGAAAGGAGATGACATGAGTATGTGTAGATATGAAGGGAAGTGTTCAGATGGGATTAGCTGAGAAGGCAGAAGGTAGAGGCGGATATCCAGGGAGATTTTGCACTGAAGAGATAAAACTAGAGCAGACAGAGTAGAGATGCTTGAAAGGGAGGGATGGGCTCAGAAGGATCTTTATGCTGGATGTTTTGGTCCAACCTGGAGTCTGGGTTTTAAGGAAAAACTCGCATTCGAGTCAACTCAGCGATAAAGTCTGGGTCAGTACCAAGAGGCCCGTCCCTTTAAGTCACAGGTACTTTGGGTCACCAGTACATTTCCACTGGTACCAAACAGACTTCAACACTACTAAACTTCCTTATATGGAACCTGGCACAATACGCCCGAGTATGTGGGATCATTTAAGGCGGCTCTATAAGAATATGTCTCACACACATGCACCACTAATACAGAATCCTTCCAAGTGTTACTGACGTACGACAGCAATTACCCAGTCACATTGTTACTTAACCTCGTGTTGCAGATACTCTGCATTCACATCATACCTCAGCATGCTAAATGCTTGAATTACCAGCACCTGGCCCTCTTTCTGAATACTTCAGCTAATATTTTCTAAGTCCTTATAGACTGTATATATAAAAATCTCCTGAAAAACAAACATTAAATATTGATTTTATAAGTCTTACACTATAAAATATTGACTTGTCTTCCACTTAAAATTAGACCATTTCTAAATGTACATCTTTTTTCATTTTGATATTTAAAATGCCAGAATGTGAACGTAACTAGATATTTTTTCTGCTCAGTACTTGATTTGGATTTTTACAAGCTCTGGAAAAAATCCATAGAAAAAACCTTCACTTTAAAATTGCTCCATGTTTTCTGAAGTTAAATTAAACTAATCTTTGTGGTTTTATAGTAATCAAATTTCTTGGCCTTACAGATTTATATTTTAAACAAATCTACCTTGACACGTCTCACTGTAGGACAGAAAGATGATCAAACTACAAAAAAAAAAAAAGTTATAATGTTAAAGTGATTTTCAATCAGAGCAGCTAAATGCTGGTTGTGGTGTTATAAAACCATCATTTTTCACCCTCAACTTCCAACAATCTGGAGGAGGATCCATCTACACAGATGATCAAGTTAGAAAACTTTCTAATCAGCTTAATTTCTTCATTTCAAATCTAATTTTAGAACTTCAACCATCCGGAGCAACTGCTGAAAATCAATTTTCCTCTTGGGGATTATCAAAGTTCCTCCGATTCCCATCTCAGTACAGCACCAGGACGGCTGTCTAAGTTTAGAATGTAATTTATGAACCGGCATGCAGTCGGCCACCCTCTTTCCCGAACTGTCACAAAAAGATTTACACACTGTTTGTGCCTCCTATTGGGTTTAAGTTACTTTCTAATATCAGACAGCTGAGTGAATCCGAGGATCACTTCTTTAGATCACAAAGAAATTCAGAAAAACAGGAAACAGCACAAAGCTCTTCACTGTAACCATGGTTACCCGCATACATCAACAGTAACAGTCATTTCAAATCATTTAAAATTTGACTCCAAATGCCAAATAATACAAATTCTGGTGGCTCATCTTTGTTATTTGGGTCATAAATCTTTCTGAGGCCAAGAAACACCAAGCTGGTAAATTTTATTCATTTGATGTGTTGAGGTTTTTACTACTCAACATTTCCTGAAAACACCCCAAAAGCCCCCAAAAAGCCATGTTTTCATTTTTGTATGTTTTTCTTGGCTGTCTGCGTGAAGCGTGATCCCATTAAGAGGGAGAATCGTTCCTGCCAAGTCAAACACTGAGCTCGTATTAATCAAAGATGGGAATCCTGGCTGCTTTCTCCACTCTGAGCTGGATTTCTGTCAATCCTCATGTCAGCAGGAGTTTATGAAGGAACCAGAAAGCTAAAGCGGACTGACCGAAAGTTTAAAATTCTCTGTCTGTTTCACTTGACTTAAAACTAGTGGAGGGTTAAAATTTTGAATTGAGTTAATTGCAGGGTCTGTAATTAATTAACTGCAATTAATTACATTTTAATGAAAAACTGTATGTGGACAAAATAAGCAACATTTTAATGGCAGTGATGACTGCAGACGCTGGCATTAGTGCCGGGGACGTCTGTGCTGCTGCAACATGTTTAACATTGAGGTGCTATTTTAGTCTTGAATAGCTGCACAACCTGAACACAACAACAGTCTTTTCCAGCATCCTATCACCGGGGGATCATTTTCTGAAAAATTAACCCCCAGTGGACCAAGAGAAGCAGCTTGTGTCGCTTGTGCATCAGATTTACAGGCGTACCGGAAACATGGCTTAGGATGTTTGAATGGAAAAAAACAGGCTTCGGTCCCCTCAAGGAGCAGTGGGTCCCCACAACGTAGTATCTGCAAGGAAAATGGTCCCCACAAGGTATTACAAACAAACGCACACACACGTTCATATCAAAAGGGAAACTTAAGAGAGACCAGTTAACCTAACAGTCACGGTTTTGGTTTTGGATTGTAAGAGGAAGCTGGAGTACCCAAAGAGAACCTACACATGCTCAGGGAGAACATGCACACCAAGCAGAAAGACTTGGCCAGGATTCAAACCCAGGACCTTCTTTGTGGAAGGAAACAGCGCCACAAATGTTCCACCACAATACATCCTATATGTCCGTATGGCTGAGATGACTACAAATTGCTGCTTTTCACAAATTTCTGCCAGTTTAAGCATAGAGACAGGACAAGGGGAGCTAGAGAGAAGTTTAATCAACAGTCTGGCTGTGATATAATATAGTGACCGGAGAGAGGAACAAACAACTAAACAACTAAAAAGACCAGATTAGAAATGATGCCATCATTCAGAAACAGGAAAGGTTTGATCTTTCTTAACTGACTTACTCTGCCAATCTTTCAGAGAGACAGTGAATTTCAGCCTTCAGATGGTTTAATGAGATGTTATTCTCCCGTCAGGAGCTACCACATAATCCAATCCATCCCTGAGGAAAACGCTGTGCAGCTCTTTGATGTTTCCACCAAACCCTGAACGTCAGCGGTTCTGATAGGTGACAGAGATTGCCTCTCCTCCCAGTCGCAGTGTTTTGGTATGAGCTAAATTAACTGCTCCAGCTCCGTCGTAGTGACAGCTGGATTAGACCTGCTCCCCACCTGGAGCCAGCCCAGCGGAGAGGTGTTTGCAGCCTGGAGGCTTTCCAATCAGCCTTCATCCCACCGTCCTCCAGGACAGACCCATGCAGAGGCCGCCCTTCGTGATTAAAGCTCCGCTGTGCCTGACTCATACAATCCGAGTCCTGCAGGCTTCACAACAGCTGGAATTACTCAGTTGCTCAACCTCGCTCCCTGTGTCGAGCAAAGTCCTGCGGTGTGCACGAGTGTGTGAGTGCGAGAGTGACAGCTAACCGAGGGAACGCGATATATTAAACGACCTTTGTGGCTTGTTGGATTTCAGGCCTTTGGCGGACAGCCTCAGTCACTCTGCTGCCAACATCCACAATATCTGCTGTGCCATTAAAGGGAGGGGATAATCAATCACCAGATGCCCGAGGCGACGGAGATGTTCCCATACCTGACATCTTTAAAAGCACGGCTATATATTGTAAAGAATCCAAACTTGTCACAGCAAAGCAGAATCCAGAGGAAATAAACACACTGCATGGATCCCTGTCCTCACTCTCAGAGGGAAATCTCTAACATCGAGTTGTAGAAGTGTGGAAGAACTAAATCAAGCTTCTGTCATAGAAAATAGATTCCTCTGAAGATTCCTGAGAAGTTTCTGCTTCAGCCTTTTGACATCAAACATGTTTGAAACATCCCCCAGAGTTATTCATCACTCACCTGCTTCCTGTACTGACCTCAGATCAGCCTCAGGAAGGAGAACAGGTAATGAACCATGAACCCTAAAGAAATGTTACAATCAGATTTTCCTGCACCGAGCTTCTCACTCTGTCTCTAAGGCAGAACCCAGACAGCCTGAGAAGGAAACTCACTCAGATCTCATTCTTTCAGTCACTGCCTAGAACAGTGACTGTTATTTTGCTCAAATATGATTTTTAGTTCAAATACCTGTTTGATGCAACTGTAATCAGACTTCGGTGTGAACAGTTTATGGTCCCAAAGCGCTCTGAAAACTATTGGACAGGTATCTGAATTAGAATCAAACAAGGATGTGGCACAAATCAAATTTTTTCAGGGTTGAAAGTTTGGAATTGGCCCATCCTGAATGAAAGTTGCATTTGGGTCCCATTTGCCTGCTGTGTGAACATAGCCATAGACAAGGGTAGGAACACATGCTGACCAGTAAGTCGAAAGTTTCACCTTTCGGCTCACATCTCTCTTTCCCTTGACAGACCGATGCAGAGCTGCATCACTGCATGCGCAGCAACAATCATCTTTCCCTCTCTGTGTTTCTCTCGTTCATGAACAAAACCTGAAAATACCTGAACTCCTCCACTTGGGGCTGTTCTGCCACCACTGCGACAGCATCAAGATGCGCTGGTCACTAATGTGAAAACTGTCCAAGAACACAATTTCAAACCACATTCATGCATCAGATTGATGTTGGTCGTTGGTCGAATGGTCGTCCTCCCTCCCTCTCTAACCCAGTGTGTCCTCAAACACGCCTGAATCAGATGAGTGGTTAATGACCAGACCTTTGCTAAACTTGGCTGAATTCAGCCTTTTGAGTTGCAGACTTTCTGCTTCACAGAAACTCAGAAACCAGAGAACACACTGAACAGAGGCCATGGGACACATTGCAGGACCGTTTTGACATGCCTGGCCAGCGCAAGAAGCTTACTGCTTTCTTAAGTGGATAAAACTATTTCAAAAGGGAAAGGCTTTTTTCCCCACTCTTTTATCATTTTTGTTCTAAATGTGAGGCAAAATGGATGAACAAACACATCTTTCAATGGGAGGAAGACGCTGTGAGTGAAATGGCTGATGGGAACTGGCAGATGAGGCTTTCAGGGGCCATGTGTGTTTGAGCGCTCGTGTGCTGCATTGTCCTCGCTGAATGGAAGCTCAGCTACAATCCAACCGTTAATTTACATAATGGAAGGGCTGCAGCGAATAAACAGCATGAGAAACCCAATCCAGCTTTCCAATCTAATCCAACTTTACGTAGCTATGATTACCAAATACTAGAGCGGACTGATGAATGTTCTCAGCGTCAGCAGGAAAACACTGTGATGCAAAGAAGTTTTATTTCAGTAAGGAGTTCAAGCTAAATGTTCCTGAGCTTTTTGATAAATATGTTTGATTTGTGTTCCATTTGAAAATCTGAAGCACAGATCAGCTCTCCTTGAGTCCCTGAGGAAGAAAAGAGTGAAACCGAGGAACATGGCCTCAAATGTCAGAGCCGCAGGGCTTTTCCTGCGAAAGGGAAAGTTTCATGGAGTGTTACACACAGAAATGTGATGTAAAGAGCTGATGTGGCTCATTTTTCAGCATCACAAAGAGGCTGAGGCTACTCTAGATGATGTACATCTATGTCAGTCTTTGGTATCGCTCCACTCCTCTGCACAAGCCCCTGTTTGTGGGGGCAGATGTGATTTAGATGCCCCCACCCTGAGGAAAAGGAGTCCTTCTTTTCTGCAGACTGCCCAGCATATGGCCTGATTGTAAAAGTCCAGTAAAAACAACACAAGAAGGGGCCTGGTTTCTACACAAATGTGCTTGAAGCCGTTTTTCTTCCAGTGATCACAGGTTCAGGCAGAACATTTGGGCTCAGCTCAAAGCTTGGATCGTTTTCAAGCCTTTGTCATCCACGAAGAGGTCAAAATTAAGAAGTTAGAGTGTAGAAGGTAAACATTAACAAGGCATATGTACATTTTTTTGATTTTTTTTTTGTTATGTAAATTTCCATGAATGAAATAAAGAATATTGTTTTGAAAAGCTTGTAAGCAAAAAAGTGAGAACAGGATCACTAAGAATGCAGCTGAAAGTCATAATGGCCTGGATTTCACAGCAGGTTTGCATGTTACTGCCTAACAACATGTCCTCTTAAGACAAAAAGACTTGAACGCAAAGTTTGAAAGCTTGAAATTTACAATTACAGGAAAATGTATATTATCATTTGTCCAGAGATGAGGAAGTCAGAAGAAGAGCAGCTTGGAAACCCAGCAAACAGGAAACCTGCCAAGAAAGGTAAAAGCTCTTTGCGATGAGCTGAATCTGTTTGATTTGCCACGGTGACAACTAACTGCTTGTGGAAAACATTTTTTTATCTAATTCTGGCAGATCAGAGGTAGATTAAAATAATCCCAGTTCTGACCAACATTGTTTCTCTGAAGTCCACAGGTATATGTCAACACATTCCTCCCAATAAAATGTGTCATTTCATGTTAGCAAAGAATGAATGCTGTGATTGTGGAAACGAGGCTTAAAATAAGGATGGAAAAAATGCATCTTCATCTTTTTTATGAAGCTAAACATGCAGGAGTCATGTGAAGAGAACACTGACTGATTTAATACAATGTTTAGACATCAGCAGATGTCTGAACAATGGTGTCAGTAAGCTGCCAAGCATTCATTCTACATATTCTGGGATAAAAAATATTTTTTGTCAAGAAAACAATCAGTTTTCTGTCAACAGCTAAAGACAGGGACAGACTTTATTGATGTCATCATCCATATGTTGTTGTACCTTTCTGTTTTACTCCAAAGACGCTTTTTGTTTCAAAATGTGGTTTAAATATTACTTATCTGCTTTGAAAAACAAAGGAAAGACCAACTGTGATTTAGACGTGTTTTCAGCAATAAAATATGAAAATGATGATAAACAGTATGTGCCCCCTTACAGATTCATTTGTTATTTGGTCACTCATAAATGTTACAGATCATCAAACAAGTTTTAATATTAAAGAAAAATAACCTGAAATACAAAATGCCTTCTTTTGTTAAATCAGAAATTAGGCATTATTAACTATATACATACTTGTGGGTCAGTTTCACTGTTGACTGTTACCTTAACAATAACAAAAAATTCACAAAGAAAACCTGTTTGACAACATGAAGTAAGCTTAAAAATCCTGAAAATACACAAACACTTTTTCATCACTTGTAAGCAGCTTCCCCAATGCACAGTAAAGAAAAGCATTACGACCCGTGGCCTAAATTCACAGCAGCAGAGGAGATGACGGCATTCAATGTGTACATGGAAGCCTCTGCTATACGATCCTGAGCAGTCTGTGTGGTATGAACACTAAGCTACGCCGTAAACCCCCCATGCTGGTTCTGAGTAAACACTGGAGCAGAATATTGGTCAGCTGCAGCTCAGTGGTGCTCTGCAGATTCATGGAAGGCTTTACTGTACACAGATATGGTCACTTCCAGAGAACAATGTGCTTGCAGTCAACAAGAGAAGATAAAAACGGGCTCTGTCAACGGCACAAATGTTGGAAACAGAAGCACCAAGGTGAGATGTTACCTAGAAATATTTTCAGATCTACACAAACAAAGAGAATGTAGCTACATTATTTAAGTTTCACAGGTGCAGAGATGTCCTGCCAGTTTCTTAAGAGGAAAAGTGAAAATCAACTTAAAATTTTCCAGCATTCAGAGAGAAATTTGCAGGATTTGTTCCATGTAATATTTCTTTTCGGTTTTATAGTTCATGTGGAACTCATCCAGATGCCGTTGACATCACTGCAGATTTCATTCTGCTCCCATTTTACCGTTAAAACCTACAACTCAGCCATTTTCTTTGATGAGGCTCATAACAGAAACTGCAGATGAAAAATATGAGAAAAACTTGAAATTAAATTATCATTGCTGAACATTGAACTGACAATGATTACAATTAACTACATTTTAGTTAATCTTCTCTCTATTTTCTATTATTAAAATGTCTAAATCACTCTTCGAAGTCCTTTATGTTTGTGACTCTAAAACTGCAACAACAGTTGACAGTCTACATTTTGTGCCACTCTACTTTAAACAGAGAAATATGACTTGCTTTCAATTTATCAGCACAGCTTTGAAAAACCTAATTTCTCTGCAATAAGACAGGGGTGTCCCACTCTAACCCTGGAGGGCCGCTGTCCTGCAGGTTTTAGATGATTTAAATGACTAAATTACATCCCCAACAAATCTTCAAGTTCTCTAGAAGGCTGGAAATGAATTGTTTGATTCAAGTTTTTTGACCTAGATTGACATCTGAAGCTGCTTCTCCATGGATGTGGCTTTAACTGGTTCCACCCCAGTCAGATTTGTCTTCATTAGTAGATCCTGTGTAGTTGTTTCCCGATTTCATAAACACTTCAGGGGTGGTACAAGCCGCACTGAGCCATTTATCATATGCAAGCCATTTGATTGACAGCAGACTGCATCTGTTGATTGACCCATGATTTATGGCACCGGAAACTCCAAACAACAACATCTAAGCCACCGCAGTGGACCGACGGACATGGCGTCTGCTATCAGAGAGCTGCTCAGTGTGGGTTAGGGAGCGTAATTATGAGCAGCGCCAGGAACAGATGGGTCAACTTTTGGAAACTGTGATTTAGCAGCTCTGCAAGCAGCACATCTCAGAAGAAACAACAAACTGAGAAACAGTGCAGCTCTGGTCAAGCAAGAACTGAACCAGACATTAACTGGCTAGAGTGAGACAACGGACAACGGAGAAATGGGTTAGAACATGTAGGACACCAACCTGAACCCCCTACTTTGGGAAACACTTTTTTAAGGCTACTGTTGTAACTGAAGGAGGGTCAAGAGGTTATTATTAAATATTTTCCACCAAACTAACAATTTTGGTGGAACATTGCCTTTATTTAGGCAATGTTCAGTCCTTAGAATCCCAATCAGAACACTAAAAGGAGACTAAGAAACTTCTTCTTCTGTTAACTATGATTTGAGCTCATGCAGGAAGGAGGTTTTTAGTTTGTAACGTCTGTTTGGGTGGATTGTTGTTGGCCATCTTACCTAGCAGCTGGACTCCGCGGGTCAGACCGTAAACATCAATGAGGGCCCAGAGCGGCTCCGCTGTCCGGACTCCGCTGAAGAACAGCATGGGACTGGACTCGTTAATGCGGTAGAACACCCTGCCCTTCTTGTCGACCCAGAAGGCGATGATGTTTCCCTCGTTGGCAAACTCTTCGGGCAGGGCTTTGGCCCAGAAGCCGCTCTGGGATACCAGATCGGGACAGGCGTACTTCGGCAGGTTGTCGGGGTTTATCCTGGAGGGGTCTTTGGAGGTGAAGCCCAGACGCAGAGCTCCACTCCAGCAGCACTGCTTTTTAGTGATCTGAAAGGAGAATAACATTCACTTTTACTGACGTCATTTATAAAAAGAGAGCTCAAAGCAAAAAGCTTTAAAAGAGGTCAGGAAATACCTTAAGGCGGACTTGCTCGTACAGCGCGATGGGCCTGTTGCTGAAGGTGATGGCGTTGCAGAAGCTGGCCTGCCTCTTGACAGTCTTCTGGGCCAGGTCCATGACTATTTGGGATCCCTTGGTGTTGGGATGGAAAAGGAGCGGGCTGACCGGGAAAGGTCCGCCGACGCTGCCGCACTGGATGGGCAGACACCTCTTGGATTTGTGGTGACATCGGTGTGACGTGGACGGGAACGGGCCGCCAAGGGAGTCTGAGAACACAAACATAAAATGAGTAATGAACATTAGGGTGTCAAAGTTTGTTTTTTATTTTGGAATGTTTCACAAATACAAACAAACTCCCACATATTTCAGTTTTTACAAATAAAAATGCATTTGAAAACAAGCTTCTCTGTTTAACAACTGAACAAACAAACTGAAAATTGAGCAAAAAATGTAACATATTTCATCTACCTTAAAGGTTTTATTTCACCAAAATTATCATGATTCAAAGATGTTTGAATTTTGATCAATTCCATGTTGGTTTATTTATGCTCAATAGGTCTCGTCATATTAGTTTAATCCTTTGTAGTTTATTTTTATGCTTTGTTCCTTGTACATTTGGATTTATTTTTTGAATTATCAGCGTTTTTTGTCTCCTTGGTTTCTTGATGAGTCTTATTGCATCTTCCTTTGTTTTAATTAGTTTTCCCTGTTTTCCTCCAGCAGCAGCTCCTCTGATTATCTGATTGAAGCTTTTTGTTTTTCATTGTTTCTTTGCTCCATTGTCTCTGCTCCACTTCCTGCTAACCTTGTTTCAAGATCTGTAAGTTTTCCTTTTTTCATAAACCTCCAACTGCGTTTCTCAAATTTTTATTTCTAAAAATAACAGACATGTCATTCCCGCATGAAAAATAAAAATGTTTTCTTTACAAACCCTAATAAATTGAGCTTTTTAATCAAGTGCAAGCGTAGAAAAAGTCTGTGTGTATTCTGGCATAGAAGATGCAGCCCTCATGCAGTAGTTAGGAGCAACATGCACTGGGGCCGATTTACTGGAGTGATTAACTTTCAACATGAAAATACAAAATTAACTTCTTTATCTGAACTCAGAAGAAATCTGTGATTTCCTTCTGGAAGCTTAAACATCTCCCTGAAAGATGTTATGAATATTATGAATTTTCAATCAATCCTGTAGTCTAGCATTAGAAAAATTAGTATTGTGTTTATGGTTGTGTGGATTCAATCCAGGCTTGCTTTCCTTATTACAGAACTAGATCATAAGGTCTGGCTCATTTTTAACAATATTTGTAATGAGCAAAGGAACATTTGTAAAAAGGTTATTAAGTGTTACATCTGAGAGAAGGAACCACAATGCCACTAAATCTGTATTTGCAAATAGTGGACTAGTATCTTTTTACTACCATGATAAGTGAAAACCACATATTTATTGGGAAGAAATCAAAGTTGAAGTTTTAATATTGCAACACTGTTTAAAAGTGGAACTCTGCCACAGTAAGGTTACCTGGTAGAAATTACACACAGATAAAGAAAATAGATGTGATAATCATAACAAACCTAAAACAGCAAATCAGTCTGATTTAATGTGGGCAAAATCTGGGTATGCAGGGCAGCTTCAGAGCTACAAATAAAATCCCAAAACTCTCATGGTTCCGCTTCTCATTTGACTCAATCCAAGTACAAAAATGAAACACAATTATATTAAAAGTTCTCTCACTGCTCTGTTGGATTATAGGCCTATTCAGAGCTACCATCATCCTGTTTTATCTCCTTTCTGATTGGCTCATTTCTGTGTGGAAAATAGCTTTTTTTCAGGTTTGAGATTAACATGCTGTTGGACTTGGATATCCCATAAAGCAGTCTTTTTTTCTTTTTCCCATTCCAGTGCATGTTTGGATAACCATCTATGGGAAGAAGAAAATGTGGACCATAAATCAGAAAGATCCAGTGAAAGATAATATGTTTCTTCCTTTATTAAAGTGTTAAAGGGAAAGCTGGGGTGTTATTCCTCTCCTCTCAGCCGCTTGCCTACAAAAACACGGCTGCAGTAGAAAGAGTCGAGGTGAAATTATGGTGAGTGTTGTGTTTATGGTTGTGTGGATTCAATCCAGGCTTGTTCTCCTTATCACAGAGAACTACTTGATTTTAACAGACCAGCCCAGCGGTTGGAGCAGATGTCCTGCAGAGACCTGATAAGAGCTCGGTGCCAACCGTCCCAGAATACAGCTGGCTTTGTGTCCTCTCCTTTTTGTCCAGTAATGACCCTTTCCAGTTTTACACCCCGTTACCAAGTCTACCGTCCAATCTGGCCGCAAAATAATAATAATAATAATAATAATAATAATAATAAAACAGAAGACGCCACTGAAGCGTTTTGTCTTAAGCAGAGCCAACTCTGAGCAGCATGCATGTGCTGAATGAGGCGGGCACACGTGGTGGCAGCGCGGGCAGATTGAGCTGAATGCATTAGCGGCCTCTAAAGAGGCGCAGCTGCTGTGGAGGAAAACAGGCTACGTGTGAATTCATGTTCCTTAGCAACCCCCTCATATCTGAACGTCTCAATCGGCTCCCTCTGCAGTCATCAGTTGGGACACAGATGCCTTTTGTTTACTCGCACCATGAAAATATATTTATAGACCCAGAATCTGGTCATCTGCAGCTTCTCTGTCTGTTTTCTCTGAAATCTGATCAACAGAAGCAACATCACTTTACAGAAACACCTCCCTTAATAACTTTAATGCTCCATTTTAATCAACCCAAGACACCTTCTAAAGGACTGTGGCAGATATATTCAGAATTACAAGTGCACTAAAGATGTGCTCATATGCAAACTTTTGTGGGTACAAACAGAAACAGCACTGCAGAGTTGAGCCTTGGTTCCCACAGTGGAGGTTGGGGTCTCAATGTGGGTTGTGAAATATCAAGTGAGTGGTCCTGAAGGGTTCATTTCCACTAGCCCTGTTCAGTCCGCTGTAATCCAACTGCAGGTCGTGCACTCAGAACATCCGGTTCGTTTGGAGAGGTGTGAATGTGTAACCGAAGCAAACAATAAGACAGGTGTTTGAAGCTATCCATGATTAGTTGAAGATGTTGGCCTGAATATGTTGAAATTAACTAAAGCAGTGCTGTTTGTGATACATCCAGAGTCAATTACTTCAAAAAATGTATATCTTATTCTATATTTTTCACCCTTGGAGCTTGTAATTCTTTCACCTGTGCAATGCATGCTGGGTTGATTACGCAGCTGGGTCCATTCTGTACTGGAATCTACAGAGTAAACACAGGAAGGCTAACGTTACCGAGTTATTGTTTGTTTGGTGTAAATTTAGACAATGCCACGCTGTGTTGGCTGTAATTAAAAGGAAATAAAATAAATAGTGATTTATTTTGGGCTGCAAATCGTTGTAACACCTGTTGGCGTTGTCGGTAGTTTATGTCTGTGGATTGTAGTCATACTATGCATGAGGTAGGGATTCCTTGACAGAAAAGATCCATTTATGCTGTTTACAAGACAACGGCACCAGTACGTTGCACTCTGGAACCCGTTCTCAAACTGGGCCGTGGTCAGAAAAAACATTCGCTATTTTTGTGTAAATGTACACTACATCACAACAAAACTTCAATTTTCACTAGAAATTGTTGTCGTGAAAACAGGCTTCTCTCCACAAGAAGTTGAATTATTTGTACGAGCAAAACTAATGAAGGCTGGCAAACTAAGAACCAAATCACGTGCCGACAGTTTTATCCACAAAGTTACGCCTAAACCCCGCCAGCGGCTAGAGAGAGAAAGAAGTTGGGAGAAACGTCAGACTGGCAGCGACGGAGGCTCTTTAAATGCTAACGGAGCTAATGCTAATGCTACTGCTGCCGGAACTGATGTGCAGCCTAAACTGCTGCCGGACCGGACACAGATGCAGAGCTACTTACCGGATAACGCCGTCAGACCAGAGGTACGTCACTCATTTCTACATTCCCATCAATTTCAATGCGTTCTGGTTCAAATTGAAAAGGTTTAACGACTTTATTCATCGCTGCTTTGGCTAGACGGAGTTAGCATAGACCAAGCATCCGTCTTTTACCCAGAATGCATGGCAGCGTAAACAACATGTCTAAGCACTTTGAAATGCCTTGCTGCTGAAATGTGCTATACAAATAAAATTTGATTGATTGATTGATACGTCCGTGTGACAAGATTTTATTAAAATTTATAAAGACTGAACAGCCTACAGTATTGTTATTGTATCGTTTTTATATCTGAAATATTTCTCAAAGTATATTGCTGCAACTAATCGATGATCCTGTTTGGATGAATTAATTGGCTGTTGATTCACCAAGAAGAGTCAGAAACTGAAGCTTTACATGATATAGAAGCTAAAATGTATTTAGCGTGGCTACTGGGAAATAAACATACTTTTCTAGGGGAAAGTTCATTACTTTTTTGATTAAAAAGGACCCCAATGTTTTGTTTTTTTTTTGTTTTTTTTTCTTTGATTTTTTGTGTGTGTGTTTGTTTTTTATGACCCTTCAGATACAAGAACGGATGATTAATTAATCAGCAAAAATTGTGTTTACATAAAATCTGGATTTTACTAAAGCAGACCATCAAGCGCTGAATCATTTGAAAACAACCAACATTAAAAATAGTCTTAATGTCACGCTTGTGGAAAGGTTTGGATCAATTCGTGGTGTTTTTGCCATGTTGTCTTGACTGTGTAAGTGTTTTATGATGTGCCGTTTTGTGCGGGTAAGGGATGGGTGGGGATTTGATCTGTTATGTTAATTTAGGTATGTCCATGTATGGAAAATTTATGTATGCAAAATTTAATAAAAAAAACAAACTCTAAAAAGGCAAAAAAAAAAAAAAAAAGTCTTAATGAACTGATGTGATAATGTTGGTAACTAATTTAACAATGTTGTTTTGTTTTTGTTTTTTACTTTGTAACTGTGAACAATGTTGGGAGGTTGAATTTAAATCCTGACTTTCAAGTGATGAACTATGAATATGATCTGATTCAGTTTTTAACCTGATTCAGGTGAGTTTATAACTATTTTCATAGAAAACTGACTCAGCAGAGGCAGCCAGAACCAGACGGGTCAAACCTGTTTTTAATTCAACTGACAGGGCGAAACTCAGACTGACATTTCTAAGAAATATTGGACATGCAGCTCAGGGAAACAAAAAGCTAAAACAGGCATCACAGAGTCAGTTGTACTGTAATGCAGGTAAATAATGTCCATTTATAGCTTCTTAGCACTTGTTTGGGTGTACTCATATTCTTGTAACTTTCCAAGAATATGAGGCAAATAAAATCATTCAAGAAATATAAGAAAAGACATAACAAGTTGAAAAAATAGGATTTACAAAGAGTCTTACATGAATAAAAAGGGAAACAAAAACAATGTAGGAATTAAAATATCAAATTCAATCTATGCAGGTTTAGTGTGTTGCTAAATTAATTTTCAGATGAAAAATAACCTTTCAGAGAATAGGACTTGTAAGAGAGTAGACTATAACTAATGTCTGATAGCACAGCATTCAGCGAAAAACACTCCCACCCTGTTCAAAGTGCTGCTGCAGCTTAATTTGTCCCAACTTAAGCTGTGAACCGGTCCTGCAGCAACGTCTGCAGCTGTCTGGACCTGCAGAAAAAGCCTTGCTTCATAAATAGCTTCACTGCAGCATTGAACAGTTTGTTGAATCATTTTACACAGAAAATTATGTAATTAACAACAACAAACCTCAAAGTTAGGTAACTTAGAGCTTAGAGTTTAGGGTTTGAACCAAGAAAGAAAAGTTTAAAAAATATATACAAAATCTTTAACATCTTTAAAATTACAAAGTAAATTACAGTTTTTAGCATTAATTATGAAAACTTGAGAAAAACACAACTTAAATATTTCTTATAACGACAGATTTTTCCAAAAAATTGAAGGCAGAATAATCATAAAATTTAGCTGAGAATCAGATAAAAAAATACATAGACTGAACTTTTGGATACAGAAGACTCACAGGATGAAAACATGACATTTATTAAAGCATTTCAGGAGCTCTGTGAAGTATTCAAAGCTTTTTGTTGTTTTTAAGAGAAGAGAGACATTTTCCATGCCACATTTAAAATGTT
This sequence comes from Xiphophorus hellerii, assembly GCF_003331165.1. NCBI lineage: Eukaryota > Metazoa > Chordata > Actinopteri > Cyprinodontiformes > Poeciliidae > Xiphophorus > Xiphophorus hellerii. The sequence goes on along the minus strand of NC_045676.1, from coordinate 1,857,794 downwards.
TTATAGTGCTTTTTCACCGAGTGTTATTGCTGTCGAATGATTTTCTATAGTTCTCAGATACTTAAATTGTTCAGACACTCAGACCAGATTTCCTGGTTTGCATTTGCAAGTGATGTGTAGCGACAAGCCGGCACCACCTAACAGGAGCGCCACCTCCGGGCTTTGAGTCAGTCTGAACACAACCAGAGTGTTGGCCTTTTATTTCTGAACTTCAGTTAAAATGGTTTCTTTCTGCATGAAGTGGTTCTTGTTTCAGAGATTTGACCTCCCACCAGCTTTAACTGGTTTGGTCCAGGTCATTTGAAACAGTCCTTGTCAAACGTTAGGACTAGATAAAGTAAGATGTAAGTTGAGCCAGAATTAGCTACAATGCCAAACCAGATGTAGTTTCATGGCGAGAGAAAAAAAGAAAGCCTAAAATAACAGCAAATTGCAGAGAAGAAGAAGTAAGTAAGGAAAAGTGGATGAAAAGCAGGTCTAAACAGTGGATGGATTTTTGGTCTTAGATTTGTTTGTTTCTATTGTCTAACCAGTTATTAGTGAATATTTAGTTAATTTATTGATTCTAAAGTAATTTTAGATGGTGCTGGTTACCACTTTGCTTTGATTTTTCCAGTTTCCAATTGGGTCATGGGGCAAAATGTACAGCTGTGATTTTTTCCCCTAAAATAATTCAATTGTAGTGTTCATTTCAGTCTTGAACGTATGTGAATGTTAATCCTAAAAAACATAAATAAGCTGACTCATTCTTTCACTTGTAACAGAGATTTCTTCCAATAGATAAAGAAGAATTCATTCTATAGACTGATTTTGAAGCCATGTTCCTGTTTGTGCTGAACATTAGGTTGAAGTTTGTTCATAATATAGGTTTATGTAGGTTAATACCCTTGCTTTGGGTTAAAAATGGCCTCTGTCACCTTATCAGCACAGATCCTGCACTCTTTCATTGTTTTTGGTTAGCGTCGCTCTCACAGCTGCCTCATGTATAGCAGAGCGTCTGCACACGGCAGCCATTTCTCCAAAGGTCACAGAGGTCTTACTAGGCCAAGCTAGGTGAGAAGCTTGTGTTTCATCGGTGCTGTAGTTTACCCCTCTAACAACACAAGACCCCGGCCTAATACCTGTCACACCTCACCGAGGATCTCTGAGGGACTGGAAGTTACTGTGTTTCATTCTGCTGCCGAGGCTGAAACGTTTCTCTGGTTGTTACTTCAGATCTGTGGTTTAGTCTGAAAACAGGATTCTATACTGCAGGGTGAGGAAGACACACCCTGCCTAAAATATCCAACATGTTTTATTGGTCAGAGTTTCTCATCAGATTAAATGTTCTCACATAGAAACAGCGGTTTTATGAGGAACAAGGTTGAACATGCTCAACTGGAACTGAACCGTACAAATGGAACAATATAAAATGCAGAGTCACTACAACATGTTCACTTCAAGTGCATCTCAGTATTCCTGAATATTATCAAGAACTTTATGACCTCAAATTATATAATTTACACACAGACCACATCTTGCAAATCTCTAAACTCTTGAATTGACATTTCTTCTAAGACTTAGATCCTCCTTGTTGCTTGTGCATCTTTTTCTACCACACCTTTTCCTTCCACAAAACTTTCCATGAATATGTTTGGATACAGCTCTCTGTGACCAGGCTGTCCCAACACACTTTTCGTGCTGTCGATATTCTTTCAGTGACTGATGGGCAGTTGTTGAGTCTCCATGGGAAGGAGTCTCTTCCTTCCCATGATGCGAAGACCAAAGCGTGCTATAGCTTAATATTTCTTTATTAAAGAAATATCAACCTCACATTTTTGAGTCTGAATTTTGAATTTTTATTAGTTGTAATGACAATTAACAGAAACAAATAATCTATGTGCAGTGGATCTATATAGCATGGGTTTCACCCTACTGAATACAATATCTAAAATAAATGACTATTTAAATAATGTTTTTTTTTTACATGCAACAGCAGATCAAGCTTCTGTCAGAAATCCTTTCCTAATATCTTGCCCAGACATGTTGAACCATCTGCTGCCAGTGTTGAGCAAGCTCTGCACTGGTGACACCAGAGCAGGTGGTGACAGGAAGTCAGCTGATCATTTTAGGCAAAAATGTAATAAAAACTTTTTTTTTTCTAAAATAAATATTTAAATATAGTAAAACTTTTTGCAGTGAGTTAATCGGCATCAGGTCAACAATGAGGTATGATTTAAAAAAACAAACAAACAAAAAAAAACAAACACTTGTTCTACTGCAGAACTCGTTGGCCAGCCCTGTGTGAAGTGGATTCTCCATTAGATGTTCATCACAAATCATTTTCCAATAGGATAAAAAAGTTTCTCTCTGAGTTGCTCTAAGCAGCTCACAGTCCCAGTGTCTCCAGAGAGCAAGTTGGTACCAAAAGGTAACATTGACCCACATTGCCACAGTTGCGCCTAATTTTAGCCCTGTGGAAAAACAACAGGTTGTGTTATTCATTCATAGCAACGTATCAGAGCTGGGGACGTTCAGGTAGCCCACGTGTCGATACACTCTGCACTTGTTGCTATGTAAAGCTCGGATTAACGCTCATCCATGGAGACTTCAGTGAAAACACACACACACTGAGTCTGTGTGTGTTCATCAGAGCAGCTCATCTTAAATCTTTAATCCATTTAGGAACAGGGAAATAAGCTGTGTTGGGCGTAACGTCAAATAACAGATAAAATCTCACACCACTGTTGTAAAAAAGCAGCAAACTGCAAACACACACAAGTCAGGAAAGCAAAGTAAGTCAATTTCATTTTTTAGAGCATATTTTAAAATCAAAATGGATAAGGTGCTTCACAACAACACCAAAACACAAATAACAAAAAATAAAGTAAATATTAACCAAAAGCAAATCTATAAGTTTTAAGCACCCAACTCTACAGACTCGAAGCTCAGAAGTGATGGAGGTCCTGAGTTTGGGGGAAAATGTTGGCGTTTTCTACATCCTTCAGTATTTAACTGACCCTTAAACATGAAAGTTTGAATGTGTGACAGTTATTCACAATATACTCTATGATTAAATACTGTATTTACACAAAAACAAATTTGATTTTAGGACGTTAGTGAAAATAAACCTCAGATGTACACGAACAAACGATTTGTATTTTAAATATAAAGTTTGAACAGCATCGGACACATCTACAAAAAATATTAGCGTATTTGCCTTTAAGAACACAAGGTTTAAAAGACATGAATGTCTCAATCATCTGCATAGAAGTTATGCAAATACCCATCAACAGAGGAACAGGCCGTGTCTTCTTATCAGAGACAGACTCACAGACTCGGCTTCAGAATGAACTCCATGAAATGATCCACAAAGCTAAAGCAGCTGCAAGGTGAACAGCCACAACCTTTTCCAAAATTAAGATATAAACTAAACCATGATGCTCATATTAAGTATTTCTCTTCAAATAAGATTTTTTTAAGATCTGCTGGAAGCATCAATTTTTATTTATCATCATTTATTACCAGGCAGCCCACAGGGCAGTGACAAACAGTCCCTTAATGATGTTTACATAGCGCCGTCTGCATGATGTATTCAGCCCCACTGACTCATGACAGAATGGCATTTCATCCTGATGCAAAAGCAGCCGGGATGTGAATCGCAGTATAATAGCCACTATTAATCACACACATGATCATTTCATGCCCGCAGACCTCGTTTGGGGTTTACAGTAAACTCCCAGCTCATCTGTGGAGTTTTTAAAAGTGCGGCTCATGTTGCTCACATGTTTGACAGATGCTACAGGTAGTCGGTGTGAAACCTGATATGCAGATCGCCATGGCGCTGACAGTAACTGAAGCTGTGAAGCTGCTACTCTACCTGGGGACAGGTTGCAGGGATTCTCTGCAGGCTCATCACTCATTAGGCTGAAGTGCTGCTAAGCAACGCAGTGACAGATCAGTTTGTTCAGTCAGCTTTACGGGACTGATGGATGACTCATTCCAACGTTAACGTTACAAGAGTTGGGGGAGGGAATATAACTGGAGAGAGAGAGAGAGCTTCTCTCCCATAGATTAATTATTTATGACATTGTTTTTCCTTATACCTTTAAATGTTTGTTAGAATGAAAACTGGGCTAATATTTTCCATTTCAGTACAGCTACTTTCAAATTCACTTCACATAGATTAAAACTGAATTAGTTCATGTTCATTAAGTAGTTTTATTTTTCACACCTCATAATGTTGTGGTCTAATCTTTTCATGGATTCTTCTGCGAAAACTTGTTAAAAATTTAGATGGAAACATCAGCCAGTTATTAAGTTACTTATCTCATCATCATGACCCCTGACAATTATTTACCTTCTTTTTCTTTTCTTATTTTGATCAGATAAAGTCAATTATAATTTGGCCAGATTTTCAATAAACCCGCAATAATTCAAAAGCATGTTTCCACTGACTTCACATTAAAACTGAGGAAACATGTTTAAATGCAGTCACTTTTATTTTAAATTCACTCCACTCCACATTTTAAAAAATGTTTTTGAGAACAACTTTTACAGTCCCAACCAAATGACTCATTTGCAGTCGTTGTTTTCTTTCTATTTTTAAAATAAGAACTCAAAAGGAATCAGCGAAGAGATTAATTTTTTGGGAATTATTTGGAATCATATTCCACAGTCCAAGAATACATAAACCTCAAACTGGCGGGGGTCCACCATGGTTTCCCCCTTGTTAAGTCATGTATGACTAAGGAACCACAGCTTTTGGTTTGATTTCATTTAATCATCTCCCAGGCTTGCGGTGTGCTGTTTGAGTGAATTTAGGCTTAAATCTCAAGCTAATTCTGGTTGTGTAGTTTAAACAAACACAGAATACTTCAATAAAATAATCCACTAAAACCTGAAAACAGTGAGGCGATAAAGATGGCTACCACGGGCCTTAACTGAATGCATTCTCAATAATTCACACAGCGCTGACCTGGTAGTGAAAGGTGAGACGCTGCACTGATGAGCTACAGCTGACGTCGCCCCCGACGGCCCACCAATGTTGGCCCACTTACTGTATTCTCTTCACGCGCAGGATTATGCAACAGTCATCAATAAATAATAATATCTGAGCCGCTGACGGTGGAGCACAATGATGCTCCCCTGGCAGGCTAGGAGCGGAGGGGGCTGTTAATATGCAGCGTTTAGTGACTGAAGGCAGGCAGGATGCTATTAGCCGCTGACCTCAGTCGTTATGTGGCTGCTGCACTGAGGTGACCTGTCTAAAGGTCAAGCCCTGGATGCACACACAAAGCTGAACAGCAGCGTTGACCCCACTTTGAAACACCACAGCAGCAAAAAAATAATTATGAAAAAAGAATTACCAGCAGCTTTTAGTTACAATGAAACATCCAGAGGCGTATCATCAGCAGCTTATCTCTGGTTCCCTCAGATTCAGTACAAACACAGACAGACGCTTCATGCAGTCAGCCTCAGACGCTGGCCCACTTTCAGTCAATCGGACCACAAAAGTGGAGCTCCCACACACTCAGCGATTACGCAATTACCGACCGACCAACTCAGCATCCAAACGCCACTCAGATGTTCACACCACCACTATATGAAGGAACGAAACCTCCAGAGAGGAAGTTCACCAGTAAAAGAAAGTTCATTTCTTCTCACATGCTGAGATGTATATTAAAAGAAGGATGTCTTTTTTTTCCCGTTTGTTTCACAGCAACCAAAAGATATTACAAAAACTGTGGAAGAAATAGGACACTTTCTATCAATGGCCAGTGGGTTGTCATAGAAACAGTTGCTGTTTAATTTTAAATTTAGCTAAACCCACTCTTCTTATTCTCCTCCTCACTGGCACAAACAGACTCTGTTTGCTTTAAACCAGATCCATGGAGGTGATTTACCAGAGAAAGAAAAATGTCAACCTGCAGACTTAAAACAAAAATGAAACCATTTATGCAAAAGTTAACAGATTACATCTGTTGTAAAATGAACAGCAAAATGTAATCTACTGTCAACCATGATGGTGGTGGTCAGGGTCTGTTTTGCTGCTTCTGAGCTTGTCAGCTTCGCTAATCATAAACATTTGCTTTGCTAACGCTAAAGCACTATGCTAGCACAGTATTCAGGAGAAGCTAATGCTAAAGTGCTAATTTCAATTCAAATTACAACTTCCCTCGAAAGACTGCAACCCTGAAGCACCAACTTAATATTAACATCCTAATTTACATATTATACAATGTCCTTAGATATTGTATTTATGTTTGCATCTTCTTCTCTGATGTCCATGTTTAATTTTGTTCTTGTATGTTTCTTGTTTTAAATAAAATTATTGAAAAAAAGAGAGGAAGAATATGCATATTAATATGCATTAATACATTCAGTGTTATTCACTACAGAACCTAACATCCATATTCTTCTTTATGTTCTGGGTTCACCCAATGAGCAATTGGCTTTTTGCAAACCACAGCCAATAGCATGTCAAGAAGCATTGAAAGAATGTACTTCAGCTTCCCAAACATTTTCTTTCTAAAACCCCTTATAGGCAGATTTTCTGTGACATTTTGGAGTTTTGTTCCCCAGAAAACTCCTGTATGAACCGTGTTTAGATGAGGGCCCACTGTATTGTGAAGCTGTAATAACAGTAATAACCAAACTTTCATTTGGTTAAATTGAACCTAGTTTCAGAAAAGATAATGTTTAAAACTTTTTTTATTTAACAAAAAATAAATGGAACAAGAAAACTTCCATTGACATTTCCAAAATACTTTTTTGCTTTAGCCAATAAATAATTACAGAGGACATCTGATAACTTTGTGGGGTGTTCGACCTTGATCCTGCAGCAGAGGAGCTCTTCCTGCTGTCCTGCTTACAGTAATTGGATTCATCCTGAGGCTTTAATTAGAGACGATCAGGTGGTCCAGACCAGGAGAGGCTGCAGGAGCTTAACGTCCTGAAGGTTCACCTCAACCAAACAGAGCCGTCTGCGGGGCAGTCATCATTTCCTGCGTTTCTGTGTGGCTGTTTGCTGGCCTACATTTCACCACACTACAGTATTGATCTCCATTAGGAGCTCCTCATAAAGAGGAGCTAAAATCAAAGCCATCCGGCTGACAGCAGCGTGAGGCTGCGGCTCAGCGCAGCCCGGCTGTCAGAGCGCAGCTGCAGCTCCAGGAGGTTTGTTTATTAACGAGGGAAACTACAGCAGAGGGAAACCCCACAACTTCCCATGTCCCGGCCCCGGAGCAGCGGCCCCGGAGCAGCGGCCCCGGATAAACACCTCATGGCTGCAACACCAGACAGGGCGAGCAGGAACAAGAGGTGACGTCGTGTTGGATGACAAAAGAATGAGCCGTGCGCCTCGAGACCTTTATTCTGATCACCGGAGTGACGTCACTGTGACCAAAGAATAGGCTGTAGTGGCAACATGGTACCTGCCGACTCAACCTGCACAACAAGCTCCCATGAATGAAGCATTTTATCCCCAGACATGATCGATTCTGCATGTATTTCATAATAATAATGATATTAGGGGTTAATCCTTACCGTACAAGGCATTTCTCGTTATCTGCCCACCCATAGCTTTATTCCTTAATGTCCTTTTGTCGCCTGCGTGGATTATAACAGCTTGTATTATTCAGATGATGCTCTCGTGGCAAGACACGGCGCTCGTGGCATGATTGCATCCAAAGAAGTGGTGTGGGTTCTCTCCTCCGAGCAGATACAAAGGCTGGAACACACACACACTCACACACTCACACCCACCCACACACACACAGAGAGAACCGCACACCTCCGTGTACCGAGCCGCAGAGGGGCACACATCCGTGAAGGCAACTCCCCCCGTCCGCCTCCTCATTGAGGGAGCGCTCTCCCCGCCTCGGGTCCCGCTCACTTACACTGACATTTACATAGGAGGAGGAGACACGGAGCTGAGCCTTTTAACACTGTCACTGCCGCGCTGCGCTGACGGGATATTTATGGGTCATGAGGGGGAGGCGTCACGTTGGAAGAAAACAAGCTAATATGGCAAGCTTTAGATTCAACCTAAAGACTCGTTTCTCCTGTGCAAATGGACACCATCCATATTTTAGATACAGCACTAACATTGACCTTAATCTAGAGAATGAATTAGTAAGCAGTAACAGATCAGGACTTGTTTTCTGATAGTTGGAAGAAAATGGTCGTTTTTCACAAACTGTACAGTTACATAAAAACAAAACCACAAAAGGATACAAAGAAAGATTTCAGCCAAATATGAAGCTTTTAAAACTGTTCTGAAAATGGAAAACAAAATGTTCTGTTTCTGCATATGCTCTTGAACTTCTGGGTTACTGTAGTCAGACAGACAGGCTAAGCCCAGCTAGCACTGAATATTCGTCCTCTGAGTGTTTGCAGTCAAATGTCAAAAGAAGTCGCTTGTGCATCAGATTTACAGGCGTACCAGAAACGGCCAAATACAAAGGTTCCGGACGGAATTTTTGTATGTAATTAATTGTGTTAAAAAACTTAATTTAATCTGTGTAATTAATTAATGAATCAAAATTAATGTATTAAAGTCCTGGCCACAAAAACAAAGGTTTGCTAAGATAGAATTTATTTCCCAGCTCATGAATGGACCAGCACATTCTGCCGTTATATACAAACAACAAGCAGTTCGTAAAAACGTGACAAATAAACAAATGTGTGAGGAGGTGGAAATACATCGATGGAAGAAATGTACTCCAGAGTGAGCTCAGATTCTCCAAATTTAGTTTTCTCTGAATGTGACTAATAATAAAGGTGAATACTCCAGAAAAGATCAAAATGAGCCTTTTATTTAGAAGATCAAATTAACATAATTTCAACATAAAATGTAACCATATACACATAAGAGACAGAAGCCTGAAGCTCAGTGTGGAAGCTCTGCCTCAGAGTGAGCCGTCACATTCCTTACTCTCAGCACTCAGTCTTTCACCTCCCATCCTTCCTCATTCATCCCAGGCCTTCTGGCGGAGAGACTGGTTGACCCTTCAAGAGTCGGGTCTCTGACTTGAACTGTCGTCACGTAACCTGGCTGAGTTCAGACTCACACGCCAGCGCTGCTGCTGGCTGAGGCTCCAGACTCTTACAGTCAGGACTTTCAGCTCCAATTCAATAAAAATCCAAGGAGCTAAAGCATTTTTTAGCACAATACTTTATTTCAGGGGCTCAAAAGTAACTGAACAAGTTTAACAACTGAAAATAAAATGTTAATATCTAATACTTGACAATAAGATATGCTGTATTGAATTCATGAACATCACCAGAGTTTCCTCCTTTGTAATGCTCTGCCAGGCCTTTGCTGTTTGTTTGTGCGCCTTTCTGCATTCTTAAGCTTTTAACAAGTGAAAGACATCATCAATTAGGTTAAGATCAGGTGATGGACTCAGTCTTCAAGATTATTCCATTTCTTTGCTTTAATAAACTTGTGGGTTGTTTTGGGTCATTACCCATCTGTAGTATGAATCAATTTGGCTGCATTTAACTGGATTTCTAAACAACCCAGCATCCATTCAGCTGCTTCTGTTTTCTGTCACATCACCAATAAACACTGGTGTCAAAGTGCCACTGGCAGCCAAGTAAGCCCAGGCCATCACACTGCCTCTGCCATGTTTTACAGATGATGTGGTAGACCTTGGATCAGGAACTGTTCCACGTTTTCTCTTCAAACTCTTTTCTTGGCCTTACTCTGGTAGATGTTGATTTTGATTTCTTCTTTCCAAAGAATGTTCTTCCAGAACTGGGCTATATTTTTTTATGTTTTTTAGATTTTTCTTTACTGTAATCCAATCTAGCTTTTCTTCTCCTTGCAATGAATGCCCTCCAGTCTTCTCTACGCGGTAGACTTGATCCGCCTGCCTCCTGGAGAGTGTTCTTCACTTGGTCGGCTGTTGTGAAGGGGTTTCTCATCACCATGACATTGATTCTGCAATCAGCCATCACTGTTGCTGTTCTGTGGACGTCCAGGTTGTTTTTTTGTGTGTTGCTGAGTTCACAAGTCTTTTCTTTCCTTCTCAGAAATCACCAAACTAAATTTTTGCCAGTCCTAATGTTGTAGTTTCTCAGCTTATGAATGGCTTGTTTCATTGTTGCATTGAGAGCACTTTTAACCACATGTCTGAAAAATCATCACACCTAAAATCAGCTCCAAGCCTTTATCTGTTACATGACTCATAAATTTCCCACATCTGCCCATGAAATAGCCTTTGAGTCAATTGTCCAATTAGTTTTGGCACCTTAAAAAAGAGAGTGGCCCATGTCAAGGAGCTTAAACAACTATAGCCTTCATCCAATGGAACGTTGAATGCCTGCACATTATGTCCATGTCCTTCACATAATTATAACTGAACTATGTTTCAATAAATGTGCAAATACCAAAACATTCGATAGATAGATAGATAGATAGATAGATAGATAGATAGATAGATAGATAGATAAAATGATAAAATCTTTTATGAAGATTTTGAGATGGTACGTCTTTTTCAGCATCCAATCAAATCGGTTTTTGAAGCAGAAATTAACTCCCAGTGGCAAGAGAAGCGACTTCATCATCCATTGCTATTATTTGTGAATTTCACGTGTTTATTTAAGGGCATACCAGAAATGCACAAAATGCAAAAGTTCTGGGTGGAGCCATTGTTTGTAAAATAAATAATTGCATAAAAATTTTTAACTCATTAAAAAGAAAGGACCTTGTAATCCTTGCATCATCTGGGTGAGTTAAAAATACCACCTTGCGTTAAATGGGACACTTTATTCCTTTGAAGATATTTTAAATATGTACAGTTGTAGTCACGAAAATGTCATTTTGAAGCCATTCAGAGGTGCAATCAAAGCATAACTATCTGATTCTCTTTTGAGGAGACTAGAGAGCATAAAGGAGTTTAAATCAACCGTCTGTGTTGCTGTTCATGTCGAAAGAATTAAACACCAAATCTGGCAGGTAATAATATTTACACGACCCCATTTTCCCATCATTTTTAATGATTACCGCTACGTAACCATAACAAACACCCGGGCCCGGCTGGGTTGTTGATCAGAATGAAACCAGAACCAACCTCAAGGTTTAGCTTCCTAAATGAGAGCCTGCTGAGCCACATATGGTGCGCAGATTTGAGGTGAAAACAGTTGCTGCAGAGTGCTTAGAGCACAATGAAGAACTAACCACCTTTGGTTTCATGTGTCAACGGCTGACAACTGTGGAAACATGGAGCAGCCAAAGGAAGACTGTCTATTCTTAGCAAAGCAGCTTCCTAATGCTGAATAATGACTGCATCTGTCAACTCTGATGAGTCACGTAACGGAGGCCCTCAACTATTCATATAAGAAACATAAAAGCTAAAAAGTCTAAAGTTTATGCCTTTACTTTGACTAAACACCAGGTCTAAGCTCTCCTCAGCGATGACTTCACCACACATATAGATGTCTGCGTCTGTAAATAAAAGCAGAGTCTTGAGTCTGGCCAGACGGGTTTCAGGGGGAAACATTAGACGGTTGCGTCATGCAGCCTTGCAGATGCACAGCAGAGGAAGCCCTGAAGAAAAGTGCGCTTCCTCTCTTTGCTTGACAATTGGCTCTGGACTTTAATGCATTTCTGGAACATCCTTCCTTTGTACAGCACCTTTGGCTTCCTATTTTAAATAATGCAGCCACCACTCGGTGTTAAATAAGAAGGCCTTCTTTGGCCTGCAGTCCTCTCTGTAGTTTGATTGAGATGCAGCTCTTTGAGTCTGTACATAAAATGGCATTACGTAACTTAGGAAATGTGGCAGCACTTGGTTCACTGCAGGTCATCTGGGCTCTGAGGGGATAAGGTACAAATGTTTCACTTTATGTTCTGCCTTTGACAGGACAGATGTGATATATGTGTAGAATTAAATAATTTGATGTCAATCAGGTGTTAAGAGTTTTGGTCAAATCAAGTTTGTATCTGAACTGTGCTTTGCAAATCAAAAATATTAATGTTTTATCATGGTCCAGCCACAAACTGTTTTATCAGAATTAACAGACTCACACACAGTTGATGGGAAGTGAAGTGGAAGTAAAATCACTTTTGTTTTGGTGCTCACAGTGGATTGGCGTAAAATCGCAGACAACCAGTTAGAGGCGTCAAACACTTGAGGCTGGAGGTTCACCTTCCAGTAGAACAACCATCCTAAAGATTTTGTGGTGTTAAGCAGAACCTTTCTTCTGCAGGACAGGGTGTGTGTGATAACGTCCAAGGACTTCAGCTCTTTGGACATCTGGCCTCATCTAACTGGACTATATTCTCTTTGTCCTCCACCGTCTTGTTCAAGTCTTCTGTATCAAACTTCAAACAATATTCAACATGCTTTTTCTTCAGCAATAGAGTGTTGTGCGGTGAGTGTGCATAGAAGGCATTACAGTTCAGTACATTACTTATTAATTTAAAGGGGTTAGGAGGTTACTTCTGCTTGTTTCCAGGTCTTTCTGAAGCTCTCTGCTCCTTGACTCTAGAAGTTTTTAACTCCTCTAAAGTAAATCTTTTGAGGGTTACCTGGTTGCAGCTGGTAAAGAGTAAATAGATTTTCCTTTCCTGTATTTCAGCTTCAACATTGCTAGAACATTAATTAATTTTGAAATACTGCTGTAATCTTTGTTTTTAGTGTGATCTGCAACAGTATTTGGATTTATTAAGGTTTCTGTGCTTTTACCCAGTGTAAGTAATACTTGCATTGCAATGCTTTGGTAATGAGAGAAGACAAGAAATGTATATCAAACACTTGACCCCACCAGGTTTTCCTATAACACACATAATTTGAGCTCACTTTTATTTAGTTGAATGAGCTGATCAAAACTCTGGCATTGGCACAAGTAGTAACCAACACAAAAGACCAGAGTTTAGTGACGGGAATTTTACACCAAGTATGCAAATCCTTAAAAAAAGCGAACATCCTGCCAACAGAGTGGGGCCTGCTGCCTCTTTCTGGCTGTTTTATACGAGAGTGAAAGAGAATCTGTCAGCAGATGCCAAGTAGCAGAGAGGTCGACAGAGTCAGTCTCCTGCAGTTGGTATTGTCTGACAGCACCGTTTGGCAAGTGTGTGCAAACAAAACCTTCTATTCATCGATGCCTCTGGAGCCCCATCTGGAGCCATATGCAATATGAGTAATGGAGATTGAAAAGAAAAGGGAAAGAAAGAACCTGTGTGACACCGTCCTAAATTTTGATGAACAGGAACTTTGGATCGTTATGTCAAGAGAAATGAGAAACGTTGAATGTAAAGGTGAGCCATGGCAGGCAGGGGGCATTCTGATGGTCTCTGCAGCAAACTCTGGAATAATGATGGTCTCCCACTTTCATAAATCCAGCCTTATTGCAAATCTCTTTCCACCTATTCTGAGACATGCCCCCAGCAGGTTTCCAGATAACTACACTCTTAGTTATTAGCAAAGGTGAAAGTTAGTTTGAGGGCACAGAACGTCTGGTGTAATGCAGTACTCTTCATCAGAGCTGGAACAGAAGAAGTGGGGAGGTGATAATTAGATCTGTCACTCTGCTTTAATATCTCAGAGAACGGCTTGGCCTTGGGCTGGCTTGTTGCAAAGAAATGCCTTATTGTCTCTGGTGCAGAGGAACCAAAAATACCATTTCAGCCTGTTGCAAAATGTGTTGGTGAGGAGTGATGGCTTTCAGCAGAGTTGCTGTGGAGGGATACCAACGAGCTGCTGTTTTCAGTTAAACTGAGTAGGAGATGTTATGTGATTCACACAGTTTCTCCTGATGCATACAGATTCTTTATGTACTGATTACAAGGAGATGAAAGTGTATTGAGGGTTTTAACATGAAGCAATGCAGTCAAGTTTAGTTTGTCATTCCAACTGGTCAATCTAACACTAGAGGGAGAAATGGTTTGTGGTATTTTTCCAAAGACAAAAGACAAATCTTACAACTGCTAAAATCTGTCGCCACTCCATTTTTGTTTATATTTCTAGAAGAAGAAAGTTGCGGTCAGTGTCTTCTGATGAAAGAGAGCACAAAGCTCAGCCAATTAGGAGAGACACAGGAAAACCTTGATTTATAAAAAAAATCATAGACACTAAACCTAAATAATTTTGCTGAAAAGTAAATATTTGAGTAAAATCAGATTTTGACCTTCATCATCTACAATACAGACCAAAAGTCTGAAAAACACAGTTTCTAGTATTTGTGTGGAGACTAAATTATTCAGTTCAATCTATTTTGACATATAAGCATTTTAAGCTACCACAAAATAATACCAAAGTACTGTCCATAACCAGCTGTTCTGTGCTGTGAAACATACTGGATGTCCAGTGTTTCCTGGAAGCAATCTGGGTTTGTTCTGAACTCAGCATAAGTTAATTTTATCAGTGCCAGTTGCAGCAACTGGGAATTGGATTGCCGAACCATCTGCTGGTGTCACTGAATCCACACACCCCAACGCCTCGCAGCTCTTTTCAGCTTCAGGAACCAAACTACCTCAGACTACTTATCTTCTGATGCCACTGAGAGACTTCATAATGTGGCGATTTTGGGATGGATGATGGCCTGTAGGCTTGTATTCAAGCACTGAGTGGAAGCATTTCGGTTTTGAAAATGTCCCAGTGGGACGAGGCCTTGGGACAGACTGGATTCCTGGGAATCTTTGTAGTCCCCCAGATGAGCTGTAGCAGGTAACGGGGCCAGTGGGGGTCTGTTGAGTCTTTTGATGCATCGACTTCCTCTGGCCCCTGCTGATTGTGCCTGGAACTCAGCGTACGTCTTTGCTAGCTAGTGACGGGAACTTGTTACTCATGAGCAGGAATGGTGTTTTCCCATGCATCAAGCTGACCTCACTCCGACACAGCGAAGGGGGAGTTCATGCCATCATCCCCATCTGTACGGCCAACTTTATGAAGAACATGAACTAAACTTTATAAAATAGTTTTGATGTTGAAGTTTGTACCAACGTGGCGCAGTGTTTCATTCTCCAGCCATAAAGTGACTAAAAACATGTGTCCAAGAAACATTTTATGAGCAAAGTCATTGTTTCCTGTATCTCCGGCCTCTTTCAGGCGGGAGTACATGTGGTTGTAATTCCTCCCGGAGCAGATCTCTGAGACTTTTAAACTGCAATTCCGATCATGATGGGTGTTTATTGTTCGTTACATTAGATTTATCCGGGGCAGCTGTTGCGTGGGAAAACAAATGAATGCGTTTGCATGGATTTTTTGCTGCCATCAATCAGCGGCCCTGCAGCTTAAGTGGTTTATGAAGCACAACCTGTGCGTACGGTGAATCCTTCTCGGCTCTCATTGGCTCCTGTCATGTTTGGCAGAAGAATACTTTCAGACACAAAGACTGATTACTGGAGCATTCTTTTATTCATTTTTGTGACTCTCACCTCTTATTCCTCTCATTCATCACACTTACAATCTGTGCTGGCCTGGGTTTTCATGTTGTGTTTAGATCTTTCAGGCCCTGAAATGAGATTAAAGGAAAGTTCTCAACCGCTCCGTCCCAAAGACCAGACAGCACCAATGAAAACTCATGTTTCATGTATGCTCCAAAACAAGAGTGTCTTAATTAGACACAAGAGAGGCCACCAAAGGTTTTAACTGCAGCTAATCTGTTGATCTTCTCATTTGAGAGCATAACTGAGATAAGCAGATTGAGGTGTTTTTTTAGAGGACATGTTTTTCCCTTTTTCCCAAAGCTCTGATGCATGTATGAAAATGGAAAAACACATGAAGATGTCTGATTCTTTGTTATGCAGGACTGGAAGAAAAGAAGAGTCACAGGATTCAGTCAAGATCAGAAAGGTTCAAGAAAAATCTGAAGTTAAAGTCGAGAAGAGCATGATAAACTTAAGTGAGAAGTACTTAAAGTCTTCCATTTTAGACTGAAAAACAGAAACACATCCTCAAGTAGAGGAGTTTAAGTAACTCTGTGTTTTGTTCAGAAATGAGAGAAAAATGAAGCTGGAAATCAGTAGGTGGATTAGTGTGACCTGCAGTGAAGCGAGCGCTGTACTGATCTCTCACGGTGAAGAGAAAGCTTAATTGAAAGGTGAAACTCTCAGTTTACCTGTCACGATGTGTTTCTACATCAGTGGTTACAAGCTCTGGATAGTGACTGAAAGAACAAGATTCCAGAAAAGAGTTTCCTCCACAAGCTTCTCCAGAGGAAGACCCAGGACGCGCTGGAGGGACGATGTTTCTCAGCTGGGTGGGAACTCCTTGTGATTCCTCCAGGGGAGCTGGACCAAGTGGGAGAGGGAGAACTGGGTCTCTCTCCTTTAGCTACGGCCCCAGCGACCCTACCCATTATCTGCTGACTATTCGGCAGATAATTGATGGATGGACAGATGGAAAATAATGCCTTCAAAACGTTCCTTCAAATTCAAAGAGCATGCATTGCTCATAGGAATGACAAAATCTCCCAACACTTCCATCTGAGACTCTACAGGCCTCAGTTAGAATGTTGGATGTTTTCATGACAGGAATATCAGAAAATAATTGAGCAAGTATGACTTCTTTGAAGAGGGATGAAGGGGAAAGCTATTTCATTCTGAAAAGCGCAGACCAGCACAGGTCACTTCTGAAATCAGTGCAAGATTTTTGAGACTTTTTGTCAGATGAAATCAAAGTAGAAATGTTTGTTTGGCCATATTGCACAGAATCATGTTTAGAGACAAAACAAACCAGCATACCGCTACAAACACCTCTAATCAGCTTTCAAGCACGGCAGTGTGCGGCTGATGATCTGGACATCAGCCAGAGCTGGTGTCCAGATCTGCAGGGAGCTGGTGACCCTGCAGTCACCGAGTCGACCATGAACTCCTCTGTAGTTCAGAGGATTTCAGAGTCAAATGAGAGTCCATCTGCCCAACGATTGGGAAGGTTTTTAAAAATATATTTAAAAAACAAAAAATGGTTTCAGCCAGGAACTGTTAAACTGCTGTTAAGACAGGCAGTTCAGAAATGCAACCTAGCTGAGCAAAATGTCCGCTGCTCACCAAGCACAGGGCGACAGAGAGAAAAGAAATCATGTTAACGGGACAAAATCTCCTGAAGAACTGAAAAAACTGGATGAAATGACAAAACTGACTAAGAGTGAAATGCAGTCTGCTAATGAAAGTGTTCCTTAGTGAATCTGCTCCTTGAAGGAAACGCCTTCAACTGACCCAGCATGAATTAAAAAGTACCAACATTTACTCGATAAATCCATTCTGCAGCAGTAGCACACTTACAGTATTCTATTAATCTACAGACAAAAGAAAAATTCAGTAGTTCAGGCTCAACAATTCTAGAAAACTAATCTTTGGGAAGAAAAAAGTTTCTGTCATTTTTTTAATAAACAACCAAAGTGTCTCTGCTGACACCAGAAGTCGTTTCCACAGACTCACTATAAATAATCAGGACGTTTCAAGGACAATCAGAAGAGACACACGATGATCTTGTTTCCATTTCCGCTGCTGATTTCCTGCAGCACTTCCTGGAGAGAAGTCCAGTTGCTGATGGTCATGCATTAATAAGCATGACGACTTTCAGGAAATTCCTGAAAAAAGATGAAATACAAGCAAAAAGTGAACATGGCAACTGAGAATAAACTGCAGCTATGTATATTCCAACTTGTTGGCTAATCTGTCAGCCAGGCGGAGAAAATACCTTTGAATAATTTTTCAGATATTAATCATCTTAAACATCCGGTGGTGTGATGAACCTAAAACTGGACTCCTGCTCCAGTGGGAGGAAAAAGGAGGAAGCTTCCAAATCTGACAGCAACATCCCAACTCTGAAGAACGGTGGTGGCAGCATCATGGTGTGTGGGTGTTTGGTTGCAAGAAGGACATCTGCACTCCATAGATTAGATGGAAACATTAAGAAGGAAGACTTTGTGGAAATATTGCAGAATCATCTCAAGATTTAAACAAGGAAGTTAAAGCATGGACAAGAATGACTTTTCCAAATTCCAGATCACCTGACTGGCGACAAAGTGGCTTCAAAACAACTAAGTTATTATTTCTGGAAGGAATCAAAAAAAATATTTGACTCCAGTCAATGTAATTTTACCAAATACTAAGGAAATGTATGTACATGTTTACAGTTAAGAGGCATGAAATAAGATGCTAAAACAATTGTTTTCCAGTAATTTTATGACTTTCTTTTGGTAATATTGTCTTCATTCTATTAATATCATGACTGTCATGATATATAACTTTATTCTCAAAAATATTTTAAACATCTCGTAATCTGGTCCTAGTTCTCTAGGGTACAACAGGACATTATTAATATACCCTGCATGTCATGTAAACAAGCCAACAAACATCTTTTTCTTTTTTACTTTTGTGAAAAATTTAAAGCAGCAAAATAAAAGGCAGTACATGAAAAAAACATGTCAGGAAAGCTTAAGATAAGAACACTGAAGGCTTCCTTTTATATTTCTTTGATTTTCTCTCTTTCTTACTTCTATTTAATCCCTTAAACATCCACTGTCATCCCACAACATCCCTAAGAAGCTCACATGACTGTGCCGAGGCCACTGCTAGTGGCAGATGGTGAAGGAGGGATGAAAATTCACCCAAATAAATATGTAATCCCCTCCTCACATGGACCCAAGCACAATGCTCAGATTATCCTATCGGATGGCGAACAGCAGTTCTGCAGATCAGCAGGCTGTGCAGGGAGAGTCCTCCCTCTGTGGGATCGGGAAATGTTTTCAAAGCATGTCTGTGTGTTTGAGTTTCTGCACGTTAGAAATAAATCAAAAAAATTTAACTCATTATATTCTTTAAACTTTGAAAAATACAAAGTGGAATTCATTACGGAAATTCTGTATTAACACAATAATATAACGATAGATTTAGCCTCTTATTTGATGGTCTTTCTGGTAATTTTGTAACTGAAATAGAATTTATGATCCTCCAATTCAAAAGGTAAAATAAATGTTATAGTTCAGACATTCCAAGATTCCTCAAAAAGTCGTTGTGGATGATGATGCTGTAGGCAGGAAGGATCTCCAGTAGCAATCAGTCTTGTGAAAAATCTAAGAAGACCTCTGACTGAAGACTTGCTTTATGACAGACTCATGAACATCACGACATGCTAACAGCTCAACTTCTGGGCAGCAGAGATGATATTCTGCAGATTCCCACAATAACATGTCCTGGATGACACCATCAGTTGTTGGTAAGCTCTGCTAATCCACCCTGTTTGCTTTTGCCGCTCCTCTGTAAATCTCTGTCTAGTTAGGAAGCCGAGCAGAGAGATGCTGGAGTAGGGGATGTGGTCCTTTCCCATCATGACAGGCAGAAGAGAAAGTTTGAACTTCCTCTTTCTCTCTCTGCTCTGCATCCATGAAGCCCCCTTTTGAACTCCTGTGGGATTTGGGGTCATAGTTCAGGTGTTATTGAAGGTTTGGAAATGCTAATCAGCTGCTCGCTCAATTTGTTGTTATGGTTAGGGATTGTAACAACTGTCCAAAACTAAAAAAGCAAGAGCAAAAATCCATCCATCTTGATAGCATCCAAAACCAGAGGGAATAATAGTCCAAACAAAATAACACCTTCAAATCAGAACTAACAGAGTTACTCCAACATCCTGCCATTTATCATGTATGATGTCAGAGCAAGCAGCTGCGGTGGTGTGGCTTATGACAGCTTTGTGTGAAAGAGGAACCAGCATCCCTCTGTTTGTATAGAGTTTATAACCGGAGATGAAGTTACCTCACCACCTCTAATTATCACAGAGAGACAGCAGCAATAAAGTTTATCACAACGTAAAGTCCAAGTCAACAATTCCTTGTCACACCTTGTGGTAAATTCTATTGGTACTCATAACTGCTGGTGTAGTTCTGCTTTCTGTGTGTCTTAAACTTGGACTTAAGGTTTTATCATGATATCTTAGTATTATTGTGATAGCAATAAAAGTAGCAATAAGAACTATTTATTATATCATTTTTATTTATTTATTTATTTATTTTTCTCCGAAGAATTTTTGTGGCGCTAGTGGCTCGTATTTTTTAGACAGTAGGCAGACGGGAAGGAAGGTGAGGAGAAGGGGGAAGACATGCCGCAAAGGTCGTCGGGACCGGGAGTCGAACCTGCGACGTCCGCGTCGAGGACTAAGGCCTCCAAACGTGGGGCGTGCTAACCCCCTGCGCCACCACAGCACGCCCCATTATATCATTTTTAGGTATGACTGTGACTGTGTGCCATAGCACCAATAATCCCATAAACTAAAATAACATTCCCATTTGTAATTCACTACTTTAGGGTACCAGTCCCGTAAAGAAGTGCAACTTACATCAGTAAACTGCTCATGGTAACTTCTTTTTTTCAAATGTGTTGGTATCTATCACTGCTTTTGTTGAACAGTGTAAAAAGAATAATAAATACCACAATGTATGTTTGTTGAGTGGACCCATATGAAGCAGGAGGAAGTAGAAATGTCAAGTAGAATTCTTGTGAATTTAATTGAAAAGATGAATAAACTTACAAAAGTCACAAGGAGCAGGGGCAGAACATATACCATAAATCCAAGGGGTAAAAAAACACTGGATAGTGAGGGAAAATAACGGAGAAGAGATGGGAGGAACCAGCAAAGAGTGACTGAGAAAGAGGTGCTCAAGTACTGGGAGGTGGAATGCTGAAACAAAGGACCTGGGCTGATTAGCTGACTGCAGATGTGAGAGGAGAGAGAGAGTTCACGGGGGACTAGGAATGAATCTATCAGTAAACCAAACTAACTAATACAACCAGAGTAACTTAGAATAATCAGACACAATAAATAAACAACAAGATCCTAACAATAAAACTATCAATCCAGAGAGAAAGGATAGTTCTGGGGAAATTTTAACATCATTAATTGGATTTTATCATGACAATGATCAATTAAAATCTGATCACTTTAAGAAATTTATCATGATAAATGAGACCCCTAGTGTGTCTTCAACATGAGTCGCCTGTAAATCCTACAGTTTTAGTTTGATAAATTACTGATATACAAAGAGACCAGACTGGAGTTGGGATTAAATGAAAATATTTTCTGTTTTACTTCTAACTGCATGAAGCAGATTTAGACAGAACTTCTCTGAGAATTTACTTTTGAATCAAATTCTATCCAACAAACTTTTTGTTTGTTTGTTTTATAATGAACTGGACTGAATCGAATGAAAAATGAAACAAAATGGACCCTAAATTATTTGGTGTATGATTTCTTTACATATGTAAATAAATATGAATACGGAACAGGACTGAATTTTGAAATTTCCACTGATGTAAAAGGACAGAAAAATAAGGCGCAGAAAAAAGTTCCTTTGTAATGAAACCTTTATGAACTTCAGATTTTGTTCTCATTATCTTATTTAGTGTTAACAGTTCTCTAACTGTTTGCAACAAAATGTAAATGGGAGTATTACTGTTAATTTGAAAATAATCACCCCATTGTTGTGAGGT
This sequence comes from Xiphophorus hellerii, assembly GCF_003331165.1. Classification (NCBI taxonomy): domain Eukaryota; kingdom Metazoa; phylum Chordata; class Actinopteri; order Cyprinodontiformes; family Poeciliidae; genus Xiphophorus; species Xiphophorus hellerii. Next base: position 1,836,373 of record NC_045676.1, on the reverse strand, counting down.
TCTCAGTGTTAGCGTGAAACAAAGTGTTGCCTTTCATGCTGATCGACTTGCCAAATTTTATAACTTTCCCTCCAACAACTTCTCTTTTTTTAATAAGAACTATAAATATGCCTGACAGGCTCCTTTTGAAACCTAAAAAAGTTTATTTCTTGGTGGTCTGCACCGAACGCAAAGCAGAAATAAAACAACATTCTGTTTCTGTTTAATGTTAATATCTTACTTCAGGTTACATAAGGACAGAGTCTTTGTTGTGTCAGTTTGCTTTCCAACCACAGCAGCCATTTCATCTGATGAAGTCCTTGTGAGTGATGCTGATTAATCTAATGCGAATTAAGCTCTTACCGGGTTTAAGACGTTCTTTCAGAATTATGTAAAAATGATATTAATTAAATTTTGTGCATTGAATTATCAGATTCTATCCAGGTAAAAACTTTAATTGTAACCCTAAAACCTTAATTTCAGAAAAAGAAATTCATATTTTTCAAGAGAATTGATTGGTTGATGTTTTCCAGAGTTGGTTACCACAGTAACCAGCCCAGCTAGGAAATATACCTAAGGTTAGCATCACTGTGCCTCTAGTCTTGGTTCTTGGTTCAAGAATCACTGCAGGTTCTTAGTGATCAGACTCTGATTGGCTGATCACACAGGATCCAAACCAAGCCTCCACTTTAAATTTCCTTTCTTCTGGGACATAAGAAGAAAGGAAACAGACTCTTCATTAAAAACCCTTAAATACCTGCAGCATGCAAGACAATCTGAAGGTGTTTGACTCAAAATTTTCCCAGGGCCACCAGTAAGGGCGAATGGCACACACCTCCAGATTGCACCTATGGGTAGGTGTTCTGAAAGAAAGTAGGAGCAGAGGGTCATGGGAGCAGTTTCCTTTTGTCAGGCTAGCAAAGGAAATCTGCTGACCTAGTGATGACAAGTGAGGAGCAGGAAGGTAAAGCTGTTGCTGACGTGGGTTCATGACATCATTAAGAATCGGTTCTGGATTAAACAAAACCAGCTTCCACGTTTATTTAGTAGGAGTCTCAATAATCTGTTCTCATGTGTCCATGACTCATTCTGATTAAATATACAGATGTTCTACACAAGATTCCTGTAATTTTGTCCATGTTGTATAATCTACACACTGGGCATTTAAAGAAACAGGCGGACCAACAATAACATGGTCTTCACTCAGTAGCAGCCGGACAGGAAGAAGGGAAGACACGGGTCCGGTTTGCTTTTCTTCTGGAGTCAGACCTTTTGTAAAACCTGCATCAGAAGTCCAGAAAATCTAAACACAGTCAAAGCTGTGTCCTCCATTTGAACTTGAAGAATTAAAAGAGGCAGTACCATAATTTCCCGACATTTGCATGACTCACCTTGGAAGACGGATCTGGCTGTGTATGCACAAAACCACAAGATTACAATTCCAGCAGACTTAATTTTTCCTCTTCCAGAACACAAACCAGGCTGCTTGTTCTGATGACAAAGCACCATTAAAACATGCATCTATCACTGTGTGCACAACAGGCAATATTCCCCTCTTCATAGAGGGAAAGTCAATATATTCACAAGCTTGCATGACAGCTGCAATAGCTGAGACAAAGAAGGTGCTCAGATTCTGTCCTGGTTACCGTCAAGGAAGAGAAAGAAGACAAATTCTGTCCCCAAAACAAGAAACAAATACATTTATCAACATTTCACTGCTGCAGGAATAAAACTCTGCACTTTATCAATGTCATCGAATACTTCAGAGACAGACAAACTTTAATATAGCAGGTTGTTTTCAAGAGCACAACAATGCATCATCATCACTAAGACACCCTTAAGCTGCTCGCGGCGCATTAATAACAATTCTGTGATAGCTGCTCGCCTTTGTGTCAGTTTATATAAAGATGACACATCGTCTAACCTGATGAGCTCATGAAGCACAGACAGTCGTCTGCTTTTTATTTCTGTTGGTGCAGACTGAGCGGAGCGCTGCGGAACATCGCCTGAGGAGCCTGAATCCTCGAAGGAGTGGCGCTGTGCCTGCAACACCTCACTGTGTTTGTGCTTCTTATTTAGGCAGGTGTTAAAGATGCTGGAGCTCCAGAGGCAGCGAGCTGCACCGCTGCTCTCTACTTACATAACAGAAAGCAAACGGAGGTCAAGGAGCTGAAGAACATGGAGGAAATTCTTTCAAATATGACTTCACTCTAACAACAGATCTTTGAAATATGGTTTATGGTCCCCTAATTTCAAAACCAACAGACTAATTTTATTTAATGATCTCCAAAAATGCATGTGCTTAGTTCTCATTAGGCTACATCTGAACTTCCTGTGACTAAAAGTTTCCTGCTACGCACAAACTCTGAAGATCATTAATATAACACAAGTATTAATCTCTTCAGGACAAAAATGTTTCAATGACTTTACATTTCGCTCCAATCAACGTAAATGGCAAAATGAGCTCTGAACAGAATTGGCTCGATGTCTGCCAGAATTATGATTATGAACATATTTCAGGTGTTCTCTCTCTGATTCTAGATATTGTCCTTTAACGTGACCTGAGGAATGAAGCGTTCCTAATCACACTCATAAATTCAGCATTAGGAGCAGGAGACACAAGAAAACTGCAAGAACTGGAAAAATATACACAAAAAAGATAAAACTATCACGGAGAAATGATTTATGAGCTTTGTAAAAGGATATATGTAGCAGTTTCTTCTGCACTGTGAAGAGTTGTATGATCTATAACAAGCGATGGAATTTTTTTGGACGCCTGAAGTCTAGTTTTTATAGCTTCAGCTTTGATATTTCATTAAAAGACAAATTGCAAAATGAAAACATTTTTATTAAGAAACATCAAATTTATGTCGAGTTCTCCGGTGAGTCGTCTTTCCATCTTAACTCCGACGTCCTGAAGTTTCCCTGTGATGAGTTTTGAAGCTGCTCTTAATACTTAACAGTTTTCTTAGGCAAAGTTTGGAGGAATTTGCTGCTCATTTCTGTCAAATGAGCAGCAACATTTTAGTCTGTCTGTATAATTAACTTCATCTTTGGTTTGGCGTGTCGTGTTTGTGTATTTTTTTATGCAGGAGTCTGTGCTGGTATGAGGGAACTGTACGCCCTTGAGATGCCCTTGTAGTAACATCAGGAATCCACTGCCAGCCGTCACTAATGAAAACGTGGCGATGTTCAGCTGAGACTCGTGTCTCTGTCCAACTGAGCTGTGTCACAATGCAGTGAAGCAAAACCTCCATGAACAATAAAACATTTTTCACAGCTACATCTTCTACCTGATATTGGTGCCATAAAATGATTTCAATGGAAAGCAGCTGAACTACGTTTAATTCCTGATAGTATAGTGAAACATATAGAATTGGACATTTTCTAATCTTTTGTTGCACTTTAACTTGACTGCCGGGTCAAATTGACCCAAACAGTATCTATGTAAAAAGTAGACGCAGGGGGGATTACAAATGTGTAAACTGGATACATTTTCAATTTATATGTAGAGTGCACCTATTAAGACAAGTAGAGAAAGTTTCATGCAAAAAAATTACTTCCAACTATTTAAAAAAAAAATTAACTTTAAATGGGTCAATTTGACCCACAACACAACAGGAGGGTTAATTTAAATGTTGTATTTTTTTTTTTGTCTGTTTGATTTGCAAGTGATGACTTTAAACTTTTCTTCAGTTCTACGTCTCATCAGAATGAATCACATGTTGTCTGACTGTTGCCTCACTTGATACTGAACAGGCACCATGAACCTGATGTGGCCAAAATTTAAATGGCCATTGCTTGATTTTTCCATATATTTGATTTTTTTTCTACATTCAATCAGTTTTCATCCGTGTTCAGATTTTCCACTCATATGGAGCATTTCTGCAAGGTCCAGCCCTCATCTTCATCAAACTGACCACAGCTATCCATCATATTAAATTACATTTCCTTGTTGGCAAGTTCTGCTGTGAAATGATGAAAGCATAACTTTTTTTTCTACAAATCTATTACTAATATTAAGTTTTTATTTAATTTATTGCACTTAAAGAATATTCCGTTCTATAAACATCTGGAGTTGGCCTGCTGGGTTTTATCAGGGCTGATATGATGTGTTTGATCAGCCTTCACATTCAGGTGACATGAACCCCTTTAGAGAATCTATGGAAACTAAATTTTCAATATTCCATTTATTCAGTTATACACTTGACAGAATCATAGCAAAGAACTACAATTTTATTATTATTTTTTGGTATTCTGTCTACCCCCCCTCTCGCCCGAAACGTTCGCTGGAGATAGGCACCACTAGGAACCAGGGTGTGTGTATGTATGTACACACACATACATACACACACACTCCTACATCCATACATGGATACATGTATGGATGTATGTATACATCCATACATACATACATACGTATGTATGTATGGATGGATGTATGGATGTATGTATGGATGTATGTATGTATGTATGTATGTATGTATGTATGTATGTATGTATGGATGGATGGATGGATGGATGGATGGATGGATGGATGGATGGATGGATGGATGGTTGGTTGGTTGGTTGATTGGTTGGTAATGGAGCAGTCAGAATCATTATCTGAGTGCAAAAAAGAATGAAAACAAATTTAGTTCCACAAGTGGAACATTACAGCTTTTGATATAAAGTTGATATGATATACAGTATGTTACATCTAATGAGTTTGTTTTAAATGTAATGGAATTTTACACTGAAAAGGTAGGGAGAGAGAGAGAGAAAAGAGAAAGAGAAAAGAGGCGGGGCAAAAAGTTAGAAGAGAAAGAGAGAGATAAGAACAGAGGAGAGAATGAAAAATAGAGAGAACACAAGAAAACAAACATCATATAGTCTGTTACACCTGCAGAAAGATGTCAACAAACACAAAAAAGCCTTTGGTACTAATTAAAACAAAATGTATTTAGTAGTAAACGCAGAGTGTATCTGTGAACACCTGAATCCATACCTGAGGGAACATCTGGGCACAAACAGCAGCTAAAAGTTTGCAGGAAATGTTTTTGGTGTATTTGAGGAAAGATGATGATTTCTCTAAAGGTAGTTGTAGTCATGATGTAGTTGGTCTATGTGTGTATTAGTGTGTGTTGAGAAGCTCAGATCTCAGATTGGGGGTGGGGGGGAGAGTACTCTACCCCAGATCTAACCAATCACAGCTCACCATCAGCCCGAACAGAATCACATCCTGGTCTTTTCTTCGCCACTCTAATGCCGGTGACGTCACCTGCTCCCCTTTCCGACCTCCTGATGGCTCTCTTTATCATGGCAACCATCACCATGGGAACTGTTGCACACATTACGGGTGGTCGTCAAGGCAACCTGCTTGAATAATCATGCCTCTTGTCTCGTGCTCCTCTTTGCCTCCCCCCTCCGCCTGACATACTTGTTCCTGTGCTGTGTTCCTGCTCATTGAGAGGATGGAAAAGGGCAAACCGTGTACTTATGTTGATCACTCCACTGACAGCTCACATTTAATACGTTCCCAAAGGCCCCGCTACCCTCTGCTACACAAATACAACAGCTGGCTTAAGATGGGGAAGGTGGAGGTGGATTTTTGTTCTGCCTCTTATGTGATCAGAGAAGGCAGGGAGCAGAGTGAGTGTGCAGGGATAATACGTCAGGCTGCTCTGCTTTGGATTAAAGCACTCTGATGAACCATTTTCCATTAACATGCTCTTTGTAGTTGTAAACACCTGTTGTACTTCATTACTTCTCCCCATGCGGAGTCAGACCACGTTGCCAAGCATTCACAATTACCTTAAGCAATAGAAACACCATCTGCATTGTGTCCGGAGTGACCGGTCATCAGCAGGGATGTGTTTGTTTCCAACAGACACGTCTAATGGCCAATGTCTCAGTTTAAAACAGCATGTGTTAAATATGCATTTACACCTGTCTGTGTAAAAACAGAACACTCTTGTCAACAATTACTTTCTTTCTTGCTAGATTATCTCAAAATGTTTTCCTTGAACATTGATGAAAGAAGCTGTACCATCAGCAGAAAAACATTTTTTACTTCTATAAGCATCAACCCAATATGCTGGGCTTTAAAAAATATATATTTCTCTTATCGGAAACATCTTTTTAAAAATTTAATTTGGCTAATTTCAGATTCACTACAACCCAGCCTTTCACCCAGTGACCTGTGGAGGCCGGCACCATCTCCAATACAACGCTGCATGGACAAGCAGGTACAAATAATAGATGGATGGACATTCACCATGTTAAAAAGTTAAAGGAAGTCTCACCTTTGCTTTTAGAGATGAACATTTATTTGACATGCAGCCATAGCAATAAGGTGTTGGTTTTACAACTGGGAGCAGCTGATTATCATTCAAAAAACAACAATAACAGCTGGAGTTATTATATATCCCAGAGCAGCTGATCAGAAGGCTTCATGGATGCAGAGCACAAGTTCAAACCATGACAAGGACCATATCCCCTACTCCAACATCATATCCCCTATTCCAACATCATATCCCCTACTCCAACATCATATCCCCTACTCCAACATCATATCTCCTCCTCTAACCAGTGCCTGACCAGTGCTGTTTAAACTACTGTGAGTTTACAAATGTGAAAAAAATCTATCATCACCAAACAGCAGCAAAAATGTTGTGATTTTCTTTTGTGTTTTGACATTATAAGAACAACACGGCAGTGATTTTTAAGGTTTAAATGCAAGACATATGGATCAGTGTGACGGGGCTTGAGTTCGTCCAAAGACCCTTTTCTGCACCATCCGTCTACTCCATTCATCAGTTGCATGATGATCCTATGTGTAAAATTATGACTGCTGTCAGATTCAAGCCTGAAACCCAGAGGGAGGGGTGCACAAGTCCGGTCCTCGAGAACCACCGTCCTGATACATCTTTACTCCAGCAGACCGGGAACAAAAGGCTGAATTCCCTCACCAGCAGTCATTCAGCTCTGAACAGGCCTGGTAACGAGATATTCATTTGGTTCAGGTGTGTTGGAGCAGGATGCATCTGAAAGCTGCAGGATGGTAGCTCTGGAGGACTGGACCTGCCCCTGTCCAGAGGTGTCATGTCTGAGCTCCTGTTCATATGACCAAACCAAGCTTGAGTTTGTTAGAATCATAAACCATCATGATCTCCACAGAGGACTGCTGCTTCCAGATCACAGTGGTTGGTTTTGATTTTCTTTTATACATTTTCATTCAATATTTCATATCTTGGTGGCCATGCTATCATCCACTTCATGATTATTTCTTCAAGACTTCAATTTACTGAAATAACGTCTTGCTTCTGCGCCTCTTTGTTAATTTATCATTCTTATAAAAGATTGTTTTAGTTTGCAGTAACTTGTTTCCAAGTCAACACCTTCCCAGTTCTGCTGCCTCCTGACCCGCCATCCGGCCCGCCTCCTGCAACCCGGTCCGGTCCGGGAGCTGTTCTTCAGCACCACCGGAGCTGATCCCAGAGCCGCGGCAACAAAATGGAGTAACCCGGCCGCAAATATCCCCTCTGAGCTTTAAATATACGGTTTATGTCTCCCCACTGCCTCCAGCGTGCAGCGGTTCAGCCTCCAGTCACTGACCTTTCCCGGAGTTCCGCAGCCTGTGGAAACCCTGCTGCTGGGATCTCTGCAGCGCCGACAGTCCCGACACGTTGTTCCCCATGGCGGGATGCTGGAGAACTCCCAGTTAACGATCCGACCGATGATGGCAGAAGTAAAACCATGAACTCTCCTCTTTACACTCAGACATGCAGTAGCGCCTCAGTTTTCATCCAACCACGGAAGCGGGAAAGACGCACAGGTGCACGCAGAGTGAGCGGATAAAACGTGAGCAGAGTTGACTTTGATCAGACAGATTTGATGCTTCTGTAATCCGCGGCAGAGAGCGAAGGCTGGCTGTGTTTTAAAACATGATCGCATAAAAGCAGCTCAAACATTTTCCATAAACTGTTTTGTTTATTAACCCAGTTATGTTCGGTTAGAAGAGCTGGATTTAGAGTTTATGGGACGGGTTTTATAGGACAGGTGTTCTCCTTCACCTCCAGCTGGAAGAAACTCTTTATTCCACAGATCTGCTGGAGCAGAAAGTCAAACACTAAAAACATAATCCACCAACTGTGTGAAGCTGCCATCTAGTGTAAATCAACATAGAAACAGCAGGAACCAATCAGTTCAGGTTAAAAACTCACTTTCCATCTAAAATGTAAGAAAATCATTTATTTTCCTTCCAGCTTCAGGTCAACATTTCCCAGAATGCTCTGCTTGAAATTAACCCGTTTTATGACTCATATGGTTCATCTCAGAGCTAAGACGTTCTGCAAACTTGAGACAGAAATGAACCTTCATCATTTAGAACAGTGTTCATTTTAGTCCAGTGTCTGTTTATTGATCATAACTATTATATCAGGTGTGTCTGAAAACTAGACACACCTGCAACATCTCAACACCTTTTGTTCTTTTATATGAGATTACAGCTTTTCATCTCTGGTGATAAATCCATCCATCCATCCATCCATCCATCCATCCATCCATCCATCCATCCATCCATCCATCCATCCATCCATCCATCCATCCATCCATCCATCCATCCATCCATCCATCCATCCATCCATCCAAGACATTCCTCTCTTCTGTACTTCAGTACACAATTTCAAAATATTTCAATCATTAAATCAATAATCAAAAGGTTCAAGCCTTGTGCCTCACAGTGTGGATAAATAAAAACAATAAATCATTTTGAGGGAATTTCCCGACCCATAAGATGCAGGATATGAAATATAAAATGCAAAAGGTTATTGGAGAGGGATTCTCTGTGTTTGAAGTCTGGAAGAGGGAATTAGCCTGGGTGAGGAGTATTGATGAAGTTGAATAGATCAGTGGTTGATTGACGGTGTGGATGGACGTATCCAGAACCTGTTTGTGGTTCCAGTCTGGAACTGGTTTGATTGAAAACGGAATGACTCTTGAGATCTGCCATGAGTGGGTTTGTTGAAGGTCTGGAGGTAAAGCAGTCACTCAAACCTGGGACTAAAGAAGGAACAAGTTTAGCTGGAGCAAAGGTTCGTCAGGCAGAAAGTTTAGAATCACATCGATAAAGACTGATTGTCAGGCGCTGAATGATCATCATGCAGCTCCTTAAATCACCAGCAGAAGGGTCAGTCAGTCAGTCAGTCAGTCAGTCAGTCAGTCAGTCAGTCAGTCAGTCAGTCAGTCAGTCAGTCAGTCAGTCAGTCAGTCAGTCAGTCAGTCAGTCAGTCAGTCAGTCAGTCAGTCAACTGCAAAACTAAGAAAGATTGTAACTAAACAAATCAAAGAATGTTGAGGCTAATTTAACAGAAAAAAACTAATACAAATAAAAGTAAATAAATAAAAATCAACATTGAATTACGTGTTTGTGATTAAAGGTAAATTAATACCAGCTGCATTTTCTTAAACTGATAGGAATATCCAGCTTGTTATAAACATTTCCCCTGAATGATGGATCTGCTTTCTATCTCCCTGCAACCCTATAGGATGATCTACAGCCAGGATTATGGATGAACGATCACTATATCCAGGATTTTATATTCCGTATGTCATGAGAAAAGACTGGAATACAGATGGATTTGTAAATTCAGAGCTTCAGCTTTCATCTCAGAAAAATTCTCTCTTCACTCCAAACTTATCCAGATTCATCTGCAGCTCCATCCTGACGTCACTTAGGACCAGGATGCCCGAACTCCTTCATATTTCCAGCAAACTCATATATTACTCTGAAGCATTCTCCTTTTTATTAAATACACACTTCTCATCTCATAACATGCACTTGCACTTAACCACCAACAGCTTCAACTGGAGGTATTAAAAGCTCAAACCGACATGATGACGTAAAATGGCTTCACCTGAGGCGAGAGCTGCTCTTGACTCAGAATACTCCTGACAAGAGACAGAGAACATTCTCTGAGAGGTAAACGAAGAAGCTGTGGGCTGCAGGCCTTTCATCGTCACAGCGCATTGGTATGAGCCTGAACTCTGTCAGATACACTGAGTCACATTTTCTGCTCTACCTTCACTTCCATAGAAGTGCTCACCTTAGGTTTATTGTCTTTTTTAAAGGAGGTACATAAAAGAAAAGGCCAGTGGGCTTTGTGCTAAACAAACTGCTGAGATCAATAAGGGAAATGTTGCCTTGGACATGAGTAAGTGCTGAATGCTGGAACAAAGAAACTAACTCCACTTTGGAGAGAAGTGAGAAAGGTAAAAGTACAAAAGGCAGCAGAGTTTCAGCTCGACGCCAATCACAACAACTCATAGAAGAGCTGAGGTGATGTACACCTGCCTTTCATTGTTTCTGAATTTAGCTGCAGTTCAACCGCTTCTGAAGTGAAACATGATGGAGCAGGCAGAAAAAGATTTCACTCAAATAAACCCTGAAGATGTTTCACTACAGATTTACTGACATACAGCACCACATAACGTCCAAACCCAAAGAGCTTCTTCACGTCTTATCGTCACCTTCAATGTAACTTTTTTTCTGTTGCTGTACTTGATGTTCCAGTAATGCCTGTTTACTTGACCTTGTGGTGTTTTTCCGCGTTAGCTTTGCATTGTGCCACATGACATGATGGTCCAGTTGGCTTTTCGTTTACAGAGCTAAAGTATAAATCACTTTCTGTTCTGTTTGTTTAGCCTCCTCAGCATGCTGACGAGGTCTCAGCATCGTTAGCTAACATGTCTTGGAGTGGAGCATCCATAAAAATCCATACTTTAAATAATCATGGTCATAATTCCTTCCTTTTTGTTCTGCTTGCCTCAGACTCAGTCTCGTCTCTCACTGTAGTACAAAGAAATCTACCCATTTTGTTTCGGGCATGGACTTGGTGAAGTTGGATAAATGTTTGATGTTAAAATGTTTTCATGTCGCACCTCCCCTCAAGAACTCTAGCGCCCCTGGGGGAGCCCTGGTGTATTCTGCAGTTTTAAATGCATAGGTGGGAATGTTATCTTGCTACAGCAGCAAACCAAAATGACTGAAAGCCTGGAGTGAGTGGTGAGAGAAACATTGTTTCCCAGAATCTTTTGGGAAGTGTACTTTCTAAGAAAAAGGAAAACTGTTGTTACTGATCTGTCAGTCAGTCGTTCTAAACCTCAGCCTGAGCAGATCTTCAGTGTAAGTCAGACCCAAACTGTGTTACTGCCCGTCTGGACAGCTGGGTTAATTAATACAGGAGGGTATTTTTTCCAGTTTCCACTGGTTGGTACACAAACGGAGGATCAAAAACAGAGGAAATGATTCTGAACATGTAGTCAGACACACACTGACAGCAGTCTGCCTCCCAGTACTGTCCCTCTCCATCCCACCAGTGACTCCTGCCCCCCCGGGGTGTTTCCGTGGCAGCGGTCAGGTGCAGCCCAGCCAAGTGTTCCCTCCATGCCAATCCAAACTGTCGCTGGCATGAAGGGTGATAAACGCTCAGCTGTTGCCTGCATCGTTTGGAGGCTCACAAGCAGATTCAGTTTTTTTGGTTGTTGTTCTTGCTGTTGACATTTACAGTTTGCCACAGCTTGAAGTGACCTTTTCCTCCCAGGCAGCTGAGCTGACTCTGGAAAACGGTCTTCATTTAATTCACTTCTCGTTTGCTCTGTACCTGACAGATTTACAGCAGCCGTACCACTACAGCGAACCGAGCTGCTCTCCCCAGAATGTCAGCAGGTGACCTGGAGGTAAACCCACATGGCGGCAGCAGACCTCGCCCCCTGATGTTGTCTGTACATGCATGGTTATGGATTCAGGAGCCAGAGAGGCAAAGAGGGAGCAGATCTAAGAGCATCTTCTCGCTGTGCAGATGAAACGCTCTCATCTCAAACAGCTAAGCAGTCCTGAGAGTCCAGCTCTGCCTCTCCTTCCTCCGTCAGCCAGGCAGGAACTGAAGGCCGTTTGACCTTTCTGGAAAGCTGGACTGTAATTTTGTTTCTCGTTTGGGGGAAAAAAATATCAACCCACCTCGAATGGAGAAAAAAAAATCCTCAGAGCCTGAGGGGGAATGAAAAAAGGATTTTTGTTTGGCATTCAGTCTTGCATCGACATGCTGCTCTGTGCGCTCGCCCCACATGGGGCTTTTAAATGTGATTCATGTTCAGCTGCAGCCTCAGAGTCCAAACACCCCCTCATCATCTGATTTTACATCTACACCCATCTTCATTTCTAAGTTCCTCAGCCCCCAAACAAAACTAATATGAAGTATCTCTAATTAAGTTTGCACAGATTCTGTTTCTTACCTCTTAATCTCCAAATATTTCTTCATCCTTGGAAATGTAATTCAAACCATCCACAAGGGGGCACTGTTTGAATACATTAGAGTAACTCTCCTTCCTCTGCTGATGCATTCTTCCTGTCAGAAGATGGTAGATCATTTCTCATCTGAAAAATTTGCAATTTAGCTTAAATTTCATCTGGATGCATCAGCCAGTGGAAATATAGGAGCATCCGTAATGTTTCAGGTGTGCTGAAGGAGCGCAGCAACCTGAAGTGCTTTTTGATGTGCCACCACCTGATGTGCATTCTGATTTCACTCGGGTTGTTCTGTTCAAGCTGCTGCAGGATTTTACTCATTTCCTCTGAAGGAGGTACAAAGTGGAACATTGGACAACAAATCTAACAAAGTTAAAGACAGACAGGAGGAGTAATAGGTGGTGAGATGATAGGGGGGAGAAAAAACAGGAAATGAAATCTCTCAAAGCAGAGGCGTCACCGTTCCCCAACAAATCATTTTAGAAACAGGACGATCATCTCTTTAGGAGGGAAATCAGTTATTGTGTCTATAGGTTCCTGTTCTGCTGATGTGATTTCAGGGGAGGAAAAACAACGATGGGAAGATTTTAACCACAGAAGCTCCACAAAACAAAAAGCTCCTCTGACGTCTTCCAGGAAAACAAGATCTGAGAAAGGTCACCCGGCTGATGATGTCACAAGTAAACAACAGAGTCGCATTAATGCTGGGAGACAGAAAGAAATCAGTGAAAATGAAAAACAGAAATAAACAGGTAAAAATAAATCAGTGACACATCATCTTAATTTGACCGAACTGATATCAAATCTTTTTCAGTATTTAATCTTAAAAAGGGAAATTCTAACAGAATTTAGGAGATATCTTTTTCTATCATGTTTTATTCAATAAATCAGAACATTATTAAAAAAACATTTAATGTAGGAACTTTATCAGTAAGTGCTCTGTATACATTAATTACACAGAGATGGATGTTGTTTCTACTAATTATGATGATTTTCTGCTTACAGTTAATGTAACCATCCATCCATCCATCCATCCATCCATCCATCCATCCATCCATCCATCCATCCATCCATCCATCCATCCATCCATCCATCCATCCATCCATCCATCCATCCATCCATCTTCTCTACCTGACTTCAGCCAGAGACACAGGATCTCATGTTCTGGTCACTCACACCCACATCAGTCCTGCATTTTGTCCTGGATCAGATATTCGAGACCCTTCAACTTGATGCTAACTTTCCATCATCGCTGTTTTAGATGAGTCAGCATTGATTTATTGTCAGTTATGGCAGCAAATCCTTTGTTATTTTAACATCAGGCTTGGTACGTTGAGTTTGGCTTCACTGTCAGACGTCAATATGTCTGACAGACAACATTGAAATGATTGGGAACGCTTCGTCTGTCTGGGATGAAATCAGGAACACAGTCAGAGGAACAGTGCTGCGTTTCGGTCCAGCTGAACTCAAATAGATTATATTTCACAAACGTTTTCAGAGAAGCTGAGCTAAAATTTCTGAAACTAGATTTGCATCTATGTGCTTTAAGAAAATATAAAAGATAAAGTTGTTAAAATGTTGGATCAAGAAGTTGCTCCAAATGAGATGGAAAGGTTGGAGCTGGCTTTGCTCTGAGAGACAACGTCTGGCTAGACTTTACTGAGAAAATCAATTTGCACAACATCAAATCAATAATAATTTTATTATCAGACATTTTAATCTTCATTAAACACAAACTAAACTGTAAATTAACTGCTGAAACACCATCAAGTCCCATAAATCATAAATGTGAGCTAAACAGGTTAAAGGGAAAAGTTTGTGGCATTTCTAAAGCAGAGTTTCAGTTCAGCCAGCTCCTTGTCAACATTTTATGTTTAATTATTATTACTTTTATTCCACATTTTTCTTGTAATGTTTCCTCCTTTCTGTTATCCAACAGCTTCAGCCAATCAAACTCTTCTGTCTTCTTCTACAGTTCTTGTGTGATGCTGATGATTATCAGACTTTATAAGCGTTTAAGGTTCTAAAAATATATAGTTTGGATTTGAATGAAATCATTTTTTTCTTCACATGTTTATTCAAGGCTGAACTAAACGGTGCTTTTACTTTGGCTGATGTAATTAAGCCATTGAAGAAAAAGTATTCAAGTAGATTTAATGTCTGTGGTTTCATTAATATTTCTATATTGAAAGATTAAAAAAAAAAAAACAGCTCAACCCTCCTGTTATGTTCTGGGTCAAATTGACCCATTTTAAAGTTTACATTGTTTTTTTAAAATAGTTGGAAGTATTTTTTTGCATGAAACTTTTTCTATTTGTCTTAATAGGTGCACTCTACATATAAATTAAAAATTTATTCATTTTACACATTTGTACCAACCCCTGCGTCTACTTTTTACATAGAAACTGTTCGGATCAATTTGACCCATCAGTCAAGTTGAAGTGCAAAAAAAGATTAAAAAAATGTCCAATTCTATATGTTTCCTTGCAGCTATGAACCATATTTCACCGCACACACACACACACACACCCACCCACCCACACACACACACACACACACCCACACCACACCACACACACACACACAAGCCCACTTTCTCACTACTCTCTTTACTTCACTAGGAAACTGCGAGAAAGCAGAAAGTGTTCATACAACTTTTGACAGGAATCTTTTCTGTTCCTGTGGACAAACTCCACCCACCCTGAGTGACACTCAGCAGAAATGGAGGAAAACATAAAAACTCTCTGCATGACTCATTTATCTTGATTTTAATCAGCGGGTCAATTTGACCCTGAACAGTATATGTGTCTCAAGTTCAATTATATATATAAATATAAAAAAAATTTCAAAAGACCAATTTCAAGGAAATTATTGTTTTTTGTGTCTAGGTTTTTTTCAGTGGACATTAAAAATGTAAATTCCATTTTTTATGTCCAAATGAGTAAATGAGCAGGTTGTCGTTATTGATCCTTAATTTCTGAGAAATAAAAAAACATCATTGCACAAATATTGATTGAAATGGTTAGTATTGGAGTTAATAATCAGATACAAAAATGTTTTGGAGGAATTTTTTGGTTTCTGACATTATTGCATGATTAAACACTCCCCGGGTCAAACTGACCCACGAATATTATTGTGTACCTCAGAAACAAACATAACAGGAGGGTTAAATCAGTTGAATTAGAGAATAATGTATCATACATTTATTATTTTCTATTTTGTCAGATCCAATCATAAAAGTTGCCCATGCAACCAACCAAACTCCATGTGGAAAGACCCTTTGGGATTTGAACCCAGGACCTCTTTGCTGCCAGGCACCCGGGACACCAACTGGTAAACCTGAAGTAAGAAGATTAAAAATAACCACATCTAAAAATAACACATTTATTACATAACAGTCAAAATATAATAATAATAATAATAATAATAATAATAATAATAATAATAATAATAATAATAATAATACCATAAAAGTACAATTACATTCAATTAAAAATTCATGTAAAATCAAAAAATTTAAAAAATTACCTGAACAGAAGGACAACAAAGGAAATGTCAGATAAAATCCAACAAAATAATCTGAATTTATCAATAGAAACATCAGTAGAAGAAAAGTGAAGCATCAGATTCGGATTTCCAGAACCAAAGTCTCCGTCTAATCAAGCATCTCAATCCCCCGAATCTGTAAGGGGTCAGAAGGAGGTCAGATGTTACTTCCTGCAGGTTTTAAACTTCACGCCCTGCTCTCTTCAGAGAGCAAACATGGACGCCGCTGCGTGCTGAGATGAGAACACACTTCCACAGTGGTACGACTCTGTCCTGATGGACAGAAGCCCAGGACCTGACATGGAGGTCAGCAGCCACCATCCGCCGCGCTGCGACCAAAGGGAGAACACGAAATGTCCATTTCTGATGACGTCCTGAATGCTCATGCTTTCTGACACTGGGTGCACTTAGAGATGTTGGCTGGTCTCTGTTGGGTTCAAAGACAGGATCTCTTGGGGCTGATTTCCCTCTTCCTGTCTGTCTTCCCTGCCCTTTTCCCCCAATGTTGTCCCTAATTTGGACCGTGTTTTGTAAAAGTTTTTACTCAAACATTTCTGCTCATGACAAATGAGATACTCATAGTCTCACTGAGACGGACAAAAAGAGGACAAATTATGAAAATATGCTGCAGCGAGTTGTTTTGACTGCGGCACAAACTTCCTGTCATGCGTTCAGTGCAGAGGCCTTCAGAGGAAGCAGCTCTGAGTCGCTCTGCAGGCTGCAGTCCTCAGAGCAACATATCTCAGCTTGTCACTTCCATTTACCTCTTTCCGTTCCAGCTAACATGAAGACCATTCCGGTTTCACTGTAAAGGTCAGCGGTCCAGAAGCTACGTGATGTAACCGCTGCTCTACAACCTACCTGGCCTCTCATCCACAGAATCATGCCGGCAGCGTGGCGTGAAATGTGTTTTTCAGGGAGAACACAGAATTTATTCAAGTGCTGGGAAGTGTTGAGAGATTTATCTGACACACTTTGTTGAGGTTGCATAAATCTGCTTGGCTTGGAAGAGCAACAATAACCTGATGCTTGAGAAGCTGACATATTTTAAAAAGTTTTTAGCTTTTCTTCTTACCATAATTTTTCCCTTCCTGGTGAAAACATTGATCAACTTTCTCACCAGGGCCGCGATACGCACCGTTTTACTTCACTTGTTGTTTTTATTACCATATTTTCAGGACTAAAAGTCACACTTTTTCATAGTTTGGCTGGTTCTGCAACTTATTGTCAGGTGTGACTTATATATATACATATATATATATATATATATATATATATATACTGTATATTGTTCCATCTTCATGGTGTGTTTTTTGACTGATGGGTGAAATTGTAATTTTAAGCCACTGACCAACTTTGAGTTGTTCGGATCTTTAATGTCAGTTTAATAAAATGTCGTCCACATGTCACCATGATATTAAATTTGTCTGGGACAATATTTTCTTTACAATATTGTCCACGATATTGTAAAGCACCAAATTTCCCACCATAGAATTGCATCCAATTTTCTCGTGTTGCAGTTGCAATGAAGACACCCTGTCCCTTCACTGTGGAGACATACAGCAAGCATGGCCAAGTTTTTATTGACAAGAAACAAGCTGGATTCCAAAAAGACCAGCTCAGTTAGCAGCAGACTTTGATCTGAAGTACATCTACAACATGGCTCTTAAAAGTCCCAGCTGTCTCTCGCCTTCTTGGTGAAAAGAGCCCTAATTGCCCTTCAAGGCTCTCAATGAGAGCAGCAAGGCAAAGGAGAGTCCTCCTCACACAGATCAAGTGCTAAATATTGTATCGTTGTTGTGTAGCAGGAGATAAGTGGCCATTCATTTTTAATTGGCTCAGGCAGAGTTGAGACACCAAACTGGTTGCTGAGAGATGCAGGATCATGTGAATGTTGCTGTTATCCTGTACAGGAAGAGATCCGAGCAGAAAACAAAACCTTTGGACCTCCAAGACCCTCAGAAGGTCAGAGTTCAGCTCCACCCGTTTTATTTTAGGGATAAATCTCTGATGGATTTAAATAAAATCTAGTGTGAACATATCAGAAGACGACTGGTTGTGTGTCATTTAATCTCAACATAAATGCAGTTGTTTTGTTTCTGGCTTCAGTGGTTCTTTTCTTTATTTTTAAACTAAAAAAAAAAATCTTTATTTTTTTTAAATTAATTTATTTAATTCTTTCCAGTTTTGGTGCCTGATGCTCCTGTCCTATATATCAGCATGGAAGGTTAAATATGCCCATGTTGTTCCCCAAAGATTTACTACAATGTCATAATTTTAAATATCCAAGTATTGTTTATATATATATATATATATATATATATATATATATAAATATATATATATATATTAATACATCACACCTGGTATGGATTTGTGAATTTTATATAAAGTACAATGTTTGCAAAACACACATTCATTAAAAAAGAAAAAGAAAAATGTTTTGCCACCCCCTCCAGAACCTGTCAGATGGAGTCCAGTTTTCTGTATGAGTGACTATAATAACTGCTCAGAGCAGCACGTTACTATTAATTAATTTATTTCTTTTATTTCTGTAAACCTACATGCATCGATGTTCTGTCACTTTGCAGCTGAATTCCCTCAATACATAATATAATTTTTATATAATATCTGTTTTTCTATTCTATTTTGTTCCTAAGATTTTTTTTTTTACGATAACAGATCATTTTCCTTCCTCTTCACAATTATAAACTAGATTTTGTTTTTTTTTAAAACAAAATCCGAATTAGTTACTTTGTGGTTGCAAAGCATTTCACCTGGTAAAGTAAAGGTTACCCTGTTAACGCTGAGCCTCAGATTCCTCTGTTGTGTCTACCTTTAGTCATGTCATCAGATTCTGCGGTAGAAATTTCATCCATAACATCTGTTTGCAGCAGCTTTAGAATGAGTGAAGCAGGATTAATCTGTTAAAGATTGCTGTGGCTCACAAGTACATGAGAAAGGTCAAAGTGTCACACATCAAAGTTTTTCACGATCTAATGCAAAAGAAAATAATTTACAGCTTTTAGATTTGTTCTGCAGCATCCAAGAATAACTGTGACAACAGAGTTTTTCTTTTCCGTGTTTCTGTGTTCTTCTCTCTTGGCTAACATTGACCCATATGGCAGAAACCCTCCATCTGCCACCAAAGCAGCACACAACAGGCTGTGGCTTATGTGTACCACAAGCTTTGAAAAAGTGTTTCCAACTCAAAAAGAAATCTCATTTTTAACAATTTCTGAAGCTAGAAAATAAAGAAGAATCAAACCAAAAACTTTGCCTGATGTGAATTTAAATATTGGGGAATAATGGCGTCTCTCCCTCTCTGTGCAACCATTTCTTAGAAGTTAAATCTTATATCGGATTTGGCATTTATCACCTGCAGTAACTGTGAGGAATGGCTTCTTGGATTTATGAATTTAGTTTATCATTCAGCGTACGCGCTCACACAGAACAGTCTTCACATTAGAATTCATTTCACTCGCCGACATACGGTGCAATGATGTGCTCCATAAATTGTAACATGTAGGAGGAATGAACATAAAATATTTACACGTGTTGTGGACGAGGCAGAAGGGGGGAAATAAAAAAACGAGCTTGATTTAAATACAGCGATTCATCATCAGTGACTCCTGGCTGCTTGATGGCACTTTGTTCAGATTATTGGGTGAAACACAGACGGTTATCCTCAACTCCTCACTTCTGCCTCAGTTAAACGGATCAGATCGTGGAGCTTTTGCAGCAAGCGAAACATGTCTGGATCAGCAGACAGACATCTTTGGAGGAGGTACCAGTTTACTCAATGACATTTACAGACAAAATAATATTTTAAAGTTACACAGATCTCAGTGAGAGAAGGTACAGAGGAGGAGATTCCCCAAAACAAGCTGAAATACTTGTATCAGTTCAGTTCAGCTTTGACTGATATCCCAAATGAAAATTGGTTTGCAGCAGACATAATAAACCCAAAAACAGAGAAAACATCCACAAAAGACATCACATTCATTGCATTAGTCCAACAGAACGATAGATATCACAACAATGTCCCACTACTCTACAGATGCTGGTACATCATGATAACCTGAATGCTTTCCACATAGTACATTAAGGTGAATTGTGCTACCAAAATACCAAAAATATAAAATGCGTATTATTTCAAAACCTAAAACGTTGTCTGGTCTGGGTAGTTTAATTTAAGCCAGGGAGATTAACTCCACAATGGCAGCAGGAGTGAAAGAAACCCTCACACTAATCTTAGGCCCCCTAAAGCAGCAGCCAGATGGAAGATCAAACTCTCTGTAAAGTGGACAATGAATTTAGGCTTAGTTCTCACTCAGAGTACAGTATGACCCTCATCAGCCTATTTCTACTAAAGCAAGGAACAAAACCAAACCAAGCCACTGATAAAATAGTCATTCATATTTTAAAAACTTTAAAAGAACCTTTTCCTTATAAAGAAGAGGCGCTGCTGGACCTTTTGTACTCTGTGTTTGATTCAAAACTCAGCTTTTCATCAGTAACACTTCCCATGTTTTAGATTAACTGACAGGAAAAAGTCCTCACACTACGTATTAGCTAGGTAAGATCCAAATCAAGACTGAGATAAACGTTAAATTACAACCTGTTTTATACGAGACAGAATAAATTCAGATCTGTTGTATCAAAGATGGCTGATGGGTCTAAAAGCACAAGGCAGCAGAATTTCCTCAAACTACAGTTAAAGTGAGACATGAAAAAGTTTTCAAAAATAGAATCAGAAACTAAAATAATTTAAAGTTGGTAAGCATTTTCAAAAGCAAACAGCACAGAACCTGATGATAAAGACATGTTGACCAGAGCAACAATATTAGGAGCAATGATGTGAAAAATATAATTAGGGTTGGAACAATGCTGGAGGTGGTGTGTAAAACGCTGCTTTTTACTTTCCACAGAGAATATAACCGACACAAACTGCTGAAAAATATCTGAGCAAGAAGTTGAAACTGGATCTGCATCATACTGATGAGCATCTGAGAGCAGATCCACTTGTCAGAGTCAATACCACAGCTTGACTGAAATCACTCAGCTTGAAATCACCGAATAAAAAAAACATTAAAAACAAACTTAGTTTGTAATGAAAACAATGTTAATAGCATTTTTTTATTTTTGGAAACATTTGGGAATTTGAAGGTTGTCGTTTTTCCACTTTTTCTCAGTGCGTCTGACTGCACATCTGAAAGTGCCAACATTTTTATTTAACCAGGGCTGAGGTAAAGATTTGGTTTGCTTGTTTTTTAGGGCCAGAATAACCTTAGCGATGGAATAAAAAGGTCAGAAAATTTCTCAGTGCTGGAACCGGAGCACAACTGTCAGAGTCTTTAAAATTGGTGGGGAAAAGCCCTTCAGTGTTAATTGCCTGCATAGGTCAAACAATAGACTGAACGTTGAGGGGAGAAGTTCCCTGAGAGCCTGGTGCGTCATAATACATCGACTTCCTCAAGGTTAAAGAGAAGGACATGTACGCCAACAAACAGACTCACTACCAGTACCTGGAAACTTATGTGAACAACTCATCCAAGGAGAATAATCCAAGCACTGTGCTCTTTTTTTAACGTTTCCAAAATGTTTAAGTCCAATCCATGTGACAGCACCAGATCGGATGCATGTCCTTTAACCCGACTAGACCTGTCAGCGACTGAGATGGAAAGAGATTTAGAAGTTTTTAACCCAAGGCCTGGTCTCACAGTCAACAAACCCAATTTTCTTACTAAAGAACAACTAAAACTGACAAATAAAACAATAAATGGAAACACATATGCAGAATAAAAGTAAGGAAACAACATCAGCAAAGTCTCAGAGACTGGTGGAGTAGAAGTTAATGGTGTGTCATACTTATGGTATCACTAATACCAATTCTGACACTATTTCTGATGCTGGTGTTTTTTTTCTTGAACTGTTTTCATTATTGAATAATTTGTGACTTCACTTATTTGAATATGATTATAATAAAATACAAGACAAAGATTTTAGGAAAATAATTGTTTTTGTTAACCAACTACAATCAGAATAGAAATAAAATGATTCCCTTTTTTATTTTACTACACACAGTTATTTGTTAGAAGAACTGAGTCTGCAGCTGCAATCTGCATGTAACCTAAACTGGAATACTTATTTCTAGTTTATATACTTGGGATAAATATTATTAGACTACTTTTTAGACTCCTGTTCTTCCAACCCTGAAATGAAATTAGACCAGAGGATTCTTATCTAGCAACCCTGAACCGGAGCTCCTAGTTTACATACTTTAGACCAACATTAGATTCTTTTTCTTCTTTTGCTCTTTCCTTTGGTTTATTTTGTTTTGCCTTGTTGCTGAGAATGTGCTACATAAATAAAATTACCTTTACCTTTAAGATATGAGATCCTGCTCTAAAATTTAAAAAGTAAGCCCATGATATTTGACCGTTTAAATTCTACATATGCGCTGACATAAACTCTCTGAGAAAATCTGAGTAATTTGCTAAACATATAAAGAAGAAACTGCAAAAAAAAGTATTAATCCTATTACACTATTGATCCAATACCAATACTCACCTTGCTGTTGATTGTATGGATATTCATATCGATATGCCCAGCATTATTAGAAGCCAAACATTGAAAATGAGTTTTAAGCGTTGATGTAAAAGACTCAGCAGTGTCAGCCATCTTTACAGAGATGAAAACCACAGTTTTGGTGTAGGCACTGCAAAAAGTTGCTTCACTTTTATTTTTAGAGAATTTAAGAGAAACCTTGCAGCTCAAATAGTAACACATCCTGAATGAAGATCAGTTTGCTCCACTACGGAATATAAAACATACTCCTGATAGTCAAATATGATTGAGAGAGATCAATAAACGCTGAAGCATCAGAGTTTGATGAATCAACAGTAGAGAGTAATATAGGACACCTTCTGTCAAATTTTAATCGGAGTTTGATTGATGAGTGATTAATGACCCGTGACTAATTGATTTTAATTTCCGGTCACATGATGCCCCTCCCCCTATCCGGTCACATGATTCCCCTCCCCCCATCCGGTCACGTGATGCCCCATCCGGTCTCATGACCTCAGCATGCTTAACACGTGTTACACTATATTCCCGCTAATTTCAATTCAACCAATAGAAACAGAGACAGGCTCCGAGTTTTATGAGTAATACAATTAAAGTATAAAAGAACAATAAGTCTTAAATAATCAAGAATAATATACGATATAATATATTTAAATAGAATGTTGTAATTAACTCCGGTTTTGCTCACCAACCCGTCCGTGTTTGTGCGTGTGTCCGGGCAGAATACTGGACACACATGTCCCTCAGGATGTCTCAACGCCATACATTGTTTAAGGTGAACTCCTTCTGGCCTCTATGAGTTTGAATTAGCCAATAGAAGCAGAGACAAGAGGGTTCAGTGTTAGAAAACCAATAGTAACATACAATATAGTATATTCAAATAGATTTGGATGTTGTAACTACATCCGTTTTTTTAAACGGAAGGTCTTTCTGATATACTGCCTGAAGCGGGACAGGTCCCAGCCATCAGGAAGACCCTCATGACCTCCGGTCATCATGCGTGACACGTGTGGCTCTCTATATTTCCGATCATCTCAATTGGGTCTCTATCGGGGGTTGATTGATATGGTGTAAAGGCCAGCACAGGATTCATTCTCGTGACTTTTTGGTGGGTGGGGGGTGGGAGGCCCCATGACAGTGCTGCTCACCAAGTCATTCGTGTGCGTGTGGGTGTGTGTGTGTGGGTATATAAAGACATATAGAAACAAAAGTCCCTAAAGAAAACCTACAGTTTAACTATTTTACTGCATTATTTATGGTAGCACAATTAGTCAGTGTTGACTATGAGTTTGTGATTTCCTTCATCACTTCAATTTTAAACTCTAATAGATTTTTTTTTCTGTAACACTTGCTAGTGTGATACATTTCAGTAAATGTTCCTCATTTGTACACGTACTTCTTAAGAATATGTGACAGACAGTAAACAGGCCTACTCAAATTTAACTTTTATCTTTCCGCAGTTAAAGAATTTGTCCAGACTTTTCCAGAATTTGGCCCGGCATCATTGTGAATGATTTTGTTCAGGTTTTTTTTTTCTCGCTGTTGAATCAACACTGATCTTCCCACTGCTTCATATTTTCTCCAAAATAGTAAATCCTGGTTTAAATACATTCGAAACTCTTTTTTTTTTTCTGTAACACTTGCTAGTGTGAAACATGTTAGTAAAAGTTCCTCATCTGTAAATTTATTTCTGAACAATATCTGACAGGGACTAAACAGGCCTCGGTGAGGTTCCCTTGGATTTCTATTGATTTATTGAATGTGTAAATATTTATCAAACTGAATGGTCATTCAGGTTTTATATAGTTTTTTTTTCTTTTGGTGTTTGTTGCACAAATTTAAATATATGCTGGCTATCAGCAAAAAATTCAATCAGTGAATTTGTGTTTTTTCTTAAATACTCCCTCTCACAGAGACTTACTTACATCTTCTGACAACTAGCCCCACTTATAATAACATTGACTAAGTTTGTTATTGGTACATTTTACCTAAAAATAAAAATTAAACATACTCACTACACAACCATGCTCCAAGAGTTGCTCATAACATGGTGAATTGTTTTGTTACCTTTAAAATGATCCGAAGCTTTTGTTCCTTGGTCCTAATGATGATGTTCACTAATGTTCTCTAACAGACAGTTCAACACCTCTTGTAATTGATAAGCTTATAAATGATCAATGCGAAGCATCAGTATGCGCTAAAGAAGATCATATCAGTCAGATTAAGTAAAATATCATTATACTCAAAGCAATCAAAATTGTATTTCTCTGAAAGGTCATTTTTCCTTTTCAGAGAGTTTAGACTGTATGAAAGGAATCAGTGAAATATACTATGAAATATTTTATCTGCTGCATCCCCATAATAAAACTTCAATTGTGAATTGAATGATTACATTGTATCTAGACACAAAAGAATCAACCGTTAATTAGTAATCATACTGACTAACAAGATCTGATCAAACAACAAACTTGACTACCTCAAGGGATTTCTCACATTGGAGAATAAACTGTCTGACTTTCTTTAGCCACTAAATTTAACCTTACCAAAGTTTTGCCTTGGAGCAAACAGGTACTGAGTTTGAAGCGGATCAGATGCCTTCAGCCATCTGCTAAAGCTAGACTCCGGCCTTCCTCACTGTAAAATAAAACATTAGACTTAAAAAAAGTTCAAGAGAACATCACTTAATTATCATCGACTTGTTGTTTGTACTCATCTTAAACAAGTGGCAGGAACATTTGGATATATAAAAAAAAGCTTTATAAGTTAATCTATTTAAGTTGAGTCCATGTAACAAGTAAAATAAAATAAAAAGTGAACCATTTGACAGTAATGAGGATTTAGGGTGGTAAAAGTTGAACATTTTAACATGCCCAGACACTACGCCATTTCTGCTCAAGCAAACCAAAAGGTTTTGAACAGAACAACCATGTCAAATAATGAGACCGTGAATCTTTAATCTATGTAGCAAATATATTGCTGCTGCTGCTGTAAGCAGAAAATAAAAAAAGTTTTACGGAGAATAATATTTTGGATGAGTTTAAGAATATTGTTTGCCAAAATCACACGGTGTAACTACACCTGTCTTTTATATGTAGCAGTAATTGAATCTTTTTGAGGCAATTGGTTGCATAAATTAAAGTAAATACGGTCTATTTTCCTGCTCCACATACTTAGCTAGCAATTTGCCAGTTAGCTTCCCAGTCTGAACTTCTGGGCAATGTCTTGATTCAGTCAAATTTTCTATCTTGTATCTCCTGAACTCTGATATTTTGCTTGCTGGTCTTCATCGTGCTCTGAATGCAGTATCGGGTTTCTCTTACTTTAACCCGCCCAACTTACACCTGATTGGCATGTTAGCCTTTTGATTCCCTCCCAGCGAGGCGGTGCTTCACAAAGCAAACTGTTTGTCAAACTGTTGATCTGCCTGATGGCTGTTTTAGAAGATATGGTGACTGAGGTTTAGACAGTACTAGCCAGCTCATGCAGCTTGTTTTTACTAGATGGCTGTCCTAAAAGTACATATCTTTAAAATATGAATAAATACGTACAATTCCATAATTATTCGATCCAACGGTTATAGAAGTTTTGTAATAATGCAATTCAGGTATTTTACATTTTCTGGACTAAAGGAGGATTTCAGTTCAACACCTGTGGTTTCTTAATGTAAGTGTTTCTGCTACTGGACAAGAAACAGGGTTAAAAGAGGATTTAGAAAGCAAAATACAAAGATAATAGTTGTTTTTACCGAGAGCAAGGCTGTGACTAGTTATCAGGACAGCATGAGACCTGTAAAACTGTTGGGCATCTGCTCCAACAATTTATTAATCTTTAGGAAATATTTTTTGGACACAGCCATCCGCAGGAGCAAGATGAAGCAAGAACATCACAACATCAGATGTATTTTTTCATCCTTATATCCGTGATTTAAAACTATTTTTAATTTTGTGTCATCATTGTTCCCCTTTTCAAAGAGTCAATTATATTTTCACCCATGGAAAAGTGTCATGTGTTTATTATGAGTAGGATTAACCAAGCTGAAGGAAAACAAAGAAAAAGGAGAAATAAATATTCATTGATACAGAACCGAATCAGCAAATATGAACTTATGAAACTATTGAAACCTTCAAGAATTTTATGTTGTGTAAGATATTTAAGAAACTAATACTGAATCTGTGTTCATGAATTTCTTTATTTGGTTGTTATCTCTAAAATACGTTTACCTTTTGTTTTGTTGAACACCAGACATCTCATCTCTTTCCCACAGTTTTTTTTTCCACTTAGTTCCACTACTGCAGTGGATTTTATAGTCAGTGTTTAAAGCCAGCACAGAGTCTGAAGCGATGGAGGAAATTTACGTCAATATGGAACCTGTTGGACAAACTGCATCTAATCACACAGGTAAGAACGAAGTTACAGAGAAATTTAGCATGTATTGAATTCAATTTTGCTAAGGTTGAGGTTTTTGTTAAGGTTCGAACAGCTCCAAAGAGAGGCTCTGCCTCCGTGCGGCTGTCTGTTTGGGAATCCTGAATGTTTTACTTTTGGCTGAACTCATCGCCCTCAGTGTACACAGTGAGTCTTGTTCTAGTCATCTTAAAGATGTAAAAAGAGTAGATTTTACGTTTCTGTTATATTAAAAAAAAAAAGTCATTGTTCCCCTTCTAAAATCAAACTGATCAAATAGCAAAGGTTTAAAACAGAATAAAACTTGGTGACTCAAAGTTTTGCAGAGAGGTGAAACATTACATTAAGTTACATGAGTTTGATTCATTTTCAGCAATGGTTGCATTTGTAGCCATTTAGGTTAGCGTGTCTTTAATATCTTCTCTTTTTCAAACTATTTACCCAACGATTCATTGTTCAGTGTTACCTCAGTTTAAATTCTACAGGCATAACCAAAATCATCAAACTATTTTATAAGTCTTAAGTGAAAACACGGTCTTGCCACTTCTTTTTGCAAACATGTTTGTTAATTTTTTTCTGCAGCTCATCACATGACAGCAGATTTTTCTGACATCAGCAACATTCTGACCGAGCAGAACAGCAACAGCAAATTTCCCTCCATGAACGCTAACTTCACTGAAACGGCTCCACGAGCTGAAGACACTTTAAGGTTTGTCAAAAACTTTAAAAAATTTGGATCTCGTTAAAAATTGAATTCTACTCTGAATTCTAGAGTATAACTAATAACTTTCCTTTTTGGTCTAAATGAATATAATGTAAATGAACAACTTTTATTTTAATTTATTAAGTGCTCTATCATTTGCGTGTGCTGAAAAACAACAATGTAAAACAAACTAAACTTTGTTTGTTTTCTCCTTAAAGGGAAATTGTGTCCTACAGAACGAACAAACATCAGTTGTTCCTGTTCATCCAAGGGCTGCAGAAGAAGAGAAGAACAGATCCACTAGTGATGGATGATTAGGATCTGTGTTCACTGTGATATTATTCACCAACAATAATGTAGCTTATTAGTACGTTGTTACATAAAATCCTAAAGATAAAATGTTCACTTCCAACTGTTGTGACCTGTATCTAATAACACAACTATTTTATCGCCTATACTCTGTGTTTTTCTTTCTTGTTAAAACTCTGACATGATAAACAAATGTTTTTTTTTTGTTTGTTTGCTTTTTTTTTTTGTATTTTTGCGGAGGATCGGTTGATGCGCTCTGATTGTGTATTAATGTGACTTTTACTACGAAACTTTATGGAGTTCCATTTGTGCCCGGTAATAGCGGATTAAGTTCTATCTTGGTAGAATTATATTTCTACATTTCCAATTATTTACTATCATTTGTAATAAAGTGATGCCAACACCACTGATTCAACAGTGAGGAGTTTGTTCAAGTCATCTTAAAGATGGAAAGAGTCAATGTTGTGCTGATTCTGAGTAACTGAATGACTTTTTATTCATTTCAGAGTTCAATCAGCGAGGTTATTCATTTTGTGATGGTCCTAGTCTATGAAAGAAAGAAACAAAGAAAGAAAGCAGCAAATGTACATGTTGGTTCCCCTGAAAATATGGATAAATTCAGTCATTGTAGGGTTAAAGTAATTTGAAGAGGGAGAAGCGTATAAACAAGTCAAGTCAATGACGAGTCAATGACTTGATGCAATCTGCATTTTTAACTCGGTTAACTTAACTTTTTGTTTTTTTTACTGACTTTAATACATTTAAATCGCTACGTTGATGATAAGTAGAATGGAAATGACTTTTTTTTGTAAATGGTCTTGTAAATTAGCGTTTTAAAAATCAACTGAATTGAATTAAGAAATTTGACCATCCGATTGGACTGAAGAGAAATGATGAGCAATGTTTTATGGGTGGATGAAAGCAAAGATTGGTATTTTTAATTTTTAATTTTTTTTGTAACATCAAAAGTTCATTTTTGAGGAAAACAGAAAATCCAGCTTATTATAGTTTACTGGGACTAACAACCCCCGGACAAATTTGGAAAAAAATTCAGCTAAAGTGGGTGGTGCTTTAAGGAACAATGAGACAGAGCCTAGTGTGGGGATAGATGGTGAGGGGATAAGCAAGGCTGTAGTAAGCGCCGTTACCAATTTGGTACTTTGTGGTTATAGTTTTCTCCAAGTTGCGTTTGAAGAAATTATGAACATGGGCAAAACTGAGAAACTCTATCAATCAACCAACTGGACGTTGAAATATGTCACCGGAGATTTGTTCTCCTGTTCACACGATGAATCCTTGGCCCACTGCATCAGTGAAGACTGTCGCATGGGAGCAGGCATAGCGGTGATGTTCAAGAAGAAGTTTGGTCGAGTCTCAGAGTTAAAGGAGCAGAGTGAGTCAGACTAGTTACTAAAATCTTTGTTTTGGAAAAAATGTTTTATGCTTTTGCAGTTCATTCAAATGTATGATTTCAACAGCAAGTGCTAAATCATATCCTGTTTTGTATTTTTTTTGTATGTCCTAATAGAGAAGCTTCCGGGGCAGTGTGCTGTCCTGACACATGATCAACGTTTCATCTACTATCTGGTAAACATACCACAATTATACTGCATAGGACCAAACCTGTTAAGACAACAGGCAACGGTAAATAGGAAAATGCAATTTGAAATTTTTATAAATTTCTTAGTTTGCCTCAAAAATGAACTTTTGATGTTACAAAAAAAATTAAAAATTAAAAATACCAATCTTTGCTTTCATCCACCCATAAAACATTGCTCATCATTTCTCTTCAGTCCAATCGGATGGTCAAATTTCTTAATTCAATTCAGTTGATTTTTAAAACGCTAATTTACAAGACCATTTACAAAAAAAAGTCATTTCCATTCTACTTATCATCAACGTAGCGATTTAAATGTATTAAAGTCAGTAAAAAAAACAAAAAGTTAAGTTAACCGAGTTAAAAATGCAGATTGCATCAAGTCATTGACTCGTCATTGACTTGACTTGTTTATACGCTTCTCCCTCTTCAAATTACTTTAACCCTACAATGACTGAATTTATCCATATTTTCAGGGGAACCAACATGTACATTTGCTGCTTTCTTTCTTTGTTTCTTTCTTTCATAGACTAGGACCATCACAAAATGAATAACCTCGCTGATTGAACTCTGAAATGAATAAAAAGTCATTCAGTTACTCAGAATCAGCACAACATTGACTCTTTCCATCTTTAAGATGACTTGAACAAACTCCTCACTGTTGAATCAGTGGTGTTGGCATCACTTTATTACAAATGATAGTAAATAATTGGAAATGTAGAAATATAATTCTACCAAGATAGAACTTAATCCGCTATTACCGGGCACAAATGGAACTCCATAAAGTTTCGTAGTAAAAGTCACATTAATACACAATCAGAGCGCATCAACCGATCCTCCGCAAAAATACAAAAAAAAAAAGCAAACAAACAAAAAAAAAACATTTGTTTATCATGTCAGAGTTTTAACAAGAAAGAAAAACACAGAGTATAGGCGATAAAATAGTTGTGTTATTAGATACAGGTCACAACAGTTGGAAGTGAACATTTTATCTTTAGGATTTTATGTAACAACGTACTAATAAGCTACATTATTGTTGGTGAATAATATCACAGTGAACACAGATCCTAATCATCCATCACTAGTGGATCTGTTCTTCTCTTCTTCTGCAGCCCTTGGATGAACAGGAACAACTGATGTTTGTTCGTTCTGTAGGACACAATTTCCCTTTAAGGAGAAAACAAACAAAGTTTAGTTTGTTTTACATTGTTGTTTTTCAGCACACGCAAATGATAGAGCACTTAATAAATTAAAATAAAAGTTGTTCATTTACATTATATTCATTTAGACCAAAAAGGAAAGTTATTAGTTATACTCTAGAATTCAGAGTAGAATTCAATTTTTAACGAGATCCAAATTTTTTAAAGTTTTTGACAAACCTTAAAGTGTCTTCAGCTCGTGGAGCCGTTTCAGTGAAGTTAGCGTTCATGGAGGGAAATTTGCTGTTGCTGTTCTGCTCGGTCAGAATGTTGCTGATGTCAGAAAAATCTGCTGTCATGTGATGAGCTGCAGAAAAAAATTAACAAACATGTTTGCAAAAAGAAGTGGCAAGACCGTGTTTTCACTTAAGACTTATAAAATAGTTTGATGATTTTGGTTATGCCTGTAGAATTTAAACTGAGGTAACACTGAACAATGAATCGTTGGGTAAATAGTTTGAAAAAGAGAAGATATTAAAGACACGCTAACCTAAATGGCTACAAATGCAACCATTGCTGAAAATGAATCAAACTCATGTAACTTAATGTAATGTTTCACCTCTCTGCAAAACTTTGAGTCACCAAGTTTTATTCTGTTTTAAACCTTTGCTATTTGATCAGTTTGATTTTAGAAGGGGAACAATGACTTTTTTTTTTTAATATAACAGAAACGTAAAATCTACTCTTTTTACATCTTTAAGATGACTAGAACAAGACTCACTGTGTACACTGAGGGCGATGAGTTCAGCCAAAAGTAAAACATTCAGGATTCCCAAACAGACAGCCGCACGGAGGCAGAGCCTCTCTTTGGAGCTGTTCGAACCTTAACAAAAACCTCAACCTTAGCAAAATTGAATTCAATACATGCTAAATTTCTCTGTAACTTCGTTCTTACCTGTGTGATTAGATGCAGTTTGTCCAACAGGTTCCATATTGACGTAAATTTCCTCCATCGCTTCAGACTCTGTGCTGGCTTTAAACACTGACTATAAAATCCACTGCAGTAGTGGAACTAAGTGGAAAAAAAAACTGTGGGAAAGAGATGAGATGTCTGGTGTTCAACAAAACAAAAGGTAAACGTATTTTAGAGATAACAACCAAATAAAGAAATTCATGAACACAGATTCAGTATTAGTTTCTTAAATATCTTACACAACATAAAATTCTTGAAGGTTTCAATAGTTTCATAAGTTCATATTTGCTGATTCGGTTCTGTATCAATGAATATTTATTTCTCCTTTTTCTTTGTTTTC
Source organism: Xiphophorus hellerii (assembly GCF_003331165.1). Lineage (NCBI taxonomy): Eukaryota > Metazoa > Chordata > Actinopteri > Cyprinodontiformes > Poeciliidae > Xiphophorus > Xiphophorus hellerii. Next base: position 1,804,509 of record NC_045676.1, on the reverse strand, counting down.
CTTCAGCTTGGTTAATCCTACTCATAATAAACACATGACACTTTTCCATGGGTGAAAATATAATTGACTCTTTGAAAAGGGGAACAATGATGACACAAAATTAAAAATAGTTTTAAATCACGGATATAAGGATGAAAAAATACATCTGATGTTGTGATGTTCTTGCTTCATCTTGCTCCTGCGGATGGCTGTGTCCAAAAAATATTTCCTAAAGATTAATAAATTGTTGGAGCAGATGCCCAACAGTTTTACAGGTCTCATGCTGTCCTGATAACTAGTCACAGCCTTGCTCTCGGTAAAAACAACTATTATCTTTGTATTTTGCTTTCTAAATCCTCTTTTAACCCTGTTTCTTGTCCAGTAGCAGAAACACTTACATTAAGAAACCACAGGTGTTGAACTGAAATCCTCCTTTAGTCCAGAAAATGTAAAATACCTGAATTGCATTATTACAAAACTTCTATAACCGTTGGATCGAATAATTATGGAATTGTACGTATTTATTCATATTTTAAAGATATGTACTTTTAGGACAGCCATCTAGTAAAAACAAGCTGCATGAGCTGGCTAGTACTGTCTAAACCTCAGTCACCATATCTTCTAAAACAGCCATCAGGCAGATCAACAGTTTGACAAACAGTTTGCTTTGTGAAGCACCGCCTCGCTGGGAGGGAATCAAAAGGCTAACATGCCAATCAGGTGTAAGTTGGGCGGGTTAAAGTAAGAGAAACCCGATACTGCATTCAGAGCACGATGAAGACCAGCAAGCAAAATATCAGAGTTCAGGAGATACAAGATAGAAAATTTGACTGAATCAAGACATTGCCCAGAAGTTCAGACTGGGAAGCTAACTGGCAAATTGCTAGCTAAGTATGTGGAGCAGGAAAATAGACCGTATTTACTTTAATTTATGCAACCAATTGCCTCAAAAAGATTCAATTACTGCTACATATAAAAGACAGGTGTAGTTACACCGTGTGATTTTGGCAAACAATATTCTTAAACTCATCCAAAATATTATTCTCCGTAAAACTTTTTTTATTTTCTGCTTACAGCAGCAGCAGCAATATATTTGCTACATAGATTAAAGATTCACGGTCTCATTATTTGACATGGTTGTTCTGTTCAAAACCTTTTGGTTTGCTTGAGCAGAAATGGCGTAGTGTCTGGGCATGTTAAAATGTTCAACTTTTACCACCCTAAATCCTCATTACTGTCAAATGGTTCACTTTTTATTTTATTTTACTTGTTACATGGACTCAACTTAAATAGATTAACTTATAAAGCTTTTTTTTATATATCCAAATGTTCCTGCCACTTGTTTAAGATGAGTACAAACAACAAGTCGATGATAATTAAGTGATGTTCTCTTGAACTTTTTTTAAGTCTAATGTTTTATTTTACAGTGAGGAAGGCCGGAGTCTAGCTTTAGCAGATGGCTGAAGGCATCTGATCCGCTTCAAACTCAGTACCTGTTTGCTCCAAGGCAAAACTTTGGTAAGGTTAAATTTAGTGGCTAAAGAAAGTCAGACAGTTTATTCTCCAATGTGAGAAATCCCTTGAGGTAGTCAAGTTTGTTGTTTGATCAGATCTTGTTAGTCAGTATGATTACTAATTAACGGTTGATTCTTTTGTGTCTAGATACAATGTAATCATTCAATTCACAATTGAAGTTTTATTATGGGGATGCAGCAGATAAAATATTTCATAGTATATTTCACTGATTCCTTTCATACAGTCTAAACTCTCTGAAAAGGAAAAATGACCTTTCAGAGAAATACAATTTTGATTGCTTTGAGTATAATGATATTTTACTTAATCTGACTGATATGATCTTCTTTAGCGCATACTGATGCTTCGCATTGATCATTTATAAGCTTATCAATTACAAGAGGTGTTGAACTGTCTGTTAGAGAACATTAGTGAACATCATCATTAGGACCAAGGAACAAAAGCTTCGGATCATTTTAAAGGTAACAAAACAATTCACCATGTTATGAGCAACTCTTGGAGCATGGTTGTGTAGTGAGTATGTTTAATTTTTATTTTTAGGTAAAATGTACCAATAACAAACTTAGTCAATGTTATTATAAGTGGGGCTAGTTGTCAGAAGATGTAAGTAAGTCTCTGTGAGAGGGAGTATTTAAGAAAAAACACAAATTCACTGATTGAATTTTTTGCTGATAGCCAGCATATATTTAAATTTGTGCAACAAACACCAAAAGAAAAAAAAACTATATAAAACCTGAATGACCATTCAGTTTGATAAATATTTACACATTCAATAAATCAATAGAAATCCAAGGGAACCTCACCGAGGCCTGTTTAGTCCCTGTCAGATATTGTTCAGAAATAAATTTACAGATGAGGAACTTTTACTAACATGTTTCACACTAGCAAGTGTTACAGAAAAAAAAAAAGAGTTTCGAATGTATTTAAACCAGGATTTACTATTTTGGAGAAAATATGAAGCAGTGGGAAGATCAGTGTTGATTCAACAGCGAGAAAAAAAAAACCTGAACAAAATCATTCACAATGATGCCGGGCCAAATTCTGGAAAAGTCTGGACAAATTCTTTAACTGCGGAAAGATAAAAGTTAAATTTGAGTAGGCCTGTTTACTGTCTGTCACATATTCTTAAGAAGTACGTGTACAAATGAGGAACATTTACTGAAATGTATCACACTAGCAAGTGTTACAGAAAAAAAAATCTATTAGAGTTTAAAATTGAAGTGATGAAGGAAATCACAAACTCATAGTCAACACTGACTAATTGTGCTACCATAAATAATGCAGTAAAATAGTTAAACTGTAGGTTTTCTTTAGGGACTTTTGTTTCTATATGTCTTTATATACCCACACACACACACCCACACGCACACGAATGACTTGGTGAGCAGCACTGTCATGGGGCCTCCCACCCCCCACCCACCAAAAAGTCACGAGAATGAATCCTGTGCTGGCCTTTACACCATATCAATCAACCCCCGATAGAGACCCAATTGAGATGATCGGAAATATAGAGAGCCACACGTGTCACGCATGATGACCGGAGGTCATGAGGGTCTTCCTGATGGCTGGGACCTGTCCCGCTTCAGGCAGTATATCAGAAAGACCTTCCGTTTAAAAAAACGGATGTAGTTACAACATCCAAATCTATTTGAATATACTATATTGTATGTTACTATTGGTTTTCTAACACTGAACCCTCTTGTCTCTGCTTCTATTGGCTAATTCAAACTCATAGAGGCCAGAAGGAGTTCACCTTAAACAATGTATGGCGTTGAGACATCCTGAGGGACATGTGTGTCCAGTATTCTGCCCGGACACACGCACAAACACGGACGGGTTGGTGAGCAAAACCGGAGTTAATTACAACATTCTATTTAAATATATTATATCGTATATTATTCTTGATTATTTAAGACTTATTGTTCTTTTATACTTTAATTGTATTACTCATAAAACTCGGAGCCTGTCTCTGTTTCTATTGGTTGAATTGAAATTAGCGGGAATATAGTGTAACACGTGTTAAGCATGCTGAGGTCATGAGACCGGATGGGGCATCACGTGACCGGATGGGGGGAGGGGAATCATGTGACCGGATAGGGGGAGGGGCATCATGTGACCGGAAATTAAAATCAATTAGTCACGGGTCATTAATCACTCATCAATCAAACTCCGATTAAAATTTGACAGAAGGTGTCCTATATTACTCTTAAACTGTAGGTTTTCTTTAGGGACTTTTGTTTCTATATGTCTTTATATACCCACACACACACACCCACACGCACACGAATGACTTGGTGAGCAGCACTGTCATGGGGCCTCCCACCCCCCACCCACCAAAAAGTCACGAGAATGAATCCTGTGCTGGCCTTTACACCATATCAATCAACCCCCGATAGAGACCCAATTGAGATGATCGGAAATATAGAGAGCCACACGTGTCACGCATGATGACCGGAGGTCATGAGGGTCTTCCTGATGGCTGGGACCTGTCCCGCTTCAGGCAGTATATCAGAAAGACCTTCCGTTTAAAAAAACGGATGTAGTTACAACATCCAAATCTATTTGAATATACTATATTGTATGTTACTATTGGTTTTCTAACACTGAACCCTCTTGTCTCTGCTTCTATTGGCTAATTCAAACTCATAGAGGCCAGAAGGAGTTCACCTTAAACAATGTATGGCGTTGAGACATCCTGAGGGACATGTGTGTCCAGTATTCTGCCCGGACACACGCACAAACACGGACGGGTTGGTGAGCAAAACCGGAGTTAATTACAACATTCTATTTAAATATATTATATCGTATATTATTCTTGATTATTTAAGACTTATTGTTCTTTTATACTTTAATTGTATTACTCATAAAACTCGGAGCCTGTCTCTGTTTCTATTGGTTGAATTGAAATTAGCGGGAATATAGTGTAACACGTGTTAAGCATGCTGAGGTCATGAGACCGGATGGGGCATCACGTGACCGGATGGGGGGAGGGGAATCATGTGACCGGATAGGGGGAGGGGCATCATGTGACCGGAAATTAAAATCAATTAGTCACGGGTCATTAATCACTCATCAATCAAACTCCGATTAAAATTTGACAGAAGGTGTCCTATATTACTCTCTAACAGTTCAAAGGTCAGGTCTTTTAGAAACAGTCTCTGTGATCTGAAACCAGACTTTCCATCCATGCTGTTGGCTCTCAAATAGACTGAAGGAATCAAAAATACTTTCTGTAAAATCTTTGAAAGAATGAGTATTTTAGATAATGGTCTATAGTTAGAAAACACTCCTGGGTCAATACCTTCTTTTTCTTTCCGAGAGTGGCTGCTGGTGCACAGCCTGATGAAAGGGAGCAGATTTACAATGGTTGGATCCATAGTGTGAAAAATGTCCTTAAACAGACGAGAGGGAATAATGTCCATGGGTGAGTTAGAAAGCCTCATTAGATGAACAATGTGCTTCAAAGAAAAAAGTGTCAACGGCTCAAAGTTTCCAAGGCAGCAGAAGCATGAAGGGGATCCAGAGAGGATGTGAGGCACCCTGGACCGGAGTCAGCCTCACCGCTGAGATTTCATCCATAAAATACTTCTGAAACCTTTCACACAGAGCAAGAGATCCAGCAAGATAAGTAGCATAACAGGCATTAAAGAATGCGCTACGATATTAAACTGTTGGTCTTAGGCTGTTGATTAAAACCACTTTTGATTAATAAGCGATTTTACATGCTTTAGTAACGTTTAGGTATTTTTGAACAGTATCTGATTTCTATCTCCTCTCTGTGCGTCTCCTCTGACGTCAGAGAGGGAGTATTTTCACTCAGTCTGAGCTGAGGGGGGAATTCAAGAATTTGGTCTTCAGTGGATAAGCAGAGTTCAAGATATCAAGTACATGTAGAATTAAGGAGATCTGTGAGTTCCTTCACCCTGAATAGAGTTAAAATGTGAGTTACTGGACACACTTTGTGGTTGCAAGATCCATAGCATTCCCTCCTCCTAGACATCCCAGTTGTAAACAATAGAAGCAAATGATCAGAGAATAGAGTTTGTCTGACTTTCACAGTGCAGATGTTTACCTCGTAGGACGACACCAGATTTAGAAGAGTCGTCTCTGACAGGTGGCACCTGTTAATAAGCCGAATGTGTAGAGGGGTAAAAATAAGTATAAAAAATAGGTACCCCAACATTATTTTTCTATCCTTAATCTTTCTTTGTTATAACTTCCTTATTGTTTAGTTATTCAGTGCGATTCCACATATAACCGCGAGGGGCGCCTGTCGCATTGGTAGCATAGAGAAGGTTGGGCATACAGAAGAAGAATAAACCTTCCTGTTAGATGCTAAAGGAGGCCTGGTGTGTGTCTGATCTTTTCTGAATCACAGGTCAGTAAAAATGTGTTTTGATGCATATGTATTGGTGACCTATAAGAGTTGAAGAAGTTGTTGTCAACTTGTGAGTCACTTTATGCAGTTTGTGATTGGTATTGTGGAGAAAAGGGGACATAGTTGTGGAGGCTACTTAATGCTAACACCTCTAGCGGTCTTTCTGCATGTGTGCTAAGCTAGTTGAGAAACAGCTGAAGGACCCCTGAATTCACTTTGAACTTATTGTATTTTGCACATTTGGAAACAGTTCTCACACAAAAGACTTTATTTTTGGTCCTTTGTGTGGTTTTTGGTTATTTGTAAAATGGACATTTCTTTATGAGTTATAGAGCTTTGGATCTGACGTCACCGCGTGTGACGTTTACGTCTCGCGCAGTCGCTCGGCGCCATCTTATGAGGCCAAAGACCAAACTTTATTCCTTCGTTTTCATTGTGTTACCGACCGCATCGAAGTTGTTTTCCAGTTGGATATTTAATTTTCGCGCTCCGCGGAGTAAGGGGCGTTTAGCTCAAGGTTGAACCGATTTATGAACGCTAATTCCGGCCAGCTGTTCTCTACCGCAACCGGAGGTTCGGGACCTTTAGTTTCCGAACCAAACACTCCTGTAAATAAATGCCTTGTGACCAACTGATACAAAAAAGTGATAATTCATGCTATTACACGAGACACACTATCTTCTATTAAAATTTTAAGTCATATTCAATATTTTAAATAATTTTAATATTAAATGTTTTCTTCAGTAGCTTTCAAATCGTGTGCCCCATTAACTCAAAATCAGTGTGAAATTGTTCTTTTAGACTGTATAGATGAAGCACACTCATCTTTATTACATTTTGACCCATTTTTAATTTTTTAATTTTATATTTAAAAAAATGTTTAAAATTTTTTTTTCAGAAAATATATTATATCAGATGATCATCACATTTGTTACCTGTAATGCTCAATTACATAAAATTCTAGGACAGGATCAATTTCATTACATGTTCACTTCTTACCTGAAATATGTTAAATACAACAAATATTTACTTAAAGTGAGATCTTTTCATGACATTTACTTGTCACCTTTATTGTTTACTCTGAAATGTTTAATTACACATTAAATGTTTAAAGATGGGCTCTTTCATCTGGTTTGCTTGTTTACATTAAATGTTTACTGCAAAATGTCTTTTTATATAATTGTTTACTTTAATCACATAAAATGTTTATTTAAAAATATAATCTTTTATTACATGTATGTTTATTACCTGAAATATTTTAAATATCAAATTTTTACTTAAAATGTGATTCATTTCATGACCTGTTTACATGCAACTTGAAGAGCTTGAGTCAAACGTATCATGAATGTTTACCACATTAAATTATTACATGACAGAAAACAGTCACTTCCAACTGAACACATATTTCAACACCAATGGTTCCTGTTCCTCTTCAGAGTCTGCAGCCTTGCTGAGCTCCTCTCCTGGGGTTTCCTCCTCAGCCTCTCCAACTTGCTCCTCTTCTACAGCCTCTGTTGCTGTGTTTTCATGATTTACCTCTTCTGGGGTAAATCATGAAAACACAGTCTCTGTAACTTGTTGATCCACTGTGGTTTTGCTGTATCGCCTCTTTAATTGACGCGCATGTCGGTCCGATGTCGTGGCGTTTACCTCACAGTGACCCAGATTCAGTCTGGATTGAGCTAATCCATTTCATACGTCGGTTTGCCTTGAAGAGGAGATATCGGAACACACATCAGTATTAATGCTGTAAATTTGATAACACTAGTAAAATAGTTTACTTCACAATAATGGAATAACCTCGATGTCAACTGACAAAACTCGGACTATGCTACATAAAAAATATAAGCCCGACCTAAACAAGGTTGATCCACTTAAATGTAACGTACGTGACATTTAACATCAACGTAACTGAACATGAGTACACCCGGACAAAATCATAGCAAAACATTATGACACAACACCAACAGAGCGAATTTAGACACTCGCCAGAATGGACATGTCTGGAGCAAACTCGTAGATAACTTGGAATGTTGGAGGATGTAATATCAGGACGTCTCACCGCTGATTCCCAGGATATTCGTCTCCTTTTCGTTAGCTCCGATAACTTAGCCCCCTCGCGTTGTTTACAGACAGTAAAACAGTGTAACGAAATTCCGTTTTCCATCTTTTTACCATTTCGGTTGTGTCATTAGACATTACATCCAATAACGCAGCAAGTTCGAACCATTGCTAAATAATTTTAAGTAACTTAGATTCAAAAATTCAAAATATCTGTGAGACAGTCATTTTGTCGGTTATGTATATGGCCTCACAAAATGGCGCTGATATCCCTACGCCTAGAGCAGTGACTTCACGTTCCAAAGCTCTATGCGTGGCTTTTCTTCTGACACAAAATGGCGTCTCAATATTTCTAGGCTTTTCTTGCTGTCATCTGGCGCTTCATAGAGAATTAGCGTTAGCGTCTTATCATCCAAACAACCACACAGTTCTGCATACGCCAGTTCGTCTTTCCTACCGATCTCCGGGAGCTTCTTGTACGTTAGCTACCGTTGCTAGCTCACTTCCCAGGATAGGATCTTTGAGACTGATGGTTTTTAAGTATGCTAAAAACCTTGCTTCCCAGATGTGGTAGCGGGCTTCGTCTCCGTCAAACCGCGGCGGCAATCCCCTTCCGTGCACTGCCATACTCGGAACTTGCCTGGGCCCATAACTTGTTGGTTCTTCTGCAGCGGATCTCCTATTATTTCCACGGGAATCTCTGGACTCTTTGTCATCATCTGTACCTTGTGAATACATCTTTGCAGAAGTATTAACTTACTTATGAAATACAGTGAACCCTCGCTATTTCGCGGTTCACCTTTCACGGTCTCGCTGCTTCGCGGATTTGCATCGTGCATTGTGTTCTGAATTCTGATTGGCTAAACAGTCTCTCCGCTTCTTCTCTACCTGTGTGTGAAAAACTTTGCGGGTAATATGTACACGTACGTAAAACAGCTTGCCAAATTTGACATAAACGATGGTGGCATGTCGGTTTATAAGAATCTTTTTGCCCAGAAGAAAAAAGAACGACAACAGCTACCGATAACTATGTTCTTCTCTCCAAAAATCACACCTGCACCGCGGGCTTTAGAAGAAAAAACCGCTACACAGCGGAGTCAGGATGCAGCGGCTCAGTCAGAAGAGCAGTGAAATACACGTGAGTCACTGTTTGTCCTACTGTACTTGTTTTTTTTTTTTTCATAATCATTTTTTATTTTCTCCCGTTCTAATCCAATGACTGAGGTCGCGGTGGGGCGGCGCTGATCTCCGCAATTCGGGCACAGGAATCCGCCTTCAGTTCATATTAAAATTATTATTTTACAGTACAGTAGTTATTTGTAAAAAAAAAAGTTTATACAGTACTTTTTATTTGTTAAACAAATGTTTGGGCCTGCAACAAGGTTTTGTTCTTTGGTTTCAATGTATTATGGAGTATTTTATTGTATAATAATTGTAAAAAAATAAAGGTTTCTACTTCGCGGATTTCGCCTATCGAGGGTTCTTTTTTTAACGTAACCCCCGCGAAAAACGAGGGTTCACTGTACATAGGAGACAGGAGACATCATTATCAATTTAACTGGTAGCCACACTGCCCTGCTCTGGCCGAACACACAGAGAAACAAGGAGGCTCCGCCTTTATTGCTTTTATAAGCACGTAAGCTTCCGCTTCACAAAGTAGTGCCAACAAAAATACAACAGTGGCAAACATCGTACTCAACAGTGGAAAAACCCACCTGATGAAAGACACTTTGCGGCCGCATCTGTGCAGAATCGCGGTACCGCGGCTGCGCAAATGATCCATTTTCTGTGTTTTTAAGATCGTTAGTAAGTTTGGTTATTGAAGTAATCTGAAAACAACCCTGCCTGTTTTTACTGCTGCTGTGTGTCAGTCCTGTCTCAGTCGCGCTACAACATGAAGAGCGTTTAGTAACTGGAGGAGTCCTTTTCATCATCAGAGCATCTAAAACATGGAAACTTTCACTTTTCCTCCTTTAAATTAGACATTATTTCTCTGAGCTGCACACAGCTGGTGACACCTAGCAACGGTTGCTAAGCTGACTCAGATTAGCAACTAGACTCAGTTCGTGGAGTGAATCTGGTCTGGTGTTTCAATTATGATTTCATTAAATTATTTTTAAAAAAACTCTTGATTTAAAAAAACAGAACAACATGGCAACGTGTAACAACCTTGACAAACAAACTTGCAGTGCCATCAAGTGGTAAAACTGTGGCACTGCAGGACATTTTCAGATGAAATAACAAATACGCAAGTTTGACATTTTTCAATAGCTATAACTCTGACCCACCAGAGGAGTTTATAGAATCCTGTTCTCTTTTTTTATCAGATCCTAAAACCTGAAATATTTTAGTTGATTTAAGTTTTGTTCAAATAAAAGTATGTTTTATTATTGATGAACTTCCTTGATATTCATTATAATTTATTTCATAAAAATGTGGGCCTTAATTTGATGTCTCATTTATTTGCAGTTTGTTATTTTATATTTAAATTTTATTTTTTATTTATTTCTGTAGCTATTTTGTTGCTAAGTTTTATTAATTGGCCCTTATTTTACGAATATTGATAGAAACCTTAATAAATTGAGCTGGAGGAATCCATCCCCTTAGATACTGAAACGTTTGGATAATAAAGACTTTCCCCCCTCCACCAATCACAGCCGCTCTCTGTGGAAAAACCCGCCTGATGAAAGAGTCCTGCCTCAGTCGCGCTACAACATGAAGAGAATGGAAGCGTTTAGTGACTGGAGGAGTCCTTCTCAGCCTCAGAGCCTCTAAAACATGGAAACTTTCACTTTTCCTATAAATTAGACATTATTTCTCTGAGCTGCACACAGCTGTTGACATACCTAGCAACGGTTGCTAAGCTGACTCAACCTGCGTGGATGGAATCTGGTCTGTTATGACATCACAGAGATATATATGACATCACAGAGTTTTATCACAGATTTCAGGCAGCAATTCTTTCCTTCTGCTACTTTCTTTAAGAGAGACAGCTGGAGTTTGGTGGGAGATTGAGATAGTTTGCGATTTAAACGAAATAGTTATTTAATTGTCCTAGAGTTTGCTTTACATTGCAAATCCAAGAAGCCATGAGCCACAGAAAGAATCCAAAGCCTCATGCATTCACGGTTTTTTCCGGGGACATGATTGCGCCGATGATTGAAGAGTTTTTTTGGTCCATTTCATTAGAACAGACCCTGGATTTGGCCTTGGGGAAGCCTGATTGCGACACCAAGTCCTGCTTGAAGGAGCTGCTTGTAAACTTAGTGGATGAATGCTGTACCTTCATTCTCTGCAATATCCCTAAGCAGGGCATCAGATCCCGAGAGGTGGACACGATCTTGGGCAATGTGCTGCTAACAACATTTGCAGACACCCTTCAGATTACAGGGAAAGTTCATCCCAAGAGCTTTGACTGTTTCAATGAGTTATTCCTTAAATATGTCAAAGAATCATTGAGATCTGCCTGCTCTACGCATGATCCAGAAACTTCTGAGGTCCTACACATTTGTTGGCCGGACGCAATGGATTCAATCCTTCCACATGCACTCCGGCTGATAGAGGAACTGTTGGTATGTCGCTGTAAAGAATATCGTCAGACAGAACGAAAAGCTGCTGAAGACCAGCAACAGAGAAAAGACCACGCAGGTGCTTGCTCTGATGTTGGCCATTTCCAAGCTGAAGAGAAAGACACCACCAAAACTCATACCGACCGCTATGGGAGTAAGCAGTTTAATGTAAACCTGATACCAGACATCCTTGAAAAATTAGACTCTGAGGTGACAACAGACGAGATATATGACAGCAATCCTGTTTCTGAAAACGAGGAATCAGACTTGAAGATGGTGGATGAATTCATTTTGGAGGAACTTTCAAAGATCACTAATATAGATGATTTGATCTCTAATGAGAGGGAATCAGATACAAAGATGGTGGATGAATTCATTTTGGAGGATCTTTCAAAGACCACTAATGTAGATGATTTGATCTCTAATGAGAGGGAATCAAATATAAAGATGGTGGATGAATTTATTTCGGAGGATCTTTCAAATTCCACTAATGCAGATGATTTGATCTCTAATGAGAGGGAACCAGATACAAAGATGGTGGATGAATTCATTTTGGAGGATCTTTCAAAGACCACTAATGTAGATGATTTGATCTCTAATGAGAGGGAACCAGATACAAAGATGGTGGATGAATTCATTTTGGAGGACCTTTCAAATTCCACTAATGTAGATGATTTGATCTCTAATGAGAGGGAACCAGATACAAAGATGGTGGATGAATTTATTTCAGAGGAGTTTTCAGATCCGGCACAGGCAACTCATCTTACGTTTAAGGAAAAGGAGTCAAGTCTAGAAAAGATGGAAGACTTAATCTTTGAGGTGCTGCCAAAGGATAGGGAAGTGAAAAAGTCAATCTCTGACCAACACCATTTAGAGATCCCAGGTAATTCATTGGATGACCTTCCACCAACTGAAAACCAAGAGTCTAGAGATGAAGCTGCTCCTCTTCCCATTGCACAACAGAAGGACAAAGCAGCTGGAGTCAAAATGAAGAAGAACCTTCAAAATTACAGCGAAGAACAAGGCAATAGAGATTTACTGGCACCAGAGGATGAAGAAACGACAGTTCCATCAGTGGAAAACTTAATTTCAGAGGAATCGACCCACTCAAAAGGCAGACAGTTAGTTGATGCGGAGCAGGAGTCGGTGGTTACCACAAAGGTTGCTGAACCGGTGCCAGTCGCAGAGAAGGAGGAGCAGCAGTCATCTATCATGCTGCTTGTCAATGCAGTTCTTATCAAGGCCATAACAAAATCCAGGATATCATGCAAGTACAATCACCTCCAAGACATCGTAGAGAGGTTGTCTGAGAAAATCTGTGCCGAGGTCAAGGTGCAAGATGTAAAGGACATTCAAAGTAGTCTGAACAATCTCAGCAAGGACATACTGAGAGCAGTCACAAAAAAATTAGACTGCTCAAAAAAAGATGTTCTCGTACTGTTGGGTTTAAACAGTTCAATGGTAGATGAGGAATTCATTTCCATTTGCAAAGAGAAAATAGTAAAACCAGCCAAAAAACCCAGCCTCATTAAACGTTTCTGGGCCTCTATATCCAAGACTCTTCCCAATAAATTGTAGAGGAATATAATTATATTAATAGTTAAAAAATTATGTTGTTTGGTTGGTTCGCACTTATATCTGTTTTAACCTAAAAGAAATGGACTGTGTCAAATGGACTGGGTTAATCTGACCTAGAAGTCAGGAAGGAATTCAGATTTGGAGAGATGTGCAATAACAATCACTTAAGAGAGGAAAGATGTTAGTTTTAAGCTGTTGTGCATGAACATTCTGGCACCCAACCTGCTCGCCTGCAAAGGAACCGGGCCGGAGCAAAAGACTGGAGAAAGAACCTCTGTTTGGAAAGATAAGGAACAAACAATATGACCAATAGTTCGTCTGAAGTGGAGCAGATGTTGAGGTCAAGACGTCTCTAATTATTCCAGGAGGTCAACTCCTAGTGCGGCAAGAGGCCGTGAACTTAGTAGTACGGCAAGAGGCCGAGAGTTTAGTGGTACGGCAAGAGGCCGTGAGTTTAGTAGTACGGCAAGAGGCCGTGAGCTTAACAGTATGGCAAGAGGCCGTGAGCTTAATAGTACGGCAAGAGGCCGTGAGTTTAGTGGTACGGCAAGAGGCCGTGAGTTTAGTGGTACGGCAAGAGGCCGTGAGTTTAGTGGTACGGCAAGAGGCCGTGAGCTTAGTGGTATGGCAAGAGGCCGTGAGCTTAATGGTACGGCAAGAGGCCGTGAGTTTAGTGGTATGGCAAGAGGCCGTGAGCTTAGTGGTACGGCAAGATGCCGTGAGTTTAGTGGTACGGCAAGATGCCGTGAGTTTAGTGGTACGGCAAGAGGCCGTGAGTTTAATAGGCAAGATGCCGTGAGTTTTAATATTAAGCCAGCTGAATCTGCGAAGAGAGATTGCGATCTCTATGTTGTTGATGTAAAAGTGCTGAGGTAAAAGGCCACAAAAAGGGACCTTGAATCTTCCCGGGAAAGACAGAGGCTCCCTGAGAGAGTCAAAGTTCTCCACTGAGAGAGAACGAAGTTCTCCAGTGAGAGAAATAAGAGATTTCTCTGTGTGGCCTTTGATATTGTTTTGGAAAATGAGTAAATGTTGTGAATAAAGAAGCCTCAAAGTTTTGGAGAACTGAGTTGAAGGATGACTTATGCGAGTTATACTGCAGTATTTGTTTTTTGATTTCTTTGTCTGAGATCTCTGGAAGAGTAGGTTAAAGTGATTCTGTTGCCTTTGCTGAGAACTGAAGTCCTAACATAATTAATTGTGTGCTCACAATAAATTTGGACAGTGGCTAGTTAAATCAGTAGCCAACTAAATTTTATATTTTTATAGACAACTCGGGCTCTCAACACTTGAAATGTTGAGATCTGGAAGTATTGTAGGTAATGAAAAAAAGGGTCATGTTAAGAGATAAGTAGATGTTTTGATAGTCCAGATTAGTAGTATAATATTAATTTGAAGGTGAAATTCAGGTGAAGATGTTTTATGAAAGTTATGTTCTAAAGCTGTACTTAAGGAAAACAAGGAAAAGGTTGTCATCAGAGTCATTTGTAAAACTATCAATATTTAGCAGTTGTGGCACTCTAAATTAGCTAAATATTAGATGGATATGCGAGTTGGACAGTTAATTTGTTAAATTCCCTTAACATAGGGGGGTAGTCATGGTCATAGGGGGGTATTTTGTTAATTAATTGTGTACTAAGCTTAAAATAGTTTAACAATAATTACATTACTTCAGCACTGGAAATGAAATGACTTGTACAATGGTGTGAATAAGTCACTAGTTACAGCACTGGATTAGACTAAAGGTGTCCAACATATCTAAACAAGCAATGCATCTACATATGCAAAAACAAATTTCAATGTTACTAAATCTTTTGTTTGAAAAAACACTAAACAGAAACAAAAATCTAGAATCTATAAGTGCATATTGAAGTCTTCCAGAGGAAAAGGGGGTTTCTGGTCCTATTGCTGTTCCATTTTGCTTTCTTCATAAAAATATGGGCCTTAATTTGATGTCTAATTTATTTGCAGTTTATTTTATATTTAAATTGTATTTTTAATGTATTTCTGTAGCTATTTTGTTGCTAATCTTTATTAATTGGCCCTTATTCTATAAATATTGATAGAAACCTTAATAAATTGAGCTGGAGGAACCCTACGGCTAGAGCAGTGACGTCACGTTCCAAAGCTCTGTTGGAATAAACAGAGAACCCATAATTTTATGACATTTGATGAGCAAGTAATGGCTTCCTGTGTGTGAAGCTTAGTAAAGAGACACAGCATTAAAGGAGCATTTCACCATTTTCAGTTTTGTAGTTGCTTTTTTGTGAAAGAGATAAAATATAGTTATTCTGTGAAAACAATGACTACAGTTAAAAACTAAAATGCTGGTATATTCAATAAAAGTTGTAAAAGCTATTAAAATAGTTAAAAGCAAAGTTATGTATTTTTATTTTCATAGAAAAATGTAAGATGGAAGCTCAATCTACGTACGTGTTTTAACTTTTCTATATCACAGCTTTACACGTTGAACAGAATTACCACATTAGCCTGAGCCCATCCATGGTTGCCAGGTAACACATGATTAAAGGAGGTATTATGGATTTACAAACACATAATGGCATTTTGCAGCACAATCAGGTAACTGTGTTACCTTCAGTTGTTATAAAAATTGTGATTTCAGATGTCACAATTTGATGCCTTGAATGTGGCCTCTGTCTCTTTAAGAAGCTCCTGTTCTTTCTGCCTTTAGCATTTTGTTTGTAATTTCAATTTGCGCATCTTATGGCCAATAGAAACACAGCTACTGTTGCTGTTATCCCTCCTCTGAGGACACCACTGTTCAACTGGTCTGCATCTGAACAAACAAACGCCTGCATCTGTTTCTGGAAGACAGTGTTTCAAGTAGAAAGCAGATCACTATGAGGCAACACTCGGCCAGGCAGCCTCCTGCAGTAACAGGCAGCTTTACAGCCCTGAGCATTAATTCCTGGTGACACAGAGCTGCTCTGCAGCCTCTAATGGCCGCTGTACAGCTGTCAATACACACTAATTACATACAGGACCAGTGTTACTGTGCTTCATCAGTTTTATGCTCTGTGTCATTGTGTGGCGCTATAAAAGAAAAACAATACAATGAACTTTTTCCAATGCTGCACTCATCTCTTTCAGGGGAGGAAAAAACCTCAAAGTGTGTTTTCTCCCCCCACCCCCTATTTTTACCGCGGCGCTACCTGAGCAGAGCTTCTCTTTCTTTCTTTGTTAGGAATACCATCTCAGTGCTGTATTTTGCTCCTGTTTCGCTTCATTTCTCCAGATGTGGTATCAAAAGTCGACGTTCTCCTCCGCTTCCTGCCAAACTTTCCCTTTGATTCTTAACTCTGCCTGCTCTTCACATTCTGCCTCCTGCTTATGTCACGGCACATTATCATGCAAACTTCTACTTGTTTTTAAAGTGTCACTTTTGACTCAAGTTAAAAAAAGAGAAAAAAAAATTACAACTCTGTATTTCAGTCTGAACTTTTAAACCGGCTGGCGGTATTCCCATGTTGGCCATTAAAGCGATGCCGTGCTGAGGGTGGTGGAAAACATTTCCTACAACTCTGAGCTGCCACAACGGATGCTGTCATAAAGCGCCGCGCAGGACTCAGCAACCAGCCTCATAGTAGTAGTTTTCTTATTGTTTCTTTACCTCAGACGAGCCGCCTGAGCCACTGAAACAGAGAAACGTTCATGAATATTTCCTTTGCTTAAAAATCTGCCTTCAGTGCACAAAAAGCTGCTCGATAAATCAATCCCAAACTGTAGCTGGGGGGCAGTGAACATAGTTAAAACAATAAAATTCTACTTGAGCACTGCAGTGCAGCTATTGATTTTAATCCAGTGTTCGTCCTTTAATCAATCATCTCTTAGCAGAATTAATTCCTGCTTCTTTATTGCACGGGGCGGTCAGCTGCATGGCGAAAAGTCAGACCACTTCTGAAGTCCTTTTGTTTTGTCAAAGCAGCTGGACAAGAGTTTCATAGTGCTTCTTATTGATCTCCTTTGAATTAAAAAGAAAAATACAAGCTAAGAAACTTATTCAGCTCCATGAACCTGAGAAAATATCAAAAATTGATTTGCTTGGGATTCAGAAGAGTTGGCCTCTCTGGTTAAACCTTAAATGTCAGATTTTCGAACCAGAAACCCATTTCTTGAAAGACCTTATGGGAATATGGTGGATTGATGCCTGGACACATGCAGGAAATGTGCGTAAAATAATAATACATTTTTTTTTAAGTAAAAGCAGTAATGAGGTGCAATAGAACATTACTCTTCAGTAACTTTTGGCCAAGTTCTCAGCAGCCTTGTCCACAAATTCTTTCATGTTTTACATATTCCTTGATTTTTAACACCATAATGAATAAAAACTATTGCCTGGACACAATTGAAAAGGAACAGTTGTTAAAAAAAAAAAAAAAGATGGTGTAACTGGGAAGTGATTGTAGCAAACAGTATCAGGGAGTCTTTGTGTGATTGCTTCATTCAGACATCCGGCTCTTATAAAACATTTCATTTTGTGCATGTTATCTTGGAGTGGGGAGAGAGTCTTTGCACTCCATGATTGGATTAGCAGACCTATGCCCGGGGAGCGTTGTGATACATCCCAGAAATCTAATTTGATTGTCAAAGCTTGGGAGAGTGTGGTTTCTTATCTTGTTTGGTGCTGGACTGAAGTACAGGTATGAAAAAAACAGAGAAGAGTCTGCGTTCGAGCTCCATTGATCTCATTTAAATCGAAATAGGCCCGAGCTCCTAAAAGCAGCCTTTACCTCCCACCTGTAAGCCCACCAACAGCGGCGGGAGCAGTTAGGCTTACACCAAGGCTGTCAACACTCCTCGGTCTAAAACTGCTCTTCCCCTCCAGTGCTGTCAACATGGCAGAAATCTGACAGCAGCAGCAGCAAAAATATAAAGGAGGCCTTTTAAAACCTCGGTTGTAGGAATGTGTCAGGTGGGGGCTGATGGACGTGGCTGACGGTGCACACGCATGGAGGAGGAGCATCAGCAAACACAACAAGCACATTATTAGGAGCTCATGTCTGTGTCTCTGCTTATTTAAGCAATTATGTGGTCAGTCCATCACGAAACAGCAACACGATGCTTGTGGTGCTTCAGGTCAGGAGCTCCAGCTCCATCAACCTGCAACTGTTTGTTAAAAATACTGTAATTATTAAAGGTTCAGTGAATGCACAGCACTGACCTAGTAGAGCACATTTACTGGCTGATTTGGTTTGTCTGGACTTTTTGTGGTCTGAACTGCTCTATTACTGCTTTGAACAGAATCCAGTAGAAAACAAAAGTTTTACAAAATTATTATCGTTTCTGCATTTCCTGTTAACCTTTAATTTTTCTTAAACTCAAAACAAATCAAGGAACATGCTTTACAGACTAAAAGCTGTTTGAAACTTTGATATGTTTAATGAAGAAAAATCGGATTATTTACTAATCACGTGAATAAGCAGGTAAACGTCTAAAACCACTGGAGTCACTACTACGTTATTACACAACAGATTCCAGTAGCAAACCAGGACAAAACAGTGGATTATTATTGTGCAAAAATTTAAACTTCCCTCATTTCTCTGTGTTTACTTCCCAGGGACCCAAACTTTCCAGTTTCTCAAAGTTCTCTTCATTTTGTCCGAGTCCATTCCATGTAACGCTGTCTTCTCTGCGCTTCCCACACCGACACAGATAGGCAGGAGCTGATTCTACATCCTTAACAACAGTGGTGAGTACACTTCCACTAATACGCTTATTGCCTTGTGTCAAGTTAAACAGCAAATGGTGTATTTGTATGAGTGCAATACCATCTCCACCCAGCTGGCACATGGCTCACAGAAAATCAAGCACACCCGTCTCTCCCACTCAGGCCTTCAGGGACCTATAAAGCAACTCAGCACACCTGTGTTTGAGATAATCTCTACAAACAAAGACCTCATCTTCAAGCTCCTGCAGAAACACCACTGGTAGGAACTGAACTTTAAATCTGTATTCAGAGGACCTTGCTGGCTTTACAAAATGGATTTATGAAGTAGTTCATTTTGTTTATTTTCTTTTGATGGCTTAAAAAGTAATTTGTACTTTGTGTGTTTGTAGGTTTTCAACCTGCTCAGGTGTCATGTATTGGAAAGAACAGTGATTTAAAGAAAAGAAAAGAAAAGAGAAATAAAATAAAAAGATGACACTGAGAAGAGTTGGTCCTGGATTTCTTTGATGGGAGCAAGCCTTGTCAAGTTTGGGCAGAAGCTAAGGTGTTTTGTAGAGACTAAAAACTTGACGCCTTGATAAGTTTCTTTTTAGCAGTCGTGCTAATTTTGAAAATATTTAGTGCATCTTTATCTTCCCTTAACTTAGTTTTTTCTGTGTGAATTCTGAAGAGCTCTTTTAATTGGCTTTTTGTAGACTTGGTGTTAAAGTTTTAGATATTCTTCAAGTAGTTAGACTTTTATATACAGGCTCTTATTTGACGTGAGTGAAGGCTGTTTATGCATCAGTTCCTTTTCCTCTCTTATTCTTTTGATTTAATGGCGGTTGGCAGACTGTTTCTAGTGCATTACTGCCACCACTAGATGGACAAATTGCTGGGTTTCAGATGACGTAACTCTGATGTCATCCAATGCAGATGGAGGGCAGGAAGTAAGTGCAGCCCATTTATTTCTGTTGATCCAGCATCAAAATGCAAAAAGTCTGAGTCCTGTACGGTTGTTCCAACCGTTTTAATAGAGAGAAAGATAAACATTATTTTCGTGTTTTGAAGGTAGTTGGTCACAAGGGAGTTAATTTAAAAAAACTTACCGCATAAAGAGGAGAAAAATGGATCAACAATCTACAGCTAAAGACAGGAGGTGTGAAAACTAACAATGCCAGAGTTTGCAGCGCCCACTTTCTAACAGGTAACGATCGCATCGTTTAAATTGTATTTTAGATGTTTTATTGGACAGTTACTTAGAAAGCTAAGCATTAATTAAACTCTGACATAATTTGCAGTTCTGTACAGTCAGGTCACAGATTATTATGGCCATCAAAATGTGTGACCAGTGTGATCCTGGCTATTTGAGGGTTAAATATTGCAATAAATACACTCAGATATTGGTGAAGAGGAGGCAGAACTCTGTAAAATTGTTGTTTTAATATATATTATTTTTATACCCTGGCTTGGTTGTCGTCAGAGTGCTTATGTTGTTAGCAGCTAGCTCAGTGCCTCATGGACACAAAATATAATGTTTATTACAAAAAAAAAAAAGCTAAATAAATTAAATATAACCTAGCCAGCCATACAGTCACAGTGAGCTGTGACTATTCCCCCAGATGCTTTGTATCTGGACACGAACATGGGGTTTCTGTAGATCACAGTGAATGGTTGACCTCACTGCGTTGGACCTGAATCCAGCGTCCTACAACAATTCAACATTAAAGCACCTTAAAGCACTAGTCCTTTAGGGTTAGTGCAGCTAAGTTTTTAGTTAATGATGTCCACCACTGCTTAACAAGGTCTTTAAAGAAAAGTAAAGTCTTGTTTTTTTTCTTGTCCTAAAAGCACACACTACATAGCTTTAAGACACTGTGCAGTTGGTTGATACAGAAAGAATCGCTGCTAATCAAGCACAAAGCAGCAATTTGTAAATGTAAAAATCTATTTTTCCTGCTGTCTAATATTTTATGAAACTGATAAATGTTTGTTGGAGTTTATCCCTTGAGTTTAAGAGGCTGAAATAAAGAGAATAACTTTCTAAATCCATTGAAAATACCTAATTTAGCTAATATTCTCCAGAACTGAAACTCAACAAAAGAAATAGATTTGTCATAAAAATCTGTGAAGATGTTACTATAAGGAATAAAATCTCATGTCGTTCAGGTCATTTATATTGCCCTGCCAAGCTCATTAACTGCTAATGTTTGTTTGCCTCATCCCCATTAAAGCTCTGTTCCAGAACAAATGGGCCTCACCAATTGATCCTGCTAGTTGTAACACTCGACATCAGCCACTGACACAGAAAGGTTCGACTGTGAAAAGCTTTTATATGACAAAATGGTATATCACAGAGGAGTTCTGATTCCGCCTAAATCAAAGCCTCCTTTTGATTCTCTTCAGTCTTACCTTTTGTTTGATGTCAGAGTTTAGAAAGAAGACTAACGCTAGAGCCTTCATTTTCTTTCCTGAAGGCTCTTCGCCTGACAAGTGCTGCAACTTTGCCATATTTTTTCCGCTGCGGTTTCACTCAGTAATTAATAAATGGCAGCGTGTCCTGTCCTGATGCAAATTAATAGATCAATCTCCTGATGCATGCAATGGCCAAGCAGTAAAAGGTAAATACAGTGTCGCATTTTATGCAATGCCTGGTGAAATTGGATACAATTATTGAACCCTTGGGGACATAAAAACAAATGGATCCTTACTTTTCAATTGAATTAAAAAAAACTTTATTTATCCCAAAGGGAAATAGAATGTTATAACACATATCATCCAAGCCTTAATAATAATGATTAATTATTAACATCTAAACCAGCTTGGTGCTGTTCTTTTGACTTGTACCTGACTGGGGATCGGACAGCCAGAGGAGCATTTATACTGAGGAATTTTATCACTAAAGGCTACAGATGTGTGCATGAACTGACAAGAAATTTAGGAAAGCTACTGGGTAAATACTAAATAGCAAAAGAAAGGCAATTAAAATTTAGACTGGTAGCCATTTATTGTTTCTTTTAACTTTGTGTAAAGAAAGAAATATTGTTTTATACATTATTACCAGTGAATTAACCAGTGCAACAATTTGGAACTAAAACAATTTTAAATTTTGCTGCTCCTTGTATGACGGCGACCATAGATCTCCTAGATCCCACCTACCACAAACAACAGCAGAGGGATCAAACCGACCACATTTGTCTCTGCACCACTTGGAGGAGTTGGGCTTTTATAGAACTTCCTGGCAACATGCTTGCCAGGAACCATCAAGATCATTTATTTTGTGCTTCACAGCGGGATAAAGTTCATTCTGTACTTGAACTACAAGAGAAATACCAGAAATGAACTCAAACTTTACTGGGATCTGAGTCTTTTTATGGTTATACTGAGGATCTGCACAATCTGAGTTTTCCTCATGCCTCTTTTAATAAAAAGAGGAAATAAAGATAATCTAGAATTTCCTTGTTTCAGCCCAGCTGATTTCAGTTGATGGCTGATTAACAGGTCTTTGCTGAACTGCAATTACCTGAACCAGGAGCATTAAAGCGGGGAAACATCTAGAACAGGCAGGACAGTGCGCCATGAGGATCAGCTGTAGGCTAAAATAATCCAAAATATTAATTCACAAGAATCAGAGGACTTCCCAGATTTTCTAAATGACAAAATTGACACCTAAATAAAGAATCAATGTGAATGTGATAACTTGCTGAATTTTAATAACAGAAACAGATACAGAGATCCATGCAGGGATCTCCAGGCTGGAGCAGATCAATGAGGAATGAGAACTGTTTCATGAATCAATCAACTTCTAGGAAGACCGGCACAAGACCATGCTGTCTGGGACACATGTTCACATTAACCAGAACAAACACCAGACTGAGACTACAAAACAAAGTCTGGAGTCTACCTCAGTGCAGCTCAAACTGGTGTAGATGAAGAACTGTATTCAGGTCATCAATATCTCATTATCACAGGATGGAAAGACAATGTGCAGAACATGCTGATGGCAGTCCAATCCTGGAGGTATTTGGGCTGAGTGGAAGCTATAATGGCCCTGCAAACATTCCTCGGACTGGAGGAAATGGAGCTCTTGTTAGGAGTTATTTCTCAGCAGTACATTAATGACCTTCGGTTCTCTTGTGAGTGATTACAGCAATGGTACTCAAAAAAGATTCAGTGTTTGTGTTCATGAGACTAGAGAACACATTATGCACTGGCCAGTTTCCATCCATATGCAATAAAACCTGTTCAAAATTAACCACAATTTGTAATAGTGATTACGTACAGTGAGGAAAAAAAAAAAAGGTGATTAAAAGACAGAAGCAAAATTAGATTTCTTGTACATGGTTCTCAACTGGACAACTGTGTCCTGCTCTCCCCAGGTCAGGAGCCTTCCTCAAGAAAATGCCTTTATTTCAAGTTCTAAGTGACAGTTCTTTATGCCGTCTCTTAGGCTGAGATTAGTCATCTTACTGAGGAAGCTCACTTTGTCAGGTTCGAGCCGCATCTAATGACCAGGAAGGGTCAGAACGCAGACCGACCGGTAAATGGAGAAACTTTGTTTTTTGGCTCAGGTCTTTCCTGACCACAACAGACCAAAGCTGGTGGAGTTCAACTTTCATTGGGAACAAACTTCAAGGTGATCTTAACATGTTTCATTAAAAATATGTTGACACAATCTTATTCAGAAATTTCTTAAACAACTCTGGTCATGTGAATGTGGCTTTATTGTTGTGTAGTGGTTTAATTCACCGACAAAACCCGACCCAAATCTCCAGTCAGTCTACAGGCCGTTTTCTGAAATCAGCTGTTTGGTGTTGGGCCGTTCAGGATTGGCTTCTTTGTCCTGGCAAACTGTCCAGTGTCCCCCATGTCCTGCCAATTGTGTCCTGGAGACAAGAACCAGAACCACACAGCTATGCAAGAACTCATAATGTACAGAACATAGATACCAGGTACTGTAGGTTCATATTTTGATTTGGTAACTTCAAATTAAATAATATAGACAGAAATCTAGGCGTAGAAGAGAAAAGGGTTCAGCCTTAGATTGGCATGAGTGTCTCTCTTTCAGTTTATCAAATGTCATCTGGAGGCACTTTACAAAAATCAATTCAATCACACACACATTCCAAATTATTCCAGTTACCAACAGTACAGTATGCTCAATTCATTATTCAAAGCAGTTTAAAGCGTTTCTGATTAGGGAAACGCAGCAGATTCTAGATGTTCAGCATGTAATCAAGCTTGTTGCTTTTATTTTACCGCCATAACAAAAAATTTTTTTGCTTGTTTACCCATGAATGCCACTGAACTTACACTGTCCTCTTCATGAACCTTCTTCCCTTGAACCTGTGTGTTCGTGTGTGTGTGAGCGTGCGTTACTGGAACCAAAGGGATCTCATAGCCAGACTGAAGAGTGCTGGCCCAAACATTCCCTGCTGACTGGAGCCAGCGCTGGTTCCCGGTTCTGAAGGTCTGAACAGATGGGTTTGTCGGGGCGGAGTGCTGATGTTCATGGCTGGCTGACTCAACGCCACAGGGCACAGGAACCAGTCTTTTGGAGGGCTTATTTTGCATTTCCTCTTTGATTTAAAAAAAAAAATTATGTTTATCATGTTCTGGTTGTCAAACAGCAGGCTATGATTATGAAAAAGTAATTATGATGTGTCCGACTGAGCACATCATAGAAAAGTGTCACCAACCAGTAAAATTAGTTTCAGTCCAAATGGAGTGACACTGTGCCGTCGGCTGCATTAGCAGAAAGCATGTGAATGGAAGTTCAGTGCTTACTGTATACAACCATCATTCATTTATCTACAGCGGGTGAGAGAAAACCGCCACCACTGAGAGAGAAAATGTGGAAGGAATAAATATGATTTCCATCAAAAGAAGCTCAGGCAGCAGCAGCATGAAATAATTAGTGAGTGGCAGAGCTCCGCCGGGGCTGGGGCTCTGTGAGAGGCTGTGATTCCCCATGAGGAGAGCGGGCCCTAAGCCACGCAGTTCAACTCATTAGCAGTTGACAAAACAAAACACATTAAAAAGCTAATCAAAAAGTGCTCGACGAGCAGCACAGTAAAAGAGGAAATTAATTAGGTTAGTTTGGATCAAGTGTCAGCCCTCTTCCCTGATTGAAATGTCTTGATTTTTCTTTCCACCCTCTCCAAAATTTTCATTACAAAAATTCCAGATCTTTTTCATTTTTATGCATACACACTAATAATTTGGGATAAAAGCAGACACTTTTTCATCTTGGTTTTGGGAGGTAGAATTTATAGAATGAAAACATCTAAATAGGAGGGAGGTGGAGGGCGCTATGCGGAGAAAAAAATAGCCAAAATGTGAATCAAGATGTTTCATTGTAAATTAAAATAATTTTGTTGAATTTCTTATGTTTTTTTCCCATCCTCCTTAACATGTACACGCCCACACATCAGAAAGGTGTGGTACGGTGGGACTGGTGAAGCTCTATGCAGAACAGGGAGTTATGTCTTGCACAGTCCAGCCACAACCCCAACTTTAATGTATCTTAGACATACACACCGGCATCCATAGCAACACGTCATATTACCACAGACTCACATGCAAACATGTGGTCCTCTTTAGCTCTCACCCCAGTGCCTGTGAGGTTGTGTTGATTTAGGACCCGAATGCAGTGAGGCAGAGATGGTTAATAGATTTGAAGTTTTAATAAAACTGAAGAGCAAAATATGCAAAAATTGCAAGGAACATGAGGAGCCAGAGTAGAACAAAAAGCCTGCAGAGAGAAACAGGTTTAAACGGGAGGAACCAGTGAGGAGTGATAGGAGAAGAAGTGTATAAGTACTGGGAGAGTGAATGTTGGATCAAAGAACCTGGGCTGGTTAGTTACTGGTTTGCAGGTGTGATTGGAGAGAGCAGCAAGCAGACTGAAGAGAGAGAGAAAGTAACACAGGGTGCAAAGGAAATGAGTCTGACACTAAAAAAATGACTAGACATAAGAAACATAGCTAGAGTAACAAAGAATAACTAGACACAAGAAATATTTAAACATAATGAAGTAGAATGACTAAGGAAGGTCTAAACTAAAGTAAAACAGAAACAAGACGGGATTAATCAAAGAAAGATACTATGGAACACAGAATCAGGGCCGGCCTAAGATATAAGCAAACTAAGCAGCTGCTAAGGGCCCCAGGGCCACTTAGGGGCCCATTCAGTGGAGCTGATTTTTTTTTCTAGTAATAATTTCTATGTCATTATAAACAATAATACAATAATATATATTTGATAATGTATGTAGAAATCATTATTTTATGGATAAAAAGAAAAAAAATTGCTCTTGGGGGCCCCTGGTGACCGCGGTAGGTACTGCACGCTTCGCCAATAACATGAGCTGCTGTGCAGAGCATCCAAACGTCCAAAGCTCCGGTCAGAAGTTAAGTAAGGAAAACAATGTCTCAAAAAGGAGTTATCCTTCAGGGAGGGAGAGAAGGAAGAGGAAGAATAGAAAAAACCAAGATAAAGGTTTGTTTTAATGTGCCTTGGTAATGTAATGTAATGTAAAAGATTTGTAAAGCTATAGCTTGATAGCGACCTGCAACGGTCCAGTTCAACAGCCAAACATTTATTCTAGGTTCTTTGTGTGAAACTGAGTTTAAACTTTAAATGAGCCGATTCTCATGGTTGGCTCTGGATATTTCTGAGGTATTTTTGGCTTCAAAACTCTGTTTGATAACGTTTGATAACAATAATTAAAACTTCTCAATGTTTGACATTGTCTAGTAAAATGTTTTTATGTCAGACTACATAGCTGCTACATCGATGAGCTGCTCCGTGCTATAGTTGGGTATTTGTTGTTTGCTGCTGAGCATAATCATTTTATGGCTAAAACAAATATTATTTTTACATCAACTTCTAAGTTCTGTGAAACTTCTGTTAATATCATTTGAAGGCACAGAATCAGTCCAGTACCGGTACCGGTCCACATTCTCAGGGGAGAAAGACTCAAATTAAACTTTAGCTATTAAGAGAAATTTATTTAATCAAAGAATGTCATGAATATTCCGGGTGCAGCCCGGTGTAGAGCTGCACCGGTTGCAGTTTTCTGGCCGATCCCTGGTTACTGATCTTTAAAAAGCCTGACCTGCTGATTTTGATTTTGGCTGATTTTTTTTTTTTTTTTGTCTGAAATGTCGCTAAATATAGCAAGAAAGTCACTGAGTTGGCAACAGTGAGGTGAATATTGTTAACTGTAAATGTGCAGACCTGACCTGGTGAGCCGGTCTGTCAGTCAAACCTCACTGCAGAGCAGAAGAGGACAGAGGCTGATTTATAAACCTTTGTTGACGAAGATAAGATTAGGGGATAAGATGGGCTTCACATGCAAGTATCGGCCAATCACGATCCCCCAAAATTAAGGAAATCGGCGCCCAGAAATCGACTGGTCGATAAATGTATCCTATTTTATACATGTATATAATGTAAACAGCACTGCCAGAGATGCAATAAGTTTATAGCAGGTGTGTGAATGATCTAATGATCGAGCTGCTGATTGCAGCCGGTCCACATTGTTAGCAGAACTAGAGGGGCCCAAAACCACATTTCGCTTAGGGCCCCATGGAGGCTTGGGCCGGCCCTGTACAGAATAATGATAAAACTAGAATAAATAAATCAAACCCCAAAACAGCCCAGGAGCTGACAGCTTGGGGGTCTGCAGGACTCTGGTGGGCGTCCATCCCTCTCGACCCCCCACAGAATAGCTCAGGTTTATCAAATAATGATAAGTAAACAATAATACGACTAAAAAGAAACTCGTATGTTGTTTTTGCTTCTGTTCACTTATCAGTATGTATATATCTTATGACGAAGTTGTTTTATTTGTTTTTACTGCTTTGAAATGTGTCGCATGGTTGTGCTGCCAGTTTGCGGCGCTGCTAGAACACTGCTTACCGATGATGGCGTTTGGTCTGGTTTCAGGTCTGGAGCCATATACTGAATCTCATGATATTCTTTTTAGTGTTTTGTTGATGTAATTTGTGCATGTTTTGGGACAAATGAGCATTGTTAACCCTAAATTATCAACACTGGCATAACTATCACTTTTTCTGCCTCTTGTAAGATAATACTGCTTGTCCTCGTTTAGTAATTATCTCATGTGCACTCAATGTCTTTGTATATAATGAAGCAAAAGAGAACATCATCCAGCATATAAATAAAAGCCACACATAGAGAGAGAAACAAAGTGTTTGTTTAATCCAAACTGAAATAATGCAGCCTTTTCTCACCCTGCAGGCAGAAACATAAGAAGCTGGTTCTCTGGCAAACATCTACATCATTAAAATTCAAAGCAGAGTCAAATCATTTACAGCTGTTCAGACTTAATCACATGCATTATCATTTACACACTGATGGTTTTTCAAGTATAAGCCACATTAGCAAATATCAAGTGACATTTAAAAATCCAGTTCTCTGTTTAGGAAACGATATATGAAGAGATTCACTCGTGAAGCAACCTTAATACTGTTATGTAGAACAATGTCATGGAAAGTGACATAGCTGACCTTGTTAAAGTGAAAAAAAAAAGATTTTTACTGTTGAGGGATGGTGATCGCCTGATATAATATTCATGTTTGATCCAGAACATTGTTTATGATTAACTCAGTAGTTACATCCACAGATTATCTTAAGTGATGATTGCTGTGCCTCATATGTCAATAAACCATATTAAATAATAACTAAATGTTCTGCGACAGATACAGAGAGAGGTAAATCTTCATGAAGGGAGTTCTAAATATAAACCATGGATTCCCCAGGCTCTAGCTTTTTAAACCAAACGGGTTTTTTTTTTCACATCATAGAACAAAACATGTTCACTGAATGAACGAGAATCTCTTTTTGGGAAATTGTGTGCAACTTTGTGAGGTGGGATGGAGAGATAGTCCATGTACAACCAGTCCCCAAGCTCCAAATAACGGAGAGAGATAGTTTTGTCATCTGTTTTGACATAAACATATCTCTGAGACTCAACAATTTCTATCAAATTCCATTAACTGCTGGAACCTATTTCATCTGCAAGGAATCTTCCATGTTGACTGTCCGTCAGGTGCTCCAGTAACTGCCTGCTAACATTCACCCATCACTTGTGCCAATAATTAGTCTGCTTAAGAAAGAAATTATGTCCAAATGGTATAATCTTAATGGATGCATGAACTGATTCTTTTTCTTCTTAACATGTTGTGTATTCTCAACAACATGTTAACATTTAGCACAAATAAGGATTTCTGGAGGATAATTCTTCCTTAATATACAACTCAGTCATCTTGAAAAATATAGATTTTAATCCATTTGAATGCATTTCTTTGTTCAAAAAGTGATACAAAAATACTTTTATACCATCAGTCACTGTAGCTGGTTCTTATGTGTGCAGCTGAGTCACATGACTTCTAACACCCAATCACAAAGGAGAAAAAATTGTCTGATTTCTGATAATCTAACAGTGAGATGAAAATATGTTGGGACAATCTTAAGACTTCCAAAATTCAATGGTTCAGATGATTTTAATTATTTAAAATGATTACTCAGCTCAGCCGCCTCAGGAAATAAAAAAACCTGTTTGGAGCAATAATCACATATTATGCGACCTCCACAGGATAAAGCCTTAATGTTAACAACTTGGGTTTAGGTTTTTAAAGGTAAATGATTGAATTATGTGACAATAAAAAGCTTATTTTACCTGACTTTACTGGGCTTGTATAATCAGACAGATGGTAGATTTTGCCTCCATCCTTAAGAGAAAAAAT
The DNA here is from genome assembly GCF_003331165.1 of Xiphophorus hellerii. Taxonomy (NCBI): domain Eukaryota; kingdom Metazoa; phylum Chordata; class Actinopteri; order Cyprinodontiformes; family Poeciliidae; genus Xiphophorus; species Xiphophorus hellerii. Next base: position 1,774,968 of record NC_045676.1, on the reverse strand, counting down.
ATGTCTTATAAAAACTGAAGTTTAACAAGAATGCAAACATTTACTCCCAGACTAGTCTGACATGTCAGCAGATGACCTTGCAGTTAATGGGCCAGCATGGTCACTTTGTTTTGTTTTAGTCTGAGCTGAATGACCAAACTCTTAATACCCCAAACACAAACCACAAACTGTTGCAGATTTACTTCACCGTCCAGATGGGTGGGCAAGTGAACCACCTTCCTGTTTTTACACTTTTCACATGGTACGCGCTTTGGATAAACGTTCAATCCATGTGAGCTTGAATATAAAAGTCATTTTTTTAATTAACTCCAGTTGGTTTGTTTGTATGTCTCTTTCTTTTTATGAGACAAAAAGAGCATTTGAGAGCCAAGTCATGGCAACTTTCAGTGAGTGTACTGCTGTATCTGATCTTACCGACACACACAGCATGAAAATTCTGGAGTCATCTCGGGGTAGTTTGGGTTGATAGTTCAGGTGGAGGCTCTGCACTGACTCCACCTGAACACTCTTGAGCCTCCTGCAGTTTGAACTCACAGTTAATGTTGAACCAGGTTTCTGGTAGACCTTCAATCAGTATGATAAATGATAAATAGCTCTGCTTCTCCTGTGCTTCTCATGGATTAAAGGAAAAGCCCACCGAGGACTGAGACTCCTTGCAGCGCCATCACTAACCTTTGAAGTAAAAGTTTTGGCTGTTAATAAATGTTTGGGTTTTTTTTAAGAAAGTTTTTCTTAGTCGAAGAGCCTCAACAGAGTCTCAAGTTCTGTAGGTTTCAGTTCACAACATTTCACAGACCCAACTGAACCTAATAAGGACGTTACAAAAAAGGAGACACAATGGACTAACGCCACCAAGGCTAACGCCCCCAAAAAGATGGGACTATCAGCCTTATTTATCTACGTTTATAAGAAATTGCATGAAGTATTTTTCTGTGTTTAGCTAAATGTGTCAAATTTAGAGGAACGTGCTGACAACGAAGCAGAGTTCAGAAGTCTGAACTGAAGCTTGCTACATCCAGGGAAAAGTATCGGGAAACTTGTGGAATATGGACTCTCGGGATGTAGGACTGGAAGACAACAAAGACACTTGAGACTGATCCTATAATGCACTCACAGTACATTCCCACCAGCCCTGCTTAGTCTGCTTTAATTGAATTCTAGTTTGTTTTGGGAGGCGTGAATGTGCAATCAATTTCTGATGTGGACCAAGAATAAAAAAAACAACAACTCTGATCCTCTTACAAACCTCAGTCTCTGTACAGTTAAAGTGAATTCTGGTGCAATTCCAATGTGAATGCCAAGGGGACTGGAGACCGCTCCAAAAGCAGGAAGGGGGGCTGCAGCACAAGGCATGTTGGGTAAATACAACTAAAACTAGCGGGAGACATGACTAATGCTCTTTTGCCAAAGACAAAAGAAAAATCTTACAACTGCTAAAATCTCCACTCCATTTTTGTTTGTTTCAGAGGTTTTCATGTTGTTTCCTTCAGTGGTTCTTGGTGCAGCACCAGCACAAAGGGGTTGAACAGGTAGCTCTAACTATTTGGTGCACTTGACACAGTGCAGTGTGAAAGCAATTTTATTCTCCAATTGAACTCAGTCTACCAGACTATAAAGTGTAAAAACACCTTCTGCTGTGTATGTAAAACAGAAACCGCAACCCAGTAGGCTAATGGTTAACAGTTCTTAATGAAAAAAAATATATGAATGTTTAAGTAAGAACAGGGCTGGTATTTCTGTTTGGCTAGCAGAAATTCTTGACACTTAGACCATATGGATAAGAGAGTGTCAGTTTACTGGGGATTGTTTCACCCACAGGACATGCAGAAAACAGAACTCTACACACTGAAAACTAAAAGTAGTGAAACCAAGTATGGGTTTCGATAGCAATTTGGCTGGCATGCACTCACTGCTACTGTGAACTGGTTTCACCAAGAGAGAGTAAATGATCACTGCAGTGGAGCAACATTGGATTTGACCGGATGACAGATCTAGAAAATACTGGAGGACAGAGAATCAGTCAACTGGTTATTTGTGGTTAGGCCATCCTAACCACAAACTCCACAGATTGGAATTGGAGTTGGTTAGGGTAAAACTGAGGAGATGGATCTCGAGCCCTGGAGGAACTTAGGATTTGTTACTAGGAGAGAGATGAAGTTGTAAAAATGCTCCAGTTGTGTACTTGGTGATGGATCCAAAGCTACAACATTTCTTTCATCATACTCTTCTCTATAATCTTAACTTTCCTGGTGCACTAAAAGTATGTCTGCCCTTCAGCTTTTCCCCAGCGTGCTTCAGGGCCCGGTCAGGGTCCATTCACAGAACCCTAACCAGAGGAAGCCATGAGCAATCCTTTAACCTGAGCATGCTGCTGGAGCCCTGGGCTACTGATAAACTGCAGCTCTGCTGTTATCTGCTCAGGCTCTCAGGACATAAAACCAGCAGCAAGCCTGACCTTAGGACAGTTGGTCTCCAACCAGAGACCACTGCGAAGCGTCCTTCATCACCTCTGCATCACTCAGAGAGCAGATGTGCAGGAAGATGTATGAAGACTTAACGTTTTCATGACCTTTAAATTGCTGATGTACAATCAAACTTGAAACCTCGTAAACAGTCATTTCTGTCTGAGCACATAATTCCGACTGCACACATAATCAATGTCTGAAAGCTTTTCAAAAGCATAAATAAAAGCTCTGGACACTTTACTGGATTAATCCATTCAACACATGGACACCTTTAGCCAGGGACTCAATTTGTTCCTGTGAAATCCAAGTGAAATGCAAAACATTCTGACAAGGCTAACAAAGCGTGCAAAACTGAAGCCGCTGCAGCATCAACTTTATTTTTTCCTAAATGTAAATAGAATATGGACCTTGATGTTTTTCCATTAATCTTGTCTTTTTAGTCTTAATCTCTTTGATGGTTGTGCTGGATTAAAAACAACCTCAGTCCTCTGATACTGGTATAGATTGCTGCTCCTGCAAACGTTTTCATGCTAATGCAGATAAAGTCATTTGAATTCTGACTGTTGATTTGCTGATGGCTTTGATACTGTTTATCCTGGATGAGCCTGTCCTCTGTTTTCATGTGAAAAATCTTTGTTTGCATTGATCTGATTTATCTTCAGGATGTTCAACCTGAGCAGTCTCATCCCTGGCTATTAATGTTTGTGTTTCTTTTCGCAGTTTAAGCCCTTTCTGCCAACATTTATTATCCTGTGTTATGGTTAAAAGCAAGTGCACCCTCTTAATTTAAATTTTTTATTTTTGTTTAAATTCTCATGGCTGGTCTGGCAGTCGAGGCGGTCATTGTGCTAAGGTTTTGTTTCAGAAACGTGGACGGGTTTTGTCCCAGTTCAGTGAGTTGTTTGAATCGATGTCACATTTCCTGAACACACTTTCATGTTTCTCAGCAGAAAGGAAGTGGCAGACGTGTAAAACCTTGAATAGTCCCAACAACATAAGTATTTCCTCATAAAGATCAGTTTTAGTGACATTATTGTGTGTGATGTTTTCTTGCTGCTCTGTCTTCTTCTGAAGCAGGTGGCAAACAAAAAGCTGTGAAAAGGTTAGAAAAAATGTCATTAAATGTGTATTTTAATGAACCCTTTCCTACCACATCAGTGGATCAGAAGGTCAGACATCATTTTGTTTGTTCAATAGATTATTAATGGGCTCCAGATGCTGTCTGTTAATGAAGCATGAGATAAAGTTTAAACTATTTTCTTTCAGGTTTAGATTTTGATTAAAATTTTTCTCACTCAAAAATAAACCAAGATACAAGGAACCAGTCCAGTGTTTTCCCCTGTTGAGCAGTGGTTATCAAAGTTGAACCTCAGAACCAACAGATGGTTCTGTTGTTTGTATTTTAGTATATTTGACTTTTTATTTATCTCAAGTTAAAGTTCTGATCTTGTTTTATTTTGTGGGTTAGAAAAGCTTCAGCGCCTCTGGTCTGAATGATGAAGGTTTGAAGGTCTCAGTGATCAGTTTTAGCAACATGAGCATTTACTTTTGCTGGTTTCTTTCTAGCCGAATCTAAATGATACCAAGCAGATATAGATGCACATTCTTCTTAGAAGGTCCTCTAAGTTATTTAAATCTCATGAGTTTGACTTGTTTTTAAGACATGTATGCTCACGCCTGACTCATTATTCTAAAACGTTTCTGGTATCTGTTGTTTAGCTCTTAGATTACTCCCTGACCTATAACCTCTCGGCATAAAACCAGTGAAACTGTTCTCCTTTTCTTCAGTTATCATGTGACGCGGTTCCTTAAACAAAGGGTCCACAGACTGAGAAGCTGCTTTAAAACCAGAGCAGTTTGTGTCTGAACTGAGAAGTAGTTGTAGTTTCAATCAGACTTCTGTGTGAATAGTTTTATTCACGTCTTTGTCCAAAGGAAGACATGGGGGTCTTCTGGACATGCAGGTCCAGAAGAAGAACGTAGACATTACACAGCAGCACATTGTTTACTGCACTAACAATGGATGTCGCCTGCAGTGAAACATCTTTTATTAGTTCAGAATTTTCAGAATTATAATTTTCAGGCTTTGTTTACTTCTGGATTTAGCGCATCTGACCTCCTCTGGTGCAGAATTACGACACATCTCTCGTAAATGATGTAAAAGTTGGATAAAATGCGACATGGCTATTCAGACTGCTGATGCTTTCAAAAATATTTGATTGATCTGATTTAGTACCATATATGGAAGTGACAAATAACATTTTTGGAGGGTAGAAATGATTAGAATTGTTCCATTTAGTCTGCCAGGAATAAGTTGGATAGCAGCATAGGTCAAAAAAAGAAGAGAGATTTGGGTTGCATCCTGTGTGAACTTAGTATTATATTATAATCATCTTATTATTAATGCATCGGCAGGAATTTGTTGAGGTGGATTAGAGACACTTTACAGTCAATTAAAAATACATATCATTACATTCAAACCTTTTGAATTGTTTTTCCTCTTACAAAAACTCTGTTGTTTTAACCTATTAATTATAAATTTAGGTCATGTTCCTAAAACTATTAACTCCAACTGACTGATATAGCTTCACTTAAAGTTCCTCCTAAATGTTCTTCAGAAAATAAACCCCAGCAGGAATGTCCTTGTTGTAATTTCCATTAGTTTCATGTTCCCTCTTTGACAGAGCCGTGGGTAACCATGAGTCATTTTTCGCTTTGTTTCTCTTTAATTCGAAGCTGTCTCACCGTTTCTACAGACGAGATTGGTGCAGACGAGGTTGGCTGACTTGGTTCTTGAAGAGGCAGTAGGGGGGAAAACACAGCAAAAAGAAGGGGCTTTCACATTAAAGAAACGGCTTATCATGAAAGCTGATCAGCCAAGAAGAGCTCTGTGCTCCACCGACTTGAGATTTTTCTTTACTTTGTCGTCTTTGGATAAAAAAAGCAAACTGCATTATCTCAGTGTGAGAGTACAGGATGCAATCAAATATTTTTATTATTAAAAAGCAGTTAACTTGCATGCCAGAACACATTCGCTCTCAGTCTCTGATAGAATACATAGCCAGACATAGTGGTGAAAAATCATTTGATATTGCACATCGAAGGGTCATTGCAGGTCTGCATGTTCACCAATTAAATCCAAATCAGACTATTCTTCTGGGTGTTTAAAAGTTTTTTTTGACAGCAAGCGTAGATATTGACATTTAAAGCCTTTTTTTAAAGAAAGATAATTCCTGTCTTTTCAACTCCTCCAAACCAATTTTTCAAGTGTCAGCCCCTGCCCTCATCTCATATTTCATTCTTCACTTAGCAATTACCCTCCGGCAGGAGAGCAGAGCCGCAGCCTTTCTGGAGAATCTAACAAATCTTCCTTCAGGTGTCCAATAAATGTGAGGAAAATATCCTTTTGTCTTCCTCCCGTTACTATCCTGGTATTTTGTAAACCGGTGTGGCTGAATTTCCGGCGTGCTCTGACTTTCCGTCCTGTCAGAGAGCATCCACATCAGCAGGTTTTTCTGCGTGAAAGCTCTTGTTATTTGCCAGCACTTCAACTCTAAGTAGAATACCCCAAAGTGAGCGTTATACAGTTCAGGTTCCACTCGTACGGTCATAAAATGCCAGCAGCACCCACGTGCCACACTTAGACTGTCTCTTAAAGCAAAACAAACCGGTCTGTAAATCACCGGGAAGCCATAAAAATGTTTTTTATTCTCCTCAAAGTTGCACAGACTTTCATCCTTTCAGACAACCACTGCAGACATCCGTAGACGCTACAGTCGATCTGAGATAGTTGACTTTTTGCCCTTTTCTCATCTGTCTTCCTTTGCATGGTCGACAGTCTTGTTAGTTTAATATTTTTCTGCTTGTTGGATCCTGAAAAGGTTCAAATTTAGATTCAAAAAAATGAAAACAAAAATGTTCTGTGACTTGTGGTTATGTAAGCATCTAAAGCCAAAGCTTAGTACCTGGGAGTTCACCCGGTACGGCCAGTGTTCACAGTCCAGTGTTGTGGACTGGACTCACAACACTTATGCTCTTTACTGGAAGCGTCAGAGCAGACTCTACCTGCTGAGGAGCCTGAGGTATTCTGGACGACAGCGGTAACCTTTTTGACTCTGCAGCCATGTTTTATGCTGTAGTATGAAAACAGAACAGCAGATTTGTACTGAGATTAAATTACACTCAGGTGAAGTTAACTGATTGGGCTTGCAGTAAAATGTTGTTTACCTTCATCTCCTCCAGTAGCCCCACAGTTAGACCCTCTGTGGACGACTCCTTTCTAGATTCCTGGACCTTAGCCTCACCTTGCCTCTCACAGCTCTGATACCCTCTCCTCTGCTTCTCACCTTCGCCGTTCCTCAGATTGCTCCAGTTAGAACACCTACCAGGTTACATCGTCAGCCTCCAGCTGCCTGCCCACCCTGCAATGCTCTCCATTGCCTTTCAAGGAGAAAGAATCACTATCCGAACCGCTCACCCTTCCCTGCCCAACCTCAGTGGTAAAGATTAAAAACTAATTCACACGAGGACTTACCTCTCCTGTAGATCCGCTTGATCCCCATAAACGGTAAGACTAATTCCTCGTCTTCCTCGCCTGCCATACTCAACGTTAACCACTCACTCTTCCTTCTCGTGTGGTCCTGGGTCGATCCTTCCTCACCAGCTGCTTACTGTCCTGCACAGTTGTGCAGTAGGGTTGCACTAGTGTGGCCATAATCGTTTCTCTCACCAGAGCCTTTTGAAAAATAAGAACATTAGAACAGATCACCATTAGTCTCAAAATCCTCCAGGATTCTCAGTTAAGTAAAAAATGAAAGACTCCTGCTCTTTAAACAGAATTAATTGTATTTATTATTTTATAAGATCAAAAGATTTGAGACTTTCTTTCAAGGTTCTGTTTGGCTTTAATTCCAGCAGTACTCTTAGTATCTTTGGACAGCAGCGTGTTTACCACCTTGTTGCATCAGCCTTGCTTTTAACAACATTTTGTAAGGGTTTGGGAACGGAGGAGACCAATTGTTGCAGTTTTCAAAGCAGCATGTTTTCCCATTTGGGCTTTATGTGAAATTTTGGCTGCTCAGTTCTGACCCCCTTTTTAAATGCATTTCTTGTTCCAAAGTGGATGACAGCTCTGAACTGCAGGGAGACCAAATTTCCTTTGGCATTCTTCTTTGAAAAGTGCATGTCACATGACCCAATGATTACGACAAAATCACAGAAACTATATTTAAAACACTTTATGCTGATTTTTTCCCCCCCCTAAACGGTGGTACAGTTGGTAGCATTGTTAATCGCAGCAGGAAGGTTCTGAGTTCTGCACCAAGTTTACATGTTCTCCTCTTGACCATGGGTCTCTCTTTGGGACCCATGGTCCAAAAACCTGCATGTTGGAAGTTAATCGAACAAGAGTTGTACCCTGAACTCTGTCCACACCTGAGGGAAGAATGTGACATGATCAGCAGCCTCATTTAAGGATCAGCTTTCAGATCACGCTCTGATGCAGTCAGGAAGGTGAGCGAAAGTGAGGACAAACAGGAAGTAAAATGTAAACAGGATGTAATGTGTTACCTGGAAGCGATGGTCCAAGGAGATCCTCTTCAGCAACATGGACCTCTATGAACTTAAGTTCTTTGAGCTGCAACAGTTGAGGATGGAGTCTGTCCTTTTACTTGGGATTGTTTCACCGCAGGGTCATAGCAATGAATCCTCTGGGAATCTGGGGATGAAAACTTCACAGAGAGTGGAAGTTCATGTGTCAGGGTAAGTTGGATTACACACACTAATCCAACGGTCAGGTTTCACCGTGAGGAAGTGAGTGGTGACTGTCTATAACTCAAAGATCAGTGGTCAGGTGAACAGCACAGGTCAGCAGCAAACAAGCCAGAAGAGATCCAGAATCCCTGAGGCATTAATCAGGGTTCAGGTACATGGAGAGAGATTCAGAGATAAAATCAGAGTAACTCACTGTGTAGACAGGAAGCAGGCATAGGTGACGACTAGAAAATGTAAAAAAAATACAAAAATCCAATCTTTTTCCAATTGGTGAATGCCACATACTGAATAATATAAAGTTTTACAGAGTGCTACACTCCTTAGTGTGGAAGTTAATACTGAGGGAAGAATAAGGAAAGTTAGTAATTCTCAGTATCAGTGAAGTATGGAGATGTAAGAAGACATTAAAAATAAAATGTATTTTCTATTCAAATCAATCAATCCAATTTTATTTGTGTAGCACATTTCAGCTGCAAGGCATCTCAAAGTGCTTTACATCATAACAAACTCCTGTTTTTTATCATGTATTCCATGTTTATGGTTCATTCAGGCTGCAGGAGTGGAAAACTTCAGCAGATAACATGAAGGCTTCAAATGTCTGTCATGAATCTGAATGTGGAAATTTTAGCCTTTTTAAAATAAGGTTACGTTTAGGTTGTAGATAATCTGGGCAACACACATGGAGACAGTAGGTTTTTTTCTGTCAGCTGTGCTAACAGTGTGCACTATGCTAACATAACATGCTAAAGGAAATTTACCTTCCTCCAAGGTTTCACTGCCACTGCTATGTAACAGCGTTAGCTGCTTCTGATGTGACGACTGCTCACATGAGAGGCTTGAAGAAAAGAGCCTAGAATGCTTTTCTTATATCTGCTTATATAGCCGTGTGATGTTATTACACTAGATTAGATTATTTCTTTAGTTCTTTCTTTGTTTTGTCTTTTTGTCTTGTAGCGTCTTCGTTGGATTCCGATGGGTTGATTGAAACACTTTGGGGTTTCCATGAGCAATTCTAATACCAAAAGACAGGGTTGTTATTTTAATTCACAATTTTCTGTACATGTACAGATTTTGTTTGTGTAAAACAGGAAAACTTCTGTTACTCTAATATAGCTTTGGTTAAAAAGAATTTAGGAGAAGTAGTCTGAAGCAAACCATTTAGGTGACTTTCAGTCAGACTGTCTGAAGTCTTAGACCTTCACAAGCAGCCAGCGGGATCTGACCTGATCTGGGCGCTAACGAAGAGCTTTAGCTCCATCAGTATGGCAGTCTGTAGCCGGCAGTCTCCCCTGTCCGCTTCCTTGAGATGGATGAATGAAGGTGGAAGGGTTCTGGCTTATTAGACGGAGGAAACCCCCCCCTTCACCCTCCCCCTCTGTTTGATCTGCAGCCCCGCCGTCTCCCGGACTCTTGCATCACTTCTCCCAGATGTTTGCAAAGTGTATCTCATGTCAGAACCATTTATTGAAGGAAAGAAAAAAGAGAAGGAAAAAAACAACAAATAAGCGAAATATTTCACTTCAGATAGCTTTTGATGTTACATTTCAGATATTTTTTTAACTCTAGCTACTTCAGTGATGTTTATTTGCAATAAGGAATGCTTGTCAAGATGCTGTGAAAAAGCAGTAATAAAGCAGTAATAGTTCACTGTGTAAACACAGCAGGGGTCTGCAACCTTCACAATAAAAAGAGCTACTTCTGCCCTCAGGCCAGTGAAATAAAACTTTAGAGCCGCAAATGTTACCTGACCAGTAACATCAGACAATTTATGATTTTTGATAAATATCTACAAAAGGATCCTGTTGGGAATCTCTGTCATCACCCGGAGGTCCCTTCCTTCCCTCACTAGATGTCTTCAGGGAGTAGGATGGGAGTAGAGCCTCCCTGAGGTTCTCTCACACGCCTGCGATTCATTTTCTTTCATTAGGTGGAGCATAAGAAGAGCCGGCTGCCGATCCTCCGACCCCAGAGTGTTTGCCTCTGTGGTAACTCCAGACCCTCAGAGCCTTGTCCTTGTCTGAAGTTTTTTGAGTTTTGAACTCACCTACGTTTGTGTTGCCCTACTAGGTACTCCGCAACTCAGGATTCGATCCAGATCATGGATTCCTTCCTCTGGTTCGGAGCGATCCCCCACAGCGGGGGGTTGCCCCGGCTGGTCCCAGCTCCACCGTTCTTCCTCTTAGTCCCACATCGCCCCTCCTTAGCGGATCGCCCTTCCAACACCAGTAAGTGTCTCCAGCACTATACTGCCCCAGCATCTTATTTGGACTCGCGTATCTCTTTCGTCCCCAGCCTCCCGGTGTGGCTTTTGTTTCAGTTCTGGGCGCCTGCATTTACACGCTGTTGCAACTTGTTGTAAATAAAGCAAAAGTACTGTTCTGATCTCCAGATGGTGTTTCTGCATGTGGGTTAAACAGATTTCCAAAAACATGACAGATCCTCTGTGAGAGGTTGATATGAATAAACAGTTTTTAATCGAACAATGAGACAAGTAGATTCAGATCATACTACGGATACTTTTAGTTTCATTCTGTTGTGAAAATTCAATGAAACAGCTAAAAGCTGCATTTGTTTTATCTGTATTTAAAACTATTATTTGCTTCTTCATTGGTTTTAGTCAAAGTTTTTAAGAGCAGTTGTAAAAGGTCCAAACTGCCTCTTGATGCTCTTTTTCTCTGCTGAAAAGATCAAGCTGTGAACATCACTTTTCAGGTCTTGCCATAGATTCTAAATTTAATGTAGGCTCAATCTCTGTGTGATGACTCTTGATGTGCTAAATCCAGCTTCAGTCCACGTCTTGTGAAACTCTCCCAAACTCTCAAAAGAATTTTGCTCAGCAATCTGGTCAGGGCTGAAGTTATTGTAGCTGCTGGTGAACTTTTTCCTTCCTCTCAACTCTAAATATGCTTGAACACGGCAGTCCATAAACAACCAGCTTCTTTAGCAAAGAATCTTTGAATCTTCCCTGCTTGTAGAAAGACTCATCTGTCCAGTCAGCAGTCTTCCTCCCAGTAGTCCCTCCTGACTGGGACTACTGGGACCATTTAGGGTCATGGAACCTACCAGCTGTTTGGAGTTAATTAGATGGTTAAGGCGTGACATCATGAGGTTTCAATTTATTTATTTTTGTTTAATTTTTTGAGACTGAGTTTTTCTTTGTAAGATAAAAAGTAGTGAAATTTACAAGAAATAAAGGCTTGAATTTTTTCACTACACATGAGTTGAATTTGTATAATAGTTACATTTTATGACTTGAGGGAGAAAAATGGGGAACATTTTCCATAATATTTATATAATTTTGCCTGCTGTCCATTTTCTGAACCCGTTAAAATTTAATAAAGGTAATTAGTTGAGTTCTGCAGTGGATTTTATTGAAGGGTATCAGAGTAAAGGAGTAAATATAAATGCATGCCACACTTTACAGATTTTTATTAGTATGAAATGGTATAAAAAACCCAAACATTTTAATTTCCCCTTTATGATCTGCTTTGTGTTAATGGAATCCTGAAGTTTGTGGTTGTGATGTGACAGAAGGTGAAAATGCACACGGGGTAGAAAACCTGAATCTGAGGGAAACATGGCTAATGAAGCAGCAAGCGGAAGGGACAGGGCGCTTCACCGACGGCCGGAAGGCACAGCAGTGGATCCAACAGGGGAAACAAATGGACCAGGTGAGGAAATGGCCGAGAGGTGCAGTTAGACTCAGGAGAGACAGAGATGTGAAGAAGATGGGACAGCTTTGGTAGGGCTCGTGTTTTACCGAGCTAACTGGTTGCATTAGCAGTGACAGGGATGAAAGAGACCCAAGTCTGGGCTCTTTCCAAGCTCATTAAACACAGAGCCAGCCTGAAGGCCTTCCCCACCACGCGAACACAACGTCAACTCCCCAACTTTCCCGTTGTGACACACTGGAGGGGGCATTTGTCACGCAGAATGTCGGTACAGCCGGTGACCAGGGGCGCCCAGCCACACAGACACAACAGGCTGAGCAGAGTTACGGAGACGCGTTGAGTTTGATGTTGAATGTCACTGTAACCGGCCTCCCTCAGGCTTTCTGTCTGCGTGGGTGTGCGCCCGTGTTTTAGATTCGACTGTGAGCGAGACCGACTGCGATTTTCCTCTTTGAAGACGGCAAGAGCCCAAGACATTCCCATCAATTAGCGGCGCAGTTGTGATGCAGAGTTTTTACAGAGAGCCAAATATAAGCGTGTTGACGAGGCTCCCGATGTTCTCCTTCCTGAGGCTTAAATCACGGCTTAATTAGGTAATGAATCCTGACTGGAATCGCTGACAATAGAAACACAGCCACACTCATAGCTTCAGCGTCTGACATGAAGACCTCAAATGTTTTTCCGGCTCAGATTTAATGCTACGCTGTCAGAGAGTCTCTTTAGGCCTTTGAATCTGATTGATGCAATAAGCAATAATAAGGTTGAAAAGGTTATCCTCTTCCTTTGACGAATAGACCGCAGACATGAAACTCCCCAGTCATTGATCTGCTTTACAACATAAGATTTATATCATTAAACTCTTGTCATATATTTTATTCTCCAGGTTTTTATGATTTGTCTTTATTTTACTTCATCTTATCAAATCCAAATAAAAATGTAGTAAAGTGGTCAGATAAAACAGAGAAGCTGATATATTTATATTAAAGGGGTGTGAACAGTATTACACATTTCATTAACTGCACTTGGAGTGTGATACAGAGGCTGCTTTTCAAAATGGGAAGCAGCAGAGAACATGTCTGTCATGTAATTTCATGTAATTTCCTGTAATTTCCTCTCATGTAGAGAGAGGAAATTACCCGGCCCGTGGAAATTACCCGGCCCGTGGAAGTCTCTCCACTTCCACGGGCCGAAGTGGAGAGACTTGACACTAAGGGCCTCTTGCAAAAGGTGTTACGATAAAACATGAAATCATTTTAAGACTTTTATGCATATTTACAGGTGTATATGGTTAGAAAATTAGCTCATCACAAATTAAAACATTTCTTAATATTTTTACTATTTCATTGTTCAAAATAAGGCTAAGAAAGAATTATGCTTACAGTTAGATTTAGTCATTTTCCCATTGTTTTTGTGTGCTGTATCAGGATTAATATTTGATGTTTTTAATAGAAATCTGTTGATGTTTTCACTGAACATAGACGGATATGATCAAACCCGGTGAGGACGAAAGCAGCTGAAGGCATTTGTGGAGGTTTTAGAGGTGAAGGAGATCCAGGACGGTTTGCAGGTTGGTAAAAACATCTGATATTAAATCCATGTTGTTGTTTCCTGTTTTCCCTGTGATTCAGCTGGGAGCCGTCATGATGTGGATCAGTTCTTTTTACTGACCATGTTTAGTAAAAAAATCTACTTAATTTTTTTTTTTTCAAATTTAGGAGTTGGATGTAAATAAAATGAGAAAAGACATAAATATGTTTCAAGTTCTCCTGGATAACAGTGTGATCTGTCTGAAACTAAAACCAGTCATTGGCTGAATTCTCATGTTCTTCTCCAGAAGTTAGATAATGAGTCTCACTTTAGCCTTCTTCTAAGTTTCAAAGAGATCTCAAACTCAAATAATTCCCAGATTTCCTTAATGTTTGTACATTTTGTTTTATCTCAGGCTGAGAAATCAAAGAGCTTTTCTTTTGAACTCAACCTATTCTGCTCCAGGGCATCTGTAAACTCAGGCTGTTAATCTCAGTCTGAGCTCATGTAGAGGAAATAAAAACTTTGTACTTTCTCTCAATGCTGTCTCCTACAGTATCTTGTTGGCTGTCATTGTTTCCATGTCATTATTGACTCCATGTCCTGCCATGTTTTTCCTGATCACTGAACTAGTGAACATTGACTAATTCACCTTCCTCCCACAGCGCTCACTCACCACAGCTCCTCTCTTGGTTTGCAGCGTTCCCTTCTCGGGACGGTCCTGCGGGTGAAACTTTCCCCAGTAAACGGACACAATTCTCTCATCCATCAGAACTCAAGTGTTCCTGACAAGAACGGGCCGAGTATCGGAAGAGGATTACAGGGGAAACCACCTCTGCAGGTAAACATCTACTTCCTGCTTGTATGATTCTTCCTGTTTGTGATGCCAGACGCTCGTCGTCTGACCTGACAGCTCACTGCGCTCCACAGTCTCATTGTGTAAAGTCCGTTTAAACATTTCTTACTGTGTGTGTGTTAATTTGGAAAAAAATTTATCATGACTTTATTGGATTTTTAATATACATTGTTCAAAACATTTGATATTGAAAAGGTACAGTTCAGTACAACATAAAAGAAATCAGAATTGTATGTTAATGGAAACCTTATGGGTTTTTTTTACATTTGCACAACAGGAGAAGGTTTCATTTGCTCCCAGTGAATGAAGTGGAGGAAACCTCCAGTTTCAGGGAATTGAGATTTTTTTAGAGGGACTCACTCTGAACCTCATCTGGTTGAACCACTCAGTCGATGTGCTTCAGCTGTTGAAGCTCCACTTTCTGTTGCTTTACGGAGGAAAACAGTCGTGATTTTTGTGCTTGACCAGAAACTTTTTCTGTGAAAATGTTTTCATTTTCTGTCTGTTACATTGTATTTTTTGGTTTGCTTTGTATTTTTAGAAGCTAAATTTGAACAACTTCAGGATTGTTTCAGTGAAATTTATTCAGGAATGAACATCCTGATGGAGCATTCGGATTCAAGCTGGAATTTTCAAGAAATGCTTCACATTTCAGCCTGGAGTCAGGTTATGGAGAGTGTGTGGGCGTGTGTGTGTGGGCGTGTGTGTGTGGGGGTGTATGTGTGTGTGTGTGAGTGAATGAGAGAGTACTGGCCTTGGCTTCAAATATGTCGTTCTGGGCTGAGAGTGTAGCTCTGAGGATGGATCTCAGAGCCCAGCGGGGGCTGCACAGCGATGCGGTCGGTAGCGCTGTTGCAGGAAGCCGTAGGAACCTTTTTATCAGCTGAAATAAACTGAACTTTTGTAATTAGAATTAAACTGGAATGTGTATATAACCATTTAATACATTTATACATTTCTGGATCTTAAATATTTTGAAAAAAACATTTTTTGAGAATAGTAGCCTTGTTGTGCAATGAAAAATTATGTCTCCTGTAATATAACCTAAATCCTGAGGTAACATTTTATTTGACGGGCTGTGAGTAAAACTGACATGACTCTGTCATAAACATGACACTGTCATGAACATGAGTAAGTCTTCATGAATATTTATGACTGTTGTCATAAAGTGTCATTCGGTAAATCATGACACTTTTAATACAAAGTTGACATTATTCAAAATGTCTTCGTTATGATAACTTGACCAAGAAATCATGATCTGACATAAATTTGTTCTAAAAGTATTACTGATTAAACTTTAGTTTAAATAACATAAAGCTACATAATTTTTAAAGTTTAATCAGTAATAGCCTTAAACGAGACATGATCCACAGAATATTAATATTATAACTGACATAATAAAAAAGAGTGTGGGTTTTTCTCATAAGCATTCCTTTAATTCCCAGTTCAATCACTCCTTCTACCTCTGAGTTATTTCTGCAGCTGAAGATTTTCTGTATAACCTCTAAGACTGCAGCCTGTCCTCATGCGGTTCAATAAATAATAAATGGGCCTGAATTATGCACTAATAAAAAGGCTCATTTTGGAATATTTTATTTTTAAAGTTTAGGATTTCAGAGTTTTTCTGTGCTCTGCAGGGACTCTTGGTTCTGACAGATTCAGGATGATTTTATTGGTATTGTGGTGTTTAGTGTTCTGATTATTGAGCTGCTTTTTCAATCAAATTGAAAATTCACTACTTTAATCTCATTTCTACTTTAAGGAGAAATGAGACTAAAACACTCGACTTAGACCGATATCTGCAGGATTTGGTGACCCGTATGACAGAAACTTGCATGACAGTTCTTATTTTTCTATTATTTTCCACTAGGTGATTCATCTGCTAATGGAAAACTAGCTCAATTGACAATTCTTTGGAGGATCATAGGAATACTTATTTGTGAGCAGAAATGCAACGATTGTTTGGTTGAACACAACAAAACCAGAGAAAACAGCAGCGGTTTCAAAACAAAATACCAAATAAATTCCTGCTTACTTCACTGCAATCATGAGAGCAACCCTTATTTCAAAACTTAGCACCATCCAGAAACAAAGAGCTGTTTTATGGAAACACAGCAGAGAAAGAAAACGGCATGCAAGATTAGAATCAACATCTTGTGGCGTTTTTACAGGATTTTTTTTTTTTTTACTTTCACAGGCACTTATTTGGCAAATTAACCTTTTCTAAAATTGACGTTTACATTTTCTTAGATGTTCAATAATCATGTTCTGCCAGAGGTAGTTTGTAGAAAATGTTTCAGAGCTTCATGCAGCTCTATTGGGCCGAGTCCTCTATGCAGCTGACCCGGGTTTGAGTCCCGCTCCGGACCCAGTCTCATTGATGCAGTCATAATATTCTTTTACAAAGGCATCAACATCATGAAACGTTCAGCTGCAAGGACACGACACAGGGACGGGGGTTACTGGCCTGATGGAGGTGTGGTGCTGCTGGCATTCAGGTCCGGGTCTCATGCTGGAGTTCAGACAGAACCTGGAGCTAAAACTGAACGTCCTTCCATAGCGCTCCATCCTATGAGAATCAGAGCAAAGAGAGGTCAATAATATCTACATAACAGTGCTTTCTTCAGCACACAATGCATGAATTTTGTCAGAGACACAAAATGCTCGGCCGCCAGGCTGGAACCTGGAGGGTTCTGTTAGAAAAAGTTAAAACTTTTTCTGTTCTACTGAGCAGATCTCAGGTCAGCTAGAAGCCACTGGAAACAAAACGAAATTTATTACTCAGCTCACCTCATGGAAAATGAAACGTCTTCAAAACTTAATATAGTCTTCATAGAGGACGAAGTGTTAATAAAAATATTTCATCTGGGGAAAAAGTCCCACAGAGAACGGAGTGGCGCTCAGAGAGACTGTTGCAGTGTCATAAAGCAGCTTCCCTGCTGTTCAGAGAAACAAGAAAAGTCAGAGACTTTGAGGTGACCCAGGGAGCTGAGGGCTTTATATTTCTGTTTGTTTATCACAGTCATGAAGTCTCTGAAAAGTTCTCAGCTTGATGATATTCTATGGGAGTAGTTAATATACAGCCGAGCTTGTTGGCTTGCCATAAGGTAGTTCCAGCTTTAAGTTCCCTCAGGTGAGTCATTCATTAAAAATTCTCCCGGAAACAATCTGCATAAATCCCCTTTATAAAGACAACATGCACTCTACCTGAACGCCACGCATTGGCTTAATTAGTCTGACATTCTGTTATTTTTTGGTTAGATACTAAAAGTTTAGTCGTCATTTTTAATGAGCAACAATTTTTTAAAACAAAGACCTTCTTTTAAAATTGTCTTGTAAATATGCATCAGTCTGCACCAACAGGCTGATTTCAGCCCTGATTAAAAAGTGTTTCTTTAAGTTCTGACTTCATCTAAAGTCGACTTTCTAATGATGTAACACAAAGTGGAGGAGCGTTCTGCCTCTCCTTTCTCTGTGCAGTGCGTCTTTACATCTTCTCCATAAGATGACCCTCCCTGTCTCCACATCTCTCCTGGCTCTCATCATCACTAATGGTGCAGCCCGCAGAAACCACAGCGAACACGCCATATGCTGCTTCCAGTAATCGGCTCATTAGGTGCCAAACCTGCCCGCTCTTAGCCTGAATGGAAATGTGAAATATCAGAGACGGCCAGATGCCCCTGTGCACTTTCACATGTGCAAAGCAAACAAGCATATGTGCATGCATAAACGGCGTCACATGTTGAAAACACAGTCTGCTGTGCACGGGCAGCGTGTTGCGTGAACCGATGGAAAGTTTCATGGTTGATAACGACCATATTGCTGCGCCTGTCTGCTCAGCCTCCTCTTCATTGTGCCGAGTCTTTTATAGAGATGTCTAATTTTTCAAAGAGCTTGGGAGCATTATTAGTGTCTGTTTTGTCTGGCTGACAGAAAGTGAGAAAATAAGACAATTTGTACAGTAGGTGTCTGTCTTAGCAAACTGGATCAGGAAATTATGGTTATTGATCATGAAACAGTGACTTTGTTTGTATCTACTTCCCCCAACAAAGAACTAAAAACTTAAAGGATTGCTATCAATCATTTATTGTCAATTTTGACAATAAATGATGAATTATTATTTTAATGCAAACATAAGCTTCCTTCAAAACTCAATATTTATTCCATTAATTCTCATTTCTAATCCACTTTTTCAATTTGCCTTGTGTCTCTTGATCTGTTGCTATTTGCAAAGACGATTTCACACAAAACAAGACTCAAGAGCTCCTCTCTTCAATCAATGTCCCTCCAGCTTAAAACAAAGAAATGAGACAAGCATATGAAAATTATTAAAGCAATTAAAAATACTCAATAAAGGAATAAAAAAGGAGAGTACATATTTCTCAGTTTGTGCTGAATATCATGAAACCATTAAAAAAATGTTCTCAGCAGTTCTGCACTGAGCCGATCTTTGATCTGTCCAACAGAAATACATCCAGACAATCATCAGTTTATGGAACCGCATCGATAAATGGACCAGCCTCCTCACACCGTCGCTACCAGACACCAAACCTCACCGAAACACAACACTGTTGAAACTGTAGAGTTACTACAGTTACAGGAGTAACGCAACTTAAACTGAGCCAGATTATTTTTACACCTAAACAGTTTAGCACCACATAATGAAATAAACGTTCAATTTCTTTTTTAAATCATAAGCTAAATTTTTCTGCCCAGAAAACCTCTTGCTAAAACAGGTATGTGTCTGATAGGTCAGTGGTTCCTAGGTCATTAATTTGATCCAAAACTAATTATGGATAAAAAATTTCTTCTTTTACTGTGAGGACAATATTTCCCCCCAGTTCAGCCTATATTGCCAGGAGAAACTCCTCCTTCCTGGGACCTGTGCATGAAGACAGTTTAATGCACAGCATTATGGGAGTTAAAGTTTTCATTTCGTCTCTCTTGCTCTGCATGTGGGCCAGTCCTTGTTGTTTCTTCCATGGCTGGGCCCCAGGAATCCAAATTCACTAAAACAGAACTAGAGTTTATTCACAAGAACATTATGAAGTTTATTTAACTAAGTGAATTATTAAAAACAGATTCTTATTTCCAAAAAGGCCCTGGCAAGTCTGCCCATCGATAAATGTCACGTTAACTAGTGCCAATTGTGGAATCATCATGAGAACCAACAGAAGACATGATTAGAATGGAAACAAATTGAAAGTACCCAGTTCAAAGGGACAAAATGCAGCTGGTAGTAATGTAGTAAAATGATTACAGGCTAAAAACTAAAACCCTCAGACGTTTCACACACCATGCTCACTCAGCACAATTGTTTTCTTCTCTTATATAAATTCAATCAGCTGGAGTTGTGTCTCCTATGCAGAAACTTTGAGTTAAATGCATCACAAGCAGATAAGCATTCATTTCTAATGAGCACACGTCTGTATACAGGCCAAAAGCTAAATGAAAGGGTTGCATAATACAGGAGCCCTCATCCTCCATGCAAATCAATTTCTTCCATCTCCTCCAGCAATGAGATGTTGTGTCAGTTCATGTTGACATCCATATGGGAAATTCACTGTCTGCCACATTGTTCCTGGTTTGCAGAGACGTGGACAGGTGGTGGAGGTTCTGAGGCTGCCAGCGATTAAAGGCTCTAGAAACAGATTCAGATTTTTATGCCGAGTCATGATGGTTTTGGAGGTAATTTGACTGTAATCTGTAAAACGAAGATGTGGCTGTTTGCTGCAGCTTGTTTTGCCTCTCAGGTGTTTTGCATATGGGAGCTTGACATCATCAATGCATCTTTTTGCAGAAGGAGGGCGTGCAGGGACGGCATGTCTCATGAAAAAGAAAGCCCTCAGAGAGAGAGGCAGGTATTTAAAATGCCTGGGCTGCACCACCAGCATTTGAAAAAGCAATTGATTGGACCACCACTGCTGTCTGAGTCACAATCTCATCCATTTCCCTGTTTCAGCTCAGGGCACGATGATGATGAAGAGGAGGAACAGTTACAGAGTGGAGCGCTCCCAAACACATTACTCCACCTCACCGCTTCCATTTTAAATAAGCTCTCCTATATTCTCCTCCAACACCAGACGAGGCAAAATTCAATACGATTTGATCAATAATTCAACAGTTTGTTTTGTTTACAGTCACCTGAAGAGTTTGACTCCAAAGATTTGAAGCAACCTCAATCAACACTGCATGAGAAATGACTTAGCAACAACAAAATGATGCTCATGTCTAAGGTAGAAGTGATTCATTGTATTTCAGATCCTTGATTTTCTGGTCTCTCTGCTGATGAGCAGCCAAGAAGCAAAAATCCCCTAAAAACCTACAAAACATTTATTCACGGAGTGTTTTCAGATGGTTTACTTAAAAACCTGCAGATGCAGAGAATAAAATAGACATTTCAAATTTTTTTCAGCACCAAAATAGCAAAAACCAGCAACAACACATGTTGTCTGGAAAAAGAGAAACAAAAACATACCAAGGTAATTTTTTACATGTGGTTGTTTTCCTAAGATGGTCGTCAAATGAATTTGAAATTTTAAGCAGCGAATGCTGAACGAAAGAGAGCTGGGTAGACACTGGAACCAGACTGATTATTGACCGGGTGCAGCTGTGAGGGGAGAGGAGAAGGCAGGTTGAGGGAGAGAAATGAAGAAAGAGATGGCACAGAGGAGAAAGGAGGAGCGTATACTAACAGAGGAGCTGGCAAAACATAAACCTATTCTTATATTCTTATAATAAAGAATAACTAATTACAGTAAAACAGAAACAAAGAAGAACCAAGTCAAAATACTTAACAAGAAAATCAAACCTATAAACCCCAAAAAGTCCAACTGAAGTTCTTGACATTATTTGCTCTTGAAAAAATATCCACTACAAAGGGTTTTTTTCAATTGAAAAATGAATGAAAACTGAAAAAGAAAACTAGATGCAAGTTATAAAACTCCAGTTATAATTTCAAACCAGGAGGACTGCACTTCTCGTGCCTAAATGTCTGGTGACCATTGAGTTAAGGGGGTGAAATATGCAAAGATCCTTTTAATGTTGCTTATATAAAACACCCAGGGTGACTTAAAGAAGATAAAAAAGCCAAAGGTTTAATATGTAACAATGTAGATCTGGAAGGACAAAAAGTCCTCCAGGAAAGGCAGAACAAATAACAGCAGGAAATAACAGAGTGGATCAGAAACAGACAGAAAGTAAACAAAAGCCACGCAACAGAAACACAGAGATAAGAAAACGACAAAGAGAAATAAATCACACCTGTGTCACTCACCGTGGGCTCGCGGCGCCGGGGGTAAACGCCCACGACTGGAGCGAAATCTGACGCTTGTCTCAGGAGACGGCTGACGTAAAACCACAGAGAAAAACACGGCTGGATAAAAGTGATTGATGACGACCCAAAAAATAAATTAGACAACTGATTATGAAGTCTGACAGAAACATGTGATCCATCATCATTTGGTTCGTCCCCTGGATTCAGACACAGGATCTGTTTTTCTTTTTTTTTTGGTTTTTCAGAGGTAATTGTACGTAGGTAAATAGTGTGGCAGTTTGTGGAGTGGTGGATCTCATGTGTGGAGTTGCTGCCATCAGGAAAAATAGTACTTTTTACTCCAAGCCTTTGATCTTGGAAATAAAGCATTCTCTAAAGTGAATCTGGAAATTCAGCCAATTTAGGATCTGCAGGGGTTGTGCACAAAGCTTAGAGGTGCTGCTGCTACCAAACCTGCAATCTTTTCTTTTTCCTCCTAACTTCTCTCTGTTCCGCTCTAAGTTCTTTCTACAGCTTTAAAAAATAGATGAACTCATCCAGATGATTTGCTTTCTGTAGGCTTTTATGTAAATTGATGCTGTTAAAGTGATTGGGAGTAACGTTAAGACGATCAATAAAGGTTGTTTATTGTGATGTCAACATTTTGGTGACTCCTGTTTTCCCAAATCAAAATGTTGAAATGTAAATAAATCTAATGTCAACAAGAAACGAAACCTGATTTTGTCCTTAATAAATCATTTAAAAGGTGTGTTTTAGATGCAAAATGCAGTCCATAATTTGTTTACTTTAAATTCTTGCAACAAGTATTTTGATGATTAATAACATTTCGGGACTTGGAGTTGGATAAGAGTTTATAATTAGTGCAGTAATGGTTTGAGTAGGAAAAAGACCCAGAAAGGTTGAAACATAAAGTCCCTTTTAAGAGAATTCACTCCCTTGGATGTTTTTCCCTTCAGTCCTGCTACATTCATCACTTAAAGCTGTGCATCTTCAAAAGCAGCTTCAGGATTATGAGACCCCAGTTTGACATTTAAACCAAAGCAACCAGGTTGAATATTCCTGCTGCAAAACCTTTAAGGTTCTACTTTTACAGTGATTTACAGTCATCTGCATTTTATTTTATTTTTTCCTTTCAGTCTGGCTTTAGTTCAAAGTTTTTCAGTCAGCTTTGTGAAACATTGCTTAGTTTGTGTATTTTTCCTCATTTAAGTATAACTCAACAGTTTGTATTTCCTAATGGTTTGCACTTTGGTACAGTCAGTAAGTGATGTTTTTGTGTTATTTTGCACTGCTGGTGGCGAAGGGCAGCTCTGAAGTAGATGTAAAGGGACGGCATGGATCTCTTTTTTTACTTTTATCCAACCAGTATTTCTTTTTTATCTCTAATCTAACTTACCGTATTTATTCCCCTGGTCTCTTGTGTGTGGTTGGAGCTGATCATCGTTTCAGACGCACAGCTGGACCGAGACCACGCAGCTTCGCTCGTGGGTTTCCTCAGACAGCCACAGGCTTGCAACAGATTGCATCAATATCACAAATTCCTCCTCTGCCAAAAATCATTGTTCTGTTTGTCGTTTTGGATTTTTCACCGCCCACTGCCAAGACAGAATGATATTGATGGAAAATGATCCCACTTATGTTGCTCTGTTGCAGTTGATTTCAAGGTTGACATCTGCAGTCGGAGCCAAATGTTTTCTCAGGTTCTTTCACCTGAACATTTTGCATCTTGTTATGGTAGAGATGGAGAACGAAAAACATGCTAGTTTCAGAATGTTTTAGCAGAAGATACATCAAACCTGATCCGTTCTCGATAATTCTCTCTCATGTTCTAGATTTGAGCGTTTGAAGCAAATCTGTACGATGTGACCCATTTCTGTCTTTTTAGAGCTCGGATCTGATCTCAGATCTGATCCCAGTTTATTGGCTTCCGTTTCCGTTCCAGAAGTTTTTAGTGGAGTTGAAATCTGAGTAAATACAAAATACCTCAGTTCAGATATTTTTCATACACTTTGTGAGTCCAAACTATTCCTGAGATGTTGGAAGTAGTTACTCCTGGAGGATGTTTTGATCCCAATCTTTGTTCATCACAGTGTCCTTTCAGATTTTCTTCTCCTTCTTTGTGCCAGTCTTATGCTGTCCATGCTTCTACTTCTGGCAGAATTTCAGTCTCTCCTTGATGTTTTCTTTTTGCTGCACATAAATTGCCTCTTAAATGCCATCACAACCACCTGCTGCCTCTATTGTGCCTGCTCTGCACGACTGCTAACAAGACTATGTCCTGGATCTTATTGGACCCTGTAGGACGTCCTGAAGCGTTCTTCTCTGTACTGAACCTCTCATCATGAAGTTCATGGGGTTACACACAACTGTTCTTTCTGCGGCAATATTCTAAGCAGCAGTTTCCTTTATGTCAGTAAAGTTTATTTGTTAAGTTCCATTCAGATAAAACCATTAAAACAGAAAACTGTGGAGCCCCAAAGGGAACATGGGTCAAAGAAAAAACAGTTTGAAAGGAGGATTTATGTAAACCAGTAAACAGGTCAGTACACACATCTGAACACTGACACAAACACTTTGGTTACAGTTTCCAGCTCAGCTAAAGAGATAATGTGATGCTTTTTAAAAATGTTTCATAAGTGAAAGAAACAGGAAGGAGAAAAAGATTTTACAAGAGTCTACACCAAGATTCTGAATGCTGGATTTGGATTAATGAAAAGGAAGAGGAGCTGATTTGTCTGTGTATCTTAGGAGGAGCTTTGTAAACATGGTCTTAGTGGTTAGTGGTTTTGGTGATTAACAGAAACTAATTGCTGAAAATCCAATTACTGCTCTGTGATAAACACTCAACCAGTGTGGACAGAGCTTAAAAAGACATATAGAGTTAAATATCATCTGCATAAAAGTGATAAGAAATGTCTTTAAATGTAAGAATTTTGTTGCAGTGATCTTTGAAGGTACCATTGCTGACATGAGACGATGATTTTGCTGCACTTGCCTCTCTTTTACAGCAACTAGTCCACTGATTAGACTGATTGCTGGACTCTTTCACAGCTTCACAGTGATGACAACTCAACTCTCCGCGCTGCTTTAAACAGCTTGTCCTAAACACACGCTTCACTCAGATTGATGTCTGATCTGTCTGCAAATTACACTTCTATGACTCTTTGCTGTGAAACTTTTTAAGCTGGGGTGGAGGTGAGATTAGACTATTAGATCTTCAACAAGGACATTTTTTCCACCAAATGGATGAAAAACCCAGGAGGAGAGAGAGTTGTAATAGACAGAAATGTGAAGACCCGCTGATGGTGGGAGAGGAACTAAATGAAATGTCTCTACATGGACATGAAAAGGTTGACAGGTTGCCGTGTGGTGGGAATTGGACCAGAGCTGCATTTTGACTCCGACCAGAGAAAATGAAAGGGAAAAGATAGCAGAGATGGAACATGAAGCCCCTATCATGTCGCTGCTCTAATACATGACTTTGCACACTAACACACACAGACACACAGGAGCAAGAGTCACCCTCTTCATGTTTGCTGTTCTCTCGGTCACATTACCGAAGGGATGCAGAGGACACAAATTACATTTTTCAGCACAAACAGATGCAATGAGGTGAGAAGAGTTTGAGTCGTTCACCAAAACAGGAAATCAACACAATAACCTGCAGTTTAACTGGTACAACAGCCTCAGTGTTCCACTATCTCGCTCTGCTGCGCTCTGCAGTTCATGACTGGTTTTGAGTAGTCAATTATTTTCTGTCCAGAACTGACATAACTGCCTGACTTGTCTGAGATGACACCATCAGTCAAAGCTGCTGAGCAGACACTCCTTCTGCCTCCAGATCCCATTAAGTTAAACAGCCTCAGCTACTTCCCCACTACTTCTCTAACACAATGCATTTTTATTGCTGCGCCTCTAAAATGTGTTGCATGACGCATGGGAGCCACAGGGGTAAAGTTCCCACTCAGAGTGAAGGTGGAAAGATTGAAGAGCGAATTCCTGGTAGCAGCACTTTTGGACATTTTACGTTGATTTGATGCAAAGTGCAGAAAAATTTGTCTCCTGATAAAATTGAAACGAATAAAGGCCGAGTTTCATTTTTAAGGCTACCAGATCTGTTTTTAAAACACGATTTCTGCTTGTCACACAAATACCACAACATGTCGTTAATGACACGTTTACTGTATCGGAGCAGAAAAAGCAGCTTTGGCTGCCAAGTTTTGATTATATAGACACATAAATTAGACCTGCCAGGCGATTAAAATCCTTCATTTTTAAATAATTTTCAATGTTATCATTTCAGGTAGAATCCACTTTGACAGACAAAGCTGATGTCTTAATCATAAACCTCTGTTGTTTAACCCAATGATCTTTAAATCAAGGCCTCCAGGCGTCTTGCAACTTTTAAATGTGTCTCTGTTTCAACACACCTACTCAAATAATCAGGTCATCAGCAGGACTCTGGAGAACTTGACTGCATACTGATGAGGTGATTCAGCTACATTAAAGGCACAGTTTTACTTCCAACTATGATAATAATTATACTCAGTGTAGCAGCTCCTCCATAGCGTCCAATAGGTTCCCATGCAGAAAAAGCCTGTCAGATGTAGAAAGGATTTATAGTAGCTCAAACGTTTTGGTCTACACCAGGTGAGAGAAAGGCCAGCGTCCTGCGCCTTTTGTTGTTCTCAGAGCCGAATCCAAGAGCTGAATTACATCAATGACTGAAGTTTCAGAAAATCCCAAAACGTTCCTTAGCCAGGAACTTGGCTCTGCTTCTGCTTTTCAAAGATGTACGGTTGTGCATCTATTTGCATTCATTTTCATGTGAGTGTAAAGGTGATGCTCCGTCCTCACATCACTTTTAAACAAGACAAAGACATCTGAGCAGCACACCTGATTCTCTTTGTTGGAGGTAGAGAATGTAGAAGAACATTCCGTCTTTTCCTGTTTAAAAACGGTGAGCCCACAGATGCTGACCCATACAAGTCACTCATTGGCCTGTTAATGGATACAAGATGCTAACGAAGCATCATCAGAGCAGAGCTTATTGGTTAAAAAGAGCATCTGTCTATGAAGTCACCAATCAGAAAACATAGGAAAGAAGGTTTGTTTTGAAATTGCTCCACTTTTTCAGTTAACATAAATACTGGTATTTTGTGGTTCAATCATTGTTTTGTTTCCATGTACGTCACAACGAGCCGCAATGAGTGAAGGACTCTTGGCAGATGCTGCTGTCACCTCTGACTTACATCAATGCCAAAGCAGAAACTCAGGAGAAGCTTTTGGAAAATAAGACCTGCTGTGTTTTTGGACTGAATACAAATAAACATCAAACTGTCCTTTATGGAAACAATGCACATAAAGGACAGTAACATCAGACAGAACGTATTTTATATTACATTTAATCTCCCATTCTGTATGAACTGACTGAGCTTTGAAACGTTGGCCAACAGTCTGAAGCTAAATGTTCTTTTATCACTTGTTGAAGATGTTTGTTTGATGCTTTTAGGTTCTTCAATAATTTATCAGTTAGAAAATCACAAAAACTACAACGGGGAGAACAAATCTGTACACTCTGAAAACAATCTAAACTAGACTAATAACAGAGATTTAGAACTTACTTCTTATACAGAGCAACTGTAGCTCAGCAACAACACGTCCGTCCGTCCGTCTGTCCGTCCATCCGTCCAACCAACCCAACCAACCAACCAACCAACCAACCAACCAACACAAAGACTCTGGAGAAGCAGCCATATACAGACACATTCACTACTAATGAAAGTTTTGTGACTGTGGGAAGAAGTCAAGCAAGATAAAATCCACATATTTTCATTAACTGGATTTTTTTTTAATCATGCACCATTGCTAAAATGATTCATTTTTAATAACTGAAATAAATCCCTTTTAACTGAATTCTAATGTATCCTGTAAACCACAACTGAACTATTTGAGGGTGAAAACATGAGATTGGACCTGATTCATCTGCGACACACTGAGCTGGAAATGGGACGTTGGTCAGCAGTAACGCTTCTCCCCTCTCAGCCAGATTGTTCCCGATCTCCGTCATCTCTCGTGGTCCTTATTAGTGCGCAATTAAAAAGACAAGTCGTGTGTGATATGCCACTGTTGCCATGGTGACCACCAGTTTCCCCCCTGAAGCCATCAATCAAAGTGGCAACCTGTAGATGTCACTAACCTCCCGCCGGGTGTGCAGAGGCATCCAGATGCATTATGGTGATTATAAACAGCCATAATTGTGATTGCAGCGGTTGGCATGCAGGCGTATTTACCCTTTTCATATTCAGAATGCATTGTTTGCTGCTCACTAATTTACAGTGCAGCGATTTATTTATATTTTTCATCTGGTCTCTTTTTTTCTCTCTCGCTAAGTGGCGGTCGATATGCAGCCAGTGGTTTAATTTTCTCAGCTGCTTTATTTCTTTCTTCAGTCTTCCTCCTGCAGCAGCAGCACTGCAGTTAGTCAGATTTTAAATGTATTTGTGAAAATTGTTTTCCTTTTGACAGTTTGACAGCTTAGATCGTTGTGGGCTTCCAATAAGTAGAAAGTCAAAGTTCCAGGAAAGAATGACTGCCGTGAGAATATTCACAGTTTGCAGCTGCGACGCCATCTATAAAGCAGAACTGTGACTTAACATCATAAGTATTGATCACTGTCACTTATTTGACTAATATGTTAGCACTCTGCTTCTGTACTAACGTGCCAGGTTGATCCAACGTTATCGGCACCTCTTAGTTTATGCTTTGAATAAAAGACACTGTGTGCTCAAAAAACTGCTCTGGATGCAACCAGTGACCAGGTTTGCTGCAATGGGATTGTTCTGGTGTGAACTCCTCATAACCCTACATGTGCCATTAAACAGAGTACTTTGGCTTTAGAGTCGACTCCAGGGCCGCCGTATAGGGAGGGAGAAGTTATGACAATTCTAAGGGCCCCTGACCAACAGGGGGCCCTCCACAATTCACATCTTCAATATTGTCTAATTTCTCATACTTTCAAGGATTATGTACCTGTGATAATCCTTTATTATTATTATTATTATTATAAATTATTTATTTATTTTTTGTTCATAGAAATTAAAAAAATATTGGGGCCCTGTCAATTATAAAATTAATCATATTTTATTTTCGAAGATTGTTTTTAGCAGTAAAAATGTAATGCTCCCACTCCCAGACCAGAAACATCCATATTTGCCCTGAACCTCCTGGATCTGCATGAAATGGTTCATTCCTGCTTAGACAAGAACGACTGTGGCAGTTACTATGCTACTAAGCAAAATGATAAAATTAGGTTTAAAAAAAAATAGAGAGAGGGAGAGAAAAAGGCAAGTGTGTCAATTTATAACCCAGTTTTTTCTCCAAGAGAGGTGAGTAGACTGTGATTATCAACCATTTAGCATAGTTAGCTTAGCTACAGACTGTTGGCCTCCATTTCACTAGCATTTAATGAATTAAGGAAAGAAATAACCAAGATCTTCATAAATTTACGTGCATCTTTTACCACTTAACAACAGATGAGTCAGTCAGCAGCAGCTCTAGTCCCTCCTGACTCGTCCTCTCCTAAGTGAAATTAAAGCTGCAGTATGTAACTTTTATAAAAATATATAATTTTTCACACATTTGTTAAAAATGTAATGTTATGTTATGTTATGACAGTACGGTATGAGAGATAATTTGTGATAAATCTATTTCCTCTGCTTTCTCCCATCTAAAAACAACCAGTCAGTGGCAGGAGAGTTTTAGTGCTGTCAATCACAATCTCATGTGGTGCTGCTCATCCTTCCTCCCCTTCGCTCTGTGCTGTGCTGCAGCTAGCATAGCCTGTTGTAAATGCTTAGTCTAGTTAGCATAGCTACCAGTGACTGCAGATAAACATTTTTCCTGTAGTGATATGTTGTTTCTCCACCATTAGCACATTTAGCAGTGAGTGAATGAGGTTGATTGACAGCACTAAGACCCTCCTCCTGGTTCTGATTGGTTGTTTTGGCCGGAGCGTTGCATTACTTTAGCTAGCAATAGTAATTCAGGGAAAAGGTGGAGGAGATTGACAGATTATCTGTCTCATAACAAACTGTCATGACATGATGACAGCTTTAACTAATATGGAGAAAACATTTTTTTATTAAAGTTATAAACTGCAGCTTGAATAAAATGCAACTACATAATAGTTTTTGAGAAGCCTGGATTGCTTCATGTTCATTTTGCATGACTGTTGCTCGAGGCGAGAGACATTTCAGAATCTAAAACTAATAGAAAAAATTTAAGCAACCTACTTGCATACTGTATGTGGACTGTTGCAGATTCCTGGCGGCGACCCTGGTTGACTCATATTATGGGAAAACTGCAGCGTATGACTCCCTGCTCTTCAAACTTTCCGATTGCTTTTAATAGTCTGCATTAAAACAACACCCTTAGCAGCTCCGCAGTTTAAAGGCAAAAACAAGTGCTTTCTATTCATATTTCAACCAGAAAACGTTTTCCCCGTTGGAAGACTCTTAGTCATGTCCAAAGTCCAGGCCAGGAGCCATTTTGACGATTTGCCCTGTTTAACCAAACTCCAGTTTGTTTGAGTAGAAACGAACTTCCAGGACCAGCTGTTTGATTGGAGATGTGTGAATGTGTAAATGAACTCTACTGTGAAACTAAAAAGTGGACTCATAAGACCGTCTGATAATCAAACTTGATC
Source organism: Xiphophorus hellerii (assembly GCF_003331165.1). NCBI lineage: Eukaryota > Metazoa > Chordata > Actinopteri > Cyprinodontiformes > Poeciliidae > Xiphophorus > Xiphophorus hellerii. The sequence continues at coordinate 1,744,694 of NC_045676.1, read as the reverse complement.
ATGAACTAGAAAGAAGAGCAGAGAATTTGATAAAGAGCTGAGCCAAACAAGTTGATGCATCATATTAAGTATGTCTGTGCTGTGTGATCTGGTAACATCAGGATGTGTGCGGTACAGAAACCGAACTTAGTCCAAGACTGAAATTTCTCTTGACGTATTCTCAGAACCTGAAGCTGCAGTTTAAGTGAAATGACTGAGTCAGAGGGAATAATGAGGGTAAATCTCTCTGTCCCCAGGAAATCTACATTCTGAAAAATTTCACTAAATCTTCAAGGACCAGATGCTTTTCTCTGCCATCTCCATAAAAATCTTTGATTTATGGCTCACTGTGACAATTAACACACGAGTTAGGATATACATTTGTATTTTCAGTCCTGGATACATCCGAGATATAAAAGTAAATTAAAATACACTCATCTCTGGATGGTGTGGCTGATCTTTTTCTCTACTGATTTAAAACCAAAAAATGATATTATTTGGTTTAGATTCTCTGATATTTTATTATACCAATGATTACCAAATATTGGTATAATAAAATATCAAAGAATCTAAACTAAATGGTTAATCATCAACATCATTGAGATCATTTGCTAGTGTTACCTCCCTCATGTTATGAGTTTGAATTAACTGTGAAAAGTTGAGGTTGGAATATTCTGTGTCACAACAGGAAACCCGCCCAAATAAGGCAAACCCTCCCATCCCATCTGAAGGGCCAGATCATCATTCTAAAAATGTCTAAATTATTTGTGGAAAATTTGCTTGTTCACTGATTTTTTTTTCTCATATCTAAAATATTTGAAACAAAAAGATTGAAGAAGTAAAATACTTCAGTATAATGCTACTTGACACGCTATTGGCTGGCGTTTAAACACTAACCAATCCAGAAGTGACCTTAATTTTTCCTGGTGCTGATTGGCTGGACCCTCAGGAACAGAGATAAGGAATACTGCAGATGTTAGCTTGTCGATACATTTCACTCTATTGAACATCTCCTATTAGCTTCCATAGCCAGTGGCATGAACCTGCAGGTCCCACTAGTATGCATCTGGTCCAGCATCCAAGTCTTTAATTACTTGTATTAATGACAGATGAATATGTCATAAATATTCACTGAAAACTCATAAAACTGTTTGATCTGCGCTCTGAAACATCTTTGTTCAGGAAAACGGGACAGCTAGTAAATGTTTTTCATTCTCCAACCTTAAGTAAGTAAAATCACAAACCACTTAAATTCGAATGAAACCTTAAACCAGGTTTGCTTATTTATGTAGCGCTGAAATTGCTTCTCAGACAAGAAAAGTGTCTCGAGGCCTTTAGAGCTGGGGATTTCTGACTGTAGTGAAGGAACAGAGAGAGTTTCATTTGTATTCTGCTAGACAGAAAGTGCATTTACAAGGAAAATCAGATTAGTGTCAGATCTCTGCATTTGGATTCTCTTTTAAAACATGTAAATGAAACCTTCATTCAGAGAGGAGTGAGATAAAGCTGCTTTCCATGGCTGGTCTCACTCCTCAGGTTTCCACTTACTTTGTCACATATAAAGTAAAATGTCTGCCCAGACTTCAACGCGTCCATACCTGACGATAATTTGACCTTGAAGGTGAATTACAAGATCTCTCTGGATAAAGTTTTTGGTACACAGCTCCAGTTTACAACTACTCATCACAGGCATGATGCTGTCTCGGTGTTTGGGCTTTCGGTGATTGAGCTGTTCTTTTTCCAGGGTGGAGCTTCTACAAACCTCCCCATACTGCTCTGCACAGGAAATTAGCAGGAACAACCCAGGAATCTAAAGCTGTCTTCACACAGCAGGTCCTGATGCTAAATTTTAATTTGCTGCAGAAATCCAATTTTCTTTGCATCATCGTTCATACTACTAATTAAATCCGACTGATCAGGCTTCTTTGTGAATGTTTTATGACCTGCAGGCGCAGGAGAAGAACGGAGACGTTGCTCAACAGTACATTGTTTAAAGAAGTAACAATGGATGCTGCCGTCAATGGATCGATTTGGAAGTCGATGAGCGATGGGAGCTGACAGCATTATCACAAGATCATAACAAGAAGAAAGCTAGTAAAAAAGAAAGCACTAGTCATAGCGATGGCCTTTGGTGGAGCATTAACTGCAACTTCTGTTGAGACCTCGGTTTGGATGTGGAGTCAGAACCAGGAGTGGTGTGTTTGGGATGTGATGCACTTCACTGACAGCACTGCTAGCTTCAGCCATCGTTTACCTCTGAAGTTATCACGTTCGGCTTCTTCTGGTGTAGAATTGCGGCACTTCAGTGACATAAAAATGGAATATATTGCAACATTACCATTCAGACTGCAGACACTTTGTAAACTACAGGATGGAAATGGCAAATCGGATTTTTTGGGGCATGAAAAAGAAATCAGGGTTGGGCAGTTCAGAAGTCAAATATAGGTCGCATCTGGCATCTGGGAGGGAGGGGTTTGCAGAGACCACACCGGCTCTAAAAGAGAGATAAAGAGCTTCACAGGTCTATTAGCTTACAATGAAAAAGCAACGTTGGAATGATGCAGGTTTAGGAGGCATATGATGTGAATTCCCAAACTGAAAATCCTGGACGGATCTACAGATGCTGGAAGAACAGAAGCATTGAGGCTGAAGGTGTGTTGGGGTTTTTCTCATTTGTTTCACGGTGAAAATGTTCCATGGAGTCAAGGTGCTTGCTTGTTCTGATTAGATTTGTCCTCTGCCTCTACCTTTAACCTTGGTGGTAAAATTTTGAATACATCTTTGTTTTGTTTTTTTTCTTCTTTGACTCTCATAACATCTCAAAGTTCTGGTCTAATTTCAGCTTTATTACATTCTGGTGCTGGTCAGAAAACCAGCGTGACTCTGAGCCTACTAACAGTTCCTGTTACTCATATCTCAATTAAATCTGTGCAGGCAGCTGTGTGTTTGCTCAGTATGAAGAGGCAGCCGCTCTTCTCACAGCAGCATTTACAAACATAGCTTATCAAACAGTGTCTCATCTCTGGATGTCAACCTACGGCTGCTGATTTTTCTCTCTTATTTCTCATATGCTCATCTCTGACTTTGTCTGCCATATATTGCTGCTGCACTTTGTAACCTCTGCCTTGACATGAGCTGTACAAAAATGTACATTTCTTTCAAACTTAATAACATCTCAGAATCACCAACATCTTGAGCTATCAGTGTAAGTCTAACATGATAAATGCTTACAATGTCTTTAACATTGTAAGTTTCATTGTGAATGAAATCACAATTTTGAAAGATTCTAATAAAAAAAGAGATGTGCTGTTCTCTTGGGGAAAAAAATCAGTGCATTGCTCTCAAATTTATCCTTCTGACAAATTTAGTGGACTTTCTGCCTTGTCTTCCTTGCAGACACTGTTACTGACCAACACCTGAAGAAGGATTATCCAACTCTGAAATGTTGTGTAAGTTGAACCGCCACCACAACGAAGACCGCCTGTGGCCTAACAACCGCGCTGGACGGCTGAGGCCCGTTATCCAAGATGGACGCCCGCGGCCCGGCGGCAGCCTTGCCTGCCAGAGAGGACCTGGAGGTCTCAACGGCAAGTAAGTCGGGCTCGTTTCGTACCGGAACCGGAGCCCTGGCCACAGTCCCGTCTGCGAAGGCGGAACTGTCCTAAGCCTCGCAACAGGCCTGCACCGGGCCGCGACTCTGCGCTTCCCAACGTGGGGAAAAGGCGCCGTGCGCGGCCCGCACCTCCACAACCGGACGTTCAGCACTCCAGCGTTTGCTGAAAAAGTTAGGATTTTCTATTGTGTAATTAAAATGATACATCATCTCACCAACGTTGAGAGTGATGAGACCGGCCGTAATCCGCCCTCCCTAAGGAGGCTGATGGAACATCTGTCATGTATCGGTCTTCCCCTCGACAGACACGGCCCTACTGATTAGCGCCAATGCCAGGAATCGGACGTTTACAACGCTGCTAATATTGAGGGACCACTTTAAGTAGACCTGCCCAGTCCAGCCCTCCTGCCGCTCCTACCATTGCGGCCGCTCGTCCTGTCCCCGCTGCGGGCGGCCGGAACAGGACATTCGCTTCAATGGCAACAATGACTGATCCTGAGCCGACCGGCTGGTCGCCATGGACTGTGGAGTCTGGTGTGGCCGGGCCTCGACTGCTCCTGGATGAGCCCACCGCGGAACCCACCCGGAAACATCGGCAGAAACGCCGCCACCTGCGGGAGAAAGAGCTGGCACACAGCAATGACTTATTTGAATCTGATATTTCAGAATACGAAGGACCCACTTCCGACGATAAGGGTGACGCCCGCCCATCTGCCACTCCTGGGCTGGCAGTAGACCAGCTGGTTTGTCTTGAAGCCCCGGCAGCAACCCCACTCGTTCTCTCCCAGCCTCATCCACCTACCTTGTCTCCAGTGATGGATCTGACCAACCGGGAGCTGAATCTGTTCTTCCAGGGGGAGGGGCTGCCCTCTGGACAGCCGGAACGGCAGCCTTGAAAGCTCTCATCCGCCTGTTCATCGACGTCCGATGCAAACACCCGTCAACCCCCAATAAACTCTGAGACTGGAGCATCTCCCAAAGGTGGGTGATTTTAGGGGATTCCAATGTGGCCCGTTTCCCTACCTTTGATGCTGTGGACCTCCAGGTCGATGTGTTCCCTGGAGCGAAGTGGAAGCACGAGGAGTCGCTCCTGCGGACGGCCAACATCCAGTGCCAGGTAGAACGTCTTATCTTGTCCTTCAGCCTCAATAACAGGGGTCAGAGGGCCAAGGCGACGCCTATAGCTGAGCTCCAGGCCGCTCTGCAGGTGGCCTCCGCAAGGTTTCCTGGAGCCGGAGGTGAACTGTGGGCCCCTGCTGAGCCACAGGGAACAAGCCATGCTGCGGCATTTAAACTCTTTTATTAGTTTGCTAAATGCCACAAGACTTAGTGAAGATGTCTGAGATTTATTTAATGTCTTTAAACTTTAAGCTTTTAAGCTGGTGTTGAACATAATTTTTAAACCCACATTTCTGTATTTATTTATTTTATTATTGCTTTGATGTAATATTCTAGCCTGTTTTCATTAGTTGTAAATTAAAAATCATCATAATTAAGACATAAAGGTGAGAAAACATCATTCTGGGCAAAGTGCAGGAGTAAAGCGTGGCCCATGTGTGGAGGTCATGGTTCGTCACGGGTTTCGGTTCTGACCAGGCCTGACCTCTCGCTCCCAAACCGTTTTCATGTCAGAATACTGTCAATAAAGGCCATCAGAGCCCACAAAACCTTTAGAAAATTATTTTATAGAAAGTGTTTCATTTCATGAAACACATTACCTATTAATTTAAATATTGCAGCAGTCTGATGTCAGTATAGTGCTTTCCCTCTATAGCAGGAACCCTGTGGTTCCCAGTTCAGGAGGCCAGTCTGCTGGACTGTTGAGCTACCAGTTTTTCTTGAGGTTGAATAATTATATTCATAGCTCATATAATTAACATTTGATGATGTTTAGGGATGCATTTATACAGAAATATAAAAAGACTTGAAGAACTCCCAAACTTTCAAGTGTCACTATAAAAAGGCTTTGCTTACAGTAGATGTTCACACATGCATCTGTCACACACAACATGAAAAGGGCTCACATAAAAGGATTAAGCCTTTGCTTCGGTCCTGATTTTGGGATTTCTGTGCTACGTTCTCCTCTCTGAAGTGCTAACCCTCCAGCCCCTTGAACTTTTTGTCAGCTTGTGCTGTTCTGGACTCTTTATATTTACCTCAATGCTGTGAAGACAAAAACTCTAGGACACACACACACACACACCCCAGCTACAGCAGTAAAGGATATTTTGACTGCTGCAAACAGTCATTCTGAAGAGCCACATATGAACGGCGGACTGCTGTCTGCCCTCCAGACATGAGTATATGAGTTCACAGGAAGAAAAAATCTCTCACCTTACCATCAGCATCTATCAGGCAACACCAAGTTAGAAAAACATCATAAAATCAAAATTGTTCAATAGTACTCACACTGCATTTATATTTTCAGCAGAGAAACAGAACTTTACCTCAAACTGAATAGATTCAGCATTATTATTCTTTATAAGCGCTTAATATAATCCCGTTTACAAACATGCTTTCCATTACTTGTTTACATAAATCTAAATAAGATGTGTTGAGCAACAATAGGTTTGTTTGGCTATGAATAACTTTTAATGTAAGCTGAAGGAAGTTGTGAAGAAAAGCAGTAATATGGATCACGATTACAGGCGTTTGGATTCAATGGTTTTTAAGACTCATTCCCAGTTACGGTTGCCAATAAATAAATCTTGTATTAACTTGTACTGTGTACTTTACAGTGATGATGTAATTGTTATACGTTGTTTGTTGATATGGTTGTCATCTTGGGTCTTTCTGTGACGATTTGTGGTTAGAGGTGGTGAGGCAGACGCAGAGGACCCAGGTTGGTGTGAAGGAAATTATGATTTTAACGATAAAAATACCAATACAAAGTCCAGACAGCACAGATTGAGTGGAAGGTTAAGGCTCAAAACTGGTAGCAGCTGGTCAACAAAAGACATCTGACAAGAGACAGTTTCTAACGTCCTTATCACTCGGTCTGCATTTCGTTGGTACTGATGATGTGGTCGTTATACTCCTCTGCGAGTTCCGTCTCCGCCTCCACTTCGTCTAGCGGACTGTGCTCCTCAATGGCGCGTTCAGCTCATTTAAACTGTCCCCCTTTGCCATTAGCACAGCCAGCATTTCCCGCACACGTCCGACGTCTGGTCGTCCTTTAATAATTCACTATCAATCTGGTTCAGTAGTCGCGTAGTAGAACTCCGTCTTGTCCGGCGCTTTCTTCTTGTTCTTTCAATACTCTGTTCTTCACTGTCCTGTCGCTCCATACCGCTTCCATCTTCGTCAGCCATGTCTCCTGCTTCCCGGGTTTCGGCACCAAAAATGTTGTATATTCGACTAATTCAAAGATGAAAAGGAGTCGGGTGGATTATTCAGAAGAACTTTAGTGAATAAAAAAAGGATGAACGAATCATACAGAGTGTAGGCACTCAGCTAACATATCTCTTTGCTGGGAAAAAAACCCTCCTCAATTACTCTTCTTCATCTCAAGTTCTTCTTCCAGTTCTGTAGCATCATGGGATATAGAGTCCATTCTGTTAAAGGCCCACAAATAGTCAGTTTTGAGCCAGATACTATCAAATGCTAACTAGATTTATGAAATAACTGCAACTAAAATAATTACTTATATTAAATTATAATATCCCAAATAATAAGTCCTAAGCAAATCCTGGTTAAACCCAAAACAAATTCTCAACAGACAAGACTAGACGGCTTGACACAACAGATAAGACAAGGACCCAACAGGGAACACAGGTGGGATTAAATACACAGAGGGTAATCAGGGAAACGAGACACAGCTGGGAACAATCACAGGGTAGACAGGACAACACAGAGACTAAATTAACTGAAAACGACACAGAAACCTAAATTAACACAGAGAAAATTGGGTTCATTGGGCCTTAAAGTGGTACTCTTACGTTAAGCAGATACTTTTAGTAATATATTGTACATTTTCAGCAGACATAAAAGTTACTGATTTTGCCTATTATTAATTAGGGAGACTAGACGGTTATAGTTGGTACATCTATATTAATTTGCATCTTCCAATAAACTATCTAATTTACATTACAGATGAAAGTTTTTCTGATTTCAACAAATCATTTGTTTCCCACAGTTTTTAGACTTATTTATTTATCCTAACTTTAGTATGGTTTGGGAAAAACAGTGGACTGCAACATTCACATGGATTAGGCACCAAATAGCTAAAATCTGTGAATCCTTGAGATCCCCTTCAAAAACTGCTTGTAACTGCCGACTTTAATATAATACACACTAAATGTACCTTAATATATATTAATATGCAATGTGGAAATCGTCTCCTGCTGAAACTGGGACAAGGAAGGAAAGGCTCTCCTCGACTGGCTGCTTTCCCACACTACACTTCTGAATATTTTATGTGCGAAGAAAATTCCTGAAGGCATGTTTTCCACAAATAAATTCGAGTTTCACAGAAAAATATGCCAAAACCTGAAAATTGCCATCCACTGTATGTTTGTTGGTGACTAAGCATTTAGGCTCCAGGCTTTGTAGTCCCTTACTACAAAGCATGGAGTGTTTAATCACATAAACACATTTTTAGGTATGGGTTGGGGTCTCATAGACTCTAACAAAATGCTGATCATTACCTTTGAGGATGAAAATATGTGTAACATGTTTATGGTGGAGCTGGGAATCTGTTACTAGAAATAATCTGTCAACAGAAACTGAGGACGGAAATTACAAAAGAACCTGGTTAATTGACGTTTCCCTTCCAACAGTAGACTTACTTTCTGTCACCAACTTTTAAGAGGAATTTTCAGACATACTTGCCCCAAGAACATTTTGAATCTTTTAAGTGGTGTTAGAGAAAGAACCTTACAGACAGCATGACATCTGCTTTGATCAACTGACTTCATAAAACAATGAGGAAGCTAGAAATGACTGATTAAAGGTAACGGTGATCTGCTCCCTGTGATCTTGGAACAGTGAGCCGAGGCTTTTTACCGAACCAGTGTGTCCAGTCAAACCAGATGAATTTTATTAGTAACTGGACTTTCTGTCACACCTTTTAGACATTTCCTCACCTACAAGGTGAAACTAATCCTGAAACAACAAGGAAAAGTCAGTGTGTCTCTGGTGATAAAAGGATAATTAATTTAAAGTGTTTATTGCTTAAAAGGTAAGCACTATGGATTGTTTGTCCCATCATAGTCAAATATCTTGAATTTAAACAAGTTAATATGCTGTTTGTTTAAGTGGTGTGTCAATAAGATGTTCATTTACCATCTGATAAAGTTCTAGGGGTTTGTAAAATGTTTTAACATGCATTTACTGGCCGTGAATTTTAAGTTGTCTTTATGCTAGCTTGTGAGGCAGCTGTAGGTTAGTGTTTCAATTTAGCCCTGGATTCAGAGGTGAAACATTTCTGTGACGGTCTTAATAGCCATATAGATATGGTGCTTTGTTATTTTTTTTTTTATGAAAGTAAGTAAGTTTGTGTTTATGGCTTAAATTGTGGAGAAGCCAATACTGGATCTCAATAAACCACACACTGAGCCACGAATTCAACTTCCTGTGTGTCTGGTCCATCCGTCACATCGCAGAAATAACATTAACACAATGCAGTGTCACCGGGTGTAGAGTGACACAATCCCACGCATTTCGCTGAGAAGGAAGTTGCATTGAATGTCTTCTTGATGTTTCCGTATTGTTTCCTTAAGTGGCTCTTGGTGTAGCGCCACCACAGGTGAGGAGGGGAAAAGGTTACGTACAGGGCTTGGTTTGACACAGTACAGTTTTAAAGCAGACTACACCAACTGAAAATTTTTGCAGTTTTAGTTCCCAATCAAACTGAGTGTAATGTACTATGTGATGACATCTGAAGCTACCATACAGAATTTCTTTATTAGTCTCTACGGCTGAAATACAGTTTGAAACTCAGAACTGTATTTCAGTGTTGCTACTTTGAACTGTTTCAGTGGCAAAGTAATTTTGCTCATAACTCCATCAACATGACAGTACATATTTTATAACGGTCATCAAAGAACCAAGAGGCTAATATTGCACATTGGACAGATAAAATCTCTTTGTCAGAGCCTGTGGTGTAGTGAGTTTATCACTGAGTAAATTTACAGTTTATCCACAGATAACAGCTTTTCATTAAAAAATATAGTTTTTTACTTCTTATAAACGCACAAAAAATTATCGACAGACACAAGCACACACCCCACGATCTCTCAGCGTCTCCACTTGGCGGTCCCTGTCCGGTTCGCTGTATGCATAATTGCTTTGAGTCATTAATAACCTATTAATATTGATGCATGTTATTTAAATGTGCAGGTCAACGACTCGGTGGACCTCATTAAGACTTGATGGGGTCAAACTAGGCCTGAAGTCTCACCACTGTGTGCCTGATTACACTTTTAATGGGATGTGGCTTTGATTTAGGAGGCTCCTTCACCACAAACGGCCTAAAAAGTTTAGATTAAATTGTATAGATACATTTAAAACCAGTGTGAGCAACCAGGTGACACCAGATATTTGAGTGTGTTCTTTATGTGAATCTCTATGTCTGATATTTTCATAACACCACACTAGTATTTGTATGGCTGAACTTTGTCAGATTCTATCAGATTAGTTTGTAAAGCGATATGCCAAACGGTTAACATCTCACAGAGTTCTGTTCAATCCATTATCTGAACATGGAAAGAATATAGAACTGCAAAGACACAGAAAGTCACCCTGAACACACATTACAATGATGGTGATGGCAGTATCATGCTGGGGAAATGCTCTTTATTAGCAGGGACAGGACAAGAAATCTGTGTTTGTGGAAACATGGAGGGAGCTAAGATAATCCTGGAAGAATTCTGCTTGAAACTGGGGCGAAGGTTCATCTTCCAGTCGTACAGCAACACTATGCATACAGAGCTACAATGGAATGGTGCATGACAGCCATGTGTTAGAATGGCCTAGTCAAAGTCCAGACCTAAATCCTACTGAGAATCTGTTGCAAGACTTGAAAAATGACATCCCCTCTTATTGTTTTGTCTATCAGGAAGTTATTTAAAGATCAGCCATAACTACTGAGACCTTTATAAAATCGAAAGATTTTGGATAATCTCAACAAAAATGTAAAATATATTTAGTAAATTATTTAAAACTGAATTTTCTTTATACGTTACTTCGAGTAGATAATTTCATGTAGCAATAAATAAAAGTAAAGATGTTTATAATATTTTAAATAAGACAGGCTTTCTGCTAAGCTGTCAAACTCAGTAACACATTAACACAGTTTTCCTTCAAATCTGTGAAATATTTTCTGGCACAGAACCCAGGAGCTCTGCTCCGAGCCACATTACTGCATAAAGGACACAAGCTTAGAACCAACACCAACAGTGTTGATGCTGATCATATCTGACAAACTATAACCTGCACTGTGGCATGGCAAACAAAAAGGCTTCAGCTCCAAGAAAAGTGATGGCAGTCCTCCTGGTGTCCTGGAACCTCAACTCATTCAGCCACTTTATGGCCAATTAGGAGTAATTTAATCCCACCTGTCAGCTTGCATTTCTCTGCGGAAAGCTTTCCTCAGATGTGACTCTTTAGTGACAACTCACTAACATGTCATGATGACTACATCAAACAAGATTACCACTTTTCAGAACAATAAGCTTGACCCACAATGTTGTATTTGCATGTTGGACAGCAGAAACCAGGAGTCCGGTTCTTCTTGTTTCTGCTCAAGGTGAAGAATATAATAAGGCAGATAAAAAAAATTCAGTCTTCACAATTAACAGGATAGAAAGAAAATCATTAGAAACATTTTGTGAAAAATAAATCTTCATTTTTGGAGACATTTCCACAGTGAAACTGGCCTTGTACTGACATGGGTTGAAAGGTCACTTAAAAAAGCCATTACTTAAAAAAATACATGAAAAGCCAGATGGTATTTTGCAAATGAACACAGAAACAAAGATTACAATTTTTGAGGCATTTCCTGTGGTCTGGTCATGTGAAAGTGAAACAGTTCGGCCATTTTGACCGTTGTTAGATTTGGGGGGAAGCAGGATGCTTGTACTATCCTAACTGTGAAGTACTGGAGTGGCAGCATCATGTCTTGGGAATGTTTTTGCTGCAGGAAGAACTGGTGCCTTCATAAAATATGTGACATCGTCAGGAAAAATATTATGTGGAAACATTAAAGCAAGCTCTAAAGGCATCAGCCAGGAAGGTAAATCTGAGGGATTATCGGACGCCAAAGTGGCTTAACAACAACAGACAACTCGCATCACCTTGGTGTGAAGAGATGTGAGTCTACAAATCCGAAAATCCTGATTTCAGAAACATAACCAAACAAATCCCTGATATGTTTTTTCTCATTATTGTAGAATTTAGCAAATAGAAATAATTTGGGTGATTCTCATCGATCTAAAACAAGAGAAATTTGGCCTGATTTAACTTCAGACAGAAAGAAAAATCAGGTGGATGTGTCTTTTTATTCAGTGTATGTAAACTTCTGGTTTCATCCATAAATCAGGCTAATTCATTCCAAGTAAAAGCAGATATTAGCTGAGAGCCTCACCTGAGCAGATAAAAACATCAAAACATTTCCACATTCTCTATTTGCTGTTTGATGCTGTGAAGTAATCTCACTGCTGTTACTCTGTTCATCACATCTGTGTCAAATCAGAGTTACAAGTCTTAAAAGGAAAACTTTCTCTGAACCTTTCCGTCACCTCTCAGATCCTCCGGATGGAGAATGAGTCCAAGTGAAAGCTGATGCAATCTGTTGGCTTCCTCAGATAACCAGATGGAGGATCAGAGGTCCAATCCCCAGCCTTAGTGTCCTTTAGAAAGACAATGTGTGTCAGTAACAATAAGTATTGGCCAGCTAATATAAAATAATGGAATCAATTTGAATTCATCGGTGTGATGCTCTTTTATATCCAAACAGGAGAATCCAACTGTTTAGATATCATTCAATCTGAGGAGGGCAATGCTGAGCAAAAATATTGGAGAATTAAACAAATTCACACGGAAATGTCAACATTTGCACAGAAAGATAAAAACAGATCCCTTAGTAACATATGTAGAGAGTTTATAAGCAGAAAAAGTTGATTTGTGGGTTAGTTACACTTTAGAAACTGCAATGTGTATTTCTCTGATTTCTGTAGCTATGAAAATAGAGCGGATTGTGTTTCTTATACACAGTTTGGTTGTTGAGAGGACAGCAATCTCTATGTGTTGTCCACCACTGGACATTACATCTGTCATGATCTTGAGTTCTTCATGTCTTTGGTTAGGTTTGGTTTGATGCTACTGTAAGTCTTTTGAAAAAACTTGTTTTATGTATTTTGCTAGCATGCTGCATACTCCATAGCTCCTAATTGGACCTTCCAGAACTTGAGGCTGTGGCTCTCAAGTTCTTCTTATTCTCTAATTAACTCACCTGTGTCCACTATCAAACCCCCATGAGCTCCTGCTGCACTTGTTAGGTTCTCTTGTTATTTCTTTATTTCCAGTCAGCAGCTTGTTTGCCTTTGAATGGGTGTTTGGAGAGATATTGAAGTTCTTAACTAGGAATTTGAATCCTTTTGGATCTTTCAACCAACAAAGATCTAAATCATAACTAATCACTCGTTTAGTTTTTCATCAGCAGACAGCATCTCTACTTTCTTTTCTGTGTGGACATCAGCTTGACTGTCCAGCCACAACCTTTATCATCCACTGGCTGAGGTCAAACTGTTTAATGGGAAAATAAAGCATTTCTGAAGTGAGAATTTGTAAAAGGCTATAGATAATTAATATGCTAATTGCAGTAGAGAACCTGCATTATGTTTTCATTCAGTAGCCACTTTATTCCATTGACTAATAAATTGTCTTAAGTCAACTCTGTAACTTCTGAACCGTCGTTGTCATCAATGGTCTGTTATAGAGCAAAGACAGAAACGTGGGAACATCGACTTTTACACTTTAAACAATGTAACTACAGTATATAACAACAGATGTTCAAGTTGATATTGAACTGGGGGTTTCTTTGCTTTTTTACTGCCAAGAGTTCATTAATTGTATGTTTGACTGCGTTTGAGTGCCTTTCTCTGCTCTACATTCAGAATGTGGTCAGAGTTGGAAGACCAGTTTATCATGCACTGATAATTATCAGTCATAAAAAACCTGTTTTGCTCGCGTTTTGTACATTTTAAATCAAACTTGATCTGCGCACAGCAGTACTGGTTGTTCTCTTCAGAATCATTTGCTTCACCTCTAATACTGAGTCACATCTGATCCACAAAGAGAGTAAAAACTGTAATCTGACATTTTACCTGATGAAGGAAAAGAAGCAAACTCCTGTTTTCACTGGTTAATTTAAATGTAGAAGTTACGTATCATCTGTTAACAGAAGGAAAATAATCCAACTTCAGAAAAATTCCTGTTTTACTTTAGAATACACCTTTAACACATTCAGCAACTTACTGAATGTGTTGCTGTAAGTTACAGAAGTGGTAAGTTAATGTTGTTTTCAAACCTGGCATACAATATAATATTTGGGGGGATGAAAAGATTTGACAGACTGTACAGACTGCTCTGAAAAAGTCTGATATAGGCTTTACATGGGCAAAGAAAGCAGATTTGGATCATTTGCCTGCTGTGTGAACGTGGCTCAACAGAACTTAAAGAGAATTGCATCAGAGATTGTCAGACACAGTGGTGGTAGTGTGATGGTTTCAGGACCTGGACACTTTATGCTCAAATTAATTAAACCATACATGTTGATCTTTAATAGAAAATCAATCCCAGATTGATATTCTCCTTCAAGACATTAAACTGGATCTTTAAGGCTGAAAACCTTCAAATCTGGTTACATGAAAACAAAGAACAGGGTTTAAATCACTGGAGGAATGTAAACAACTTATTGCTTGTTATCACAAAGGACTGCTGGCAACGGTTGCTCCCTCTGGTGGTAAAACCAGTTATTAGGTTTAGAGGAAAAGATTTGTCTGCATAGCTTTATTTACTTAATATTATCATAATATCACCTGCTGTGTTTCCTCGGGTTTGGTGTTCTGAAACATCTTAGTGTGACAAAAAAGCAAAAACAGAAAATGTAACAGAAAGTGTATGGGGGCAAACACTTTTTCTCAACGCCATATTAATCTGACATATTGTCAGGCGTTTTTAAAATGAATTGGCCAGTATTGATTTGATCTAGAACAATGAGTGTGTTGTGCTACCCTGCAGCTGCCTGCAGGGATAAATATCCGGAGCTGGTCATAAAGCGGCCTGCACTCTAAAAAGAAAATAGTTGATCCAACTTAATTGAATTGCTTCAATTGGTAACAAGTAATTCAATTAATTTTATCCAACCTAATTTATTAAGTTTGGTTAACTTGACAAATTTAAGTCAGTCTTAATCAATTCATTTACTTTATTCCAAATAAAAAATTTAAATCCATCTTACTTAATTTTATAGAAAGTCAACTCAAAATTTTAAGTTGTTCCAACTTAAAAAACTAAACTACCCCAAATTAAATTATCACTCACATTTTACTTAAAATATAGCTTGCATTTAAATCATTTTAAAAGTTTTTTTTAGCATGTTATTTTAGTTTTTAAAATAGGAGTAAAATACCTTCATGCTACTCAGAAATTCCACTCAGTTAAAATAATAAATCTACACAAATGGAACATTTTAAATTTTATTGTGAAAACATCACAAACTTACAGGTTTTTCACAAAATATTATGCATTAAACATGCTACACAAATCTTTTGAAACTTCATAAGGGATATTACATTTCAGCGACCTGCTAGATCAGAGGTGCCCAAGTCCAGTTCTGGAGAGCCATCATCTTGCAACTTTCAGATGCATCCCATCTCCAATACATCTGAATCAAATGAACTGCTCATTACAATGCCTCTGCTGAGCTGAATGTCTGCTGTTGTGTAAATTCAGAAATTAGCTTCAGGTTGTATTGAAATAGGGTCCATCTGAAAGTTGCACAATGGTAGCTCTCCTGGACAGGACTTGGACACCCCTGTGTGAGGTTGTAGAATACACAAGTATTCCTCAGGAAAAAATTTTGCTTTTTTAGATTTAACACAAGTCCTCCTAAAAAAGAAAATCCACACTCTTAAACCGTAACATTTGCTGAGAACATGTTTTTGACATAAAATATGATGACACTAGTGACTATTTTTACACTGAAAACAAGAGCAATACCCAAAAAATATTTAGGCAAGTTTTCAAACAAAGATGTGGTGTAATAGCTGCCTAGTTTAAGCCAAGTCCGTTAATTTAACTGACACCAGAAAAGAACAGAATAGTAAACATTATGATCTAGATCCATTCAACCTCCTTCAAAAAACACTGAACAAATCTGTTGATTCAAATTTTTAAAAAAAATGCAAAAAGAAAATTCTGTGAAAATGTCCACAAACTGCAGCAGCCTACTACTTTCCTACTGTAATTTTTCCCCCTTAACTTGTATTTTTTCCCCCACACAAAACCAAAGAGATGAACCATGTAACTTTATGAAATGTCAAAAACAAAAAAGACCTACTCCCAAAATGATAATGTTCATCACAACCTCATCAGTAAACATCCTCCAGAAATACCAGTCAATTGTTATCCAGTAAACTCTGTATTACTTGTGGCTTTAATATGAACAATGTCCCAACAGAAGTTCACAAAGTGCAGTTCCTTGAGGTGTTAAGCTTCCAAAACATGGCGTTCTTCTGTCCAAACAAAGAAGACTGAAGATCTTCTGTCCTGTTGCACAACATGCCAGTGTCTTTACTGTGAGGTCTGAAGTCTTCCAAACAAATTTTGAACTTTGGGAGACATCTTGTGCTGCTCAAGCTGCATGAAGATTTTTTGGAACACTTCAAATGTGAAGCGCAGAGCCTTTGGATAAGCCAAGTTAAGGGAATATATCAAACCCAGAAGCAGGGCACATGCTGAGGCAACTGAAGTCAGGTCCTGCAACACCTCCACTCCCTCAATGACGATGCCAATGTCTTCTGGGGGTTCTTTCAATCCCTCTCCCTCCTTCCGAATCACAAACACTGCCATGGTGAGTTGTTTGAGTTCCATCTGGGCATCATCTCCGCTGCTGCCCTGTAGTGAGTTAAAATTTGAACACTGTAACTAATCTCTCACTACAGAATTTGGAAAATAAAAGCCTTGTAAATGCAAGCACCAAGTATAAGATGTACAGCTTGTGAATTGAAGAGTGGTTTACGGCATTTGAAATATCCTTGATAAATTTTCCAAGTTCAAAGTTGCTTTACAAATTGAATAACTCAAAGGGTGATTTTTAATGTTTTTGAAAAGATAATACATGTATATAGCGTTATATATGTTCCATCATATTACAGGCTTTAGCTTAAAAACCAATTTCTTAGATTTTATATCAAAGCAGAATACTGATCCAGCCAATGGTCATCTTAGGGTGGAACTCAATACAAAATGCATATTTGTGTTGCTTGTCAGATATTTTGGAGCTGGTATCAAAATACCATGACTCTAAAACATATTCTTATTAACTTGTTTGGCATATTGGTAAACAAGAAATGAAGTTGATGTGCTCTGCTGAACAGCAAATTCACCATTTCTGGATTTAAGCAGGATACAGCCATGTTAAATTTACATTTCTGACACCAAATCTGCCCCATTTTTTCAAACAGATGTTCACATTTAGAAAAGCCAGTCCATAAATCATTTAAGAAGGTAAAAACAACTGACATTGAATTTGTCCATTTGCTTGAATGGGATGAGATGCAACTTTAAACCTTTAAAAACTTACACAGTATTCCTTAATAAGGTCTTTTGCATCCTCTCCAAGAAAGGTGACGAGCCCTTTCAGAACACATTCCCTTCGAATCCCAATGTCTTCAACCTGGAGAAAAGTTATCGTTATCAATATTTCATATCTGAAGAGATTCATGACATAACTAATATATTTGGGCTGTTCACAATAGCAAAGACCTATCAGATGCCATAATGTACAGCCCACAAGTCCACTGTGTTTTAATGCTGCACTTCAAAATTATTCATATTCCACCTCTGCCACATTTTATCCTTCACATCTCAATTTGTGAAACTAGACTGTATTGTTAAGGTTAAGGCTTTTTCTTAGCACAATCTACCAGAGCAAGTGAATATCATTTTCCATTAAAGAGATCTCTTACAGCATAGAATTGATACAAGTTTAACATTTAAAAATGTTAAACTTTAAAAGCAATAGAAGCTCAAAAATTTGGCTAAATTGCACCGGTTTCTGGCAAGTTGGATAGAAAGGTGTATTTTATTGAATTCATGAATAAACCAGAATACAAACTTACTATAACAACTAAATGCAGCAGAAATACATGACAGGCAAACTTGCTTTTCTTCAAATGATATCAACTTTGCACAGAAAGTGTATCAAGTATTATAATTAAAACAAAGTCTGAAAGTAACTAATCACTTTAAGTTCTTTGTTTTAAATGGAAAAAGGTAAATGGCCATAGCTTAGTTCACTGTGTCCATATTGATGATATGCATACCTCATCATAAGTTCTCATGATGCCAGCCATTTTTGCACGTGTTGCTCCTCCTTTGGCCTGGATGACTTTAATCAGCTGACTTGAGTGCCTGTCCAACTGGGCCAAGAACGTCTGCTCAAGGGGAAGAGCCATGAGCCTCTGGCCATGAGCATTACTACCTCTTTCTGTTGGAACAGAGCAGGCCATCTGTCCTTGAAATCCTCTATACCAGGTTCTTCATTCACCACCTCCTGACGCCTGTAGGCAAAGGTACGAGCCATTTTCTCCGCAATGACCCTGTCATTGTTCCTCCTTTTGAGTGCTGCCAAGAGTTCAATTCTCTCTTTTTCCATGCTTTCTTGTGTTTCTCCCAATGGAAAGGATGGATAAAAGTTGGCTTCAGCTCGTCTTGGCTTCTTTATTTTTGCAGCAGGAGAAACAGAAATACTAGCTTTGGATTTAAGAGAGTTTACAGACAACTCTGGACATCCTTGTGATTTGAGTAGAGTCCTGTAGTTTCCCATTTTGTACTTCAGCCTTTGCTTCCAACCGTAGCAACCACTGAATGAACCGGGCTCTTTTAAACACGGATGTTTTTTAACCAAGGCCTCTGCAACTACACAGAACTGTGCATCCTCTGGGTAGGCTCTGTATCTGTAGATCTCTTCTACTAATCTATTTAGGATGTCAGTCTTCATTCGGGAGGTGACTGTCAACATTTTGTTGTTTGCTTGATACTCAGAATTCCCCTTCTCTAGCTGACGTTCAGTGTCATATGAAAATATGGGAATGGGAAAGTTGGCTGGCCATTGTTGTGTTCGCGATGACAAGGATTCAGGGGAGGAGAGGATTATAGTGTCATTTGAGGCTAAAGAACTGCTGTCGTCAGAGTGAACTGTAGAACAAGATGGAGCTGTTTCAATGACATCAACAAAAGTTTGAATGGCTTTTTCTTGAATCACCTTGACTGTTCCCAAGTCCTCCAGGTCAGAAGTTGAGCTGAGGTTGAAGAAGTCATTACCAAAGTCTTTGTCCATATATTGCAATCTGACATTGGTCTTTAAACCAAAGGTATCCTTCACCTTGCTGAGAAGCTCATCCAGAGAGTCTGGTATGCCATCTGGAAGAGTCAGTTTTTCAGTGTTGCTCTCTCCTAGAATCACCTTCAGTCTTGCAGGTTTTGAACTTGCCATGACAATCTGAGAAAAGGTTACATACAGAGTTAAGCAATGCTGGTCGCTATTTAAAGTCATTACAAAATATTTTATATACATTATTAGTCAAATGTTTGGACATTTGCTTGTAGAGGGCCAAAAAAATATTAAGGTAGTTATTAAAATATTACTGTATTTTAAGTTCAGCCATACAAACACAAAAGTCTTTTGTACCACGCATTTAATTTTTTGTACAATCTTGTATTACCTCACCCTTAAACGTGAATATATCTTTTCACAGTAACAAGACGTATTCCTCTAATTCTGTAGTCTTCCAGCGGGTATACATCTGTTAGGTCTTGTAGCTCAACCAGTTTCAGTTCTTTGTCTGATGTTTTCAGCTCATAAGATCTGTAATGCTCAACATACCACCCCTCAAGTTTTCTGACCAGAAAGAATAACTGGTTTGCCAGGATCACCATTTGGATTATTTCAATGAACTCTGGTAATCCTCCTAATGAGCCATGGATCAAGATCATCCCGCATCTGTACTTCAGTCCATTAAATGTTGCACTTTTAGTCATGCACACTGTGGCCAGATTTGAAAACTTCTGTTTTAGAGCATTTACTATTCCCTTGTCGAGAACATCAGTTGTTACTGTGGAAACATTTGTAACTTCCAAAAGAGGTTTAGGAAAACCAGATAAATGCAAATGATGTGCCATCTGATACTGGTGTCTCTCTGCAAGGGAACAGAGGACATTTTTAAAGCACTTGATATTTCGTGCAACTCTTTTAAAAAAGCTATGCTTAGCTTCAAAGCGCATGGACCATAAGGCTACTAAAGGACCAAATTGGCGAATCAAGTGCAGGTAATGTTCCAAGAAATGGTGTTTTGGTTTAAGGTCACAATTAGGAAAAACCTCCTGGAATTGTGTTCTGTGCTCTGAGATCTTAAAGTCAAGGTAAGCAATAGAGTCCTCTGTGTGAATAGGACAGACCACAAGATCAACAATGTTCCTTAAGTCTGTTAAGATCTGCCAAGCTGGCTCTTCATGTTGCACTCTGTGTCCAATCAACAAAGGTAAAAATCTGATCAAACTCCAATTCTCATGTGCATTACCCCCAACACTTTTTTTGGCTTCAAAATTGAGAGCAATTGGATGAGGTCGATTAGTTTTATCAGTCCCCTTAAAATTGAAAGATGCTATTGCGTCATTCAGTGATACCAATGTGAAATATTTTTTCTTAATCAAAACACCCAGACACAAAGCTAATTCAAAAGGAACAACTCCTTCAAAAAGGTCATGCACAATGTCTGGAGGAAGACCTGTGGTAATGTCAAAATACAATAAATGTGATAAAACGGAAGTTGATTTGACACCCTGATAACTTGGCAATTCACGTTCCTGAAGAATTTTTAAGTGATCTGCATGAATGCTTTTCGTTCTCAGGGTAAATGCACCACTTCTAACCTCTGTAGTTTGAATGTCTGTTTTAACTGCCAAACAAAACCTACATATGTATGACCCTGTGAAGTTCTCTACAAAGCCACCAAGACTGTGGGCAGCAAGATTATCTGCAACCACGCACTGAACTGTGCCTTTTACAGCTCTACCCAACTTTGACACAAAGACCCCTTCTTGTTCCAAAATCACAAGCTCATTAAGTAAAGGTTCTAAAACCTTCTCGTAACCATAGCACTTCAAATCATTAGTTTTGATTAAAGCAGCCAGGTAAATGGAAGACAAGTTAGAATTACACCCCTGTGGCAAATTACCAAGAATCCAGTATAAGCCACAAATTTTATGCTTCCGTTTAGATGTACCGAGAGGGTTGCATATTTCAAAATCATCAATATACAATATTAATGAAATGCTCTCCTCCTTACACAAAAGCTCATTTTCACTAAAAAATGACCCGTCATAGAAAGACCTATATGTATGAACACTACTTCTTTGTAGTAGTTTATTCACACAATTTAAATTATCAGTCTGATCCAAGATAACCTCACAGTCAAGAACTTGCTGCAAAGACTTTAGGATTGATACATACTGGAATGACTTATTATTTTTTTTATCAAGAATATATTCTTCAGGTTCTACCACTTTAAAATGTCTTTTATAGAATTGTTTTCGTCTCCAAGCACTAGAAAGGGAGCCTTTATCTCCTATTGCTTTGTTTACAGGGTTTGTTTCACAGAGGGCCCTGGCAAGTTTTTCAATAACTGACTGGTCAAACTGGCAAAGGTGATCATGTAGTATTTGGGTTACAGTTCTGCATGTAACTGGCAGGGACAAAGAACCAATTAAATAGTTTAACTCCTGCAATAGTTCATCAATAGCTGCATTTGACACAAGAAAACTGCTTTCTAACTTTAGAAGAACTGATGCAAGTTTAAGTTCAATATCTCTCTGTAAGTTTTCAGAATCAGTCTCATTAAATGTGTGATCTTGATTAGCTTGTGCAGTACTGTCTTGATCAAAAATATCAGTACCAGAACTAACACACAATTCTTCACCACAGTCTAATTGTTTTTTTTCAGTAATCCCAGTCTTAAATGTATTGCTAATGTCAGAATGTTTTCTGTATTTATGACTTTTGTAGTTCTCGTAAATATTTGTTTGATAAACACAGTCCTGAAACACACACGTGACAGTTTCCTTGTTCTTGAGATGTTGAAATATATGTTGAAAAAAATCTCTCTCAGTGGAAAGTTGATTAAAATCACAAATGGGGCATTTGAATCTGGTTAAGTCTTTGGTAACTGTTTGTTTGACTGGATGATTTCTTGATAAATGGCTCAGTAAAGCATTCCAGGTCTTGAATCTACATGCACAACTTAAATATGAGCATGGATACGAATAACCCCGTCCATAATGCCTGTGGTCTAGTTTGTAGTGCTTGAGCAATTCAGATCTTCTGGAAAACACCCTCTTGCAGTCTTTGCATCTCCACATTAAGTGCAACACTAGAAGGACAAGAGAGGAACTTTGTTACCTATATGTTGCCAAATCTGAAGGCAAGGAAGATGAAACAAATATGGAGGCAAGAGTCAATTTTGAATACTGTGACAACCCTAGCCCCATGCAATACTTTAGATGATTGTTTTACTGCTTGGTAAAATATAGATTCAGAATGGATTTGTTACCATAACTATTTCACTGTTTTTAATACCATACTGAAAACACTCTATATTAATCAATGTCATATTGTTAGTATTGCAAGGAATTTTTTTAATGCACAAATACACATTTCTTAAATTGCCCTTCTCAGTTGCATATTCCTTAGGATGGGAGTAAGCTTTTTTTAATGACTCCACAGTATTTTTAGGTTGTAATTTTAAATTTTTTGTGTGCATATATATCCACAAATATATATGCATGTCTGTTTGTGTGAATAAATTGCCTGTCACTTTCTGCTGTTGCACTGGAAATTTCCCACTGAAGGACAATAAATGTCATTTCTATTCTTATTTTATATCTGTCCACTATTTAGTGTTAAAAATTACAGTAACTTTAGATATTGGTGGGAAAAAATGCTTATTTGACTATAATCAGTTCTCCACTGCAAGGGCAGCTTCCCTCTCCCCAGCCACCTCCCCACTTGTGTGAATCCTGAAGACTTTGCATTTTAGAGCACACATATTTCATATTATCAAAATAGCATATTCATTTTGCATTTAACTTTTTTTTCTAAAATTAGAAGCTTGATGATATTACATGAATCCTTTATGAAGAAAATATGGCTCACCTTATGTGGTTTGATGATTCTTGGTTCTAGGCCTGGAAAGAGAAGTGGGTAAAAGAAGTTAATACAACAGGGTTCTAGCCAGAAATGCTAATGCCTGAAATTTTCATTTGATCTTAATTTTTCTTCTTTCTTTTCCTCGGGTTCATGCCGGTTGTCATTTCGATTTCTGTAGCCGGTGAAATCAAGGGCGCGGACGACCATAGGGAGATCAAACATGCACATTGTGAACTGTCCGTGCGCTGTGGTAGATTGCAAATTGCAGAGAAATAATACAGGGCAAGAAGCGATCTAGCCGGGGCGGAGTCTGTGGGGCAGGCTACTAAATGCAGAGCTCCGAAAGTGAAGCTGTGAAATCCTCAGCCCAGCCCGAGGGCGTCTAAGCCCGGCCCAGTGCCTGGGGATCAACGGCTAGCTAGAACACTGCGCAATGTTCCTACAGACACAATTTGCTTTTTTAAGAGAAATGACACCTGATGGATTCTTAGCGCTGTCAGGATATTATGCGTTTTATATTATGTCGCCAGTAAGCAGCATGAGAAAACTGGAAAAAATGGCTTCACCGGCTGCAGCTAACAGTGCTTAGCACAGTGGAGTTGCATCACATTAAATTAGTTTTGCACAGAACAAACCCGCCTCTGTAATTTCAAGTTAGGTTTTTTAGCGTAAAAGTACACATACAAAATAAACATTCAGTCTGACTCAGAGTAGTTATGTTAAAACATGTTGAGATTTGAACCGCCGAACAGCGCGGCTAATTACAATTAGCAAATGTGTTAAGAGCAAATAACTGATGACACTTCGACGTTAAACACAGTTCAATGTTTCAAATTTAAGGTAGAAAAAGTTTTAAATATTTTTACACCGTTTATTTAATGTTTGGTTATGGTGGGGCAGCATACTTACTGTTTTATCTGAATCTCGTCGACAGTCAATGCTCAGAAGAAATGGCGGTCGGTACCAGAGATGCAGGATCTGCCCCGGGCGGAGCTTACGTAATGACGTCAGACGTAAAGCTGCATTAAACTTAATTGTTTCACTTCGACTCAAATTAAAAAGTTCGTTTGAGATAAAATGCGTGATTGTTAAGTTAATTGAACTCATGAAAGCAAGTTGTCATAACTAAAGTAAAAGAATTAAGTCAGGTTAATGTAA
Organism: Xiphophorus hellerii; assembly: GCF_003331165.1. NCBI lineage: Eukaryota > Metazoa > Chordata > Actinopteri > Cyprinodontiformes > Poeciliidae > Xiphophorus > Xiphophorus hellerii. The sequence continues at coordinate 1,720,515 of NC_045676.1, read as the reverse complement.
ATAAGTCCATAACATGAACTACAGCCCAAATACACTTTTTAGAGTGTGTGAGACGTGTGAAAAAGCTGCTGACTCACTCTCTCGTCTTAAGTTTTGTCTGGTTTCTCTCGGTCCAGGAAGGAGAAAACCTTGGCAGAGCTCAGGCTGTGAGACCCGGAGGTGCCAGGGTGCCATCAGAGAGATGAACCCAGGTTTTCTCAGGCTTTCATCTCTGCCTCACTCGCTCTGTGTTTTTATCTCTTCCTCCTCCAGTCAGAGCTTCCCCCTCACTCTGTCACACATCTTTTTTTTCTTGTTTTCTGTCTTTTTGAACTTGATCCCCCCTGTAGTCCAGTATGTATTTTCCCTCCATGGCCCTTCCTGACTTGCTCTTTCTGTCACTCCACGCTCCTCTGTCTCACTCCCAACCCTGTGCTCTTCCACATTGTCTGCTTTGTAATTCTGCCCTGTCTGAGCAGTGGCACAGAAAAGGTACTCCACATCTGAGCAGTCTCAGGGTGGATCCGGCCCTGTGGAGCATGTTAAAGCTGCCACTTTTTCCCACCAGCCCCAGAGTGCAAGGCTTTTTTAAAATGTTTTTTTTACTTCTCTTAGTCCCTTCTAATGCATTCCTGCCACAGCGTCAAGCAGCTGCCCCTCTCCTCCTGGCTACCTATGCCAGCAAGAAGAGGGCTTTTCATTTCTCCATTAAATAATTTCTCTCTACCAGACTAAATGTGAGTTTACACCAGTTCACTTAAATGAATAATTAGACTGCGAGAAGCACCACCGCTTCCACCAACCCAATTAAGAGCTCATCCTTGAAAGGCTACACTGCAGCGGTCTAAAAAAGTCACATTTGGGACACTGAGAAAAGCCCCCAAAGTCCCTTAATCTGCCTCTTTCCACTTCTAATTCATGAAAATATTCAGAGAGAAGCTAAGCAATGGTGAAGAACTTATTAGCATTTTTCTCTCTGCGACGCCTCAGGCCATCCTAACTATGACCAGGAGAAAGATAGAAAAAAAGCTGCAAACTAGTGCAGGTGTGCAGCGCAGCTCGATGCCTTGAGCCAGACACATCATGAGCTGAGCTATTTGATCATTTATTACGAAGCTTAATTAAAAGGAGGCCCTCAGCAGTTCTGGCAACGGCTTAGGCAACCTGCTCCTGCACAGGTGATCTAATGTGGAGTTAGCACAGAGTAGTCCAAAATTCAGTGTGTGCTCTTTCAAGTTTGAAAGGATTCATACCACTGTTGATTATTTGTCTGTTTATAATGAGGCAAAGTCTCAGTACTCATTTTCACACTTTGTCAAAAAATCCCAACAAAGTACTTGAAAATTACCATGTGGTTAAATAAATGGTGCTCATAATTGTGAAGAATTAAGAGTCGACCTGAGTTATTTCATCTTAGTGTGCATCCAGCTGCTCAGAGGTTTCTAGAGAACAGGGTGTTCTGGGTCTTCCTCACCATCGAGACGTCCAGGAGGAATCCTACTCAGATGTCCGGCTCACCTCACCTGATTCCTCTCGATGTGGAGGAGCGGTGGCTCCACTCTGGATCACTGAGCTTCTCATTTCTCTAAGAAGAGTCCAGACACGCTGTGGAGGAAATCCCTTCCATCGTATCTGATCTTGTTCTTTTAGACCCGGCCCAGAGCTTGTGACCACAGATGAGGACATGAATCTTGACTGACCAGTAGATGTCAGAGATTTGTCTTTTAACTCAGCTCCCTCTTCACCTCGACAGACCGGTGCAGTGCAGCATCACTGCAGACGACTCACCAATCTGCTCCATGTTTCCCTCTTAAGTACATATTTAGTTGGGACAGAACCTCATCACAGAACCCCATCCCTGACCCAGAGAAAACCTGCTACCTTTTTCCTGCTCAGAACAATGGCCTCAGATTTGGAGGTGCTGATTCTGATTCCAGTTGTTTCACACTTCAACCACTTCAACTGAAGCTGGAGATCACAATCTGATGAAGCCAACAGAACCAGAACATCTGCAAAGAGCTGAGACCTGATCCCGAGGATAGCAAAACGGATCCTCTCAACACTTGGCTTGGAAGTTCTGTCTATAAAGATTATGAACAGAATCGGTGACAGACGTTGGCAGAGTCCAACTTCCACCTGAAATAAGTCTGACTTGCTGCCAGCACTGGGGACCAAGGTCTGATGCTGGTGGTTCAGGGACTCAGCCGTCTTTATGAAGGGGTCTGGTACCCTATACTCCTGTGTACTCCCATGAACCCTCTGGGATCCTGCTGAGGGTGAAGAACAAAAACACTCCTGAATCCGAAGCTCGACTACACGGCGGCTCCTTCAAGGACGTCCCCCAAAAGACTCTCAGCTGTAATTGCAGCGAATCATTGGCTCAACTGAGCTGAATACAAACATGCAACATACAAAGATGCTGTGAAAATTGGAGTAGTAGCTTCAAGACAAAACTTCTAATGTTTTACAAGCATTCAGTAAAAAATAGATTTAGCATTTTATTTGCCAAATGAAACACATTTCTTTTTCTTTTTTTTTGCAAATGAAAGACTCTCACAGTCAAATAAACACTTGGATAAAAATCCCATTTCTGTTGCTTTCTTGTTCTGTTGATTCTGTGTGCTGCCGCTGAAGCCAGCGACACTCATGACACTAATTTCCAGTTTAATTGGAAAATAAATAAAGCAAAAAGTGTTGGAAAAACCAATTTGTTGTGCTGCAGCGTCGGATGCGCTGGTTGTAATACTGATTTAAAGAACATCTCCAGTTCCTAGACTTCTGATCATCTGCATCCTTCACACATTATTATGATAATTATTTACCATTCTCTCCCATCTCTGAGCCTCAGCGCCACATGCATACCAATCAAGTGAAAAAAAGGCACAGCAGAACAATGTGAACAACTTAATGCTTCTTCCCTGAATCAAAGTGATCAAACAGCTTAGGACATTTCTGATGTTTTTATAATGAGCCTCTTTCACCACATTGTGATGTACTTTGCTGTTTATTCTCAATGTCTTTAGTTTAAGAATAGACTTAAATGAAACAGCAGCTGAGGGAAAAAAACAGCGGCTGCCATGGTGATGATCAGAGAGCTGACAGGCAGAGCCAAATGGCAGCTCTTATGCTCCCACTGCCCATCAGCACCAAACAGAACCACCTCACTGAGCTGCAGCGAGCTTCACCTTTGTACCCATCTGTTTTATTTTGTTTTGTCAGACCGAGGCTCTGGTGTCAGAAAATATCCACAGAAACTTGAAGCTAAAAGTAAAATGAATATCTGCTGTGCGTGGTAGCTGTTTGGCCCAGTCACCTCATCCATGAAGAGCGGCCATTTGTGTCATGAGGGACATTTTGAAACACGCTGTGGACTCTAAAAGCAGCAGCTTACTCATTTTCCTGCTCACAGTGGCTGTGGATGAGACTAAACTGGGCCGTACTGTCCTTCCAAATGATCTGATTTGGTTTCTAACTGAGTAAAATAATGTTTCTCATCAGATAACTAGGAGGCTATGAGATCACCGGCTGACCAGCTAGTTATAATCTAAATAACATTTAACCCGCCTCAATTCAGCTCAGAAATACTTTATTACTTTTAAGAGAAATAAAATGCTCAGAGACAAATTTCTAGAAGTTTGAAGGACAAATAAATTTTTATTTGCCAGAATATATTCTGTTTGTGTGTTTTGTCTGCTACTTTTATACAGAAATATTGAGTTAAGGTGTTAGAAAAAAAAACCCTGCTCAGTGAGCTGAAAAACAAAAAAATCTGGGTGAAAGAAGAGGAATTCATTAAGTTTTCTTTTATGAATAAGTTCCCTGAGCCTCTTTAAGTAAACTACAGACTGCAGGAATCTGGGAAGGGAAGGAGGAACAGGAACGATGAGTGGCTCTATTTTCCCACAGATTTAAGTCCCATTCAATGTGTCTGCCAAGTTTCTGTCTTGAGTTTCTCGCTGCAGACGACCTCCACTCTGGGTGATGAGCAGGTGACAAAGTGGTGTCAATATGTAGCATCAGCTAAACTCTGACCGGAGGACACACGGGGAACTTCGGTGGGCAGTCAGACAATCAATGAGCCAGAATATTAGCTGACCTTTCTTTTTCTTTGCCCGCTGTCGTTTTTCAGGTCTTTAATAGAAGCTGTGTCATGGAAGATTAAACCACGAGATGTTTGGGGCCCTCATTACAAGCTGCTACAAAGGAAATGTGTTGCTAATAACGTCCATCCGAGCCGTGCAAATCGTGTGTGAATCATCAGTGGCGTCTCCACCGAGAGATTTCACATCACATTCAAAGCATTGAAATGGAAACTTCATCTCTCCAGCTGCTTATTTCCTGCAGGATAGTTGCTCTCCAAAATATTGATTTATGTTGCTTTGCCAACATTTTTTAACATTTGTGAAAAAAATGTGTTTCTTCAGGTGGAGCTCTAGAAACATTTTCGTTTGCAAAGTATCAAATCAATTAAAGATATTTTCTCTTTGATTTGATTGGCAGCTGGCCATAAGTTGTAAATACTTATGTTATGTTAACAGAATGTTAATGTTTTATCTTTTTGCAGCAGTGGCTCCAATGCGCAGGAGGATTTAGTTTACAGAACACATGCATGATGAAAGCGACGTCCTGCTGGCAGGAGGAAGTTGGCCCACCTTGGATAACAGCAGCAGATTGAATCGCTGCACTCGGTCAGCTCGTGAGCCATCTGCTGGTTCCATGGGAGTCTGGTGTGCAAGACCCCTCCTCTCCCACTGGACGTTTCCCAACCCTGGCCTGGTCTGGCGGCCGTTCAGGCTCCTGCTACATATGCTGTCATCGCTGAACTGAAGCCCAGAAGCCCTGAAACCCGGCGGGTTGGACTGAACGGAGAAAACCGTTGGAAATTAAGGTTGAAAGGTAAGAGTGATGATTCACTGATGAGCGCTGAGAGATGAAGAGACTGGCATGTGAGGGCTTTATTACGCTTCCAGCTTGTCTTAATTAAAACCTACAAAACTTTATTCACGTTTGTTCATCATCACAAGTCCAGCTGAACACCTTCAGTAGTTTGACCTGATTTTGGTCTTGACTGATTTACGCAGGACGTGTTTATGTTGAACATTTTATCAGGTAAAAATGAATAGAAATTAACTCATAAAGTTTTGACCCTAAATAAAACATCAATGCAAACTAAAGACTGACATTAACTTCACATCATTTTACAACGTATCAGTTCATAGTAGCATTTGCTCATTCTTTTATGTTTCTAACTATTCCATTTAAACAGCAATTCAATGTTTTTGAAATGCAGAATATAAAATCAGTTAATAATTAACTCATATCTGTTAATTATATAACACACACTCATTTGGCTTCATGGAAGCCAATATGAAAATTGTTTGAAACTTTCCAACATTAACTCCAGCAGAACCTGCCACTTGCTTTGAGAATTAGACTTTAAGAATGAACAAAATACAGAAAAAATAAATAAGTACTTCCACATTTAATGCAATTTTGATGGATGGGTGTCTGACTGGTCTCTGGGTTGGAAGTCTATTCAGTTTCTTTAAGTGATAGCACTTCCGTCTGCTGGAGGAGCTAGCTTTCATTATGTAGTTAGAAATACTGGGGGGTAAAATGTTCCTTCAATAGTTTGTAGAGACAGGAATTGTATATTTGATGCTGTAATCAACAGAAAGTGACTCAGCCAAACTGAAGTCCAAATACGCAGCAGGAGAGAGGAAACAGTTTGTTTTGTGAGGAAGAATGAACAAAAACTGAAGCAAACAGCATCTGCTCACAAAGACAAACAGTTTGACCCACTTAGAGCTGAGCTCCGAATGCAGAGGGCCTCTCCTGCATGTTCTGTGTTCTCCACACTTCAAAGTTCCTCTCTCATTACTCCCATTTGAACCGAACAAGACACTGTGCTGACTCGCCGCTCCAACTGGGCTTGCTTGCAGACGTCCGCTGAGTCCAGATGGAACAAAACACAAAGCAAGCGATTTCAGCAGGGTCCTGACTTCACTTTGAGGATTCTTCCTGACTTCAAGAAAAACACTGAAACTGCAAATAACTGCTAAAGTACCAAATGTTTGTAGAGCGAGTGCATTACAGATCTGTTGGATCAACCAATTAGGCCGGAAATAGAAAGTGAAAATCAGCTGCCCTACTGGTCCTAAACGGGAAGTTTGAACCAGTTCCCACCTGGAGCTGCCTTCAGCTTTCAGGTGGAGCTAACAACCACGGCTTGCTCAAACAAATTAAGTCCTATTTAAAGCCCTGTGACATGGCTGAGGTTGGTTGCACAGATGGAAATGAAAGCCGGGGAGACAGAGCACTGGGGATGTAAAATGGAGCATCTCTCAGGGGAACAAGAGAGAATATTCACAGAGAACAAAAGAAACCTCAAAGAGATTTTCAAATAAAATTATAATCATTAGCAATGAAGAAAATGGCTGCTGGTAATGAGAAAAGCATTTTCCTATAGAGTGTAAATGTCCCTCAGAAGCCCTGATTACTTATGAGAGAGTGTGAAGGTTCTGACTGATGAGGCCAAACCAGGTTACCTGAGTATGAAATGGACATAAAATCAGACATTTCTACAAAATATACATTTGGATTTCTTGATATTTATGCTATTTGAAATGTCCTTTGCACAGCATCTGATGGGTGATGAAGTTCTGTTCCAACTTACCAGAAATGCATGACAGTATTAGTATCCGTTTTGAGTTGTTGCAACCAATATGAACCCAGACTACTTTGCATTTGGTTCTTGAATTTAGAATCAATCAATCAATCAATCAAATTTTATTTGTATAGCACATTTCAGCAGCAAGGCATTTCAAAGTGCTTTACATCATTACAAACACAGAAACACAATGCAACATAGAATCAATAATCAAAACAAAGCATTAAGTCAGGTTCCATCAATAAATTTGTAGTTGATTACATTTCAAATACAATCCTAAACAGGTGGGTTTTTAGTTGAGATTTAAAAGAAGTCAGTGTTTCAGCTGTTTTACAGTTTTCTGGAAGTTTGTTCCAAATTCGTGGTGCATAGATGCTGAAAGCTGCTTCTCCTCGTTTGGTTCTGATTCTGGGGATGCAGAGCAGACCAGAACCGGAAGACCTGAGAGGTCTGGAAGGTTGATACAACAACAGCAGATCTTTAATGTATTGTGGTGCTAAGCCGTTCAGTGATTTGTAAACTAACAACAGTATTTTAAAGTCTATTCTTTGAGCTACAGGGAGCCAGTGGAGGGACTTTAAAACTGGTGTTATGTGCTCTATCTTCCTGGTTTTAGTGAGAACGCCAGCAGCAGCATTCTGGATCAGCTGCAGCTGTTTGATTGATTTGTTGGACAGACCTGTGAAGACGCTGTTGCAATAATCAATACGACTGAAGATGAACACATGGATGAGTTTCACTAGATCTGGCTGAGACATTAGTCCTTTAATCCTGGAAATGTTCTTCAGGTGATAGAAGGCCGACTTTGGCCGAACAGCAATAAATGCCTAAAATGTAGTAAAGTGAATCTTTTTCTTGCAGGTAGGATTTTCTGGTGCTGAAGAAGGTAAGCAGCAAAGATTTGAAGGTGTTGGTTTTTTTGTGATCTTCCTGCAAACAACTTAAGGTGTAAACAGTTCAGGGCTGTCATCGTCACATTGTGTAGTTTATAAATTCTCCAATTTTCAGTATTGAGTAAAGGTCGGGAATGTTGACAGACATCTTCTGTTTGAGCCATGACTATGGAATGTCTGCAGAATGATTTCCGTCATCATCATCGTATCTGTTTAAAGTAGACGGTATAGAAAGATGCCGAGTTTTCTCTCCAGCTTTAGTGTATGAAGGAATTAATCGCAAAACCTGGAGTGGATTTGGAGTTTTGAAGTTTGTGGCTGGTGAAGAAAAACAAACATGGATTCAAGTTGAATGTAACTACAGATGAAATGCTATTTAAACAGGTGGGAGCTGATTAGAAAGTCAGGGATCAGAGCTCTTATCCAATGAGCTGAAATCAGCTGATTGCATTGACTGTCTAATGTTTCAGAATCAGGTCAACCTGTTAAAAATAATACAACCCTTTGTTCTACGCTTTCCTTCAGTCTTTTATATTTTTCTGTTGATGAACCTTGTTGGAATCTACAATAATGAATAACTGAATCCCAGTGTTTCTTAACGGTTCTTTTACACTTTTCTTTAGAAGCCTTTCTTACTGCAGCCATTTTTTTGCCTCCCATTACATCACTCACTTCATTCTGGCACAACATAACTATGTTGTTATTTGTTAATTTTTATGCTAGGTATGCTTTGGTTTGTCTTAACATAATGCCAGCATTGTTACCGTTTAAAACAGTCACCTGGCTGCAGCGCACCACTGCTTCCTGTTCACTTCACATACAGTTGGAATAATTTGGTGATAAACAGAGAGTGAAAAAAGCTGCAAATTAGACATTTAAAATCCCCCAGAGGCAGTTTGAATATTCCAACTGACAAAGAAGCTTGTTTACAGAAAGACAAACCCATATGGGAGCAGTTGAAATTTCACTAATTAGTTATTGGCAAATATGATGAGGTTGTCTGTAGTGGCAATGATAATTAGTCTTTTTCTCTGTGTTGGAAATGCACTTAAATTTCTATTATGGTGTAATATAAAAAATATCATGTTTATCCAAGTACAGAGATTTGTTTTCTTTAAAATATAAACTTCATAGTTTTACAAGTTTACTCTTATTTTTGACCAACCGTCACAAAGGCAGATTCAAAAAGCTGCTGATCCACCCGTCCATCCGTCTGTCAGTCCGTGTCTGTCCATCCATCCATCAGTTCAGATCACAGCTTCTTTTAGTGTTTTCTGTGTGTTTTTAGTTTGACTCTCATTTTCGAGGAGGAGTGCGCTTCCAAGAGACTTCCTGATCAGGTGGCTGAACCAAAAGCTCAAAGCCTGCCTGAATGAAGAGACCAAATCTCAGAGGAGTTGAAAAGTAACAGAACCGAACAGCAGAGAGAGAAGCAGGAAGTTCAAACTCTCCTTTTCCATCCATCATAACGGAACCATTTCTCCGTCTCTCTGCTTGGGTTTCTAATCGTACAACCTGATACAGATTGGAAGAGATGCAGCAAAAGTAAATGAGGTGGATTAGCGGTTCTTGCCAACAATTGATGATATCATCCAGAACATGTTACATTGGAAAATCATCACTGCTGGCCAGATATTGACTGTCATACAGCAATAATCTTCAGTCGGCATCACCCTCCACAACCACTCTGTGGGTCATGACTACATTTTGTTTGCCTTTGGGATAAAGTCTTTTTTATGTGAACACAGCTGGTCTTATCCATGAACATCTCACACAGGGCCAGTTAGCCCAGTTTGAGTCATACTGGTTCTGTCTTTCTCTGCTGAGTTTCCTGCAGGTTTGGTTTCATCCCACAGCCCATGAAGAACTTGTGTTGAATTGAGACTTTGTCTTCTCAGTTGTTAGTATTTGGATTATTTGGTTGTTTGTCTCTTATGTCTCAGCATCGGACCTGTTTTTGGACCGGTGACCGGTTCCTGGTGCACCCGGCTCAATGACTGCTGGACATGGGCATCGGTCTGCTGATGCAGAGAATGAACGGATGGATGATGATTTTCTTTGCTGGGAACCTTTCTGTAAATATCAACTTTCTAACATTTAGGAAATTCTTGGACAACTTGATGAAAATGTTTATATTGAAACTATCATATTGGTCTGCTGCAGCTGCAGATTATTCTGGACAAACTGCAGGATTAAAAAAAAAAGCCTAGTGATTAGCGTGTGTGACAATCCAGTGACTAAGACGACTCTGTGGAGGAACTTATCCTTATCTCCAGTTTTCAATCTGCAGGACCTGACTGTTAATTAAGACAGTTTAAGTTCCAAATCGTGCAGCAATTAGTGTCATTATATACAGAAAGTGAATTATGCAGAGTTCATCTTTAACCCCCCTCTTTCAGTCACTACTGCTTTGCTTCACAAAAACACTGAGAGCTCATGACAGTGGGGGCTAAAGAGCACAGGAATGAAAGCTTTATGAAATGTGAAATTAACTGGTTGACATTTACAGAAAACGTAGATGAGCCAGAGCATGTAGACGAAGTGTTCAGGTAGGAGAACTACCAAGTTTTATCCACATTCAGTGATTCCAGACAAAAGAGCAAATGTATGTTTATTTTTCTGTTTTACAAGGGAATGAGAAGCAGTAACAGGAAGTAGCACAAATCAATAATGTAATATGAAAAACGGTCACCAAAGAAGTAGAGGTGCAGGACCAAAACCACCAGATGATACAGATATCACCTCCAGGTGGATCGCAGTCTGCATCCAGACCTGAGGAGGACGGATCGGATTGACTCCAATGTTTCTTAGCTACTCATGGGCGATTGTGTTTCCTAAGAGGAGACGACTGAGCCCTGAGGAACACCACTGGCTGCTAGAGAGGGTTCAAAAGAATGTTAAGTTGAATAATAATTTAATCCCTTTACTGACCAGTGATACTTATTAGCTTCATATCTCTTTCGCTGAGACTACAACCAATGGTGTATGATTATTACAAATGTTGGCTGATGTGTTTGCCTCTGATGCTAAGGTTGCTATTAAAAGTGCTTTGACACCAACCCAGAGGTCAAAGTGTGAACTGCACAAGGTTTATGGAAGAGGAAGTGAACAACAGGCCGATTCTGACTAAGATTCTGATTAATCTTAAGCCTGAGCCAGGTTGTTCGATAAAACATGTATTCAGGCTGAACGATGACTTATACAACTCATATATCAGAATAGACTAAATGTAACCACATTTCTACAAGTTATTTCTAATTTTGGGTTTAATACACTAGGCAACTAAGGAATGGAAATGAATCATTCTAGTATTAAGAAAATGTATGTATAATATAATAATAACTATTTTCAGAAGTGTGTGCCTCTATACGATATTAATTTAATCATATAACAGGAGATGAACGCTTCTAGGAAAGTACAGTAAAGGGATTTTTCAGTATTAATCTGTATTGGAAACACTGCAGGATAAACACAAATGTTTGTTCAAATATTTATACTGAAATTAATTTTGTAGCATTAGTTTCATATGGAAGAAAAGTGACTCTGAGCTCATTTTGCAGTATTAGCTATAAGTAAAATACTGTGATAATGAAAAAGAAATGGTTCTTCAAACATACACTGCCTGGCCAAAAAAAAAGTCGCAAAAAAACACAGCGAATGCGGGCTGCAATCAAAGCTAAAGGCGGTCCAACAAAATATTAGAGAGTGTGACCATTTTTTGGTGGCGACTCTTTTTTTTGGCCAGGCAGTGTATTTTAACTCAATTTCAAAATCACTAAAATAATCAACATAAAAATGTTGAACATTTCATTTTATTTCTTCAGTGTTTTGTTGATTGAATTAACATCATGCCAATAATTGCACTAATGATAGGTGCAATATTCAGATTTATAATTTCTAAGTGATTTCTGACTGATGGCAAAAACACAAACAATGAAATGTTTTCTATAGGGCGTGCTGTGGTGCTGTGGTGGTGTAGGGGACAGCGCTACCCACGTTTGGAGGCCTTGAGTCCTCGACGTGGCCGTCGCGGGTTCGATTCCCGGACCCAAAGACATTTGCCGCATGTCTTCCCCCTTTCCTGTCAGCCTACTGTCATATAAGGGACACTAGAGCCCACAAAAGACCCGGAGGGGAGAAAAAAAATGTTTTCTACAGTTGGACATGAATTCAAACATTAATGGTAGCTGGTGAGTCAAAAACAGTCAGGATGAACTAGTCTGCTGTCATCAGCTGAGAAGTTGTGACCTGCAGATGATTCTATGTTATGGATGGTAAAGGAGTTGAATTAATTGCAATTTTACACAAATTTGTCTATTGGAGATTTATGACACTGTGTAATAATTTTGTTTTCCAGGAGTGGATCAGTATAAATATTTGTAGCATCTTCCCGCCTGTCTTGGAAAGTGCTACTGCTGCTGCTACTGCTGCTGCTGCTGCTGCTGCTGCTGCTGCTGCTGCTGCTGCTGCTGCTGCTGCTGCTGCCTTGTATTAAAAGATGAACCCCAGGTGTTACAACGGTGACATTTATTTGTTGTGGCATGATGTTGACCTGCTGCCTATCTGACAGACTCCATGGTCTCTGAAGGGGCGGAGAAGGAGAAATGCAGGAAGAAGCATTCGGCAGTCAGCATATACATTAATAAACTGACTTATGGCAAGATCTCTGAAATCTCTGCCAGCGAGGAGCGGAGGTCTGGGCGAATAATAGACAGAATGGAATATGTCTGCACTTTCTGACTGTTTTCTCAGGGAATAATCTCAGCAGTAAAACCAGTGAATTAGTTTCTTCTCTTTTATCAGGTCTCCTGTGCTCAACTGTTAAGCAAGTAATTACAATCTTATCGGCAGACAGTCCAATTAAGACAATTCATTGTTACTCATGTAAATAAGGTAAATGCTACTCCAGACGGCTGCATGATATTAATTACTGTCTGAACTTCTCCGTATAGAGATGTGCTAATGTTAGCTTGCTTTTCACTCCCCACTTTCACCTGATTGAAAGCCAAATCTCCAACTATTCTAATGCACAGTTTTCACAAAATATTGCTGGAACTAAAGAACTAATGTCGATATTAAGCCAAATTGCAGTAAACATATTGATTTATTTGGTCAATTAAGTAATTAGAATCAAATAATCTGCTTTAGGGGAAAGAGATGTAGGTAGTTTACTCTGGCTGCAGCTCAGGCCGGGCTCCACTTCTAGCTGTGTGTGAAGCCCAGCGTGCCGAGAGCAGCAGGGGGCAGGTGGGCTCCGTCCACAGAGAAGCCCTCCACTCCACCCGCATGCTCTAGACTGAAACAGCCTCTCTTTTTACACTTTTATCACTCCTACATTTATTGTTAAGTTCTTTTTTACCCATAATATTAAGGAACTACTGGAGTGGAAGACTGTGGTTCTAATCTACTGTCTGCAGTGGATGTGAGGTTATTTATTATTTATTAATAAAATGAGGAAATTCAGTATATAAATATCATTTGAGAATCACTGAAATGGTTGGATGGGTGAATGAATGATTGTACTGTAAAGTGTAAAGCTCATCATGAAAGGCTCTACAAATCCAGGCCATGAAGCATTTCACTCTATTCCTCAGGGATCAGCAGGGCCGGCCCAAGCCTCCATGGGGCCCTAAGCAAAATTTGGTTTTGGGGCCCTCCATCTCTGCTAACAATGTGAATTGGCTGCAATCAGCCAATTCACATTGTTATAAACTTAGTGCATCTCTGGCCGTGCTGTTTACATTACATACATGTATAATAGGATACATTTATTGGCCAACTGATTTATTGACCAGTTGATTTCTGGGCGCTGATATCCTTAATTTTGGGGATCGTGATTGGCCGATACTTACATGTGAAGCCCATCTTATCCCCTGATCTTATCTTCGTCAGCAAAGGTTTAAAAATCAGCCTCTGTCCTTTTCTGCGCTGCAGTGAGAGGTTTGACTGACCGACCCACCAGGTCAGGTCTGAACGTTTGCAGTTAACAAGTTGCAGTTGACATTGTTTTGCTAACTTAACTTCTGACTGGAGCTTTGGACGTTTGGATTGCCTTCTGCACGTTGCACAGCAGCTCATGTTACCTGAGAAGCATGCATTACCTACTGCGACCACCAGGGGCCCCCAAGAGCAATTTATTTTTTTTCTTTTTATCAATAAAATAATGATTTCTACATACATTATCAAATATATATTATTGTAAAAACAAATGATTCATAGTGAAATTGTGTGTTTTTGATATTATAATGACATAGAAATTATTACTAAAAAAAATCAGCTCCACTCAGAGGGCCCTTTAGTGCACAAAAGGACATTTAGTCTTAAGACACTGAGATCATTTGTATGCAGTCAGTCTGACCAGAAGTAGTAAAAAAAAAACAACTTAAACCTGGATGGTGACAAAGTTTGATGTAAAGAGGATTATAGAAGTGAAGTGAAGCCACCAATGCCCTGGCTGCACACTGTTGATGTATCTTGTTCCTCCTCTTTCATCTCCAAACTGCCTGCAGGATGATTTATCTTCAAAAGGTCTCTGGCAGGTGTCTGACTAACAGGACTTTATAAAAAGAGTAGGAGTTAGATGTTTCTCCTTGTTTTCACTCTGTTTTTTTGTCTTAGATTTTAAAAGGCATGAACTGGTTCTTTCTCCATGTATTCATCCATTCATCATTTAATAAATCTAAATGATTATTCTTGTGCACCGATACTGAAAAGCTTAATAAAACACTAGATTTTTTAAAAGAGGAACCAGATCAGACCACATGAAGTTTCCAAAGGTTTTTGGGGCATTACATGAAATCACAATTTTGAGCTTTATGAAATGTTTTAAACAATGCATGCAGCACTCACATGTTTTCCTCATGAGCAGAAAAGACACTTATATTGTCTGTCTAATAAACCTGCTGGTAAAATATTTGCCAAGTTGAAATGAAATATAATTTCTACCAAAACCAGTGGTTGATCTGAACACAACAGAGCATATGAGAATAAAACAGAAGCAGAAAATACAAAAACATTAAATGAAAGTTACTTACCTCACACTGTTTTCAGGTGTCATGTTATTTTTTTTACAGAAACAGGCCCTTAATGCTTGCCAAAATCCTTCTCCATTCCAACCCAACTTCTGGAGTTATTTTAATAAGATAATAATCACACTAATAAGCAAACTGCAAAGCAACTTATGTTGTTTGTAACGGTTAAAAAAAAAAAAAAGGCAGAAAGTGTTTTTTCAGGGCTACGTGGGAGCAAACTGGTGCTTAAAAAGGTGATGATGTGGCAACCTTGACTGGAGACATTTTTCTCATCTACAGCATCACTGAAACTCGCTGACCTTGGTCAGATAAATGTGAGAAGCCAAACCTCCAAATTAGTTGGAACATTTCCTGTGGCCTCCAGCAACATCTTCAATACACAAAACAATTTCCAGAGCAAACTTTCAGAACATGTCCAGCAGTGTGCAGTTTGTGGTGTTTGTCTGAAGAGGAGGTGCATGTCTCCAGGTTTACCTGCTGTGAGTCAAAGGGCTTTTTCACAGCGTTCAGATGGGGCCGAGTTCCAGCAGAAAACTCAGTAAAATCTTTGACCAATTGGTGATCTTAGACATTAGTTGCAGAACAAAATAACCAGATGAAAGCACAATCTGAAATCATTCTGATCCACAGGGCTGGCCCAAGGCATAAGCAAACTAAGCAGCCGCTTAGGGCCCCAGGGCCACTAATGCCTCCCTAACAAGTTACTGATGTAGCAACTTATTCTGCTTCTGGCATTTTTGGCACTTTTATTGGACAGCTTTGGTCAGACTTAATGTAGTTTGTAGCCTTTAGATTAGGAATTGCATCGAAGGTCAAAGTGAATGTAATTAAAACTTCTATGATGGTGAAACATCGATAGAGTTTGACTGGAGTCTGCAGAACAAAACTTCTGTGTGGGATCAAAATCTTCATCTGAAGGAGAAGCAGTGAATTATGAGGCTGGAGCTTTACTGCTGCTGCGCCTGGAGATTTATTTTGAAACATTTTTTCACACAAAAAAAATTCATACAGCAAAAGCAGCCATGGCAAATAAGATTAGGCTAATTGTTTATTCCTTTGGGTTTATGTGAATGACATTACACACAAGGTTAATTAGCTCAATAAAATATGCCAGCGTAATTGACAAAGATCATGTCTTTGATTAGCAAACACGGGTTCCGCTGCTTTATTCCAATTACACACATGATGAATGGAGTATGACAGTCTGTCGGCTCTGTTTGCCGCGTTTACACGACAACCCAATGAACTTCGAAAAAATACAAAAAAAAATCATTTGAGCTGTGACATACAGCAAAAGTCACAGGCTTTACAGCTGAGTATAAAGTCATGGCTCATAAATCATGTCACAGCGGCTGCTTTGCTGTGTGCCGTGATAATGACTTACATTCTGACAGCAAGTTGGGGAAAAAACAACACGTTGGCCATTTACCGACTGTTCATTACCATCTCAAGATGAAGCTGGCTGACTGGAGTCGGGGTGAACGACTGATGAAACATTCTGTCACTTGGCGTTTCTGGGGGCAGGAACGTAGCCACGAGGCAGCGCAGGAAGACGCCTCGCTGTCACACTTTTCCACCGCGTCCCTGAGTCATTAGCATCAGTTTGGGATGACAGCGCCTGCCTCATGGTAGGCAAAGACCTTCTGTGCTGGTCATCACAGGAGAGCGTGTCTGACAACCAACTTACCTGAATGGCTGAGTCAGAACGCTGACTAACCGACTGAGAAGAAGTCTGCCAGCCGCAGTTACCAGCTGTGGCTCTGCTCAGACAGGAAGTAGGGTTCTAACAATCCGTGAAAATACAGAAAACTCCAACAATTAAAACGGAAAAGATGTGCTCCCCAAGAAAATCTCAAGAATAACCCTTCATTTGTTGTCTAGAGATTTGCTCTAGTCTCATGGAAAACGAGAACATAAGAAAGATGTTCAATGTTTTTATATTGAGATACGTTGGCAGGTTTACCAGGTTCTAAAGTCATCTAAATGTAATCTATGAAAAAAATCATGTGAAAAACAGGACATTCCCCACTGCCATTAATAAAAAAAGAAAAATGCTCAAGTAGAGAACCATAAAAACCAAAGTGCATATGATCCAGCAGCTTGTAGAGAAGCTTTTACCAGCAGTAACTCTCAGAAGTCGTTTCCTGTCTGATTTCATTAGTCTCATACGGCTTCAGTGATGTGGATTGAGGTTCTTGGTTCCTCTGAAATGTACAAATATATAAGAACCAGAACCAAAGTTATACTTCAGTTTTGACCTTAAAGGGGCCATTTATCTTCCATTAAACAAAGACTTCTGGTATTTATTTCTATGCTGCCTAAAATAAAGTTTTTGGTTAATATGTTGTGTGTTTATCCCATGAAAGTATTAAATTCCTTGATTATTCGTATGTGAGTTTGCACATGCTCGTCTCCATTCCATGTATCAGTTTCTTGAAGTCAGCAGCTGACTGACTGAGATGGTGTTTCTGGAAAATGTGAATCCCGCAGCACCAATCAGATACTCTTATGACAGCAAAGTTAAAATTATGAAAAGGCTCCAGATGACCAGTGGGTCTCTGTTGTGGCCTCCCAGGTGGCACCAACCAGTTCACCAGTTCACACAGAGGAAGATGCCAAAGATTGTCAAACCCCGAGGAAAACGTCTCATGTCACCAATCTGATGGCTGCTGCCACATTCAGAACGCACGAGGCTCAAACTGATGAACATCAGCTGGAGGGGATGTATTGAAGACTTATTAGTTTGTTATTTTTTTGCTGATTGTTTTGTTCTTATGAAGGATCTGAAATAAACCTAAACCTAAATTGTCTCTGTAGAAACATTACAGAAGTAGCTAAGGGAGCCAAACTGAAACTCTCCAGTAGGAGCGCTGAACATTCAACTTTTGCTAAATTTTTTCCATAGCAGTATGTCAGCGCCGCTGCATTTCCCCTGCCCCATAAATAAAAAGAGGTTCTTGCTGAACCGGTACAATTCATGTTGCACAAAGTTTTTATGACAAATGTGTTTCATGATTGTAATTGGGGTTGGCTCGCTTGCTAAGGCACTTTTGTTTTGAGTATTTACTGGGAGAAAGCACCTGAGGGATATAAAAGGAGAGTTGCCTTTTCAGTTGGGCACTCAGTCAAGATAAATGTGTTTGTGTTTCGGGGTGTGCTTGGGTGTGTGTGCGTGTGTGTGTGTGTGCAGATGTTCCTTGATTGGGTCTGGACTGGCTCTACCTGTGTATAATCTGCAGTGTGATTGAGTTTGGTATGTGTGAAGTTGTGTATCTGCTTGGCTGCATTTATTTGCATAATCATCTTCTGCGATGTTTTTCA
This sequence comes from Xiphophorus hellerii, assembly GCF_003331165.1. Lineage (NCBI taxonomy): Eukaryota > Metazoa > Chordata > Actinopteri > Cyprinodontiformes > Poeciliidae > Xiphophorus > Xiphophorus hellerii. The sequence goes on along the minus strand of NC_045676.1, from coordinate 1,702,621 downwards.
TTGTCAAAGCAGGAGGCTATTAGCATTTCCCCACACGTGTTCTGCACTAGCCCCTCCCAGCCCCATTCCTCAGATAAATAAGTGAGATGTCCAAAAGAGATCATTATCAGAGCGACTCTAAATCGATCCATCCTAATTAATTACCTGCTTGATAGATAGGAGTGAGTCTCATCACACCCAAGTAACTCAGCAGAAAACGGCCAGAGCATCACGTCTGAAATTTGACTTGGCAAACGGAAAACAAACACATATGACAAGACAATTTCATTTCACAGTGAAACATTCTCGCTTTTCAAAATACACTTTGTGGAAATTTGCATTTCTGAAATCAAAAGCATCTGAAATATTCCCATGACTCTGAAATACACAGACAGATGAGGCAGACAAAGAAAAAGTAAACACTGTAAACCAAAAGCTTCAGAGAGAAAAAACAGACCAGGTTTTTTACACGGATGACGCCCAGAATGAACATCTCCTTATGCACAGATCCACACGGAAACTATTCTGTTTGCTGTGCAGCTTATCAGACGCCTATTGACCAGCTCAGAGTCACATAGATAGATCTTAGATGTCAGATTTTTGTCACAATTATGTGTTTCTTTGCTGGGTGGAGACGCGCTGCCTGCCTCGCCTTTTAAAGCTTCTGCTGCAAAGCAAATGTAATTTGATCTCCAGCGAAGCCAGACCACACGTGATATTTTGAAGATGTCCAAATAAATCATTGTTCCAACTCAAAGACGCCATAATAGAAGACTGGTGCTCCACTTCTGCAATGGTTTTACAAGTGCTCCTCAAAATTGGCAGCTGTGACCCGATAGTGACCTTACTTTATCTTGTGCTGCTCAATGAGAAGGGCATTCTGGGTAAATACAATCAAAACAAATGCATGCGTCCAGCGTTAGTGGGAGAAATGACTCCTAATCTTTCTCTAAAACCAAAAGAGAAATCCTACAACCACTAAAATCTGACATGATTCCATCTTTGTTTACATTTCATGAAGAAGGAAATTACGCTCTAACATCTTCAGAGGTTTTTGTGTCATTCCAAATATTTCTATTTGCTAAATGAAAATGGCAAAGAACCTTTTTTGGAGATTGTTTTCATCACAATTTGTTGTCCCAAGATCCTTTACTTGCACTCTTGCTCAAAGTTCTAATAACATTTGGGTTGATATTTTTCTTCTAAAATATAATGTTTTGACTTTTCTTTGAGACAAATTCACAGCACTCCCGTTATGGTTCAACCCCACACCAAAAGGGTTGAGGCTATTTCATTTGAATCACCACCTGATGAAAAATAAATTACTTCTGAATTTAGATCAGTGATATTTAATTGGCTCCATGAATCAGACACCTTTGAGAGAAGTGAAATGATGCTTCATTAGCTGTTTATTTGCTCCGGTTCAGTTCTCCAATTATCACCTGGTTTCTGATGCAATGACTTTATGAACTGCAAGGTCCTTTTTGGATTTTAAGTGGTTTTACTTATACACGATCATGACAAGTAAAAGTGGTTAATTTGGAAGCACTAATAAGTAGAAATCATGAGCTTCCAAAAGGAGTTAACATAGTCCTGAGACTGAGCAAGAAAAATGAACCAATGATCAGACTGTTTATTTTAAAATCTCACATGGAGAGAAATTATTTATAAACCTTATTTTATTTATATAAAAAAAGAACAATAAGTTCTGGTAATTCTTGAAGTTTTGGGAGGATTAACGCCTGAGCAAACAAACTAAAATTATGCAAAAATTGCCTCATATAATCTGAACAGTCTGGGAGTTTTAGAGCTTTAAGTTACAGGAATCAACTTTCATTTATCAGTTTAAATTGAATAGATGGATCGGTATTCCAAATCACTGTTGAAAAACAAAATGCAGCAAAGAGGAGAAGGAGCACCCAGCATGTTGTTGGTAATGAAATATATACAGTTTGAACCCTGAGCAACACCCAGAAAAGGTTGAGCAACTTTTACTGACAACAACTGGAATGTGTAAGATGATCGTTGGTTTCTTTTTTTCAAGTCAAACTCCACAAAAGATACAGGAAGGTCTGGAACTGGGAGGACAAACAGGAAGGAATCCCCGGCAAAGGTGGAGATCCTTCTCATAGACTAGGACCTGAGGAAATTTACATCATCAGTTGTGTCAGCGGTGGAAAGGAGCAGGTCTGTTTACCTGGGATTGTCTCACCCGCAGGACCATATGGGGCCCAATACTCTTTAAACTGAAACCCAGGAACAATGACGCTACAGACTGGAGAAACTCTGGCAGTGGGGTAAGTTGATGTAAACAAACAGATTTTCTTTATACAACAAGAATCAGATGTTATAGCCTGGGCATTGAGTTTAACCGAACCGCAGTGACCGGGAAAACAATGCAGGTCAGCGGGACGGGCAGAGCCGCGAGGTTCACTCCCGAAATCAGAGCAACTTCCCGTGTTGACAGGGAGCAGACAGAGGTGATGGTCCCAAGTTACAAGAACATAACCACAGGTCACTTTAAGGCTTCGACAAGCGATCTCATGGCTGATCTGACCCTGAACGAGTGCTAGGCAGAGTTTATAAAGGCGGCATCACATGTAAGCATTATCAACAGCCAGCAGGAGTAGGAAAAGGAGAGGGGCTGTGTGCAGAGGAATGAATAATGGCTGGAAATACAGGAAACAGGAAAACTATGACTGTTGTCTGCAACCAGACTCTGATGGTACAGGGTTTCTCAGTGTCCTTGGCAGAATGGTTACATTAATGCAGAAAACTTCAGAAGAGATTTTAAAGGATCATTTTCCTTCAACTACATATTTTCTAGATACACCAATGATAATGGAAAACCATTTTCTGCAAACAAAGCATGGCTGAAGAAGAAGAGGCTGCAGCAGTGGCCTGCAGTCCTGACCTTTATCCAACAGTTTATTTAAAGATGATTTGGTGAGTATCTTAAGACATGTTTGCACATAGTGTGGATCCATTAGTTGGCAGTTCTGTGCTTCACTCTGAAATGCACAAATGGATAAACATTGAACTAAAACAAGCTGATGAGCATTAACATTTAACTTCTTCCTCCAGAGTCAGTGTTCACCTCTGAATCAGGCTCCATATCGATTATTAGGAAGAGGAGATAGTCGGTTTCACCTTTCTGCTCTTATCTCTGATCTGACATTATCCTGCTTTTGAAATGAAGGTCAACCATTTTCATCCCTCTCACGAACCAACATCCTACTAGAAATCATGAAATCAATAGAATCAGCTGAGGATGATGAAACAGATACAGGCAGGTCTGTGGTAATGAGTTGTGTTCAGATGTGGATCTGATGTTGTCCATGAAATCCACACTGATAAGACCATGAAATTAAACCTCTTAGTGTTGCTGCTCACTCACTTGCTTTATCTTGACAACAGAAGCAAATTGGCATTTTGAACGGCATCAGCATTGGAAATTATGCATCAAGATTTCATCTCACGCTCCGTGCTGAATTGATCTGAAAGAACAGGAATCTTTTGTGCCATTAACACAGAAAGCAGTTGTTCAGTTTCTACTTTCCTTCTCTGAAAGTAATGGATATCTTTCTGCCTCATTTGTCCTTCGGTTCCCATGTCGTGGGTTATGCAGCATGAGCCATCGCAGCAAGAGGCCACTTCTGGAGTAGAACCGGAGAGGAACGCGGTGGGAGCCAGAAGTCTGGAGAGTCTGTGGGGAAATGTATGCAAATGAAGCCACGAGTTATTACATCTGCTGGTGTGTGTCTAGGTGTGAGTGCATGCTTCAGCGCTCATGTGTTGATGCCTGCTGTGTGAACATAGCTGCGATGAGACTTGATCAAGTGAGACGTAGTCCACAGCGTGGCGCCTCTGTGTTCAGACCTCCACTCACCTCCTCTCTTCCAATGGGAGGGGCTTCCCTTCAGGTCGATGAAAATAGTTTGATTGGTCTCTACTATAGCATTCTCAACATTGTTAATCAATCAATCAATCAATCAATCAATCAATCAATCAAGGAACAGATGGTTGATTAGAAACGGGTTGCAGCAGTGAGGAGAGAGAGCAGAAGGCAGGAGGCCAGGAAATAAATCTAACGCTAAGGCACAACCAAACAGGAGCCATAATTAAACTACAGTAACTAAAAATAACTAGACATAAAAATATATACTGCTAAGGAAAATGATTATTTAATGCTTAATACAGCTAATCCACGACATGTGTAAAGGTATAGCCAACATTAATTTGGAATAGTTTCTGTTGAGCATTTGGGAATTCAGCTGAAGAAGCAGGGCCTTTTGCCTCCCCCACACACAGAGCAATAAAATTTACAGCCCGAAAGGGGTCAGAGACTTCTTGGCGCCTCTCGGCCCGGGTCGGATGGAGATGGGCACGAAGTGGTCCGCCTTTACTTAGATAAAAAAAACAGACACCTTTGCTATAAATCAGGAAGTCCCAACTTTCTTTGGGGGCCTGAGGGAGTTCTAATTGGTCGAAGAGCAGAACGCCTTCTTTGCATATATTAAATAGGGAAACGCCTCTTTGGTTAAAATTTCAGGTCACCACCGGAGAGTCAGAGAGTTTTTTCCATCTTTTCCTCCACATTTTGGGCGCCTTTGTCTGTCTTATGTGTTTTGTGTTTGTCTGTCTTCCCCTTGTGTGTTTTTATTTTCATGAGAAAATGCATATCTCTGTATCTCTGCAACTTTGTTGTCGATTGCTTTGTATGAGATTAAAACTCCGTGATCTGTGACGTCAACACGTTTTGTTGTTGTTTCGTTTTAGCAGCACGCGGTTGCAGGACGCTCACGGAGAACCCCGCTCGACCCGGCTAACAGGAGGAAAAGGAGAGCCATGCTTTTCCAAAATTTAAGCTAACATAACTTTTCTCCTTAACAATTTGGGGGCTCGTTCGGTTACGGATTCTGAGCGGGTGGAGCTGTCACGCGTTGGCCTGGTTCGGCTCGGTGAGGTGAGATACTTTTGATTATTTTTTGTTGTTTGCACCGCCGTGTGCTGGAAAAAGGCGAGCTAGATTGTTGCGGCTGTATCCAGCCACGCGGAGTTCACGGAGCTGCACAGGTACAGAGATTGTGTTTATAAAAGAGTCGATGGTTGAGTGATTGGATTATAAATACACGACACAAGAGGACCGTAGCGGGTCCAGACGTAGGGCTAGCTTACCCTATTGTCAAAAAGGCTGGGGTTTTCTTAGTTTTTGGTTCTTTTCCCCGGAGGGTTTAGTCTTGTACCTCTGAATTTAAAAAGAATTTGAGAATTGTGTATCAATTTGGTAGTTTGGGCTTGTATTGGCCCGGAGACTGACTCATCTCCAGTAGACTTACAATTGGCTTAACAAGGCTGGATCGCCTGTCTTCTACAACGAAGTGCCTTAACACGGCCAATCGTTTGTATTCAGGAAGACGAAGTGACTGAGCTGGGTTGCGTCGGCCGTGGTGACGAATAGAAATGCATTTTTAAAGCCGGCATTTTATTTTATTTTTTCCCCGTTGTCTCTTCCGTTTGTCCGACACCGTGTTTATGTTTCTCTGTGTGTCGCGATCTGTGCTTGTTGCCGCGACACGTGGCTGTCCGCTCCAGAGCTCTGGGTGTGTGTATGTGTATATGTGTGCATGTGTGTATCTGCGTGTGTATCTGTGTGGCCGTGTGCGTGCGCGAGTTCGGGCTGGCTGTGTGTCTGTGCAGAGTGAGAAGCTGTGTTTAAATAGCGCTGCTTGTGTTAATTTGCATTGCTTTTGCTGCGTTTTATTGTAAAGTTATTATGGACACTGAGTTGCGACACGTGCTATACGCTATGGTTCGTAGAACAGTTTTAACGGGGAAAGTAGAACGATGGCGAAAACGTGGTCGTTTAGTTTAAAACATAAATAAATAAATAAAATAAATAGGAGTTCAGTACATAAAACTGGTACCAGAAAACAAAATTATTGGTTGTGGTTTGATTTTAACATAACTTTGAGATGTCTCTCTTTTAACGTGCACGGGGAATTAAAAGGTTCCTGACGATTGGATTTTAAAATTAATTAAATTGACACATGAAAATATGTTAATAAAACATTGGACAATTCCTGAAGCTTCAGTAAATTTGATAAAAATTACAGTTAAATTTGATAGAATAATGACCACAGACTGACACTTGGGGACTGATGAAATTTTGACTGACTATAAAACCTGGCCAGATGTGTGTGTTTTGTGTTTTCTGTAATGTATTGTGTGTTTTTGTTTGTGTTACAATTCATGTTGGTTTGACAGAGTGTGTGATTGGAGATAAAATACCATTTGGTATTTTATGTCATATAAATACTGAATTTTTCTTAGTGCTGTTTTATGGTGCAAAATTTCAAGTTTTTACAAACATCCTCTGTGTTAAATTGGACTAAATTATTACAATTAGGCAATAACAACAGTAAGTGTGACCTGCAGTGTAAAGTTTGGAAGGTGATTAAAGGATAGAATCTGGATAAAATAAATCATCTGAACAAAATTGAAAATAAATTATGGGTTCTAAGGTTAAATAAATAAATAAAGAAAGACAGAATAAGCCAAGAAAATTAGGTCACAGAGGATTGTAGAAACGCTGTCTTGGCAAATTAATAGTTAAATACATAAATATCCTGAATGAATAAATGGCTAAATACATGACTGATTAGGTAGAGAAATAAATAAAATAAAACTGTGTATAGAATTGAGAACTAAAATAGTGGATAAAATGTTAATTATTCCTTCTACGCTGAGAAGGTAGCAGAAAAAATAGAATAAAATACAATGAGTTAAAATAGGACCTTTTAAATGAGTTGAGGATACAGACAAAAAACAGAACAGATCTTTAGAGAAACAGGCTCTAACTGTAAGAGGAATTGCTCAGATAACAACAAATTGCAATATGCAACTGACTCTAGATATTTTCACAATCAGTCTTTTTTCAAACTGACCAAAACTTTAAGATAGATAAAATATTGTTGAATCTACAGGACTTACGGATAATTAGACAGGATAAATTAGTAGTCACTCTCTTGTTAAATAGAAATTGATTTAATATAGAAAAGTTTGTTAAAATTTACAAGATTGGTTGTTGAAGGATAACATTAAGTTTGAAATAACTTATTGGTTAATGAAAAAGATCATATGGAACTATTGTAGAGAATCAATATTAAACTGTAATACGAGATGATTAAATACTGCCTATAGACAGACGAGAGGGCTTCGAATAAAATAAAATAAGAAAATTAAGTAAAATAAATACATAGAACAAAACAAGAAGAAGCGACAAGTATGTTTATTTAAGATATGAGAATAATGGAGCTCAAGGAGGAGTTTCAACCCCCACTCACAGAAGTTCAGCACGGGAGAACAAGCAACAGCTGGGCTGTAACTTCTGCCCCCACTAGATTCAACTAATTAACATGTGAAGCCTCTTTGCAAACCACGTTTTTAAGTACAAAGCAACCTCTGCTCACAGAAGTTCAGCAAGGGAGAACGAGCAGCTGTAAGGCACATGATTTTCTCCCCCATTGTTTAAAGTACCTCCTGACAAAATGTAGTGGTACGACAAAAGGTTTTTAGGTTCAAATTTTACAATTAAAAGAGACTAAAACATATAATGTATTAAGAGAATTGGGAGTTCTTCCTGAAATCCTTATTGGCTCTCTTTCCTGCCATACAAGTTGGTTCCTCTGAGAGGTGAAAGGGGGTTTTATGGTGGGCTTAGGAATTTGTTTTATCGTCTGACAATAGAGATTGTTCAGCATAGTGTAGTGACTTTAAGATATATCTTGTGAAATCTAAATATGAGGATTTAATTAATTTTAGAGAGTCATACATAAGACAGAATTTTGATGCTGTTTGGTTTCCCAGCTTTAGTGAAACATTTTCTCTTTCAAGTAGATAGTTTAAACAAGCACATACATAGTGAGCAAGGAATAATGTGGAAAATGTTAAATATAAGTTTGTAGCATCAAAACACTGAGTCGACTGTCACACACAGACACTCTTGGTAATGATTTTCTGTTTTCTTTTCATATTACTTTATATATTAAGTAGTGAGTAGTTTAGGATTTTATCTTTACATTTCTTTTCATTAGTCTGACTTTTTATTTGGCTATTTGTGTCAGTTCTTTGTCTATTTTGTTAAATATAACAAATTACTTTCTTTCTTTTGAGTTATCAGTTTCCTCTGGACCCGTTCACCAGGGGATAGGGAACTTTGGTCTTTAGTTTAATTTCTTTCATTTGTAGATTTGGTTATATTCTGACCAGTATTTTTCGAAATTTATCATTTTTAGATTTTCTTAACTAAGACTATATTTTTTCTCTTTCAACGTCTCTCTGGCTGGTTTATGCATAACCTTCACTGAGTTTTTAATTGGTATACACGTTTTGTCAAACATTGCTGAAAATTTTTGAGAAGTTTCTACAACGAATTATTTGATAACATGAGAGTAAAATTGAATACTGAGTTTTGAAACTGTAATGTGAAATGTTTTTTGAAAATAGTAATCTTGAAGGTTTAAAGCATGCTATAATAAATTGTTCTGTTTGTTTTGACAGTTTGCCTGTTAGGACGGGGCAGTATTGGGTAGAATTTCTCAGTAAAATAATGACCCTGTTTCATCAACATCGTTAGTTAACATATTAGGTAATGATGATACATTAGCCAGTAATGTATCATACAGAGGGAGAATATGTTACGGATTTATTTTTATTTTTATATTACTTACGTAATTTACTGAAACTTTTATTACTTAAACAAATTTTTTGAAGAACATGTCTGATCTGTGTTACACATAAAAGTGAAACGAAAATATGGTCTGGTATTATATGTGCTTATTTTAAATGGATTTGAGTTGTTCTCCATTAAAAGATTTTCTGACAATGGGCTAAGGTATGTTGAAACAATAGATAACAAATTTATAGTGATAATGAAGCATAGTTTGGTTAATTAACTTGGGAAATTAATTATAGAAATTACAATATTATTGTGTCAGCCATTTTCAGAGCATTAATTTAATGGAGCATGAATGTTTTAAGAAATGTTTTGAAGAATCTGTTCTTGATTAAAGTTATCACTAATCAGTAAAAGTACACAGGCGGGATTATAATGATTTTTCTAAACTTGATTTTGATTTTTTGATTTACATCCATTTACAACGAATTTGGATAAAACTTTAAATTCGACGACAAGTAAAAGCCTAGGTAATGTCGGTATATTTTGAAAATGTTTGGATTTGTTAAGGCATACATTTACATTATAATTTCTCCAGGTCTAACTCTTTTGAATTTTGTTTAAGGAACGCATGTAAAATGATTTAGACAAACAACCAGTAAGATTTAGTTTGTTCTGTAAAGGTAATTTAAACGGGACAGTTTAATTCACAGTGATTTTCATTTTTGATGGTAAATGTAAGCTTTACAACTACGTTTTTAAGTTTTTGTGATTGTTTTGTTTCATTTGTTTAATCCTATTTTTACAAGATTGCTTTAAGAAAAGATCTGCATTTGTTTGATATTCTGGCAAAACGTTACTTTGGAAACATGTCTTTTGAAGCAAATGATTACAGGGTTTTGGTGTTTTCCATCGGTTAGGAGCTATAGTATATAATAATAGCAACGTAAATTGAAGGGATCACATCCACCATTTGCTGAGCGGAACTGGACAGACTGGGAGATAAGGTTTCAAGTGATGTGTTGCTCATGGTTTTACACGCAGACTGCCCTGGAATTCCGAGCTCCAGGTGGGTCTCTGGACTCTGTCACACAAGCTGTCGTTAAAGGAGGAGTGCGGCTGCTTGGAGGAGCGGTTTCACACTTTTTCGACGATAGCAGCCACAGAGTCCCGAGCGGTGGAGGCTTCACTCAGACACGGAGTGACTTGGAGATGTTTGTGTTGAATACACAAAATGAATGATGCTTTTGGAAAATCTGATCTCTGTTTGTCGTTTCAGTTTGCAGCCGTTTTCCTGGTGCCCTGTGGATGTGATCTCATTCAAACTCTGCGTTCTTTGGTAAAAAGGATTAAAATAATTTCCCGGATGGAATATACCAAAGCAAATTTATTTTTTAGGTGAAACCATCGTTTGATTATACTGACATTAATGAAGATGATAATAAAGAATGTTGTAATTGTGTTTCTGATGCTAATGAAATTCATGTTGAAAACAAAATGTCTGTTTTATTAACCTGTGACAGATCGTTTCCTAAGATCTAATTTCCTCACGAGGAGATTTCACTTTCTTTTTGAAACTCACGGTTATATTGACCTAATAATCTAAGTTTCAGTGAGCAACGGACGCTCAGGTGGAAACCTGAGGTTTCCGACCAAGAAGAGCAGGCTGCAAGAGGATCATCATTAACTTTTTATTGCGTGTTTTTTCGTTCGTTGTGAACTCTGGCAAGGACTTTCGTTTCGTTTTTTTGCGCGCATTTTTTGAACAATTCCTGACGAAGACTTCATATTTTTTTGAGAGACTGTCGATGGTCATTTAAAAAAAAAAAAAAAAAAAACAGAAAAGACGTGCAGCAGATTGTAATTTTGTGTGTTTCTTGTTTCGACGGTTTGTAATTTTGTGTTGAATGTTGTCTTTGAAGTTGCAGAGCATTTCTTACTAGTTTTTTATATGTATGTCCCTGCTTTATTTTTTATTGTATACTTTGGGTTTTTGGTTTGTCTTGTGTTTTGGTTGTATTGGGATAATTTTGTTTTATGATTTTACATTTTTAAGGATAAGTCTTTCTACACCTTGGGTTTTGTTTCAAAGGGGGATTGTATGTAATTAGGGTATGTCACTCTTTTGTCTTTTTATTTTGCGGTTTTTTTCGTTTTTTCATACATAGTTTTGGTTCGGTATGTTGTTGCGCAACACCCCCCCCCTCCTTTCTGTCTCTACTGTCTCACTCTCTACTTCCTCTTCTGAGAGGGGAGATGTGCTACCAGCTCTCCTTCTAACGGGTTAATTGAGTTTCCTAAATCTGCCGGGATTTACCCTGCCCAGAACTGAAGTAAACTCTGTTTAAGCTGGTTTCGAGAAACGATTCGCCTGGTTTTCTGACGGCCTACATCCAGGTGTCCCACCCTTCTTCCCCCTGTGAATTAGCCAGACTGAGCAGCCTACAGCCAACTAGTTTCACAGAGCACACCTGTTAACGGTCGCTCGTTCTCTATTTTACAACTTGCATTTGTTATTGAACCAGGTAGGTTTTAGTGACTCGGGTGAGTCCCAAGGATGACGTTTTAAATTTGGGCTACCAGCAACCTAAAAACATTTTAAACTTTTTCCTCTCCAGAATCAAACATCACAGCTATTTTACAACCATCAAAGAACCTTAAGGTGACTCATTAACTGAATGTCCACAACATCTTTTAGATTTTCTTTATGCTAAATATTTTATTAGTAAGGCAGTTTTGCAAGGGTCAGTACAGCTTAATTCAGTAGCAGAAATAATCAAATAAGTAAAATCAATCATCTAGTCTGTCTTTCCCTACTGCTGACACTGAAAACTAAAAAAAGGGAACCTTTGAGAGAGACGGACGGAGTTTGACGTTTCGAACCCCAGACCTGGCACGACGACGAAGAAGGTGCTGCAGCAGGAGGAAGACGCCGATCGATGAAGGCAGGGATCTCTGTAGGTCTGATGATGAAGAAGGTGCTGCAGCAGGAGGAGGAAGTTGATCAGCGAAGGCAGGGATCTCTGTAGGTCTGATGAGCTTCTTCTCCGCATGGATGGTGAGGTCACACAGGACTTGGTGCTGGCAGGAAAAAAGGCACCAGTTCTTCTTCTTTGTCTTTGCCTTTGTCTTTGTCTTCATCTTTGTCTTTGGGGTCTGAACCCAGCTGATGAGAGAAGTGCGATGTGAAGCCACAGGTTGTGGGCCTGACCGGTTGGTCTCCATGAGCGGGACAGTCTTCAGCTCTGTGGCGCCGGCTCTTCTTCAGCTGCAGAGTTCTTTGTCCATCTCGATCTTGGCTCGAAGCTGCCCGGAGGATCCAACGAAAGGTTCCTCTTTTGCACCCACCTTATATAGGGTTTATCCACCCTTTTGGTGCGTTTTCATTGGCTGTCTGCTTAGACAGATGACCTCACATCCATCACTGTCCTTCAGACATTATGTCCTGATGTCTGTGCTAATGTCTCAGAGTTGCTCAACCTCCTATGTCCATTGCCTGCACAACCTTTTACCTAAATAAGGCGTTGATCATCTCTGCTCTCCTGTTAGTTCCCCTTTTTCCCTTAACCATTCACCTTTCACCTACTCTCTACCTCCAACATATCAGTGATGTTTAATTGCAGTTACACCCTCTACACCATTTCAAGTTTAATGTCAAAATCACATTTATATCACATTTATTTTCTTTAGCTTCTCTGATTTAGCATTCATTTATAATTTTATAACCATAACTTATATCACATTTATTTTCTTCAGCTTCTCTGATTTAGCATTCATTTATGATTTTATAACCATAACTTATTAATTATACTTATTATAATCTTGATGTGAGTTATTACAGATGTTCTTCTGAAAAGAAACCAAGAATAATCCATGATTCTAATTATTTGATACCAAAGTTACAGTTACTTGTTTTTCTTGTAAGTGTTCCCACAAATGTACGTGTAAATATTATTACAAGTAAACCAATATTAATATAAGTATTTTACTTTGAATCTTATCAAATTACTCAAAATGTTTAGATTTAATTCTTTAAACTTTCATGCTTTAAAATAAGAAATAGTCTCAGCTATTTTTATAAATCTGCAGGCTGGAAACTTCCTCTTTTTCCAGGAAACCTGCTTTTCCTGTTTAATGACTCTCTCTGTCTGACTATGATTTCTTATGATTAGATAGAAAAAAGTAGAATTAAAGCAAAGTTTGCATGAGACAAAACAACACACACAACCAGATTTATTTTATTGACACTTAAGTCTACTGTTGGGCCTAGATGTCACTTGAGTGATTCATTTTAAAGATAACTTTATTTATTATTACTGTTAAACTAACTTTATTGACACTTAAGTCTACTGTTGGGCCTTGATGTCACTTGAGTGATTCATTTTAAAGATAACTTTATTTATTATTACTGTTAAACTAAAATCTCCAGCATGGGGAAGTGGGATGAGCTCGGATTTTCTTGACACCCCCTCCACGAGGTCAGACCTTTCACATGCTGGGAGTCCATCACCCTCCTGCAGTTCGCCGTCCTCATCCCCTGGAAAGAGAAGATGTTCATCTGGGATGCGAAGATGCAGATTCTTCATCCTCAGTTGTCACAGAGGGCTCAGTGTAGTCATCAAAACTCCACTTCTCTTGACAGGTATTAGAAGGCTTACTCAATTTTTATTGAGGTCTTTTTTAAAAGACCTCAAAAGGGGGATTGCTAAGGAAAATGATTATTTAATGCTTAATACAGCTAATCCACGACATGTGTAAAGGTATAGCCAACATTAATTTGGAATAGTTTCTGTTGAGCATTTGGGAATTCAGCTGAAGAAGCAGGGCCTTTTGCCTCCCCCACACACAGAGCAATAAAATTTACAGCCCGAAAGGGGTCAGAGACTTCTTGGCGCCTCTCGGCCCGGGTCGGATGGAGATGGGCACGAAGTGGTCCGCCTTTACTTAGATAAAAAAAACAGACACCTTTGCTATAAATCAGGAAGTCCCAACTTTCTTTGGGGGCCTGAGGGAGTTCTAATTGGTCGAAGAGCAGAACGCCTTCTTTGCATATATTAAATAGGGAAACGCCTCTTTGGTTAAAATTTCAGGTCACCACCGGAGAGTCAGAGAGTTTTTTCCATCTTTTCCTCCACATTTTGGGCGCCTTTGTCTGTCTTATGTGTTTTGTGTTTGTCTGTCTTCCCCTTGTGTGTTTTTATTTTCATGAGAAAATGCATATCTCTGTATCTCTGCAACTTTGTTGTCGATTGCTTTGTATGAGATTAAAACTCCGTGATCTGTGACGTCAACACGTTTTGTTGTTGTTTCGTTTTAGCAGCACGCGGTTGCAGGACGCTCACGGAGAACCCCGCTCGACCCGGCTAACAGGAGGAAAAGGAGAGCCATGCTTTTCCAAAATTTAAGCTAACATAACTTTTCTCCTTAACAATACATAATAAACTAGAATCACTAAGAAAGGACTGAACTAAAGAAAAAACAGAAACAAGATTGATTTAATCAAAAATAAGAAACTAACACAGAATAAAACTAGACTTAATGAATGAAACTCCAAAACAACTCAACAACCTGGGATCCTGACATGTTTGGAATATTTCAATTGTTTAAAGTTACAAATGTCCATTTTTTGGGCACCATTGTATATATTTTTAAGTTCAATGTTTTTGTCATTCCTCCCCTGCTGTATGTCTCTGTTACACTGAGTTGCCTTGAGCTTAGAAAAGCAAAACACTAATATGAGCTGAGTTGAGGATTTTTCTGGATGTCACCTCTGTGCACCTGCTGTCTTGTCAAGCAAACGAAAAGATCAAACTCTGAGAAATTAAACTTTTCATGTTTTATTTTTCACTCACATGTAAGTGTTGATCATGTTTTTCTGCCCACGTCCTCTTCTCAGGCTCGTTGGCACTTTTAAAGTTTGTCAGCTGAGTTGTGAACCAGAAAAGACAAAAACATGTAATTTTTTCTGTCAAAGAGAAAGAAAATAGGATCTGGGGCCTCAGATTTTTTCCCATCACAAACCCAACTTTTTTGACAACTTCATTCCAAAAAATGAAGAAGAGTTCAGTGATTTGAGTCATTTCTGTTAGCTGAACTTGATGATGAGACAAATGTGTAATAGATCACTGTTTCACACAGCAATCACATTCAAATACTAACAATCTAGATTCCAACAGAATGTTACTCAAGTTTTTCTTTTCTTTCAAAATCTGTTATCTTATTTTGGTGCTTTCCAGCCTTCTGAATTTGTTTATTCTGCATGAGATTTTTTTTGTAGATTTATTCATTTTTTAACCTTTTTTGTTTGTTTTTGTTTGTCAGAAGTTTTCTTTTCCTCTCACACCTGGTTCTAATCAGTTAATCATCCCTCCTGTCTCATTTCTGTGGATTTAAACCCGTGGTGTGTATTAGGTCAGATTTTTTTCTGGGATTTAACATCACTGTTGTTCTTAACCTGGTTTCATTTTCTTTTTAATTACCTTTATTGTGTTTGGGGAATTTGTTTGTAGCTTGCCTTTTCAATAACTTTCTTTTAATGAAACTGTGCATATATAACTTCCTTCCTGATCTCTGGCATTTTACGCTGACATTTACAGCTCTTCTGTTTATCCGCATCTCAATTTCATGGTCAGATAATCAGGAATAATGTTTTTCTGAGGTCATTAGAAGTTAGAGATGAAATTAGCTGAAATGTCTTGCTGTTGAAATGTACTATACAAATAAAATTTGATTGATTGATTGATAATCTGGGAATCAAACAACAATGAGGGAAAGAATCTTCTGAAAGATTTTTCTTTGTTTCCAATATATCTAAAGCAACATGTCCTTGAAGTGAAGGTGGTTGCCTAAAGGGCTTCAGGTGAGCAGACAGGAAATCCAATCTACTTCCATGAAGACAAAATAAATAAATGTATTTGCACTCTGCAGAAATAGCCAACAAGCTCAAGTTATTGAGAGACAGGAGTTTCCTGGAAAGACTTAAATGGAGTCAAACTTTGATCAAAGCAAAATGTTCTAGAGACGAAACACCAGCAGGTCCATTTTAAGATGTCAGTCAACTTCTGCAAACACAGAGACCCACCGGATTTCAGAAAAGGATTCAACACCGCATGGTTCCCTTCACGAGAAAATGAAAGAGGATTTTACCATGGTCACATTTGTCTTTCATGAAAAGAAAATATTCTCATTTCAGTTTAAGTTGAAATTCTTGGTTGTATAGCTCTTGTGATGCTTCACAAACCACATTTAGCCTGAGATCACTTTTCATTTCAGTGTGAATTTGACACTGTTGTGCAAAAAAGTAAAAAGATGAAGATGTAGTACATACAAGCCCAGAAACGTTCTGAGAATCCAAGAAAAGAGTAACAGGGATACATTTCAATTCACTCAAACAATCTGAGCTCATTCATATCATGCTTTGTCCGTTTGTTGCATCATTCTGACTGAAAGTCCCAGCTCCAGATTGGTGTTCGACTCTGTAACACTGTGTAATTGGAGCTTAGCAGCGTTTTAATGTGACATTGCTCTCCTGTATAGCTTGCAAAGGAGCCCACTGATCCTCTTCTCCGGTGAGTGTCAGGATAAGGAAGAGGGATGGGATGAAAAAGGCAGAGAACATTTCACAGATGAGATTATAGAGGACAGAAGAAGACCTTTCAACAGGAAAATAAAAAGCTATTGGCTTCTCGGCCTCCTGCCACTGTGCTGTGGTGTTGGCTGCAGAGGTTCTTTCAGTAGGCGTGTCCCTGTTGTTCCCCATCCATCCATCCATCCATCCATCCATCCACCCATCCATCCATCCATCCATCCATCTGGCGTTTCATGCTTTTTACAGCTGTGTACAAAGCCTGCAGGACGGATAAATTACCTGCATTATTCTGCTCGTTCAGACTTCCTGTGTTCAGGAGCTTCTGCTGAAATCCGACATAAAAAATATATTTCACTTTTTAGTCCAAGTTTTTATGAATCACAATTCAAAGAAAAAGCTTTTGTACAGAGAAGATGCTAAAACTTCAAAAAAATTCAAACCAAATAAGCCTGATATTTGGAGTTAAAACTTAATTTCTGTTGTATTTCTTGAAATAGTTTTGCTGTTTATGCTCTAATTTTAGTTTTTGGCTGCTCTTCCTCAGAAAACATCATCTGCCACTGTCTGCCAACACAATTACTTGATTTCATAAAGTAAAACTTGCTGATTTGTCCAGTGAAGAGCAGAAACGCTGTCTGAGTGCAGTAAACCGGCACCCTGCACATGGATGTAAAAGGGCTGTGTGAGGAATCCAGTCTACATGTCATTTCAATTTTCCCTCTGCAGCAACTTCTTCCAGACCAAAGCAAAGTTTATAGTTGTCTTGTTCTGGTTTTGACCTTGAAAGCTCAAATATAGGCTTGATTTTTTTTTTAGAAGTCCCTTTTATGAAACAATGTCTTGGCAGTTTAAGAGTTTTTAAGAACTTGAGACCCAAAAAGGAGAAACTAATATAAACAAATCACCAACATCAACGTTCTTGACCAAATGTAACTACTGACAGTAGTTTACTGTCTGCCATGTGAGTTGCACCTGTTATGAGCCAGGAAATGTTTTTCCACAACCAGATTTGATCCTTTTTTAATTGTAAAGCTAGCAAAACTAAATAATAAACAATTCATGTTATTTTATTGAGTTTTTCTAACAATTAAAATGTTCTGCACTTTGATCAGGTTCTCATGAAAGCCGGTTTGTTCTTCTGACATGATTTGTAAATAAGCTCATACAAACCCCCTGCAGACTTTGGTTGTGTGGATAAAACTGTAGCTAATATTACATCATGAGTCTTGATGCGTTTGAAATTATTTGCTTGCAGCACATTTCCTTACATAAAAAAGAGAAGAAGCTCAGAATTTCTTTCAGAAAGGCTTCCTTCGTTTCTCTTTGTTCCTGCCGCTCACCTTTCCTGACTGACAGCGCCCACAACTTTCCATCTGTTTGCTGCTTTCTGTTCTCCCTCCTCATCAGTCTTTCTGTTACCTTTCCAGACTCATCTCCTTTTCCTGAGGCTGGAACTTTAATGAGATGACTGGGATTTTTGCAGAGATGTGTGGATATTAAAGGAAAACTTTGAATGCAGTGCCAACTGTGAATTTTCTGTTCATCGTGGAGAAACTCCTCTGGCTTTTTTCCAAAAGTGAGAAAGTGACTCCTAAAAAGAGAAGCAACACGACATCAAGCTGCAGCTTCTCAGAGCTGAAAGTGTTTCAGTCACCACTGGGGAGGAATGTAGTGGGATTAAAATTTTTATCTCCTGTTTTGCTTTCAGGTGAAGGGAAAACTGCCCATAAAGCACCGAGGTTTGATGAATTTTTTATGTGGGTTAAATTATGGAACAAGCTTCAGATTTATCCTAGAAATAGTTCTACAGGCTCATGGCTTCTACATCTATCTGTCTGTCTGTCTGTCTGTCTGTCTGTCTAGTTGGAAGTTTTACCATATTTCTTATTTTTACAAATCAATCATGAATATAATTTTGCATTTCGGACAAAAAAACCAACTTTAACGTCAAAGTGATAACTGATTTCTACAAAATAAAATTTAAAATTAATTCTGTACATAAAACAACAGATTACATAATATTTCCAGACAACTGATCAAATCAAACTGAGCAGGTCTGACGTCGGAACGCCAGCTGGACAAAGAGGCTTGACTTTTTTTTTACTTCCATTCGGAGGAAGTTCTTCCGGAGTCGGAGGCACGTTTAGGATCATAGTCTGAAGTGATGTTTTGTTTACTGCTGGCCCAATCCCATGCTTCACAGCTCCCTCAGCTTCAGTGGAGACAAACCAGAGCAAGAACAAGGGAAAATGCTTTCCTTCCACTGATGAAGCAGACGATACGCTTTGTGCACACAGACAACTGAGAGAACAAAGTTGGAAAAAACAATGAGTCGCTATTTGCAGCCGGTAACAATTTGTTTTCCCTCTTTCTAACTTAAGATAAAGGGATACTAAATGATTGTGGTATCCTGCATTTCCAGTCATGCTGTTCTCCGCCTCTCAAAGCATTCAGATCACTGTGTGCATGCACTGCACTTGCATCCAGAGGACGGTGCACCACTGTGACCAGTCGAGGTGAAAAGCCCAGACATGAGCCCTGTTAGGTCCAGAGCGTCGAGCCTTTTTGCATGATATCACCGACAGCGGTCTGATCTTCATGCGACATCCATGGAAGAAGGAATCTGAAATGGGAACACGGACTCTCAGATGCCAATAATTCACAGTGACAGCTTGGCTTTCATTGACCACTGAGCTGCATAAGAGAGGTCGACCTTAATACGGTGTTCCTCCTCTTCTGTTGTTACGTGCCCAGGAAGGAAAGGAGGAGAGGGAACTGGGTCTGCCTTTTTACATATATTTGGTTAAACAGCAGCTGGCAGTCAGCTGTAATTATCTACCAAAGCCTGTGCATTATTTATACCTCCTTTTAAAACCCATTAAAAGTCATTAGGTCTCCTCTAAAACCTGTCATTATCGATTGACTTTACTGTAATGGTGGCTTTAAGCCCTCAAAGATTTTCTGGTTGGTGATTAAGGGTGCGGGTAGAGCTGGAAGAGTGCGAAGAAAATGGTGGCTAATCGAGCCGCGGTAAAACGCCGGGGTCCGTACAGCGTTTCTCCAGGTGTGTGGCAGCTTCTCCAGGTGCTCTGGGTTCAACAGCTGGTCGAAATGCTGAGAGGCTTGACGGCTCTGATGCCTCAGACTCGCCGCGCTGCTGCTCCACACCTCATGATTCCAACTCTTAGGAAAACTCTTACTTCTTCAGGAATCTCATCCATCACTCACACCAAAGAAACGTCACATTTCATGACATTGTGACTGAAGTGAAACACTTTAGTGGAATGTGTCTGACCTTATTTGACCCACATACTGCTTCTTCAGTTAGCTTTTTCCCCATTAAAAACCTTCATAAAGACTTAAATGTGAGTAAATCATCATACTGACATCATTAGCATGGCCTTGCCAAAGTACCTGTCTCTACGTCCCCGCATTTAACGTCACAAAGCATTAAAAATACTTCTATGGGGCTTATTAATTCAAAAGCAGGTCCAGTGAAGCATGCAGCCGTCCATCAGCGTAATGCTCTCCAGCTAAGTGGGCTCTCTCTTGCTCAAGTATAGTTTTTTACTGTGGAATGATTAAGCTTGGACTAAATGCTGTAAAATCAGTGCGACAGCATATGGTGGGGATGGTGACGGTGAAACATAAGGAAAATTGTAAATATGCGGCAATTATCCAACACATTAAAGAGCCATTATGGTGGGAAACAGGTGAATTTAATAAGCACAGTAGCTTGTGTTAAAGGGGAGATACTGAGCAAAATCCTTAAGTACATTCTGTTGTGTACTTGGAGTATAAGAGTGCAGAAAGTTGAGGTTAGTCTCTCTTTTTGGGTTTAGTTTTCTCTAGTCCCCATTACTATTACATCACAGTATTTGTTACAGAACTGCTAAATAAATCTAACCAGTTTCACAAATCCACCATTTTTATATCTAGCATCAATTTAGTCCAAGTTCAAGGATGCCGCAGCTACAGGTTATGGACAAGTTAAAATGTTTGGTTATTGGATGTATTAACCAACGCAATTCATTACCTTGTCTCCTAGCAACATGTTGCTGAAGCAACGGATCCCTGAGGTGCTTCACACAAACAAAAAGGACATTTCCAAGAAAATCAACAACAGCATGTAACCAGGGACTTTGAAGAGGCTCTCTGCCAGTCTGAAGAAGGATTTGCTGAAAGACATTGTCTGATTGAGAGGTCAGTTCTAGCACAGCACAGCGCTAAGCTGCAATAATGCTAAAATGACAATAAACTTTATTTTAGATATGAATTTATTGTGTGCTGGCACAATGTGCTGGTCACTGAGTGGCTAGCAGTAGCATTGTGCATTCAGTGTAGGTTAGCGCTGTATGCTAGCTCTTAGATCCTCTAGAACAGGGGTGTCAAACTCCAGTCCTCGAGGGCCGGTGTCCTGCAACGTTTAGATGTGCCTCTGCTGCACCACCTGAATAGAATAATTAGGTCATTAAGGCTCTGGAGAACTGAGCTACACAAGGAGGAGGTAATTAAGCCATTTCATTCCAGTGTTTTGTCCCCGTGGCACATCTAAAACCTGCAGGACAGCGGCCCTCGAGGACTGGAGCTTGACACCTGTGCTCTAGAAGGAAACCTGTTTGGGACAACAAAAGCTTTTCAACAGGGTCAGAGGTTCCTCTTGCAGCAGCACAACAACACTAAATAGTCAAGCTGAAATGGCCCAGTCAAAGTCCTGACCAAAATCCAGTTGAGAATCTGAGGCAAGACTTGAAAATGGATCCACATTCATTGAAGGGTCACTGGCCGACACACTGTAAAATACCTTCAGCTGCAGTTGCATTGAATTGTAACAGTGGGTCTACAAAGAACTGCCAAGTATTTACCATGGATGATATACAGTAGTTACCCATTTTTACCTCAATTGAGGCAAGTGAGCCTTGCAGAACTTTTTAGATGTACTCCTGGATTCTTCCGGATAATAACTCTCATTGTGCTTTCTGTAGATTCATGTTGGAAAACATGAAGGATGGATGGACGGACGGACGGACGGATGGATGGATGATTGGATGGACGGATGGATGGATGGATGGATGGATGGATGGATGGATGGATGGATGGATGGACGGATGGATGGATGGATGGATGGATGGATGGATGGACGGATCAACACTTTGCTTTCAGACCGATAATTAAACCAGGACTGATAATCAGACACCTTCATCCTTCAGAGCAGTTCCTGTTTGCCCACATCGTCATTCAAAACATTTCACATTTTATGAAGGTATCCACGGCAACTAAGAGTCAAGGAAGAAAACTCTGTCAAATTTCACTGACTCCTCATTCCTCCTCATCACATTTTATCCCAGAGCCCACATTAATTTGACAGCTCTCCAAGCCTCTTCTGCACACAGCAGAATTTTGATGGACAGGAAACCCCTGGATGTCTTTTTTCATTTTTGTTTTTTTAAATATCATCAAAGATATGACTTGCTGCTGGTGTCTTTGCCGTTTCTGTGTCTCTTGCCTCTCCGAAGCCCCCCTGCCCCCTCCGACCAGTGTCTGACCTGTCTGCTGTGATGACCATTAAGGCCGGGGCCGGCAGTGTCGGTGGGCCTGTTGCTTCCCTGCTTGAATCCCCGTTGCACTGCAGCAGGCCCGCTTGCCCGGAGCTGCTAACAAGCTGTGCATTCAGACAGTTGATGCTACAAATGAAGCTGTGCAGCAGACCAACTCCAGAGATGCTGCTAAAACCCATCAACAAGAACCCCCTGCTCTGCTGCTCAGGCTCAGATTGCTTACAGACTTGCTTGTTCTTCCAGAATGGGAATCTGCTCCACACATGCTTCTTTGTACCTTTCTGTCATTTATTCTAATTTCATGAAAATTGCAGCAGCTCCAGCTGTAATAAATAATGTATTTCTGAGGGTAATTGGCACTCTTCAACACAAATTCAGGTTGAGTCCATACAACCATGACATTAAAACGACACTCTGTTGCTCACAGGGTACATTACTGGATGATAAATGCAAACAGAAGAAGCAGAGAACATGGCGCAGTATACAAGTTGGTCTGACTGTGGAACGGTCATGTTTAATGCTTCTACACAGCAAGAATATATTTAACTCTCAGGTACAACATTGTGATTAATGGAGAAAAAATGACTGCTGAGCTGAATTTGATGTGAAAGTTTAGATGCAGAATCTATCGGAGTGGTTTTCACATCCATGTTCTGTTGACGAAAAATAGTTTAGTGTAAAACTGACCCTTGTTCTTTAGTAGAACAAAAAAAATCATTAACTTTATTCCATTGTTGTTTTTTTTAATGCATACATTTTATTGTTTTTTTATTATTCATCTTGTGTCAAGGTGGGAAAATCATTTTAACAAACTTTAACATCATATTTGCACAAAAAATCCACCTGATATCCAACAAATTTTAAACAGATAAATTTGGATAACAACAATAAAATCAGTGAATATAGACTTTCTAAACTGACTTTATGTCAATGTTTGTTTAAAACTGCAAAATTTCTGACCAAATAAAGAAATTAGAATTAGTTTGCTTTTAGTGGCAGCATGTTGGAACAACACTGTTAGTCCTGAATATCAGTAGGCCTATTTTAAAAAAAAAATTTTCTGAATTTTTCTAGACTTTTGTTCAGATTTTGGGGGATTTTAAGTGTTTGGAAAATTATTCCTTCTGGTTCTGAAAGCTGTACAGCTGGAAGGATTTTTCCCTAACTTTTTGTTTTGGACAGTTGTTATAATGCATAACCATGGCAATAAGGTGTAATTTATACAAACAGAAGTATCTGATTAGCTTCTCAAAAGATCAAAGAATACTTGAACTATGACCCTAAATCCCAGATGAATTAAATGGAGGCTTCATGGATGCAGAGCAGGACCAAAGAGCAGAGACAGGAGGAAGTTTAAACCACCTCATCCTTCAGTTGTGATGAGGACGAATCACATCCCCTACTCCAGCACCAGAGATTTGAACAGGAGTTGCAGAAGCAAATGAGGTGGATTAGCAGAGTTTTCCAACAACTGAATATGTCATCCAGGACATGTTACTGTGAAATATTGTCTCTGCTGCCCAAATGTTTGGCAGTCGTGAAAATATGATACTGCAACATTTTTCAGTCTGCTGACTGACTGATGTTGTGTCTTCAGATTTATTGCTAAACTGTCTGCAACCAGAGATGTTTCCTCCTCACAGCGTCACCTCCACGAATCTTTGAAGCAGAGGCGCCGTATGGGGGGGAAGGTATGACAATTCCAAGGGCCCCTGACCAACAGGGGGCCCTCCTCAATTTTTTTTTTTCCTTTTTGTTCATAGAAATAAAAAAAAATTGGGGCCTTGTCAATTACAAAATTAATTATATTGTGTTTTCTAAAATTGGTTTTAGCAGTAAAAATTAAATGTTATCCCTCCCAGACCAAAAAGCACACATTTGCCCTGAACCTCCTGGATCTGCATGAAATGTTGCCTCCATTTCACTAACATTTAATGAATGAAGGAAAGAAATTGCCAATATATTCATATATTGAACTTGTCCCTGTATCTTTTACCACTTAACAACAGATGAGTCAGTCAGCAGCAGCTCTAGTCCCTCCTGACTCGTCCTCTCCTAAGTGAAACTAAAGCTGCAGTATGTAACTTTTATAAAAAATTTTTTTACATATTTGTTAAAAATGTAATTATGTTGTGACAGTACGGTATGAGAGATAATTTGTGATAAATCTATTTCCTCTGCTTTCTCCCATCTAAAAACAACCAGTCAGTGGCAGGAGAGTTTTAGTGCTGTCAATCACAATCTCATGTGGTGCTGCTCATCCTTCCTCCCCTTCGCTCTGTGCTGTGCTGCAGCTAGCATAGCCTGTTGTAAATGCTTAGTCTAGTTAGCATAGCTACCAGTGACGGCAGATAAACATTTTTCCTGTAGTGATATGTTGTTTCTCCACCATTAGCACATTTAGCAGTGAGTGAATGAGGTTGATTGACAGCACTAAGACCCTCCTCCTGGTTCTGATTGGTTGTTTTGGCCGGAGCGTTGCATTACTTTAGCTAGCAATAGTAATTCAGGGAAAAGGTGGAGGAGATTGACAGATTATCTGTCTCATAACAAACTGTCATGACATGATGACAGCTTTAACTAATATGGAGAAAACATTTTTTTATTAAAGTTATAAACTGCAGCTTGAATAAAATGCAACTACATAACATTTTTTGAGAAGCCTGGATTGCTTCATGTTCATTTTGCATGACTGTTGCTCGAGGCGAGAGACATTTCAGAATCTAAAACTAATAGAAAAAATTAAGCAACCTACTTGCATACTGTATGTGGACTGTTGCATGTAAAATTCATGAGCAGTAAATATTGTGCTAGTTATCAGTATTGGACCAAAGAAAGCAAGGCAGCTGCAAGCCTTTAAAATTGAAGTCAGATAGACTCAAAAAATTGTAACAGCAGCTGCGTGGGGGGAAAGGGGGGCCCAAATTAATTTTTTATCATGGGGCCCAAGATTCCTGGCGGCGCCCCTGCTTTGAGGATTCTTAAAATAAAGAAAATCTTTTTTTTAAATTGATTTGAATTGAAATTACCAAATAGATTCGTATGTGAAACAGTCTGATTTGGATTTTAAAATCCTCATTTGAATCCTAAAGCACTATTTTCTAACTTTAATGTCTGATCTGTTTCTGCTGGTTTGTAGATTCGCCGTTGGCATGTCCAGCTTTGTGCTGTTTCTCAGCAGTTAACCTGAATCTTCCACATTTCACCAGCATCTGCATGTTGCCCAACTGGAAAGAGAAAACTTACAGTTTCCAACCTAGTATTAAAGTTTTTCGTTATATAAAAGCAAGGCAGCAAAGGAAGGCAACTGCATAAAAAATTAGAGGAGGGGAAACGCGTTATAGAGACAAAAGTAGAGAGATGTTCAAACAGGAGCAAAAAGGAAAAGGAGGATGAAGGAAGACAGTCGGAGTGGTGAAGCTTGCTGCCCCTATTGATCGGACTCTCCCATGGCTCGATGCTTATCAGCCTCTATAATCAATGTAGGAATCAGAAAAAGCTTGGCCTCAGCTTTCAGGAGAAAATGAGCAGACTTTTGGAGTTGGCAATGAGGAAGTATATATGAACTGTTAATTCCAAAGAGGCCTGAAAAAAATACCTGAAAAATGTGTATTCCTTCCCAGAACTGGCTGGATGCAGCTATATTCATCAGAGGCCTGTAAAGACTGAATCAGGTGTTACATAAAAAAAGCTACTCCAGTTTTTGCCGATTTAGCTTTTAGTTTCCATTTAAAAGGTTTATGTTGTAACTTTTCCTTGTGAATATTGGAGCAGTGCCCAGAGACAGAAACTCTTTTGATGGACATCACACTGTTATGATATGCCACATATGAGAGCATGTGGTGCAGGAAAGGGCAACACCGAGGGAGCCAGCAAGCATATTTTAATGTGTTATAAATGTGCTGAGAGGCCAGTTGTTGGAGGCGAGGAGAACGGACAGACGCTCCTCTCGCCATGAAAACACTCCTGCAGTCAAAGCATTAGAATATCAATAAAAAGGTTAGATGTGGTCCTGGGGAACAGCGATCCGGCTTTACAGATTTGTCTCCCCTTCTGGGTTGAAGGACTTTTTCCTGGTGATAGAAGGCAGGGCGTCCCGCAGGACCTCTAAGCATACGACGAAGAGGAAATGTCTCCTGTAAAATGAACTTATTTCTGCTGCCACTGCAGTTATTGTCATGTGAGCATGCAGAAAAGTTGAGAGTCATTCACTGAGAACTGAGGGGAAGGAATAAGTGCATGAAGGCATCGCTCTGTTTGTGTTGGAGTCTTCGGCAGACATAAACAGAAAATACGATAATGAACTCCTGCTTCTTTATTGGTGCTAAACAGTGATCTTTACTCAACTATCTGGTCTGAACTCGATTTTAACCTTTAATTAAAGGGTCATTGAAAGACACAGAAACAGATTAACGGTAAATTTAAGTTGCATTTTCCCATCACTTACAGTCACACTTTCTATCCGTCCAGTTCTTTATTGTCCCACATGGAGAAATGTGGTGCACAGCAGCAATCACACATGTCAACACAGTTATCACACTAATAATAAGAACATTTATGTAGTCAAATGTTTTAATGCACACCAAGCCTGGTCATATTTGCTTAAGAGCTTTAATGGTGCTAGTCATTAGAACTTGCTATATCTATGTTTAATCAGACTCAATAACAGATCAATAAAGTTAAATCATTTGTATATTATCAATTCTAAAAGATTCAACTCTCTTAGAGAATATTTGCTGGCCCTTCTTGGTCATTTCTGTATTCTGCTGGTCAAAGTTGAAATCTTTGTCCTCGATTCCCATAAGAGATCCCTCAGTTATTGGGGGTCTGAACTCTGACCATGTTGTTGTTTTACTGATATTCAACTTCAGAGAATGTTCATCAAACCACTTCACAAAGTGGTCAAGAGCAGATCCACATTACATCTCTCTGTCCTGTCACACTGACATTAGCAGTGTCATCTGCAAACATGAGGAAGTTTCTGTTTTTAAAGGCATTTTTACTGTCACTGTGTATAAAATATACAACAAAGGAGAGAGGACACAACCCCATAAATATTTTATGCATTTGCAGTAGAGTGAGGTACTTACTGTGCTTTGCATAACATTCATACCCTTTAAATGTTTCCAATAGTGCTGGGTCATGATTGCAGTTTTTAAGAATAAGTCTGAGGTTCATTCACAACCACAATGATAACATTTGATGTTTTTCTTGAGACAACACACAAAGTTTTTGAATTCCAGTAAATTTTGATTGATGATGAAATAAATAGCTATGATCGGTGTCAATGATGTAAATAAATTTCTATTTAATTTAGTGGAAACGGGAAGGTTGTTGCTTTGCCTTCGTGCTGTGAGTCGTTCAGCCACACAGATCCAGATGAAGTTATATTCACCAAGCCTGAGAGCAAGAAAACCAAACAGCTGTGTGGGGAAAAAGTTAAACATGTCTATATTTTAAAGAAACATACATAATCAGAGCTGCAGTGTTATGGATAATCATTCAGTCTCACTGACATATTGCATACATGATCAATAAAGACAGATATAGGTCTTTTTTCTGTATTCATTAACCAAACCCCAAACATCACAGTTTACTTACTTTCACGTTCACACCTGAACACAGCACAGATTACTGATGGCAGGATAAGCTGATGTGCTAATTTCATGTAAAAAAGCATACAATGTTTGAGTTCTGAATATGGAAATCTATAGGTCTGTTTCATTAGTCTAGTTATGCACAGCTAAATATTCTTCTCCTCATGCAAAGAAAACAGAAAAAGAAAAAAAGGCAACCACAAAAATAGTTTTCATATGTTTTAAATTCAGTTGAATTTTCCAGATAAAAGGAAATGTTAGATTTCATTAAGTTTTCTATTTGCAATGGAGTCAAATGGATCATTTCAGTGTGGTGTGTTCAAAATGATGCAAAGAATGCAGGATATGATGCAAATTGTCAGAAATGTAATTTTTTTGAGATTATTACCAAATATATCTACATCATCAAGCAAAATTTGTATTTGCATTAAAATCAGCAGAGAAATGTTGAATTTGGGTTCCTAACACCAGAGTCCACAGTCTCTCCCTGTACCTGCATGAGATTCATCCACAGTTGGTCATTTGTTTGTCTTAGCAGGTCGTTGATGTTGACTCAACAAGACGTCTGGAGCTAATGTTGGAATGATTCCAACATTAGCTCCAGATTCGTGTTCTTCCTCCTGTCTGGGACGCAGCATGGTGGCTGTGAGTTCATGATTTAAAAACCTGCAGAAAAAAACTGTTTTAAAATGATGCATTTAGTTCTAAAAACTGGCAAAGAGCCATTCCAGGTTAGATATTAACAACTGGTAGCAAAACTTTGGCTCCTAATACACCATGTTGGTTTTTGCAAATGTTTTGTTTTCCTCTGTGTGCCACATTAATCAAATGAACAGTCAGTCTGAGGGTTATATCTCTCTCCATTTCCCTGCTCTGAGGGGCTATATGAGTCTCTTTTGCTTGTTCCTTTGGGTCTAATGTATCCATTGTGGTGAAAATGCATTGTGCGTTCAGCTTGCAACTGATTCTTGTGTGCTTTAATAATGAAAATGATTTAGTGTCCCAGTGCTGCCATTGAAGTTGAGAGGATTAAACTGTTGTTTTCTGATTACTCTCTGCAGGAATATATTATTCTGAAGCAAAGCCAGAGTCATGGCGCTTCAACCAGGATGCTTCTATATCACTTCATAATGTAATGCTGCCTTCAGTTAGTGAAAGGATATTTTGTATGACTGGTTACCCAAGGAAAGTGTAGTATGCTCTGTGAAAGAATGTGACAATTACTATAGGCGGGTAAAGAGAAAAATAATCAGTCAGGTGGAACCATGAATGATTTTGTTTGTGCAAAACTGTTGAAAAGCAGTATTTCTACATTTGTTTATTCTGCAACACTTTCTGCAAAGAAAGACTTTTCAGAGAGCAAAGCGGCTGAGTATGTGAATCACAACCACAACAGAAGAAATTCAGGGATTCTTAAACACTGGCACTTTTTAGGATACACAGTTAGCTAAGGTTTCCTGAATGGTGGTGATCACTGTGATGCAGAATGATGTGTATGATGGGTGGCTGTCTGCAAAGTGATGATGAGGGAAAGTTTCAGGAAGAAAGGTTCAGGATAAATGGCTTCAGTTGAACAGCCTGCAGAGAGGGCAGACTGAGAAGGGTTGGAGATGTTTAGAGGAGAGACAATAATTATATTTTAATGGAAGGATGGAAGGATGGAAGGATGTCGAGGTTGGAGCCACTGGGCAGGAGGCTCCAATCTCAACCAAAACGTTAGTTGGTGTAAGGATCAGATTAAACGGAGAGCGATGATTCACTGTGGCGACCCCTGAAGGGAAAAGCCGAAAGAGAAGAAACAGAAAGGCTTGAGTCTAAGGACCTTTATTTGATTTCCTTTGTTAAAATAACCAGATACAAGAAAACAAAAGCCTTCCTGTTTTACTCTGACAACATGTCATAAAGTGGTGCAGCTGTGAAGGGTGATGGAGCCCTCAGGCTCTCTGAATAACTTTGGCCAAAAAGGATAAAGAACTGGGCAATGTTTTAACTAAAAATGTAATAAAAAAAAACCCTACTTGTAGCAGTTTTTAATGTCTCTTAATGTCTATTTCTGCACAAAATTGCAAATAAAAAAAAGACACTCAGGGCACAGGGAATATTTTTTATGAGACAAAGCTAAAGTAGTTTCTTTAGGAGAACTGAGGGTAAAACTACTCAGTTTTGGAAGGTTGCATAGATCAGACCTTACTATATTTATTACTGCCAAACCATCTAGTACATGACTAAAAGATTGCAAAGTAAATTTATTGCCTTTGCCAGGGAACTCAGGCTATTTTAATTCATAAGCCATATCTTCCTTGTAGCTGCTCTAGGAAAAGACGACACAATTACACCTCTAACTCCAGCATAATTTTTTTTTCTTTTGCATAAAAACACAGTAATCCTGTTTACTATTCATTGTCATACACAAAGAGACAAAGAGATTTTGCATCACATTTCCTGCAGACATCTGCAGCAGCACTGTGTGTTTTTATGGAATCCAGCAACATCTAATTTTGTGTATTTGTAACATTTAACCGTAGCACTCAACAATACGTGACGAGTTAATTGGATAACACCATATGTAAAGAGCCTTAGTCACGTCGCCTCCCCGCCTCAGAAATATTCCATCACTGATGTGTTAAGTGACAAATCACATCTAATGTTTGCCTCCCTTTCTTGCAGAGAAATGAGGAAAAATGTTTCCCCACATTTTAAAGTTCGTTTTACTGGTCTGCGCTCTACGCGTTTGGGGGAGCGTATATGCGAGGTGTTCATGGTCCATGCTGCGCCTGCAATTACAGTGATGTAGCGTGTTTCACCGCTACACAAACACAATTTGCTCTGTGTTTTAAATGTTGCTTGGTGCTGCAGCTTGATAAACTCCACCTTGGCTAATAGGCTGTGTGGAAAACGTGCAGGAAACTCAAAGAAGCTGGAACAAAATTCTAGTTTAAGCTGCTGCTCAGCTTTGAGGCATCTTTCTTTCTTTCACTATTGATTTTTGTTGTGTAGTTCTTGGGACATTCAGGAATGATTATTTGCTGGAGAAACTGCATTTGCATGAGGGATTTTTTAAAGTGTTCAAAAGCAATGCTTATGTCAAGACTGACCTACTATTCTAAAAAAAAAGAAAGAAAGAAACATGGAACATAAAGATTTAGATGGATATAAAGTGCATTTTTATCTCAAATCCATACATCATATGTTGCTTTTTAAGATAAAAGTGTTAACATGCAGTAAAATGAAATGTAGCTCAATTTTCTGAGTGCCTGAAGAGGCTATGCAAAAAGGCAGAGATAAGAGTGTTTGCAGCACAGACGATTGGAGGAGACGTTCCTGCAGTCGCCGTCTGCTGAGGGAACGAGGACCAGATAAGGACTAGAGCTCTGGGGGCTTCTAAGGCTTAAATCATCTGCCTCGGACTCATTGGATCGCAACCATTTTTGCCTTCAAGTGTATTAGATATATGCAACTCCCTGACGCTCAAGGAGAATGGGAAAAAAAAGACTTTTCCTCTCCTGGATCTGGTGACAATTTGCCTTTATGGATGGGATTTCTGCAGGCAGACAGATGGGAGAATAGGCAGCCAGGCACTTCTCAGCAGGCATGTGTTGGCAGGTCTATCTCAACAGGTTCACACTAACCCTTTATGTCCAGGAAGAGGTGAGAGGATGTTTAAAACAGATGGAAATGGTGCTTCTCTTTCATCAGGAAAAGCCTGTCCAGTTTAGTAGCCGCACAAATATTACAATAAAGTTTTAAATTTGATTCATTTAGTCAATCAGTCATAACCAGAGAGAAAAAGATACAGGAATGTTGCAGGTTCAAGAATAGTGAATATAAATAAGTTTTAATTCAAAAAAAGAGAGCTGCACATAGAGTAATTAGAAATAAAGTAAAAAAAGCAAAACGACTAAGAAATCAATTTCATATTCTGGTTTAAATATTGGTTTTATGTTTGAGAAATTATGTTTTTAGTCATGATTTATTCTTATAATCCTTATAGATAAATTACCCATGTTCATTTATTTGGGTAAGTTGACCAGATTATCTTAATGCATTTATTGTAATGCAGATCTGCAAGTCTAAAATGATTCACAGGGAAACAGGAAGAAACTCAGGCCCACAGCATCACATTTCCTCTACTGCTAACTAAAATCTAAAGAAGAAATTAAATACATGCATAATTAACATTAATGTTCAAGTTTCAAGCAAATCTCAGACATACCAACAATTGTATGGAGGGTCAATCCGTTTCCCTAAATTGGCCCTAGAAGTGAGAGCAGAGAGTTGACCAGAGATGAGCATTTTGATTATCCATCCATCCTTGCATCCATTATCTAACACTTAATCCGGGTTCGGGTCGCCCAGACCTCATGCTGCCAGCCACTTGGGCCAGCTCCTCCAGGGGAATGCCAAGGCGTTCCCAGTAGAGAGCCATCGGCCTGCCAGCGTGTCCTGGGTCGTCCTCTTGGTCTCCGCTCGGTGGGACGGCCTGGAACACCTGACCAAGAGAAAGGTGACCAGGAGCATCCTAACCTGGTCCCTTACTCCCTAAGCAAGAGCCAAGACACCCTGGGGAGAAAAGTCATTTCAGCTGCTTATAGCGAGGATCTCGTTCTTTTGGTCAGCTATTAACTATAGATAATCATAGTAGGAATGCAGGTAAATTACCACAGATATAAGTATGGTGCTTACATCATAGCAGACGCCTCAACACTTTGGCTGTTGCTAATTCTGTACATAAAGGTTATCAACAGAATCAGTGAGAAAAGGTAACCTTGGTGAAGCCTCACTTGGAAGAAAAATCATATTTACTGTTAATGCAAAATGTTAATAGAGGGACCTAATAAGGGGCCTGGTACCCTCAACTCCCAACGGAACTCTGCTGAATGTCCACAAACCCGTGTAAACTGGTTGGGCGAACTCCCAGGGCTGGTCCAGTTTTCCACATCCAGGATGAAAACTGAACTGCTCCTCCTGAATCTGATCACACATGACTATGTGATGGACCCTCCTCTCCAGACCCCTGAGTAGAAGTTTGCTTATTTGTTATTGGAAAATCTGATCATTATATTTTCATATGAAGGCCTGATTTAGTTTTTCTCATTGCAGAAAATCAGAACGGCTCAGTTCTTCCTTACTAGGAAACAGGGGCAGTGCAAAGCTCAGGATCATAGAAATCATTCCAACATCTGGAAACTAATTTGCTTCTTTATTACGGACAGAAAATGAAGTTGAATTAAAATTAGCATAAAGACGCCACTAAGTCAGATGTTGGTCTAGATTTAATATTAAACGTATTAAGTTTTGTGTAGAATAAAGGAAACTTTCACCTACTCTTCTATCTTAATGGCTACACATAAAATGTCTGAGGTCCTGTGGAGCTGCTGGTTATAATGAACCACTCAGTGGAAAGCTACAGAGCTGGAACCGGAGGAAATCCTTTATGCTGCTGCTATTATTTAAAATTATCTACTGAGGCTCTCTGTATTTCAGTCAGTCAGGTCTACCACTGCGAGGCTAAAACCTACCTGAACATTTTGGCATTTAGCAGTTAAATTGCTTTCCTTCAAATTATTTGCTATTAAATATTTTAAATAAATGAAAAGGAGCACAACAGACACAAATGGAAAGCAATTACAGGTTTAGCAAGAGAGAGGTTTTTACATGGTTGATGTGTGTTATTGTGTAAATGTCATATTCACATGCTTGTTTTTTATGCTACTTCTTTTTACTTTATGGGTGTAAGAAATAACTTCAGTGCAGCGAGGTGGGGAGACGAGGACGATAAAGTGCTGGCTTATCAACACTACATCAACTAATGCTCTCATTCTCAAGATGGTAACATTAGAGGCAGATGGTTGCATGAACTAATAGTTCATGGTGAATTTTGGTTACTGATTCCATTCTGGAACCACTAACAGGAAGAATGTGATTAATGGCTGTCTTGTTTGTTGGACTTTGTCAGTATTGCTAAAAGAAATAGACTGTTACAGAGAAAGACTATGTGCAGTCCTAATATTCTTAAACTAAAGATGAAGATATAGGTAGAGCTAAACGTCCAAATGTTTGAAATTCAATGCATTTTTGAGCTTTTAGAACATCTTGAGTTTTAGATAAAGGGACTGAAAATCTTTGAAAATGCAACTGAATTTCTTGGCAAGAAACCAATATCCAGACTCAACAGCCCACATGCATTTCCTGTAGCAAGCACACATTTTGACTTTAAAGTAAGGCGTATAATTTGGATCTCCAAAGTATGTAAAGCAAGCGAGCGTCTTGCTGCATAAGGTACAGAACCGGAGCAGTGATACCACTGGATTCTGTCACACTTCTGCTACACCGGCTGATTCTTCGTTTTCCTTTCCCCATGCCTTTTGCTGCTGAGGTTGTGCACTTCTTACAGCACATAATTACAAAGCAATCAAGCAGATGTTGGTCTGTTCATTCTTTTCACATAGGGGGCTTTATGGAAATAATACATTTTGAAAGAAGTTGAGGAAAAAGTGTTTGAGCAATTTCTTGTCAGAGTTTGACAATGTTTAGCCTCTTTCACCAAACACCTCAATGTTTGGACGCCTGGACATTCAGTTACAGGAAGCAATTTAAGAAGGCATCCTGTAACTGGTGTTGGAGCTCCACATTCAGGAAGGTTGACCTCTGTCATCAATTCAGTTCAAGAACTTTATGGGCAGGATCAACCTAAGTGTTGAGGGGATCAAAATTGGACTGCTTTTTGTAGATGTGGTGGTTCTCTTGGCTTCATCAGATTGTGATCTCCAGCTTTCATTGGAGCAGTTTGTACTGCTGCGGTGTGAAGAGCTGTTAAGCAGCCAAGATGAATTATCCACCTCCTTATCCAAGATCGTGGCAATTAGCTAGAAAAAATGCCTTCAATGGGTCAGGGACGAGGTCCTGCTCCATGTGGAGAAGTTGAAGTATCTCTGCATCTTGTTCAGCAATGAGGGAAAAACTGAGCAGGAGATCGATGGACCCAGGACATCCTGGATGGCCCTTTGTTTCACAGCTGGCATGGGAAGGCCTTGGGTTGCCCTGGAGGAGCTGGTCCATGTGACTGGGGAAAGGGAAGTCTGCTGCTCCTGCCACCCAGTAAAGGGGAAGAAATAAAGGCTCTTTAAAAAGTTCAGTCAACCAGAGTTGGTCAACAAAACCAAAAAGCCATAGAAGCCATTTTTACATGTAGTGATGTACATATGTTCATCCACACCATCTAAAGTCCTTCAAACAGACCAAGACT
The DNA here is from genome assembly GCF_003331165.1 of Xiphophorus hellerii. Classification (NCBI taxonomy): domain Eukaryota; kingdom Metazoa; phylum Chordata; class Actinopteri; order Cyprinodontiformes; family Poeciliidae; genus Xiphophorus; species Xiphophorus hellerii. The sequence goes on along the minus strand of NC_045676.1, from coordinate 1,667,976 downwards.
ATCAATGGCATGCAGAAAATGCTTTCACAGTATAAAACCTCTCCAAACCCTTAACAACTGCAGGATGTTGGACATTGATATGGTGATAATTGGATTTGATGTATTGTTCAGCTCTAATATCTAATTTTCCTTGTAGTGCATCTGTCTGATGCCATCAACATGCAGTAAATAGTCAGATTCAGTTTTCTTTCTAACTGATGTCATTGTCTTGTTTATGTCTGGTATAAGAGAAGCTGCCCTGAAGCAATGAGAAATAACCTGTTTGATATGAAGCAGGTCATCAGTGTGGGTGTGTGTGTGGGGGTGCGCGTGTGTGTGTGTGGGGGGCGGAGGTGAGAGCACATCTGATTGTTTGCAGATGTTTGTTGAACAGCATTTTGTCTCTCAGGGACTCCTCTTGTGTTCTTTCCCAGAGCTGCAGAATGTTGAAAAGAGAAAACTGCTACAATTAGCATTACAGAAGTGTTTCTCATTTCCCTTTGACGAGCCGTTTTTTTATCATTTGTTAAAAAGATGAAGTGGGCAACACAAACAAAACTCATTATCATCGCTGGCAATGTGTGTTGTTAACTACCCGCTCCTTCTTCTACAGACTATTTGTCTGTGTTTGCTGCCACCTCTCTAAAGATTAAATGCTTTGCATTAAAAACTGGGCCACCCTGGCAGCCTGACAAATGAAGGCAGGAGCATGTTTGGAGACACCTCGTTCAACAGTTATTGAAGTTGATAACTTATAATTTGCATATAGATAAGGCATTCCTACCTGGACTAAATCTTTAGCATATAAAGTAGAATTGTGCTTTTTTTTATTTTTCTTCAAGTCGAATTGTTCTGACAAAAGCTGGCACACAATTTGGAAGAGGATTGATTCCCATGCTTGGGTGAAAGCTTGGAATTTTGTGAAGCCAAGAATGTCAGTGAGCCACTTGACAGTGTAATTACACATGACAAATAGTCATTAGGCCCTAAAGAGCATGCAAACAGAGCAGTGCATTTCCTTTGTTTGGATAAACAATGTCTACCCCATAATTACCCAGTCAGGCTGAATTCAGCCCATTAATAGTTCCAATTCCAGGATGACTCCGGCATGAATCAGCTGATAAAAGAGCGCAGACATGCAGAGTAAGAATTACCTCCCATGTTAAAAATGAACTTGGCGAATAAACATAAAAGCCACAGTGGAGCTGAGTGGATCTTTGTGTTTCATACCACCGCTGCTGCTGCTGCTGCTGCTGCTGCTGCTGCTGCTGCTGCTGCGGTTCAGTCAGCGGTCTTTTTCTTGAAACAGGAAATGTCTTTAAAAACCCCTCAGGTTGCGCTGGTAGAAATGAGGAGTTCATCAGGCCCTGGAGAGTCTGGCTAATAAGCTGTGAACTGAACTGATAACATCCAACAGCTGCATGAGAGGAGAAAATCAGCAACCAGTTTGAAAAATTTCTCCAGAAGCGTTCCTTATCCTTCCCTCATTTGAGAAACATTCCCATTCATAAGGGCCTGTTAATATTCCCAAAAGGATCCTATCCAGATGTGAAAAACAATTAAAAGATTGCTGTTTTGGAAATGTGTTTGTCTTTGCTCCCAAGGTGCTCGTATATTTTTAAAAAAAATGATCAGCAAAGAGCCACATTGGATTTGGAGGAGCAACGCTAGGAAGGCAGGTACTGCTGCGACATCTATAATGCAGAAGCTGGTGGCAGCATTTGAATTCAGCAAAGGTTCTGCAGATTATTGGTCTCAGGATATGACTGACAGAGACTGTTGTTATTTTTGACATTTTCTGACACAGAAAGTCAGAATTATTCTCTCATATGAAGTTGAATGAAATATTCTTGCACTGCAGATGTGCCCAAAATGTTTAGGAACAAGAAATGAGAACAATAATCAATTCTGTTTTCGCATGGTATTTAAATTATTCTGCAAATGCATCTGCACAATTTATTATTCTTTTTAAATGTAAAGGATGTTTTGATAGGCTTTTAAATCCCTGTAAGCTTCTTGACATTTAAAACCACAAACCTGAGGATTTTTTGGTTTTGTGTAATAAAACTAAAAGAAGTGAATAACTGTGAAACTGAAAGAAACTGATGGATGTTTTTCATAATATTTTTAAAATAAAAAGCTGAGGGTGTTTTCACACCTCAGAGTCTGGTAGACTCTGTTGGATTAAAGACCAAAACTGTAATATTTATTCTATTTTCAAACCTACATGGAATTTAAAGTCAGAGCATAAGTAACATGCAGCGTAATGCTTGCTGAAGCTAGCAGCACCTCAGAGCTTCATGCTGTAGATAATCCCTGGTGGTTCATGTCAGCGGTTACAGAGTCTTCTTTCTGATGGTCAAACAAAATAAAGAATGCATCTGTTCTTGTGTTGTATTTGAGGAACGTGTTTACGGTCATGGTCCATGGTTTTGGGATCTGCTTCCTTTCCTTTTCTCACTTCCTGCTGTTTTGCTTCATGCCTGGAATCAGATGGCAGACGGCACCACATCTGTGTTCAGTTTTCCTTCACTCACCTCTGCATATATCCTGTTTTATACTGTATGTATTTTTTTTGCTTATCACCAAAATGCCTACAAAATCATGTATGTTTGAATCTAAGTGGAATTTCATGATGAATCTGCTACTTTAAACTTGCAGACTTTTATAACCAGTATATTCATTCAGGAAAATATATAAATACATACCATGACAACCAAATGTCATTCCTAAGGCATCAAATGTCTGCAGGTGTTTGACGCCTGCATAAGCTTTTTGTTTATAAAGCTCCCTGACGCCACAGTATCAGATGCAGACAGCAAACTTCATTCCTGACTGTTTACCTGCGAACAAGTGACAAGACTGATGCTTTGGCTTTAAACATGGTGTCACTGTGAAAAGGTGAAAGCGGGACTGGATTCCTATGAGACATGGAGATTACATGTTTGTTTGGAGAAGAAGAGCAGCAGGATGAGATGTCTCTGACAAGTTGGCAGAAGGACAAGAGGCCATTTATTTTTCAATCTCCTAAAGAAAAGAAACTCACTCAGAAATCGCAAATCACAAAAGAAACAAACAGATTTCATGTTTGACGTTTGGTTTCCTCAGTGCTATTCTGTTCTTAGTTGTCCTTAAAATCCACAGAGAGAGCTGGTGTTCAGTTATATCTTATCAGTTAAATCTTATACTGTAAGATTTAGCGACTAAGCTGAAAACTTTTTCAGCCGTGTCAGCTTTATGTCAGCTCTCCTGATCATAACACTTTTTTCTATTTTCCAAAATAAAAAAAGTTTAAAAAAAACACATGTAGGCACCGCAGCATTAAATGTCATGTGAAGCCCAGAAATAGATGCTCAGAGAACAGTTTGCACTTCTGGTCAGGCTCCAGCTTCAAACCCGATCAGCCTCTTGACAGAGACGATGCCCTTTGCTTGGGCTGCTGTCTCCCATAAACCACCAGGTTTCATGGAGAACTTGATGGAAAACTGACATTATGCATCTTTGATTGCATTAGTGCAGCAGATGTGTCTGCTGCCTGAACAAAATAACATTTTATTGACAGTGTTTCTAATTATTTCAGGAATTTAAAGCTTGTAGTTACAAATAAATCTATAAAACAAAATATACTTCATGCACCTAAAAGTGGACAAACAAACTTAGATAGAAATGTTGCTAAATTAATATTATTCTATATATTTAGAAAATATTTATCTGATATAAAAGTACATGAGACAATAAAAGAAAACTTTATAAGGACATCATGTGACATAATGGCCAACATTTTATTCATTACCATTTTATATCTTAATAGCAATGTGATGTAGACAAAGAAAGTTATTCTTTTTTTGTCCCACAGTGGGAAAAATTTGTTTCTGCAGCAAAATAAAAACAGATTCATACAGCACATTAAAAAAGCAATTAATAATGAGTTGCATTTTGAAAAAATGATACTTGTAAGCAATAGTTTGAGATGTTATAAGGTAACTGTGTGCTTGTACAATGTCCACAAACCAGAGTTTGCATATCCATGCAATCCTTAGACCAGATGCAACGCAGGATTTGCTTCTAAAACTAATTGTGCAGAAAAGATAAAAGCTGGCATTAATTTTAAAAGAGGATAAGAAAAATGGAAGAAAGCAATCTGCTGATCTGCTGGCTGTACAGAAGAAAGAGACAGGTCTCAACCTCAATCAAGTGGCGCAGAGATTTCTCACTGTGCCTCGCCTCTATGTTACACAGGATGTGACCTGACAATGGATCAAAAATTAACACAGTATGCATTTCATACAAAGTGTTTACTGGTGTTTTTATCTGTAGTGAGTCCATTTTGAGGTCATGACCCCAAAAGAACATCACTAAGAGATTAAATGTTGCTTTTTTAAAAAAAAAAAAACTTCCTTAAGTTGCCATTTGATGTCAGTCAGCACTATATAATTTCTTAGAATGTTCAGAAACACAATAAAAAATATCCACATCACTAAAGTTTGGAGGAATGACTTGATCTGGTCTGGACCAGGGGCTCCAAGAAGAAATGTACATTTCCAAAGTGGATATTTTTAGCTACTTTTCAAAGTGAAATGATCCTCTTCAAAGATCCATCGCTAGATAGTAGTTCATTTTAAATATTTTAAATAAACTGCCTTTGTAAACTCCACCAGACAGCTAATCAAGTTTATTTTTTATTTCTTTTTATTTTGTTTGACATCATTAGAAAACTTAGAATCCACACTTTCAGAATCTGTAAATCTGTAAAGGTCCAATAGGGAGATGTTTTGCTGGCTTTATCACAGCCAGTCACATATTGTATATTAAAAGAACAAGCAAATTGCTCCCATCTGAGGAACTGAAAGGCCATGGCTGCTTCTCCGTGTGTTAAGTGCTGCTTGCTTTTTGAGTGCAGTGCAGAAATTAAACAAATAGCATATGCAAAAGCTGCAACTCCTAAAGTTAGCCATTTATTTTATCCTGTAAAAGGCAGTGATGTTACCATAGTTACTCACAAACACATAATGAAATGTTGCTTCAGCAGTTTGGATATTCGTTCTATGCTGCACCTAAAAACGCCACCGCATTATTTTGGTTGTTTTATAATTTTGAAATATTTTCATGTCTAATTTACTCTAGTTTTTTTGTATTTTTTAATGAACAAATTACATTTTGTTGGTATTTCGGCATGTTAATCTGCCTGCATTGAAAGGCTTTCCTGAGGTTGGGATGGGAGCAGTAGTGGCGAAGCGGAACCTTTATTTGGGGGGCGTTGCTTCCGGGTTGGTTTTGGGGCGGACTTCCGGTTTGCTTCAGACGCAATCTGGATGCTTTTATATATTATTATCCTTCAGGTCAGTACACGTTGAAAACACACCGAGGCTGCTCTGTAAGCTGTTTTCCTCCTGTATGTTTCACCGTGTTTCGGTTTCTGTGAACCGTTTTGCCAACAGTTGCCATTTTTTTCAGGCAACAGTAAATGTGGCAACATGCCAACCGGAGGGGAGGCGAATAGAAGGCCTGATATCTTACTTACTCAGGGTTTTAGGAGGTTTGCATTTGTTTGAATAATATCTGGTGCAAGTTGATTGTTGACTCATAAAGTAGCTCAGAGTAATCTAATGTAAATTACCATGAGAGTAAAGTGAGTCCAGCCACACTTCTTTGTTCATGAAATGTGGGAATTGAGGTTCAAGCTCAAAAGTTAAATTCTGTATGTGTTTTGTGAGTCTTGTAATTCTAATTTTGATCAGTATTCAGTTAAAATCAGTGAACATTTCGATGCTTATGCCAGTTAATATACAGCTTAAGGCAGTAAAGCTTTAAAACAGTTGAATTGTCCTGTTTGACACACCATACCTCGGTTGTCTTCTAAGTGAAGGATGGAAATGTGAAAAGGGTAATGTGTGAAGTTAATTACTTGTGAGAAAAGTAAACCAGTTTTATAAGACAGTGGTAATGTAAAATGTTAAAATTGTGCACTGTAAAAGGTTTGTTTGTTAACAGATTTTAAAAAAAGACGCCACCTGGATGCTAAAGGCAGCGCTTCGGTCACATTGCTGACTTCTATTTTATTGTCCTTCAGATTGTTCTCATCGCTGCCATAGATGTCCTGACACTTGGGACCTGTAACAGTTTTATCCATATATAGTTACTGCAAAGTTCAAAAGTGCATTTTGTACTAATGGTCACACATGTTTTAAGCATGTTTCCCAGACATAAGAGGAGTTATGAGGGTCTGCATGTTTTTCTGAGACATTTTTCCTCAAGACATTTTTCTTCAAGATATTAACATTAAGTAAAATATTGTGCGCTTTCAAATAAAACATCTTGTGTAAAATTAACATTAACCTACATATTTACCAACAATAAAAACATTTACAAACACAATAAATTCATATTGTTAAGCTTATCAGGAGCTCAGAGTAAAAATGGTAACATTGCTAATATGATGGTCCTGACAGGAGGTTATTTTAGGTTTATTTAATGCCCCCCTGGTACTGTAGTCTATAAATGTAAAATCATTCAGGAAGAAATAAACTATTCCAGTGACTTATTAATGAACTTTACCTGAACTAAGATGACTCCCCCAGATCAGGAGCATCTTCTGTTACACAGGAGATGCTCATCACTGCTATCAGCCTCAGAAATAACTCAAGCATGGTGTTGCTAAATGTTCCTATCAGCCAGTTCAGAGAATGGCTCTGTGCATGCAGCAAACAGGAGGAAGCATGTGACACTTTGGATGCATTTTCTCCCACTGACAAAAATGCAGCAACTGTGAACAAAGCTGTGGTTGGTCACGGCTTCTGCTCTGCTAGTTGCTGGGTTCATTAAATGAACTTGCCATGAATTTCCTGATCATACTGTGTTTGCCCCATGCTTGCCCTCTGAACATCGGCAAAACCAAAGCATTATTGTGCCACGACAGATCGGACTCTGCAGCGTTTTCAACAGATTTGACAGATGTGTTGCCAACACACCCCAGGAGTTTAGAAATGCAGCAGCTTCGGGTCAGCCCTCAGCCAGCATGTATCATGTCAGCCTCATGCACACACGCAAACACTTTGTGTAGTCACTAACATTCATATTAAAGTATCACGACCTCAGATCAAATTCCCAACCAGATGTAATAAGTTGAACTAAACCGAGTCACAAACAGCTGATGTGGCCTGATCCTCAGCTGATGTGTGGAGTTAAAAATGGAGCGATCTATCTAATCTAGATAGATAGATAGATAGATATAGATATATTTATATATACTGTATATACAGAATATATCATATAGTGGATTCACAAGTTGATGGATTTTAATTCTTTGTTTGAGGGCCGGACATTCAGGGAGTGGAAGGGATAGATGATCAATTTGTTTCTGCACTAAACCAGGCCTTTATTATACTTCCTATAAACAAAGCCTCCTACCCTGCTGTGCTGAGTCTTGCCACATAGTGTGTGAAAGTGTGTTTTTGTGTGGATATGACATTCTAGAAGTATTTAAGGTGTGGAAGGAGCAGGAAAGAATGACCAGATTGGTGATAATCATTTTCCGCTTTTGCTCCTTGTAAGTTTGACCTTCCTCTTTTTCTTTCTGCTCTTCAGTCTCTAAATTCACTCTGAGCCTCCTGGATCTGTGTAAGGCGTAAAGCTGATGCTTCGTCGTTTTGATGATTCTCTCTTCCTGCTCCTCACTGAGCTTCCTGGAAATCACTCACCTGCCTGTCCGCCATCACCTGCCTAGTGAAAGGGGCCACCTGGAAACACCAAGGCTCTGTTTCCATTGCAACACAAGGAACTCATGATGTTGTTTTGGCCTCTCTTTTACAAGGTAACAGCATTTTGGTTGGACAAAGCGCAAAAGTTTGACAACGGCTTCAGTACTGAAATTTTTTAGGAAAAAAACATTTGGGAATGATGAAGTCAGCCACATTATCAGCACTTGCACATCATGCCCAGTTTTCACCTGTGCACAAAACAACAACGGTACTTCAAAGCTGGATAACCTAAATTAACAGTTATTTTCCTGCCTCTTCATCAGTCCAAACAAAACTCAAACGCACGGCTGTCATCTTTTGTTGCTGCTGTTTTTTCCGTCACATCTTCTTCCTCTTGTATCTTCGCTCGTGGCGTTCACCTTCGCTGTGCCATCAGAAAGTTGCACTGCCTCCTACAGGCCTGCAATCGGCACTATTTGTTTTCACAGTACTGTTGTGTAAAGGTATTTCTTTTGGACAATCTGTGGAAAATGTTTTTGGAGAAGTTGTGGTGTAAACAGGACCCGTCATTCTCTGGTATTTTGTTTTAAAAGTTGGCAAAAAAATGTTCACTTCTGCACATTGATTCATACACTCTGATTTATAATCACAAAATGTCTATGCCGTGAATTTTTTCACACACATTCATTCCTGTCTACATTCCTATGTACCTTCTTATTTTGCAGGGTTGCACAATTTTATTTACAAGCACATAATATAGTACAACATGATTTTGGCCGATACTTTTGTAATTTCAGCGTCCTCTGCTTCCAGCCCTACAATTTTAGAAATGATGCCTTAAAATGTTGCTTTAATCTATCTGCTAAACTTTTAAGCTCCTTAACAATTTAACATTTCTCATGTGACTCATCCGTAAATGTTTTGTTGTTGCTTTTGCATGCTCAGCTATTTTTCAGTAATTGCTTTGTAAACTTAAACAGCTTTTAGTAATGAACTCAAAGAAGACTGGCAAAAAGTGAAGTGTATCACCGCCCAGCCCCCTCCCAATCACCATCAGGCCTTACGGACCCGTCTTTCTTAAAATATCTGACTCAGTTGGACTGACCTGAAATTCTTTCCCCACCTGATCTGCCAAACGGCCTGTGCGTTCCCAAACTATATAGGAAAAAGATCGCTCACACTCCGAAGCCGGGGTGGTATAATGAGGCGACCCGGGAACGCTGGTTTTACTTTCCAGCTATAGGCTCTGAAAGGTTAGCTCAGCCCAATTAATTCTGCTAGTTAAAAAGGTCAAGGCTCCGAGTTAAAGGACTTGGGAAAAGCTGCACAAGGGCCTCTCAGTGGCGCCTCATTACTTAAACTTCATCATGCTTCATTACAAAGTGAAAGACAATGTTTAAATGTGATTAAAAGAATCCATGGATTCGAATCAATTCTGACCCAAACTGATTTTAGCTGCTGTTGGACTAAAGCTCCAGAACATGATGGAGGAGAGATGCTAGAAAGTGAGTGTTTTAAAAAGATCAAGAGTTTCTCATGAAGAGTTGTTTATTTAAGCAGACCATGGGATTGAAGTAAAGTATGATCTGCTGACAAGTTGCCTGTAGCAAAAGTATTTCAACTCCCTGAAGTTTTTTTTTAAAAGATTTTATAACTTTGCAAACATAAACTTTAATAGGGTTTTGTGGGATTTCAACCAACGTAGTGCCATGTTGTTTGCGGGTGAAGCATGATCAAGGCGCAGGCAGCCACTTGAAAAAGGGATTTTGAGGATTTTAATAAAAATACAAACTTACAGGTCTTCCATGAGGCAAACAGGCCAAGGAGCATAAATACAGAAACAATGAAAGGAAAGGAAGAACAATGGAACAATGAAACCAAGGAGCTTGAATACTGAGGCAGAGGTGGACAAAGGAGCCAGTTGAACTAAATAGAGATGACTTGGAACAGGCAGAATGGGACTCTGTTAACTCTAACTAATGCAACAATCTTGTATTTAAACAGGTAAAGACTTGGTTTGGATCTGACCTGTGGTGAACAGATAGCACTGTTGGTGCACTGCCGTTTCTGCATTCATGTCTCGTAACACAAACCGAGCACCCAGACTTTCTGACATATGACACACAAGCACACTATTCAGTTATCACTGCAGAGCCGACCCAGAGAAAAGTTGTGACTTACAGAGTCCAAATGAGAAGCAAATATGTAAATATTCAATGAGCCATATTTGAAGCGTGAAAAGGATATTTGTGCTTGAAAGTAGACAAAAATACTTTAAAAGGTTTAATGTTTTTTCAGTGCATCAATATTCTATTGGTCAGTTCTGACCAATAGAAACACAATACTGACCAAAAATAACCAGAAATTAAATTTAACGACTAAAAAAAGCCATCAGTGTTTTTCCTTTCAAATGTAATATTTGGTCCACCCAGCTAAAAGTCCACACCTACAAGCTGTGACAGAATAATTCAATACGACGTGTAAAGAAACCAAAAGACCTGAGCTGGGGTCAGGTCAAAGGTCAGAACCTGAGACAATTAAGACTGATCCGTCAAATGCATGTGAAAATGAATCCATCACTATTCTGGAACAATGAAATCCCTGCTGGGCTCTCCGGCTGCGCTCTGCTATCAAACACTATATTAAAAAAGTTAACGCTCGGGGGGGAAAGTTGCACCAGCTGGTTTAAGCATTGTTCAAGATCAGAATACATTCACACCCAAGAAAAAGATTCTGGTTAGAGAAGGAATTCATTTAAAAGTTTCAGGGTAGCAGCTCTGAAGGACTGGATGTGTGTTTTTCTACAACTGATTCTGAATCTGTTCTGAATCAGCAGAACTTTTAACTGCTGTTCGACAAATGACCATGTAACCAAATTAAAGGACCGGCACAAGTATAATTTAAAACAGCTTCTCAAAACAGGTGAAGCTAAAGGCCCTGAGCCAAATTCTCTGTTCAACACCTGCTGTCTGTTCATGACTCAGAACCACATGGAGACCGGATCAAATCAGACCGGTCAGTCAGCAAAAACCTCCTGGCAGAATTAAACATTACTCTGAGTAAATGCATAAAAATATGATTCTGTCAAAGATTAGTTTAAATACAGATTCATGTCCAGAGTCTTCATTTGTACTTAATAATTGATTTTTTTGATCACTACTTTAGGTCAAGATGTACAACTCTTGCAGTTCTCGAGTGTTTTAGAGCAAATCATGAGACTTCAGCACAAGAAATAAAATTTCCCATCACACAGACCAACACACAGTGGTCAATTCAAGTTTATTTGTGTTACACATTTCAACAACTTAGTTAAAATTGCTTTACGTCATAAAAATATAACACAATAAATGAACAAAATAAAGAGTAGCAGTAAAAAAATGCAATCCAGTCTAGAATGAATCAATGCTCCAGTTATTAATCGAATAATAACTGTAACTCCAAACAAAAAGTTTATTTAGCCCTGATTTAAAGGAACTCAGTGTTTCAGCTGTTTTGCAGTTTTTTAGAAGTTTGTTCCAGATTTGTGATGCATAGAAGCTGAATGTTGCTTCTCCATGTTTTGTTCTGGTTCTGATGCAGACCAGACCAGAACCAGAACAGTCTTCTTAATGCAAACCTGTGACTGTTCTCCCAGAAAACAGAAGGTATTGCTGGTGTTGCTGCCTGGCATTCAGCTGCCAGTTGTTGTTAACACATTAGCAGAGTAGCTGACTGAAAGCCACAGAGCTCATCTCTGTATTCAAGATTCCTGATTATAATAGCTGCTGTCACTGTCTGTCCAAGTGAGTTAAAAACAATGAGAGCGAACGGCGAAATGTCAGAGTCGTATTTCAGGGTATGCGCTTTAAAAGCTTGTTGGCTGCAAATCTGCATTAATATTTATAACAGAAGGAGCCGATTTCATCCATCTTTTGTTCCCCTGCACTTTTACATTTGGCTGCTACTTTCATTTTTTTTGTTTAGTCATATGCTTCACATGCAGATACTATCCCAGGCCTTGGAGAAAACACATCCGTCTTTCAAAGTGCCACCATCTGCTTTTGAATCCTCCTCACATGGGGTGGCAGGTTTTCCACCAAATTGGCCTAAAAAAAAAATCATGGATCATGAAAAACCCTGATCTGGAAATTCCTCTGCCATCTCTTCAGTTCAGCTATAGATCCTGCTTTAAACGTCCTCTCCATTTCAGGCCTCATGCAAGTCGAAACAGCTGATAAAGGTGTTAGAACGCTTTAGGAAAGCCAGGCAGAAAACACAAATTACTTTAGTTTCTGTCACGTCTTTTGTCTTGCCTGGAGAAGAATGCTTTTTCTGACATAACTTCAGGTCATGGAGAGGTCATCTGTGTGAGTCCCTCTTTTACAAATCTCACTCCTGTTTTGTCTTTCCTTCTTGTTTGTGAAGAAACTACAAAAGGTGTTTTGTGCCCCTTCTGCCCGCTGAAGCAACCACTACAAGGTGCTCTGCTCTGTACAACGACTTTGCTCATCAATTTTTCAAAGGTCCTGAAATAAAGCAGTTTGCCCCTTTTTATCATTTAAGGAGAAAAGACAGAATTGTAAATGAACGGCTTATGGTTTTGATGCCAACGCAATTCAAATTAAAAGATTTAAAGGTCTGAAAAAAAAAGGAGTCACAGCTTCAAAAAGTGTTGTCTTCTGGCTGTTTCTGAGGATCAAATGCAAGAATGAGATTATTCCTTTTCATGCTTCAATCTGTTTTTGCTTTAAAAATGTATCTTGTTCTTATCAATTTATCAGATGGCTATTAAAGGTGGAATCCCCAGTAGGACTGCCGTCTCCTTTTTACCTCTAAAGTCATAATTCAGAGGAAAGAAACTGCAAGTTATTGTTATGAATCTCAGTTTTCAGTTGCTGGAAGCCAGAAGTTCAGCCTCCATTTATAAAGTTTCTGTAACACGTTTCCCCTGGAACCACGTTTCTCTGCACCTTTTATTTGATCACTGTATGTGTTTCCACTGTGGGCCCTAGAACTGGTTATTTGCAGAAGCTGTGCAGATTTTTCTTCTGCAGAAGGGTTGCCATGATTCAAGGGCCAAGTTCTCTTCCATCCACAACAGCAGAGTCCAGAATGTGATTAAAGAAAACAGTGAAATCAGAATAACTGCTTATTTTCAGATTGTTTCATAGCGGTTATGGCTTAAAAACAAAGTAAAGCCACTTCCAACTTTGTGGAAATGCACAATTAGATCAGATTTGGAATGAGCCACTCTGATGCTGAATGACAACAATAAGACATTCCCACCTCAGTCATGAACTGTTTGAATCAGCTCCAGGTCCAGCTGTCAGGAACCTCTAATGGAGGTTTCCATTAGCCACACAAACTAAAAGATTATTCAAGATACAATGAAATGTGTCATATAATTTGTAATCTTGTGAACTTTGCTAGTTTTGAAAGTCGGGTCTGTGGCTGTTCTGGTGTTTTCTGTGGAACAGAGATGGATCATGAAGATGCTGGATTTATGACTTTATTACACAAAGCTGGAGATGTTATTGAATTCTTTTTGCTGCCTTTTGACTGTTTGAAGTCAAAAGGCTTGTTTTATGGTCTAAAGCAAGCCTTTAGACCATAAAAGGCTTTATTAACTTGCTTTATGATCTAATATTTGCACATAATTTCAGTGAAGCCCAGCAGTTTGTGGTAATGTAAATCTTGCGGTTCTGCAGATGTTCTGTAAAATTGATGAAAACATCTAAGGAAGTTTTTTAGAAAAAGTGATATCAATACAAAAAAATAATATACGGCCTGAAATAATTCATGTTCTCCTTTTTAGCTCTTCTTTTTTAATAGTCCTTCTAAAACACCAGTTTTCAGTATAAGAGTGAAAACCAATGACTTTAATAACACAAAATACAGTAGCTTCAATTTTACTTCAGGATTAGAAAATTACTTAATGCACAGTTGCAGGCCATCGAGTAAATGAGTCCTCAGTGGCACCTTAAGGTCCTCTGGTCTTGGAACATAGAAAACATTTGGTTATTTGACCTCAGTGTTCTAGATGAAGAATGGAGTTGCAGAAGATCCTGAAGATAAGATGGAGCCAAACCGTTTAGAGCTTTAAAAACCAACAATAATATCCTGAAATCAGCCTGATAACAGCCTGGCAGCGAAACCAACGCTGGTTTCTCTGTTCACGTTTTCTTGTTCTGGTTAAAAGTTGGGCATTTTGTAGCATTTCTGGACAATGTAGAGACTACTGATCCCTTATACAATGACTTACAGTCTAAACGTTTATAAGAAAAACATAACTTTTACAAAATCTCTACAGCAGAAGCAGGATTTTCCCTTGGCTAAAAGACTTAGCTGAATGAAGTTTGATTCTACATGTATAATTTTGTAATTACTGGGGGAAAAAAATCATTTGTTTTATGAAAAGACACTTTGTCTGCGGTCAGAAGCAGAGCCATTGCTCTTCATGAGCATGTATTCAAATTAATGGTTGGCTCTTTGAAAGTGATCATTTTAGCTCACTTAATTAACAAAACTCAAATTCTCTTATTTTCTATAGTGAATGAAGTGAACTGAAGCTGTGCTTGGGGTCAGGCTCAGTGCTACGACTAACAAAGTGGAATCTGACACAGTTCATAAAAAATAAAAGTTTAATTGAAATGAATGAAATGACTTCTACTTGCGTAATTAAAGCATTTCAGATTTGTCACATTTCTTGAGTAGCGGTCTGCTTTGGGTGTAAAAACTGAGTCAATCTGAATATTGCAGGATGGAAACAAAGTGCTAATAAAACCTCAAAATACAACAGGAGGAGGTTCTTCACGTTCAAAGTGATTGTAGCCCTGCAGTTCAGTCACAGCTTCAGCACACAACCATAGTGACATGACACAATTTGGAGAAATTGGTAAAAATGTCTCCAACAATTTTGTTTTCAACATTTTTTTTTCACAAAGCTGTTCTGATCTGGGTTGAGTTCATCCGTCTGCTTGAATTATGATCACCAGCACATTTCAGATATGTAATTATGCTACCTTAAATGACTGCTGAATTTCTGTTTTGCCCTTTCAATCAAAGCCAATGTTTATTAGCTCAGTAATCCCAGAATGCATCAATCCAAACCCAAGCAAACAGAGTAATTTGTAGAAATTTCTAAATTTTGCTGTGACTTTTGCAGTTTACTACAATCTACTTTCTTCATTATACTTTTTCCACTTCTTTGGGAATGAAGATGAGGATGAAAACACAGAAGTTAAAGATGAAGATCTTTAAGGTGAATTTGAGTTTTCAGAAGCATCTTACAGAAAAGGATCATTAAATGGTTTGTCTTTGGGTTAATATGCAGGATACAAAGAAGAAAATGGCTGGTTTTAGAATCAGGATATGTTACATCACCTGTCAGGTTTCACTGAATGACAAAGATGCACAGAGTTTCTGCTGCTTCAAACTCCCCCCGTATTTAATTTGCATGATGTATGATTTTGTCATCTAATGAGCTTCAACTAAATGAGGATTTTGTTAAAGAGGAGCATCATTCTCCCGTTTGAGCTCAATGATATACAAGCAACCTGAATTAATTCTGATTTTATGGCTGTAAAATTATCCAAAACGGTAGATTGGAGTGATGTGAATGTTAAGCAGACACACAAGGCAATGCACCTTTCATAATTAAGTACCAATACAAGCCATTTTGATTAAAGTAAGGGCATCAGTGGATTATATTTTCCTTAATTTCTGTCATATATTTTCACAATGGTTCAGGCTCAGACAGATGGATTGGATTTGATTTGACTTGTCTGCATTCATGCAATTAAAAGCTCCGCAGTAAACAACAGCCACTGTGTTAGTGGTCACAAAGAATGTGTAGCACTTCACCCTGATACAAGTATTTACAGCCAAACTTGTAACTGGTATGTAAAATATGTCTGCTATTCATAAGGTAACCCTAACTGCAAAGTGTTACCGACTATTTCTACGGCAGATGCCTCGCCAGAGTCATGACTTGAATCTTTGGAGGAAGGAAAAGATTTAGTATGATGGCACAGAGGCCCTCCAACCTCAGGAACTTGGAGCTCATCACCAAAGATAACTCATGAAAACGCCAGAAGAAACAAAAAAACTTCTTAGCAATTATGAGAAGAGTTTGTCTGCAGTAATGGCGATGCAGATTTTTCACTGATTAAGGAGAAGGGCAAAGGGCTTCGATAGTTTTAAATTTGCCAGTTTTTTGTGATAAACTGTGAGACCAAAAACCAGATTTGTAAGAGGTAATAATGTTTCATGCATTGTAAATAAAGTAGATCTGGTGTGGCGCTTATATCATTGATCTGGTGCAACATCTAAATCAGCGTTGCTGACGTCACTGTGGTGCATTTACAATTCTTGAATCCACTCAGCAAACTTTGGTCCTGTTTGTACCTGCTAATCTCAGTTCTCCCTCTGCACCTCTGTCACAGCAGGGCAGTTTTCTTTCTTCCTCCGCTGTTATTAGACATGCTGGCTAGCTCATAAAATTGATCACATGCACAACAGGAAGCCATCCGAAAAGTTCAAAGCGCGGCCCTCTTTTTCTACGTCTCTGAAGTGTGACTAAATAATGCATCTGCAGTGGGAGTCTGTCTACCTGGATTGGCCTGTTTACATTCTGCAGGGTTGTCCATCTGAGTGAGCAGCTGCCTGCTGAGGACCCCGAGGTGTTAAGATGGAAATCCTTATCCAATGATAAGGGAACAAACCTGCCACCGAGCAACACATCAGTGACAGCGACAGAGCACTGACTCAGCCATTGGAGGATCCATTAGCTGCCCCAACTGTCAGTCTCTATTTAGAATAAAACAGCGATCAATACTGCCACCATTCACCCTGCTGCACCTACAGGAAGGCTGCAGGAGCTGAGTTTACCGTGCTGAAATATTTAAAAACCTTCGCTGCGTCCTATTTTTCTGTCCTCTTTAATTAATGACATTTGCTGCAGTGAACATTGGGGAAGATTCAATTAGCTACATAAAACATCACTGTTCAGAGGTAGTTTATTAGCTTCTCTCCACTTGAAGAAAAATATCACACAAAACCCATAAATGTAATTAGCCCACCAGATGCCAAGTGGCATTAAAACTGCACTGAAAGAGCAATTAACTGTGGTCTGATTGAGTGGTAGCTGAAGTATTGGAAGTAAAATCTGAATTATTACCGTGATTGTTGGACAGGAAAAGACTAACACTTACACTATAATTATGGCAAGATGTCAAGATGACTGATATTTCAGATTGTGTTTATTATTTTATGAAAGTCCCTGCCTAGCAGGGCATGGACTTCACCAGACGTCTGGATGCCGTCTATCCATTCATTCATGTCTATACTGGTTTATCCTCACGGGGCTGTGGGGGGCTGCTGCCTGTTTGAGGCGGCCATTGGGCGAGAAGCAGGATACTCTCTGGACAGGTTGCCTGTTCATCACAGGACAGATAACCATGCATGAACACTCATAACCAAGGACAACAGAGCAACCCATTAACCATCCCTGCAGAAAACCCATGAATGGGGAGAACATGCAGAAAGACCCCACACTGGGATTTGAACCCAGGACCTTCTGCTGAAAGAGTTCTGCCAACTGTGTCACTCTGCAGCTCTACATCTGAATATGTGTTGTGATATCTGGCTCCAAGCTGTGAGGAGAAGATCCTTTGAGTCCTGAAGCTGTGGATCCTGGACCCGTTTGTTCAGTTCATCCGGCTCTCAACCGGATGGAGATCTGAGGCGTTAGGATGGGACGTTCATAGTACAGAATCAAATTAGTACATCTCACTGCTTTTGCCCAGCCATCATGATGTACAAAAATGGACTGATCCAATCTGTCCACCTTTCATTACACTGAGGTCCAGTTTGATGTGCTGATTGTTGTTGCTCTTGGCTGTGGATGAGGGTTATCACGGGTTTCCAGCCTCATAGATGGCAAACGGCAAAGTAGCCTCCATTCTGACATCATCAGGCCCAGCATTAACATCTGTTGGATGACTCTGTTGCCAGTAAACCACCGTTTCTTTCTTGGACCACTTGTGATAAATTATTTTGTATAATAATTTAAGTGCTGTTCTGTGGAGTTGTCACAGAAAACAGAACAGGAAACATTTAATTAGCAGTGTGTGACTCTCATGCTTTAGTGTTCTTCTTCATGCAACACTTACCAAGCCCTTTCGTTATCCTCAGTTGCTCCTGTCTCTCGCTCCTCCCTTCCATCTGTGATTCTAAAACCGTTTCCTCTCACCAATCATGCCCTCCACTCTATCTGCTCCTTGGTTTCCTTGGTCACATTTGTTACCTCTATTGTTGCCCTTTTTGACTTTCCTGGCTTATCAGTAAAACCAATCAGTGTTCATTCAGAGCTTGTCGGCCGAATCGCTTTGTGTGAGTCCTTTTTAACAGTAACTTCTGACAGCAAAATGAATAACCAGGCAAGGAAATGGGAAATTCAACCAGCTACAATTTTTATTTTGATATCCAGGATTATTTTAGGATCAGAAAGTTACTCTGCCTGCTTAAGTAAACACAGAGAGACAAAGTCCATGAGCCCCAACATAAAGGAAAGCAGGAGGAAGGAGGTGTTGAGGCTACGTTTAGAGGTTTCATCTTTTACTTTGGATACATTGAAGGAGAAGTTTATAGAAGGTTAGAGAGACTTGCTGTGTCTTTCCAGACCTAATAAGAGGCCAAGGGAGAAACTCTGATGATGGATGAGAAAGGCAGGAGCAGCAGAGACGTGTTGGAGTTGGTGTATTATTATGTGTAGAAGGACAGTTGTGAGGAAGGGCTTACAGATTGGTTTGTTATGGAAAGAAGGATAATCTAAATCAAAGGAAGGTAGAATCACGTTAGAAAAAGTTGATGGACACAGCAAAGTTTGAAATAACTTCCTCAGTTTTGCAAAAAAAAGTTTTTACGCTCACTTTAGGTGGTTTATAACTTTCTTTAAAAAGGGTTAATGCGTAAAAGGAGACATGGAAACACATTTGCAAAGTAAATTGTGGTGTAGCAAACTTCCCATCCGCTGGTGGGTTTGTGCCTTAGGCACAAAATTCTAAAAATGACTAAGTCCAAAATGACTAAGACTGCAGCTCTCCCCTTAAACATCCAGCATTAAGGGGAGAGCTGCAGTCTACAGTGGCTGGCGAGAGGCTCTCCATCCTGGGATGGGAGTGGTGGATCGCTCCCATCCACTGGTGGAGATGGAACCACCAGCTTGGAGGGGGGGACTCTCCATTTTTCTGAGGCCAGTTTGCAACTTCTACATCTTTATTACAAAACGTCAACAAAATTACGGTTTGCTTAACCTGGTTGATTCACTCCAACACAGTAGATGGAAACAAACCTAATTTGCATTTTCCTTTGTTTTTTTTGCAACATTTCAAAAGTTCACTTCAAATTCACTTAATTGGATGGAAACAGCTATTGAGAGGGACAAAGACACTGCAAGGCGTAAAAGTGGACGACTTGTGCAGGCAGTGAGAGGCGAGCAGCAGAGCACAGGCTGAGGGAAATCCATGGAGACGAGTTTCAGGGCTCCTATGTGACAGATTTTTGTGACCTGTTTAATAGTTTTGTAGTTATTTCCCAGCCAAGCCTCATCAGTTTATTCTGTCCCAGTCCTTTCCACCCACAGCTGCAGCCAGATCCTGGAAGAATCAACCGCCTGCCTGTTGTTCAGTAATCAGCGCCTCAGCTCGGATACTTCTCCATTTATTCAGGTATTTTCCACATCCAACTGTTTGTTTCGGTTGCCATGTTTAAGAGTAGGTTGTTGTTTTGTTTTAATCAAAGCATTGAACATTTTTGATTCTGTGGCCAACACCTGGAATCTCAGTGATAAAACAATGTGAACATATTCCTCCTCTTCTCTCTGGTATCTCCCTCCACCAAAGAGGAGCCACAGATTTTAATTGGGGCAAATCACAAGCTTTTTCAAAGTTAAATGTATATAGGAAGGAATGATTTAATGTTTATTAGTGTTTCCATTGTTCTTGATGTTTTATATGAGAGTTTTTGGTTGCAGCTAACTAAAAGTATAAAATGCAGTTTTATTTGCAGGAGCTGAAACATGATCTAGAAGCACAATATGAGAGAAATACATTTGTATTTCAGAGAAACCATTAAAATGACTCAACATTTCCCCTTCATTCTGTTTTACTGGTTTCATATAAAATCAGATCAACTTTCATTGGTTAAAGCAAGCCAGCGAAGCAGTTAGGAGATTAGATACAGAATCCAAAATGAAACTCATCCATCAAAATGTTTGTCACTTTGAAATCTAAGGATTGTCAGAAGAAAAAACATTCACGGCAACATTAAACAAAGAAGGAGGAATGCAAAAAAAGTCACAAACATTGTCTTCTACACCAAACACTCCCAAAGCTATGAACTACGTCTGCCTGGCAGTGAATGAACTTCAGCCCCTAAAGCAGCGTATGCCAATCAGTGCCCGACCGTCAAAGGAAAAGGTCAATTACAGTTGCGTGTCCAAGGACTCTCTATCATAGTTTGACCTTTTTAACTTAATGTGACCGAAAAGCCTCTGGAGCTTCATCCAAATGTCACATATTTCCTGACACTGTTTGATTCCCCGGGCTTCGGAGTATTTACTGTGTCCCCTGTCTGTGTTGATGCAGGAGGAAAACTCTGGCAAGCAGAGAAAAAGAAGTCAATTTATGCAGTTTTACTGTTCTACATATGTTTTATAGATCTACATATGTTTTATAGATCTACATGTGTTTTATAGATCTACATGTGTTTTATAGATCTACATGTATTTTATAGATCTACATGTGTTTTATAGATCTACATATGTTTTATAGATCTACATGTGTTTTATAGATCTACATATGTTTTATAGATCTACATGTGTTTTATAGATCTACATATGTTTTATAGATCTACATGTGTTTTATAGATCTACATGTGTTTTATAGATCTACATATGTTTTATAGATCTACATGTGTTTTATAGATCTACATATGTTTTATAGATCTACATGTGTTTTATAGATCTACATGTGTTTTATAGATCTACATATGTTTTATAGATCTACATGTGTTTTATAGATCTACATATGTTTTATAGATCTACATGTGTTTTATAGATCTACATGTGTTTTATAGATCTATATATGTTTTATAGATCTACATGTGTTTTATAGATCTATATATGTTTAAAAGAAACCCCAGATTATTACAAAAAAGACATATAGCCTGTGTTTTAACTGTCTTTGCCATGTTTTTGTTTTAAATCATATGGGATTACCAAGGTTATATAAAATAAATACAATTATTTCTATTTACTAAAAGCTGCAATAATGTAAGAATTTAGAAAATTCTTTAATTTCAAATTTCAGTAGCTGTGTAACGTTGCACAAAAATCAAGTTTTGAATTTGCAGTTCGGTACATCTTCAGTATGCTTAAATAATTAAAAAGAAAAAAATATTTATTAATATTACCTTATTTCTATCAGAACAACCTTTTCAATTTCTGCAATTAAATTGAGGTTATTATGTTGAAAGTTTTTTTAAAAGTTAAGAACTAATTGAAGGTTTGGTTGGACTTTTTTTCCAACAAATAAAGTAGTTTAAGGAGGAACTTTTCAGCTGCTTTGTGAATCCAAAATGAGAACCGAGCCCCGATCGTCTCCATCCATTCATCCATTATCTGACATGCTGGTGCTTATCTGCAGCGGTCAACGGGCAAGAGGCGGAGTCACCTGGACAGGGCAACACAGAGACACACAGGACAAACAATCACACCTAAGGAGAATATAGAGAGATCAATCAACCACTCAGTCAATGTTTTTGGACTGTGGCAGGAGGTTGGAGTACCCAGACAGAACCCATGCATGCACAGGGAGAACATGCAAACATTCAAACTCAGGATCTTCTTGCTGCAAGGCAACAGTGCTACCGACTGCACCACTGTGCACCACCTGATTGTTTCCATTGTCATTGTAAACTTCAAGCCCACAGTTCCTTTATGAAACATCTGCAAACATCATATGGGGCATGAGGGCTATTCTCCCAGAGGTGTGAGCAGAACAGGTTCCTCTGCCAGATGTTCCCATTGCAGTCTGACAACGTGTGTCTGACACTAAGATGGGAACTGTGTGTTTGATCCTTAGAAACTCAGGAGTAGAGAAAGTTTAATTCCTCTCCAAAAGTTGGGTTTCTAAGATCAAACTGTGTGCAGAGGTAAGCTGAGATATTTCAAAGTGCTGAAACTTAACCTCTCACACCAGTGATGTGACGTTCAAAGTCCTTTTATATACTTTATTGTCTTTACCATAATAACAACAGTTATGGATGGCAACAAAATTTTGATGCCGTATCACACACCTACATCGTGTTAAATCAGCACATCCTGGTGCTAAAGTGAACTTTCTTATGATCAGTGTTAATAACAGCATCTGATGCAGGAGACTTTCTGTAGCTTCTTAGGGCAAAACCACTTCATCTGATGTCTGAAGGTGATTTTAAAAAATTATAATTAAAATAATATGAAAATTTAAGGAAGTGGTCCAAGCATGGGGTGTAACATTTATCTGTCTGGTGTTATTCTTTAATCTGACATCGATCTCCAGTCCAGAACCTTTTAAAAGGTTGAAGAGGAATCCACAGAAACAGTCACACAATTTATTCCTCAGATGGTCGTGGCTGATCCCATTCTCAGCTGGGGAAGGTGTTTAACAGGTTATGCCCACTTCTGCAGACTCAAATTCACTTGATTCTGATCCTGGTTGAGAGTTTCTAAATGTTCCTGTTTCATTTGGAGTTAGAGAGAAAAGTTCATTTCTCAAAGAATTTATTTTAAATAAGTGCATATTGCAGGTTGATGCCGCCCTGCTGGTGGCATGTTTACATTCACAGGTCTTGCCTGGAGTTGGTGTATTGTCAAATCAGCATTAAGCCTGTTTTAATGTGCATTAGTGTGTGAATGTGTCAAACATTCATGCCTGGATAGAATTTTTAAAACAAGAAAAATAAATTTCACAAATCCCTTGAGGAGAGCGGAGAGTGAACTGCTTCATTTTAAAGAAACCACAAGAACAGGGACAGGGGCAAAAGAGGGTAACAGAGGGCAAAAGAGGGTAACAGAGTAAAAGAGGGCAAAAGAGTTCAAGAGGGTAACAGAGTAAAAGAGGGCAAAAGAGTTAAAGAGGGTAACAGAGAGTAAAAGAGGGCAAAAGAGTTAAAGAGGGTAACAGAGAGTAAAAGAGGGCAAAAGAGTTAAAGAGGGTAACAGAGAGTAAAAGAGGAACCTGTGGAGCTAAAATAATGAGGAATTCAGACTAAATCTTCACAGTCCCACAATTGGACCACAACTTAATGATTTAAATTGGACAATTAAGGACTTAAAAGCATATGTCTACTTTAAAATGTTCAGTTTAATTAGACTTTATTATCTAATTAAACTTATTACTTTAGTTTTCTCACTCTGAGCAGTCTGTATTCAGTTGCGTTTCTAGACTTTAGGTTCTTTAAGATGTTGGTATATTTAGATTTATTTGTGATTTCCATCTCTGCTCCATTTTCATCGCAGCTTGTTTTCTGAATCTGACTGTTTCTATCTGCCTTCCCGTCATCCTGGTCTCGTCTCTCTGTTCCCTCAGCCTCTCAGCTGTGCTTCATTCTGTTAATTAGACCAATCTCCGTTAACTCCAGCGATCAAACGCCTCAGTATTTCAGCTTCTGTCATTCATTCATGGTTTTTGGTTTCTGTTTCTCCTGGAGTTCCTCCTCTCTGGTTCACTTCCCAGTTTCTGTGAGTTTTTAAATCTTTTTCCTTTTTATTAGTCCCAAACTTTGAATCTATACTACATGCATTTTTACCTTCCCATAAAATAGTTAAAATATTAATTCATAGTTCATATTTTGTAGTTGAGCACTACATAACAAATTAAATATATGAAGGACATTTAAAATGGTAGTATTCAAAAATGTAATAAGTGCATGATTGTTTTTTTTATTTGTAGTTCTTTAGCAAATCAATCAAACCAGCTTTTTAAAATATCAACCAGAAGGAAGTAATGAAAATGTAACATAAGGGTTTAGTTCATTTCATTTCTGTTGTGAATTAATCTACATGCTGCATTTATTTCTGGGAATTTATTATTTACTCTGTGAGATGAACTAAAACTACACAGTGAAGACAAACACAAGTTGCATAACAAACTAATTTGTAGGCAGATAAACAGCAAAATGTACGTAGTTCATAAAAAATGTGTTTTGAAAAATGTTTTTCTTTATCATTGATTTAATCTGTTTTTTCTTGTATTGGTTTTTATAAAAAAAAAATCCTTATACTTTGGAATATTTTCCCTCTGTTTATATTCTAACATTTTGTGAATTATTTACATATTTAATTTTACTTGTCAAAATATTTGTATTTCTTCTGAATTTTCTTGTCTGTATTTTATTTTAAAAAATCATGACTCGGGCAGATTTTTTTTCTTCTATAATATATGCACTCTGAGTACCTGGAGTAATTAGAAAATGGTTGCAAATAGCACCATGTTACATTTTGTGTAATATTGCACCATGTTATGAAGCATAATTGTTTCTGCGTTTCCATTTTATGCTTCCTTTGAGCTGGAGCTTATAGCTGCTGTCCTTCTGCAGCTATAGATGGAAAAAGGACAAAGTCGTTTCACCACAGATCAGTTGAGCCCTAAAGAGACATTAAGTGTTTTACTGAAAGCCACTTCCTCATGGTTAAAGGTGCTCTCAAAGCACCGGGCCTGTTTGCTCATAAAGACATATCTCTCTGATAAAATGTGCTCTTTTTGTGCCACATCTAGACACAGGATATGTCTTACTTGAAGGCAGATTGATTTGAAAAAATTCAGTTTGATTTATTGTTAAATGGGATTAATAATTTCCACTCCATTAGTAAGCCATGGTAATTGATGAATGGCAGCATCACAAGAGATGAGAAGTTTCATTCACTTTCATTAAAATCTCATTACATGTCTCTGTGTAATAATTCAGTTCTGGCGAACAGTCTCTGCTCAGGGAGGTTTTTCTTGTCTCTGGTTCTTTGGCTGCTGTTGTTTGAAAATGAGACGTTTTTGGTCATCAAACTCACTGACTGACAGACATTCAGAGAATTCTGTTCATTTTGTTCTGGCCAAAAGTCAGAGTTTCAGGAGACAGTTAGAACTTTTAAGAGTATTAAGATTTGAAGGATTTATTTGGCCTTCATGTGTTCCAGTGTCTCTGGACATGTTTTGTGTTTGACAGTAGCTCCATTCACTTTGCTGGGTGGCCGAGCTTATCGGCGCCACCTGTAAACAAAAAAAACCTTTTACTGCAGTAGCATAACCTTTTACTCAGTTATTTAGAAAATTACCTTTCTGATAAAAAGGCAAAAACCAAATTGTTTTTGGGCAAAATCACTCGCAGTTTTCCTTTTATGCCCCAACTTTTCACAAAGTTAGAGCATAAACAGAGACCTGATCTCACACGTTTTTATTTATTATAATTTTTAAAGGCTTTATGTCTAACTAAACTTATTGGAGGATCGTGTCTCATTTAGGCCCAAATTCAACACTGACAGAAACGGTTCCTCCAGGAAAAAAATGAACCAGCTGAGATGGTTCCTCAGTATTACGACTGAAGCTCCACCATAAAAACAGACACGACTTGGACTCTAGAGACTCAAAACCTGAGATCTGGGACTTCAGCTTCAGAAATAATCTATATATCATCTAATCAGGTATCAATGTAAGCCAGTAAATGTAAATCCTTGTAGTAAATTATGTTGCCTCATCTGAATTATCATTGTCATGATGGTAACTATATACACAGTATTTTTGGATACATACTATATTATATGCGTTGAAAGGTAAGTATTATTTTTCAGACTTTAGAAATGTGATATTTCATAAAAGCAAATAGAAAACAGAAATAAGTGAAAAATGACTTTTAAATAAATTAATGGTAAGTACAACTCACATTGATGATATTCCACATCAAAAGTCACTTTCTGTGCTGAGGATGAGACCATCAATGTTCCTGCCTTCCCCAACTCACATGGACCTGGAGACCTTTGACCCCTCACACAATTTGTAAGCTCATGTTGGGGCAGAAGCCCTAATATGGACTTTCCTCTTTGGCTATGGGCTCCAGAGGGAGGGGGTCCAGTGACCCACATGTGGGTGAAGGAACATCGTTTCTGTTGGTTTTTATCGGTTCTTGTCTCATCAGTTCTGTTCAGAACCTTTATGGTCAGAATTTGTAGGTGGAGCCAACTCAGCCAAGGTTCTGACCCGTTTTGGTGGCCTCAGGATCGGGCCTCTGCTTTTCACAGATGATTAAGTTCTGTTGCCTTCATCAGGACATAATTTCCAGCTTTTACTGAAGCGCTTCAGTCAAGAATGAAGCAGCTGGGATGAGAATCAGCACCTCCAAATCTGAGACCAGAAAACAGGAGAGCGCCCTCTCTGGGTCGGGGAGGTGTTGTTCATGAAAGAGGGAAAAATGGAACAGGAAGTCCATTAGTGGATTGGTGCTGTTTCTTCAGTGATATAAACGCTGTAGTGCTGTGTCACGGTGAACCAAATGACAAAACTCTGGATTTACTGGTTTGTCTTCACTCCATCCTCGTCTACGGTTGTGACTGAATAAATAAGATCGTGGAGACAAATGGTTGAAAGGATTTTCCTCCACTGAGTGTCTGGGCTCTGATATTTTCAAAGAAAAGATTCAATCATGCTGCAGCGTCATAATGATGGAACAACGACGTCATCCAGTGACTCCCTCACACTGAGCTGTAACCCGGAAACTGGCCGAGTTTGGCTTGGATGTTTAGTAAACTCTGTCCGAACTAGAAAAATGTTCACTGGCACTGGAAATGATCAACCTTAAAAATTCAAATTAAAATGGTCAGGTCAGCTAATGCACTGACTTAAAATCTGTAATGCAAGCTTGCTTTTTGGCTCCAATCAGAAAGAACTGGAAGAAGTCCGGGTCAGTCTGTGCGGAAGGGTTCAGGGTTTGGGTTCCTGGAGGAGAGAGAGTGCACTTTCTGATTGATTGGGAGGAATTGGCAGCAAGTTACAACACTCCAAGGGGAGAAATAAGGCAGAGCCCAGAGGCATGAGAGAGTGATAGAGAGGGAAGAGCAGGGATAGACTGAGTAGCTGCACATCAAGGACCTGGAAAGAAAGGGAATGTGTGTGCATGAAAGAAAATGAGTGAGTCTTTTTTCTCCTCCTCTGTGGGAGTGGGTTTGTATGAGTGGCTAAGTGCAGCTTGGTTATTCATTAGCGGCCTGGCATGTTGCTTGCTTGTCTATCAACTTGACTGGCCACAAATTGAACATCAGGGTAAACCCCAGAGTCTCTGTCTGAATCCCAGCAAATTCCCAGTGATTTTAATGTGAGAAGGAGAAGTGCGGAGCAGACAGGGGTATTTTTAAAATTATACATCAATACACAGGGGCCACTGCGGTAGAATGTGGAGTTTAATCAGATTGCTCTGCACTGCCACTAAGCAAGAATGAGTCTAAACTGCAGCTTAACCGTATCTTAAAAAATCCCCACAATAATTATTGCATTCTTATTATGTGACATGATCTGGATGTTGTGAGAAAACAAAATCAAGATCTGCTCCCAGATGGTTTTCAGACTGAAGGATGACGTCACTTGGATAGAAAGAGTTTTCTCTCCATTTGAGCCAACAGTCTTTAAACAGCTTGTTTCCTGCTAGCTGCGCCGCCCTGCATGCCCCCCCATCCATTCCCCAAACACACACCACGGACATTATAGTAGGATGGTGCCATTTAACAGAAACCCCCTGGCTTTATTACTACAAAACTTGGAGATTAAATAAATAAACAATGAACAAAAGACGACCTTGTTTGCAGTGCGAGGTGTCCTGTCCACATTTATCTCTTTAATAATTGCAGCCTGTGGGGAAATTAAGGCTTTCAGGCCCCAGGGGTTTCTTTGTTTGAGTGTATTCATGGTTCACCTATAAACAGCAGATAAAGTCAGAAATTAGTCTGAAAATTTCCCAGTTGAGCTCCAAATTACACTATAAATTGCTGCTGGAGTTATGCACTTAAGTGAAAAAGATGAGTAGACACTGGCTGGCTCTGGAGGATTCCTTAGGGACGTCAAACCTGACCATCTCCAAAAACAGAAGCTTTTGGACTTCATGAGTCAAAAAATAAAGTCCATTGTAAATCAGATATGTCTTCTGTGACACCAGAACAACAGCGAATCTAAAACAGAAGGAATAGAAAAGAAATCACGGTGTTTCAATGACCCGGTCCAAATCAGGAGGCACCTCAACCTGATTTAAATGTTTATTGCAGGATCTTAGAGGTTGTGCAGAAACATGGAAGAACAAACATCACACCGATTCTACCACCAGAACACCACACCTGGTTTACAGGAACATTAAATCAGGCTGTTTGGAACCATTTAGGTTTCAGTTTGAGATGCTAGTCAGGAGTTTCTCCAGACGGTGGCTGCTGCCTTGATTTTACAGATTACACTTGAACTAAACTTTAGTCAATTCACTCTTTGCCTGGTTGTTATTTTCTGTGCTACATTTGCAATCCACAGTTGATCAGCTGTAGAACAAAAAGAATCAGTGTCTGTCACAAATCTTGAGTGCTTTGGTTTTGGTCTTCATTTTTGTGTTTTGAACATTTTTATGTGGTTTATGTTTAAGTCTTGCCATACTCAGTTTATTTCCCTGTGCTCATTATTAGAATGTTTTTGCCATAAGAGTTTTGTATTTATGTAGTTTTTGAGTCTTGGTTCAGTGGTTAGTCTCTTTCCGTCAGTTTTCCTGCTTCCATTCTGCCACAGCTGTACCACATTTCCTCTGCTTAGTTCATCTGGTTCATTTGTGAAAACCTTCAGTCTCACTGGTTCATTGCTGGAATCATTGCACAATCATTGCTGGTACCATTTCCTGTCCCATTGTAATTGGTTTATAAAGTTTTGTAATTAATTTTTCATTAAAACTCCTCACATTAAATCTCAGTTTCTGTTCTACCTTCATCTCAGTAAAAGTAAAAAACCAACATGATTGCTTTGAGGGCAAAAAAACATTGCACTTTACGTTTTCTAGACTAGCAGTTAAAAAATGAACTATTTCTACTGATAATTGGTTGACTATATTTTAGTACGCGAGCAAAAATGATTCATTTGTATGAAATGTTTTGTAGAGGTAGAAAAAAGTCTTTGCTACCTTGAAAGACTGGAGAATGAGTGAAAACCTTTGACATGAGTGCGAGTGGCGAAATCAAAAGGACTTCATTCGCAAAAATGATGAAATAAAAAAACGAAAGACCCAACGGAGGGAGATGAATGAACACGTTTTTCATTTTCATTAATTCATTAGATTGTTTTAATCTCGTTTTCTGTGGTGTGAATTTGCCGCCGTTGAGTCATTTTCCTTTTTTGTTTTCTTTTTTTATGTTTTATTAAACACATAAAAATGTGTTTAATAAACTATAAGGTTCTCTATGTGCCCTATAGAAAACGATAAGTAAAATAAACAATGTTTTCCAGATAGTCTTAAATCTTATATTTAGTAAATAAACATGATCATGCTTTATAAATGTAATATATTTCTAGTAGTTTTATCATGTTTTGCCAAATCTATTTCAGTAATTCTTTTTTCATGAGCATTAGGTTTTTTTTATGTGTTAATTCCAAAATATAAAAGTTTCTTTCTGTACTTACTTTTGGAGTCTAGATAACATTTAAACTTAGTCCAGCCTCCTTAACTTGCAAAAAGCATTAAAACTGCTATTTTTGGATTATAAATACATCAAACTGAACAACTTAATTCAGTTTAACAACAAATATGTTCTTCTAGATTTTGATAGCAGTTTCAAATACAGTTTCCAGCAAACATCAGCAGAGCTTTAAAGTGTTTCCATTCAGGCCTTATTTACAACTCCAAGTGTACATTCTAGCATTTTTATTTATTAACCAGCTTAACATTTTATTTATTTATTTTTGTTCTATTTTAGACCAAGTGAGGGGAATTCAAATGAGCCAGAAGCGATTTATAGGTAAATAAAAACATTCAGATTGAAACTAAGATGAATGTTTGAAAACGGAGAAATAAGAGACGAACAGAAAGGCAAAATTTACAACATAGGAAAAATAACACTGTAGGTTTAAATAATACTGAGACAAAATACATAAATATGAGTAATGAAGTAATGATTCTTTGGACTGACCAGCATGGAGTTTATTTCATATGATTAAATTAATCAGGAAATAAGGATAAATAACAGTATTAATTAAAGCAAAGAATAAATAAAAATTATGGATTATAATTAATTCAAAGCCAGACAGGTGTAAAGGAGGTAGAAGTGATCAGATGAATTATTCTAGAATCTGCATTTATTAAGCCTTATAACTAATGAAATATGTTATTTCTGACAGAGTCTCAACACTTTAGGACTTTAGTTTTTACTCTGATCCCAGATGGCGCTGCTGATTCCGCCTTTATCAGCTCCACTCCAGCTGAAAAACTGAACGACTTGAGTGTTTTAGTTTCTCCAAACTGCGCCGCTCATTTCCGCTCGGATCCAAACAGCGCAGTTTGATTTACGCACCAACGCAACTTGAATCTTTTCCAGCCATATGTTACAAATTTAATCTTTAAATGTGCTTAGTGAATTAGTAGCAGAAACAAATAAAAAGCTACAAAAAATGGAGAGGCTGTGTGGAGAATCGGAGGCTGCAGCACAGTGACTATTCTGTGCTGCTCAGATTTGAACACTTCAAAGAAGCTTCAGCACCATGGACAGCGTTTCTCTCCTTTTCTCTGTTACTCCACACACACACGCACCCCCCCCCCCCCCCCCCCCCCCCCGCCCCCCGCCCCCTCTCCCCTCCACACACACACACACACACTAGAACACTGAGCGTCTCTTCCGGGCGCTCACTCGGCAGCTGGCTCAGAATCAGCTCCTCCCTCCTGTGTGGTGGCTTTTCCGACCAAAAGCTCCTCAGACGTGAACAGTTTCGCTGAGGAGCACTTTACTCCCCCTCAGCCCTTCCCCCCCGCTGCTTCCCCCCCTCCTTGGAAAAACATCCAGGCGGACAGCAGAGGCGTCACTTTCTGCATAGCGACCTGAGTGAGAGGAGTTGAGGTGTCGGATAATCAGGTCTCCAGTCGTCCTTCACCCGGATCTCTGTCAGCGATGGAGACTCGGGTTGGCACCCGCCCAGGCTCTCGCGTCTCTCTGGGTCTCTGGCTGCTGATCACCGCTCATGCTCTCCAACACGCCAGGGCGGAGATAAGTTGCGGATCTTGCCCGTCGCCTGTTCAACTTCACCGGGAGGAGCTGCAGCTGGCGCCGGGGTTGCGCTCCGACCCCGCGGAGGAGGCGGTTGCGGTCAGGGAACCCCGGGTTACCGGTCGGGAATCTGGGATGCTTGCTACTTCTGGCCCTAATTTTAGTTTGGATGAAGTTAAACCAGCCGGTTCTGAGTCTGGGGTGGCTGAGGATGCTGCGCCCTGGAGAGCCAAGAGGAGCGCTCCAGACTTGAGCGAGTTCAGCGACAGCGACTGGACCGGCCGGACCGCGCAGCTGGATAGCCACAAAGCTGGCCGGTCGGAATTCGGGTGGAACAGGCAGGATGAGAGAGGGAATACCCGGCAGGATGAGCCCAGGCTCAACAGCAGCACCTTCGCTCTCACTGGGGACTCTGCGCACAACCACGCCGTGGTCTACTGGACCGGACAAAACAGCAGCGTGAGTTCAGCTCCCTTCTTATCTGTGCGGATAAACTCCTCGCAGCGCACACTTTGTGCCGCTGTTAACAGGTGCACCTCCAGCTACAGATGCGCACTGACGCACGCTGCCAGACCTGAGCAGCATCGCGATTTGCGCGCACCAAACCTCTCTGCCACTTCTTCAACTTCTTATTTTCTTTCTTCAACAATCGACTCAGCGGCTTTTTTCGCTCGCTCTCTATCTGCGGGTGGCCTTAAAGGCGCGATTAGGTTAAATATTTTATTTTGAGTGCGGAAATATTCAGAGCATATCTGAGATAAGCGAATACATGATTCATTCCTCCCCAGCGATGCCAGCTTTTCAATCCAAATTAAGTGACTGGGGAGTGAGGGAGTCCTGAATTATTAAAGACGTTTCAGAGAAAACCCGAAATTCCTTCAACTGAATTTCTTATCTATAAATCGGAATCTATTATTATTATTATTATTATTATTATTATTATTATTTTCAGGCTTTTATGAAAACGGACAAATCTGCCTTTATTTAGGATCCTCGTTTGGGTGTAGAAATCTGAAATCTATTATCCTTCAGAACACAAAGATACCAACCCCTGTTGCATTACCTAACATTTTTCCAAAGGGGGGTGTTTGGAGATTAAGTCCATCTCCTATCTGCAATATTACACCGAGATTTGAACATTATTCCATCAACTTCATGTAATCTGAAATTATGCATCTGCTTCATCTTTGCCAGAATCACGAAAAAAACCAATTCATTTTCAGGCTTGCATATTGGAAGCTCTGGGTCTCTGAGTGCAGCAAAAATGAGTGTTGAGGTCAAAGAGATGTGCAGCATTATGCGTCTTTCTAGTTCTCCCAGCGCCACTTCACTGGTCTCAGTAATACAGACCTCATTCAGAGCCAGCCCTGCTCAGAAATCGGCTGAATACGCTGCAGCTCTTACTCCAATGGTTCTATTCCAGGAGGAGGATAATGAGCAGAAATAAAACCGAATCATTTTTACGCGGCTTTGTCTGCTCAGTGGGAACCCAGGAGTTCTTCTTTCAGCAGCTTTATTTGTTGTTATGACTTCTCTTTTTATTCCATTAGAATAAGAGCAAAATGTAGCACATTCAGTCTTGTCTGGGCTGATTATGGCATGGTCAGTGAACTTTTTTTTTTGTAACCCGCAGTGAAGACTGAGGGGCTGTGGGTGTGGGTGGGTGGGTGGGTGGGTGTGTGTGGGGGGGGGAGGTGTAACTTTGGGATTGCATGCTGGATGGAGAAGGCAAGGAGGTTGTGAAGGGCCGCTGCCCCTAAGGTTTGAATGCTCACTGTTCATCTTTCTTTTTTATGGAGACCTCTGTTCTGAAGTTTCTTTTTTTCACGGTGAAAATCAGGATAAATGAGGACAAAAGCAGAAATTGGCTTCAGCTTAAAGCTGTTTAACTGTGGAAGTACAATGCCCTGCAAAAGTATTAATAAATTGCTGACATTTTGTGACATTACAACATAAAGGTCGATGAAATTTGGGGGTTGGGAGTCAGTAAGATGCAACACAAAGAACAGCATAATTAGGAAAGTGATGTATATATTTTTTTCTTTATCAAACAAAAATCAGAAAACTGAGGCGTGAGATTGCAGGTACATCTCCAGACTGAAATTCCTCTTTGGCTCAATCTCAAATTGGCTGGACAGAGAACTTCTGTTATCCCCTGGACTCTCAGTTGGATTTTGATCTGGACTTTGATTAGGCCATTCTAGCAGATATATGCTTGAACTACAGCACAGCAGGTCGATGTCCTCTTGGAAGGTGAACCTCTCTACAGAAGCTGGTTAGCTACATGTGCCAAAGACCTAATTGTGTAATTCCCTTAAATAAATCAAGACTGCATTAAGTGTCAAAGTAGAGATACTAGAGAGATGATTGGAGTAGAAACCTGTTGAATGACCTTTTGCAGCCTCTGGACAGGTTTTCTTCCAGGTCTTCCCTGTATGTAACTCCATTAATCTACTCATTAACTCTAACCAGCTTCATCACATTGCTGAAGAAAGGCCTCCTGACAGCAGGATGCTGCCACCACCTTGATTCACAGTGGGGCTGGCATGTTCAGGTAACAAACTTTTAACTTTGGTTCCGTCTGACCAGACATGACTCGTTTGGGCAATCTTGTTGCCTCTTTTCCATAATAACTAGATTTGTGGTCTGCACAGTTCTTGGTGGTGGTGCCAGCACAGGCTCCCAGTTAAGTGGTGAATCTCTGCAGCTTCCCAAACTTTACCATCTCCATCTTGGGTGCTTCTCTGAATCGGGCTCTTGCTGCCCAGATGGTCGGTCTGAACGGACAGTCCCGTCTTCGTAGGTTTAGAACCGTCACAGAACATCTGGATTCATATTATGAATAAATTACTCACAGATTATTTAATAATTATACTGCAGGCAATTGTGAAAGTGAAGGTCTGAATATTTACCCCACTTTTGAGATTTTGATGTCCAAAGAAATGTTAAAAATTCAGCTTTGTTTTCCTTTAACTTTCTAATTTTGCACTATTGTGTCGAGGAATGGACTGAAGTCTATAATTGTGACAAAATGTGAAACAGTTGATGAGCTATGCGTACTTTTGTGGTGCGCTATAGTAAACATAAATTCCCAGCTGAGAGGCAGGACGTAATGGATGGATGGCGACCATCTTTGTTTGGTGGGTTTAACCTTTCCTGTCTGAGTTTTATCAGTTTGATCTGAAGGAGAAGAAACACCACAGGCCGTTTGCTCCAGATGGAAGCAGCTGTTGCACAACACGCCCTTGTCATTCACTTCATGTTGTACGTTCATTGTGAAATGTGACATTCTTTTTAATTTCGAAGGTATTACTTGTCAAGACAAGAATCTTGTTTTTACCGTGTCTTAAAATGAGGTTAATCCAACAAGGAATAAACAAGCAGACAACACAGCTGAAAAAACTGTAAAGAATCCAAGTTTTTGTCTTCATGTTCGATATCATCCAGGTTCTGCACAACATAAACACATTCACTGAACACCATCAGTGGTTTGCTGCTGTGGAACTTATAAGACCATGTTAAGATGGAAAGACATTAGCAATTACCTTAAAGAAGCAATGTCCAGTTATGGTTCTGAAAATCAAGGACCTGCAGTGGCCCAGTCAAAGTCCAGACATCAAACTAATTGCAAATGCTGTGCAATTGCTTAAATTTTTTTCCTGGATCAACTCATCTTTATTATTGTTTGAGCCATAAAACATTAAAATGTAAAATTCCTAAATGCTTGTAAGATGACAGATTTGATCAGGAACAGATGTGGTGTTACTGTAACGCTTCCTGATTATTCAGCCATTAGCATCCAAATAAAAAAAAGGTGATGTTAGCAACGTAGGTAGGAGTTAGTCCCTTAATCGTTGGGTTGCTGGTTCAACCCCTGCTTCCTCTATCTCTGACTTTGTGTCTTTGGGCAACCACTTGGACCAGGTGGGTGGTGGTCAGAGCCTGGCAACCTTCCTGCGGTCAGACAGCCACAGGGCAGCTGTGGCTACAATGTGTGAAATAATGAATGTTGTCTGAAACACTTTGGGTCCTCTGGATTTGATAAGGTGCTACACAAGTTTACCATATGATTAATATTTAAAATGGCTTTATATTCTGAAATACTGAAGTGTAAAACATGTAGAAAAAAATGAAATCAGGTATGGAGCAAACAAACTGCTGTACATAGAAGGTTCCCATTTCCTGGTTTTATTCCTGACCAAGTTCTGACTTGGAGTTTGTCTGAACCAGGTCTTTAACTCGACGGTCACCATCACAATGGGTCTCTGACTTGATGGACAGTTGGGTTCTTGGTTCTTAGCCTGCAACAAATTTCTTGTGGTTGTTGTGCATCAGATGACATGCTCATGGATTCATTTCTAATAAATGGTTTGAACATTGTGTCTGATCAAATCATATGAAATGCTTCATTTGTCAGTTTCAGAGTTTGGTATTAACTTTTCAATTTTTCATTTTAAAGCATCCAAATCTCAGTCTAGTAGTTCTTCTTGGCGTGACCACCCAGAGCATTTCTATTATTAAAACACAACTTTGCTGCCATTTTTAGACAGCCACAGCGTGGGCCACGTTGTGCTTTGTACCACAATCTCAAAAATAGCTGCTGGCCTGCAGTGTTTCCTCTTTGTTCTGTTGTAACACAAAAACAATAATGGGATCAAACTTATCATTCACAAGTGCAGCTCAATATATTAGTATGGAATTGAAAAGTGGATTTATTTCAGTAATTCAATTCAAGAAGCCATTACTGCAAGAGCAACATAAAAGGCCAAAATGCAGTTTTCAGATGCACTCAGAGACAAAGATCGAAATGTTTGGAGACATGTCCTATTATCTAAAATTGAAGTGTTTGGCCTTCATTGTATTTGAATGAAAAAAGTGAACAAGCCTGGGAACCGTGTGCCATCTGTGAAGTGGGAGTGTCGTGTTGTCTGGCTGCAGGAGGGACGGGTGCACCGCACACACAATCAGGAAAGGACATTATGTGAAACCACTGAAGTCAAATTGGAAGCTAAAGCTTGAGACTAAATGGACAATGACCAAAACAACATATTAACTCCAAAGTAGTCACTGAAAACTATTTTTTTTCTATTTTTTGTTTAGTTTGTTTTTCAGCATATCTAAAATACCAGACAAAAAAATCATGTGAAGTTGAAATATGTTGGCACATTGCTGCTCGTCACACTATAGGCTGGCATTTGCATGCTCACACACACACACATGGAGCACAAGCGCAAGGCTAAGGTTAAAGGAAATGACAAGTTAGGGAACGCCCTCTTTAGGGCGTAGCTTAGAGGCCAACAAAGAGAAAAACAAACTGTTGTTAGACCCCATTTTGCTCTGTTAGCCTTTAAGGAGAGCAGGAGCAATGGACCAGCTGTATTTTTGTATTAACAAATGTAATTCACGAATTCAACTCACTGACTCTTCTTCAACCTCAAGAACCTCAACATCAAGAACCTAAATGGAGAAAGGATAATTCTCCTACACTATTAAAGGAGCTGAGAGTTTTTAGAGGTGAGCTCAAGTATTGCATATCTTAGCTTTTGTCTGGCGGATGTGGCTCCTAACCAGGGGTCCATCGAACCACCAAATAGTTACAAGGTGGTTTGAGGGCAACAAAGTCCATGTTGTTGAGTAGCTCTGATCTCAGTCTCAGTGAAGGTCAAGTTGGAAAGGTGTAGGAGTAATGGGCCAAAATTTCAATAGTTTTATGAGTAACCTTTGACAGGAAACCAGATCATTCATCCAGCTTAAGAGGCAATTCTGCAAAGTATTTAAAAATGTGCATAAATTTCTAAATTCGAAGGGTGTTTACAGTTTCTTTATTCTGGCATTTAGCAAGTAAAACATAATTTGGGCAATCCTCATTAAACTAAATGATGGGTTTAGTCTTGATGAAAAGGAAACATTTTGCGTGACGTGCAGTGAGAGTTTCTGGTTTCAGCTGCGTATTTGTTTCAGTTTGACGGTTATTCATTAAGATGCAGCTGGAAGTTTAGTTTTTTCTTTCGGGTTCAAATGTTGAAATCTGAACACTGAGGAGGTTTATACGGTTAAAATTTCAGCAGACCCGATGGCAAACACTAAAACTCTGATGAATCACTGCAACAGTCATACGCATGTTTTAAAGTGCTGACAAAATGCTAAAAACTGACACAAACTCATACAGGCATGCTCTGGAGGGCACAGGCCCCATTCCACTGACCTTTAGTCAACATGCCAATCCCCCGCACCATGCTCGACCATTCCACCGCCCCAGGCCCAAATGCCAAAAATATAAATGCAGCTGAATGTGAACTGGCCGACTTGCAGCTCTTTTTGGTTGACTGACCACAACATGGAACATAAATTCACAACCTCTCTGGTCGAGAGACTTCCCTGTAGTTGCGCATCATGCGGGCCGGTCGGCCATGTCTTGCAGCGCTGCTACCTGTGTGCTGTAGTGGGCTCCCAGGGGGCTTGTGGTGCGTCCTCTGAGGCGTGCACACTGGACTAATGCACTCTCACTATCTCTCAGTGCTTGTCCAACTGGCTGTCTTCACCCTCAGCAGTTTGCTTCACTCTGCCTGCTGTCAGTCCTGTCCTCTTGTCTGCCTCAGGCTGCTGCAGGTTGTGTTGGAGGCCTTACCTCGGATCATATAAGGGTAGCCATGTTGAGACTGGCTGTCATTTACAATCTTGATTAACATAATTCGGATGAAGCGTCCCCGCGGCAATGTGCCAGGTTCTCTCCTGAAGTGTTTTTGAGGCGGTGTAGCCTCTCAGCTCCAGCAGTCATGAACATAATGGCATTGTGAGTGACAGCTTGAAGACAAAAATGGATAGCAGTGTTATCCTGAAACATTCATCTCTTCTCTGGGAACCTTGAGATCGCCTCTCGACAGCATATTCAAAACAAATCTGTCCCTTTCATCGCTTTTGGCTGCCACAGCTTCGCTTAATACTTTGAATTTGCTCGACGCGCTGCGGCACGTGCCGCTCTCAGCGTTGTCAGTGTGTTTGAAAAAATCAGCATGAGGTGCAACAGATAGGTGAAAGACTGAGGAGGTCTTTTTAAACGGCAGAATCACAGCGAGGCAGGTCATCCATATCTGGCAGGTCATCGATAGAGCTGGCTGTGTTTGAAATTCCCAAATCCCCTTTTTGAGCAGCAAAGGAACCCATGCAGACTCATGTGCAACATTTAAAGTCACAAATGTCACACGGCAGAGGCAGCCAGGCTGGTGTGAAACGTTAAAGGCTCTTTTCTCTGCAGGTTATTGGATTCTTCCAGAGCAGATGTCCAAAATGATCTGGTTTTATAGAAATAAAGGAAAAAAATCTGTCTGCTCTAGATATTTTTGTTGAACATTCATAAAATCTGGACTGGCTTTCATTTGCATCCGATGTTCATTTAAGAGTTTTTCCTGAGAGGAAGGTAAAAGCTCAGACGTGCTAACAAGCAGCATGATGGAGGCCTAGGACTTCCTGCTTCCTTCCCATTAAACCACTTCTCCTTTAGGATTGAGTAATGTTGATACTTCTTGCTGGTTTTTCCTTTATTCCTCTGCTTCTGTGGCTTCATGTTCTGAGACTCAGTTGCACACAATCTAAAAAGATTGCATTTTTTTAGAAATGTATCTGCTAAATGCAACCAAAGAAAATGACTGAATTGACTCCTGGACCAGCTAATGAGCCATTTATTTGACTTGGGTGTATTGGATCAGGAAAACAATTAAAAGTTGCAGGTCACAGACCTTGAGGATTGACTTTGGACATCTTTGTTCTACAGTAAAGGAAAATATCACAGTAAAACTCCACTGATTTATCTTGTATCCCTCTTCATCCCAGGGTTCTGATTCCTTCTGTGTCGTGTTTTCAGGACTTCTAGCAGTGGGAATGCCAACAAGCTCATACATTAATGCTCAGCAGCATCTCTTTGTCATTTTGAAAGCAGTGCTACCGTCCATTGCGTAGAGGAGATGTGGGTGAAACACTAGAAAACAGCATTTGACCAAGAGTTACTGCCGATGTAAAGATTTCTCTACTGACTTTTTTCTGTTTTTCTCCTTATGGATGGATGTTAAAACGCTCTTGACAGTTTCTCCTCAAGGTTAAAATCCAGTTTTCTGTATTTACCACAAATCGCCATGTATATATTCTCAGTAGTGTCAAATTCATTAATGCACAGTATACATTCTGTTTTCCTTTCATTCCTATTGATTGCTTTTTATTTATACGTCCTATTACTTTGCAGCTCTGTAGTAAATTGTGACTCTGGATCTCTGTCTGCTGTTGTGGTCAGCCTAATGCTGCTCCTTCACCTCCTGATCCCATCCTGCACGGCAGTAAAAGCTCACATCACCTTCCTGTACAGTCAGAATAACCTGTGAAGGATGTGTCATGAATTACACAGTTTGGCTCGAGTTCAGGCTGTGATTTTAGCCGTGCAGAATGACAAGTAAAAAGGTTCCGTGTGGGATGAGGAGCATTAGCTAATTACATAAGTTCTAAAATAAAACAACACTACACACATCGCTTTCAACAGCAACCAACCTACATGACTGCACACAGAAATAAAGCTCCTTTCTTCTGTCAGAAGGTAAGTAGGTCAGCACATGTTCAGCATTTTGTGACTCCTGCTAAAGGTCACCTGATGCACTTAGCAGAGCCACGCTGGAGTAAAACTCTCCTAGCCACAGAAGCGCCACTACATGCAGGAAGCCATTGAGAAGGCCTTCCAATCAGGATGCATTGCACCTGCACCTGCACCGCAGCGTGGCGTGGATCTCGGATCGCATCAAACCGCTAAAAGGCTTTCGAGCCACGTGTAAAGTAGGAACCCAGCCGGCCCGAGC
Organism: Xiphophorus hellerii; assembly: GCF_003331165.1. Taxonomy (NCBI): domain Eukaryota; kingdom Metazoa; phylum Chordata; class Actinopteri; order Cyprinodontiformes; family Poeciliidae; genus Xiphophorus; species Xiphophorus hellerii. The sequence continues at coordinate 1,628,185 of NC_045676.1, read as the reverse complement.
ATCGGCTTTAAAAGGCTGCGTTCGCCAAACCTAATGGCCTCGTTATGCTTCCTGTATGATTGCCACAGCGGCTGCTGGGGAGGAACCTCGCCTCGACTTCAGAGTGTTGAGTGTAATCACACGCTTGGCCACTGATCCTGGTTTGCAGTACAAGGGTGCTGACATTATTTGTGAGAGAGAAGCCGTGTGAGCGCAGCACCAAAGTCGGAGCACTTCAATGTCAGATTGGATTAAGATTCACTGAAAAAAACACTTTTTTCCACTTACGTGTTAAGCAATACATTTTCTTTTGCATTGCAGAAAAAACATGAGTTTCACATTTGCAAGATGTGTCAACATGTGAATAACCATAAACTTCCACATTAAAGCTGCTATGACATAATTCCACTGAGAGCATTTTCATTGTATAACTGTGTGAAACCTACAGGATTACACCTGATGCTCATGTGACTGTAAGTATGTAAGTCATGTTTAAACCAAAGTGACAGTTACTAAACCTAAATAGAGCATATTAACAACTCAGCTCTCTGTTGCTCTCACAAACACTAATGCAGAGAGCAAAATAATCATTTGATGCATGTCTGAGTTTTGAAGAAAAACTGCAATAAATCCAGAAATTAAGAAAATCTGATTGCATGATTTTTTTAAAATAATTTTTTGTATTGCACAAAAGAATTATTTGATTTAATAGTAAAGTAGAACTTAATATGTGGTTTATAATGAGAGTTAGTTTAATTCATTGGATGTTTCCTGCCGTTCTCGACCAGCAGCAGGAGTTTTGGGACCACTCCTCCCTCCCATCGGCTCACGTCTGCAGGTGCAGAGTTAATAATAGTTACTCCACTGCCACCAACACAGCAGCTTTATTGTTATATTTAGCATCTAACCCTCAGATTTAAAAAAAATCTGTATCTGCAAAGATCAGAATGGGCAGGTCAGGTTTTTTAAAGATCCATGATCGGCCAGAAAACTGGAATCGGTGCAGCTCTGGTTTCTACCCTTGGCGGTTCCACGCTGGCTGGGAGCCTCAGCCTCTAATTCAGACACGCTTCCCTCCCACAGGACTAAAATACTATATTTATTACACACTGTGATCACTGAAGGAGGCAGAGGAGTAATCCTATATCTCCACACGTGAAAAAGTTAATTCATTCACCACAAACGAGGACAGTGGATCGTTTTTCATTCAGATTTTGCTCGGCTCAGTTTAAACATTCATGGAATACTGAGCTTTTAGACGGCCTCGTCCCAGAGGCACAGAGCATATTGACCTTATCCACCTATTTATTTATTTTTATAAAGTGAAGAACAGTACCTTGTAACCTTAATGTCTCCTGTGGTTGAGCAGGGCCGAGTGTCCAGGTGATGAGGCCATAATGATGTCAGCGGATCCGTAGACCGCACGCTGTGCCGCCACGTCTCTCTGTCCGGCTCTTCCTCTTCCTCACTTAAAGGTGGAAAAGGAGGAAAAAGACAAACACACACACTCAGGATCACATCTCATTCGGTCAGACTGAGAGCCTCCCCTCCTGGAGGAGGCCATCATTGATGGAGACTAATGTTGACACGTCGCACCCCAGGACCTGCAGTCAATTAACACATTGTCTAATTAAAGTGATCTACTGGTTTATCTATGAGAGATTGAAAGTGGCTGTGAAATGAATCCATGCTACATTAATTTTACAATCAGCTCTGCTTCTTTATTTCCATTTGGATTTTAATGGTAATAACCTGCTTTAACATCCCGTCCCATTATTGAGCAGATGCTGAAAGCATCTCTCACTGATGAGTTTTCTGAATCTGAATGGGAGCTTTTGTTTCCTGTTAAACGGCCTGATTGTCTGAAACATCCATACGATTTCACCAGGAAGTCGTCGTTGACTAAGCAGTCCCGTTATTGGTTGGCTTTAAGTTCTTTAACACTTTCTTATAATTAACTCTGAGGAGAAACATATTTCCATTTTGTCTCGCATTGTAATTGTGGTTTACATAGCAAGCCGCCATGCTGAGACGCCTTTAGAAATGTAATTACGCTGCAGGACGTGTTTGGCTTGTGTTGCAAGGACGTCTCAAATATGAGCCTGTCTCATACAAGACAAAGTGAATCATCATAGGTATCAATAAATTATTAATCCTTCAACACTTTTATAGTTTATTTTTTCAGGGAAATAAGCGTTTTTTTGTTTTTTTTTCCTTTTTGTGATGCTGCTGAAGACAAGCCAGTAACAGGCTAATGATTCCTTTGAATAGAAATGTCACAGCCAGCTCAAGAAAGCATCATTTCATTTCCATTAAAAGGCCTGAGTTATAAGTGTTTTCATCATGATTTAGTTCTTCCAGACTCTGTTCAAGATGGCAGGTCTAGTTAAAGCTCAGGTTTCATAGTGAAGCAGGAGTTGGTGGTGGGGAACATCTCAGGTAATCTGAGCTTCCTGCTAACAGTTCAAGGTTAGGAAGGAGCTGCTCTGATCTGTTGTGGTGAAGATGAAGTTGAGATGAAAATCTTTATTTACTGGCCTAGTTAAATCCCAACCTTAGCCCATAGACCACAATGAAAGAATGAAATCCCCAATGAAAGCACCTGACATTAGTTTTGATCATGAGTTCAGAGAAGATCTGTGATGTAAAGGAGGAAAGGAGTTTGGGGAATTTCATCATTTAGATGAGATGGTAAATATTTTGTCTGCAGTTAGAAATGGCTGTTAAATGGAAGATCCAACTCTGTTCCCAACCTGGACTCTATTAACTCACTTTGGCTGCGTTCACACTGCAGCCTGAAATGACCCAATTCCAATTTTTTTGGCATACTGTGACCTGGATCTGATCTTTTCAGGACAGTCTGAACAACACAGGTCGGATTCTTTTCAAAGGATCTCAGGTATAAGTCTGTCTGCAGAGATGATTTTCCTCAGTAACTCGTCCTGGGTCACACCGTCAGTTGATAGCCAGCTCTGCTATTCCACCTCATTTGAGTTTTCTGCTTCTCTTTAAATTCCTGTTTGGTTGGAGGAAGACGTTGGAGTTGGACATGTGATCGTTTATGATCGATGGAAGAGATGTTTGAACTTCCTGCTTCTCTCTCTGCTCTGCAGCCATGAAGCATCTTTTCAACTAATCTTTGATTTGAAATGTTATTACTTTTAACCCTGATTTCATTAAAATAGGCATTTATTTTCTGTAATTTAATTCACTTACTGGTGATTACTGGAATAGCAGAACAAACTCTTTTTATCATGATGGTAAGTTTTTAACCAGGGAGTTTTATTTTAGCATCTCTGTGAGGTGACACCTGGATTCAGTAGAAAACTTGAATCCACAGAAGACTGAAGCTTTTGTTTTTCTGCTTCTTGTCTCTGTTTGTTGTCTGCAAACAATTATGAAGTGATGACATTGACCTGCAATCCTCAGACCTGTAAAACTTGTGTACTTGTTTGTAACATGAGTTCTAATGGGAAACATGGAAAAACTTCATGTTTAAACCTGTATTAGATGTTAAGTGATACGTTATCAACATAAAAACCCAACAAACAAAATGAATTGTCAGATTTTGCTTATTTTCCTGACTAATAAAACTTCAGCTCATCTCGCTTCCCCACTGGGTCGTTTGTGTGCAGCAGGAACATGAAACAGGAGAAACTGCATCCAAAACCTGCTGTAAACTGATATAATCACACAACAAAGCAATAATGAGAGAAAAAGCTGAGGTTTCTTCTGCTTTACAAGAACCTCGACAGCTAAATAATTTGTCCTGCTGCTGTAACAAAGTTCTCGCCAAGTGGCCACATCTCAGTCACCACATTCATTTCCCTGTTTGACTCCCAGCAGCTGGAGTTAAGGTTGTACAAGCAGTAATGTTGAGTAATGAGCACAAGCTGCTACAGAAACAGCCTGAGTTCTAGAGCAGGTCCGGTTCTGCCTGCGTTGGCAGCGCAGTGACTTCCTGCAGAAACAGAAAAATAATCATGGACCAGTTTTTCTTTTCTTTTAAATTGGAGCTTTATCTGCTTGGTGGTGGCAGTTATATTGAAATGATGTTCTTAAGTATTTATTTATGCTTCTTTGCCCTTTGTTAACATTTAATCTTTCCATTTCTGGATTTCTTGTGGATGTTTTCAGCGCCAACATTGGACTTTTTATTTCCCAATATCCCTCAGTGAAGGTTGCCACAGTGCTGCCCCAGTCCTGTCATCCAGAGACTGATAGTGGGCCTTTGTAATCAGTTGTGCTGTGTATTATTCCTGGAGTGTTATAGACCTGCAGGCTGCAATGAAAATAAGCCAGGTAACCGCTTAGTGACTGAGAGACTCTTTGTGATGCTGAATTTTCTTTAGGTTTCAGGGCAAAACAAACATCATATTTTAGGTAATAAATGGGAGGAGGAGCAGAAATAGACCAGATTTTAATGTGACAAGCAGAAAATCTTTGTTTTGGAACATAAGCCAGTTATGCTGCTGAACACCAACCTGCAATGGGGAGAGCAGCACATACAAAGCTACCTAAAGTTTCACATATTTTTGTTTTTTACATGCAATGTTTACATTTAATGAAATTAGGATTATTAAATTACTGAGAACATCTCAGTAATTTAATAACATCATCAGCTCTCCAGCCTTATTCAAACTCATTTTCAGTTGAAGCATTAAAAATATTTCTTTATTGTTTCTGAATCTCTGCAGAGGAACTAGATGTGTCCAGGCCACGGTGCTCAACTTCAGACAAATCTGCCCCCCTTACAGCAACAACGAGTTTTCAGCAGTCATGTGACTTTTTTATTACTGGAAAATAATGAAAGGATGGACGGATAAACTCTAAACTTATGTCTTTCTCATTATTTTAAAGCAGCTTTGGCCATCTCATCATTGCAACATTTTTGCACTTATTTGAAGTTTGAAGACACTCAGTGTCTGGTCTTGGACTAGGCCATTGCACCACTTTGTTTACTTTTGTTTTTCCAAGTGTTTTGTAGTGAATTTACTGATCTGTTTTGGGATAATCTGATTATTTCCATATTGATCAGTTGGTGATCAACTCTAAATTTATTATTGCCAACCTGATAAGAATCACCTTCCTCCCTCTAACAAGGTGCAAATGGCCCCCGCTGAGTCACACAGCATGTTTGTAATAGCAGCCATATGCTGGAGCCCTTTTAATTATTGCACATTATCCCGGCCGTGTCAGACTGTTGCAGCGGGAGCATTAGCTCCAGCATGACCTTTTCATCAGGACAAACGTATGAAAGCAGAAACAGGCACAAAACTGTAAAATGCCAAAACTGGTGAAATTAAATTCCTACACAACTTTAAAAAAAAGAAAATAGGCTGCACATCATGTCTGTTTGTGTCTAACAGCCTGTACTCTGGGGCCTGACCCCAGCTCTCCGTTTAACATCAAATATGTTATTGTGTAATGTGTAAAAATAAGTCGGTTGCGTAAAATGTAATGAATTATGAATAATGCCCCATTTTCTTTGTGTGGCCGGCTCAGGCTCTGGCCACATCAATTATGTTGAAGAGGATTGATCTTATTTCAGAGGCTGTTCCCATTTTAAGCATGTCAGCGTAAAGACATAATGGCATTTAAATGAGACGACTCAAATCGAAGCCCTGATTTGTTGCAGACAGAGAGCTTCGTAGCAGCTTTGTTTAATGAATCCAGTTCACTGATTCTGACTCACCTTTTCATTTGTTCTGCACATGATGTTTCATATCAGCACAGTGAGCTTCATCTGAGCGGGACAATCTGGGATCTGCAGCAGTGACTGATGGCTTCATGAAGCAGCACACATGCTTCCTGCTGCGCATTTATCATATAAACTCCAGGATTAATTCTGGGAATACAGATGAGGAAAGTGGAGCTTGCGTCACATAATTAACATTTTCAGACGCAGAACCAGGAATAAAGTCAGCACTGCATCATCTGGAGCGGAGAGATGGATGATGGGAGCGGGTGTTGAAGGAAACTAGGCTTTCTCAGGACCCCACTGAGTAGCTGTACAGAAATCCAGCCGAGGTGATTATCACATGGTGCCACAGAAGCAAAGCTGATTTTTGCACTCCAGCAGTTTAAATGAATTATTTTTCAGTTGAACTATTCCTACCTTTTTAACTCCTTCTACATGTTGCTATGTCACAACAACAAAACTATTTATTTAGTATTTTATTGAGATTTTATGTCTTAGGCCAACATAATGATGGAAGATTTCAAACAACTTTTGAAATAATCCACAAAATGTGTAGTGGACGTATCCAGTCACCTTTCAGTAAATAGTCTGCTTGTCATTTATAAATCCAGCTGTTCTGATTCTGGCTTCAGAGGTCCATTAGAAAACAACCAGCATGGAGACTGAAGAACCAGCAGACGGGTCAGAGAGGGCGTTCTGGAGAAGTTCTGAAGCAATATCCCAAGCTTTCTGTCTAAGGAAATGCAGCAGATTGCAGATTTAATGATCCTGGATGTGTAGCGACAGCGGAAAGGAAATCTCCCCTTTAACAAGAAAAAACCTCCATTAGAACCAGAACCTGGTTCAGGATGAGGGTCAGCTGGGGGTTTGTGAAGAGAGCGAACACACAAAACCCCGAAGCACTGATACAGTCAGCTTTAGACTTCAGTCACCACAGAAGCTCAGCTGTAGGAGAAAGACGTGGTTAAACACTGAGTGATAGGGTCAAAGGTCATCTACAGGAGGAAGTTGTTGGTAGCAGAAGTTCAGCTGATGCCGCCTTCAGGAAGGAATCACAACCGAACAGAACCAGAACAGGTTCAGCCTCAATGGAGTAAAATACATAACTGTTAAATGTTGAAATAACAAATAATGCAAAAGTAGGAGCATGAAGAGTAACAAGTGTTCAGCGTGTCCTTCAACAGCCGACGGCCCTGAACACACCTCCACCAGGAACAGTGCTGCTGGCAGCATCATACTGTGGAGAGTCCTGGTGGGAAACCAGCCGGAGGACAGAGCACAACATTCAAAAGGTCTAGTTAAAGTCCATAACTATATCCAACTGAAGGTCTGTCATTTAGAAAACATTTAAGAACCAGATTTTCTTTTCCTTTTAACTTCCTAATTATGTCCTAGTTTGTGTTAACTTCCAAATAAAATCCCAATAAGTACGTTGAAGTTTATGGTTGTGACTAAATCTTAAAAAGTTAGAGACATGTGAATACTTTCCAGAGAATTCCATCCCAGGTGATGATCTCTTATCACAGCTGCTTTTTCACAGTGGAGAACAATTTAATCAAGTGATTTCTGTGCGTCTGTGTCCGTCCGCTGCTGGATCCTGCAGGCTGAACACTCGTCCACCTCACTGCCTTGAGCACAGCGCTGGTGCTCAGTCATCTTCCTGCAGACTGTGAGCGCTCAGCAAACAAGTGATCCCAGCGGCCGGCTGGCGAGGCATCCAGCCTGCAGCGAGACTCTAACTCCTCCCGCCGTTCCTGTGGATCCACATTCTCCGGCTGCCTGCCGGCTACTCTGCAGTCAGTGCCTTTGTCCAACACTAGAGGGAGCGGGCAGCCCTAAATATAATGCAGAGTAATATGAGGCACTGGACCAGAGGACAAAGGGAGAAGTGGAGAGACGAGCAAACGATGTAGGAAGAGTTTGGAACCCCAGAGGAGAAAATGGAGGAGATCCAGAGTGAACTGGATGGATGCCTCTGGACTAATCCTGCAGAGACATAAGTCAGAGTTTTTGGCAGATAAAAAGAGTGATTAATGGAGACGGTGTTTACTTTGTGTCTCTGTGATGAAGTGTGGCAGAAGTAGTGAGACAGATGGATGCAAACATGACAACAGCCGCAGACAAATGCAGCTTGATATGGAAACACTTCCTGAAAGTCTCAGTGCAGCGACTTCTGCAGGGCTTCAGGGTGAATTTCAGAGTTCCTCCCAGATCCGGTTCTGTTGTCTGCAGTCCAGACCTGCGCATGTTCCTTTCACTTCTCACTTACCACACGCAAAATCCGCTGTCAGACAGGATGGGTGATCGGGCTGGTCAATGTTTAACTAGCTTTGATTTTAGTCATCACTATGAGGAGATGAAGGTGCAGCCAAATCTGAGCCTGGAAACGGCAGTCGCAGCATCCCCTCCTCAGAGAGGTGTGTCAGCTGTGTTGATCAGTTTGCTCACTGGCCCGATTATTTTGTCTGATGCAGGAACCAGAGCATCTACAGACGGCTTTAAATTTCAGCTTTTTCCACTCACCCTGAGAGAATAGGTCAAAACAGATTCTGTGAATCACCGACTGCGCCTTTAGAGCCACCACATGAGCAAAGGTTCCCGTTTTATAAAAGGAGCTGTGGGCCAGTTCACAGAGAAGTCAAGTCAGACCTCCTGGGTGATACGGAGGAAATCTGGTTCATAAAAAAATGAAATTTCATGGTCCTAAAGCAAGGCGCGCTCATATCTGCTGAACCCACTGGAGTCCAGTCCACCAGGATCCATGTGGACTGGATCCTGGACTGGATCCTGGTGGACTGGATCCATGTGGACTGGATCCTAGTGGACTGGATCCATGTGGACTGGAACCTGGACTGGATCCTGGTGGACTGGATCCTAGTGGACTGGATCCATGTGGACTGGAACCTGGACTGGATCCTGGTGGACTGGATCCTGGTGGACTGGATCCATGTGGACTGGATCCTGGACTGGATCCTGGTGGACTGGATCCTGGACTGGATCCTGGTGGACTGGATCCATCCATGTTGCTGCTGCTCTTGATTTCTGCTCTGGATTAAAAGCAGGAGACACAAACACCAAGTCAAACAGATGGAGATCAGTTTCATCTATTTTTGTCAAATTGTAACAGTCAGAAAAAAATAGGTTAAGAAGCGATCAAACAAGGTTTTATTAACTATTATATGAGAAGGAATCAAGTTATTAATGAACGATGCTGAACATTGTAAAATTACATCCCTGTAACTGACATAAAAGCATAAAAGCATTGATTAATACGGAGTCCTCCAGGGGACATGGGGTCTTTTTTTCTTTTGCTTTTTCTGTCAATAAAACGCGGCATAATTGAATACTATAAGCTTTTCTTACGGTGGCCGCTATACTTTCTGCTTTAATAATAACCACGTTTTATTATTATAAAACATGGCAAACTATTGATGGTAAAGGACCGCACTGGGTTAACTCTGGAATCTCATCTGTCTGTGTATCAATTAACTCCAAATCATTTCTTTGTTCTGTCACAATTACTGATTTATTCCATTTTGATTATCAGGCTCCAAACTTTGCAAGGACTGACCGCACCGCTCACCGTTTGCTCATACACACAAAGCCAGCAGGTCAGTAACCTTCCCATTCATACCTGATGACGTCACGCCCACATCCACACACCCACACGCCCACATCCACACGCCCACCCCCACACACCCACACGCCCACATCCACACGCCCACATCCACACACCCACATCCACACACCCACATCCACACACCCACCACCCACCGCCTGCGCCTGTCATATCAATAATTACTTATTTCATTCATGTGACTCTTACAGAGCCTCAGGGAAAACGTGTTTATTATTATTAACTCTTTGGTGCAAAAAACTCATTGAAAGTCAATTTATTCACTGCATGTTTGTGTTTGTTAAGGTTGAGATGGAACTGAACATGAAAACGGCCTTTAAACCATTCAGACAATCAGCACAACAGACACAATTAAAACTGTCAGATGACTTATTACCTGCGATAATAACTCAGAAATAATCCAAATTAAAATGTATTTTTATTTCTTTCCTACTTACGGAAAGTTTCTGTTTATATCATAGGTTTGTGTTGCTTTTCTGTACTAAAGAAAAACATAAAATGTCAGATATTTCACAAGGAGATATTAACATTCATGGAAAAACCTTACATAACTTTGTATTAAAGTAGAAAGTACAGCAGCCACCGTAAGAAAGGCTTACAGTATTAAATTATGCTGCATAACTGATCAGTAGATTATTGCGAGGGAACGCAACAGTTTTGTGACGGAATGCAAAATAAAAAAAATCCCATGTCCCCTGGAGGGCTCGTAGAATAAAGCTCAAAATATGACTAATAAATATTCTATATTCTACAAATATAGAGTGCTAGCTTGTAAAAATATAATGTAAACATTTTCTATATAACTTTAACTAAATCCTGTTAGCTTCACATACTGACATAAGGGTCTATGTAAGTTTGATTTCTGCAGTTCTTTCACCTTTGACCCCACTTTGTAAAGCCCACAGTCACTTTTTCTCTTTTTTCCCCACTCTAAATTTACCAGTCGCTCTTAGCAGATGGTATTTTTTCTGCATGACTGGAATTAAAAAAATCAGTTCTGGTCTTTAAGAATTCAAGGCTACTGACTCTGGCTGCAATCTACATGAATTTATATAATTGTTGGCATGTTTTTGCATAAATGCATCCATAATGTCTTATTTAAGCATCAGCAAACTGTGTCACTGCAGAGGATGTTATTATGTAATTGTGTCCAGTCCTGCAGTGTGGCACTCAAAATTGTTTGATTGGTAAGGAGAAGCCCAAGAAATTTATTTTCACAAGTGGAGCGTTGCGTTATAACATGCATGTACTGTATATATATATACAGGGGTTTCATTGTCCTGTATACTGTATATACAGTATATATATATAGCAATAAATATGACATCACTGGAAAGTTCATGCTTCTCTTCAGTATAGTGGCCATGAATTTCAACACCTGTAATTTCTAATTTCTTGTGATTGATCTCTCTGAAAAGAATTGAGCTTCTCATCCGATCTGTGATCCTCTGGACTGAGCATGGATTTTTTTTTTTTAGCATTGATAGCGGCTAGCAGTTAGGATGCTAGGCTCTGTATTCACATCAGTCAGATCTTGTATGTTACTGTTTCTTCTTCTCTTTTATTGAAAAAAGTGACTTGCTTCCCTTGAAATGTTTCCACATCCTGCAACATTTTTGTCTTATGAACAACAAAATCCTAAAAACCTTTTGTTGTTTTTCTACTTGACAGATGCTGACCGGAACAGAGAAATGTAATCAAGTTATTTTAAAGAGTTGATTTTTAACATAATAGGAGTTTTATGGAATGATTGACTGAACAAACGTGAGGGCAGGCCTCCAATATTCCCCCCATCCAGCATTTGGAATGACAGAGCAGAGCTTTCCCTGCAGCTGCAGGCAGAGAGGTTGTCAACACAAGCTCAAAGGTCAGGGGAAGTTCGGTTACCAACATCTCCCTGCTGACAGTGATGGGCCCTGTGAGAGGTAAAGACTTCATATGAAGGGGGCAAGAAAAGTTGGAACATGATTATTAATGAAAGACCTGCATGTTTGTTTTATTAATCCTGTCCAGATATTTCAGTTGCTTATTAGGACAGATCTTTCTTTTCATTGATATTAATCTGAGAGTTAAAAATCCGGATCAAAATGAAGGATTAACAGATCATTTCTGCGTTTTCTACCTGGACATAAACTTCTGAAAGACTCTGCATGCAGAACACACGGGAGTCTGGGGAGCAATATTTTTTGCTTGGCTGTGTGGACTCATCATGGAGTGGGTAATTCAGCCGTGTGGAAAGTGTTCTACCAGGAGGAACACGCAGAGCGCCAACATGCCGGCGTTCAGAACAGATTACAGGCACTCAGCAGAACTGGAATCACTCTGAAACCAGTGCAAAGAAGATGTAGCCATATATATTAAACCTGTTGTTGCTCAACATGATGACTGATGGAAACTGCGTCTGTGTGCCGACATGTGAGAGAACAAAGATTTTTGCAGAAGAAGATGCGCATGCGCATGAATGTGTGAAAGACCTCCACGGCATCCTCAGCTTTTTTGTGTCGCACTCACATGAAGTGTGGGCGGATTCAAAATTTCTGGACCATTTCTGCTCCTCGGGCTCCGATGTGCACGGTGGGGGCTGGGAGTGAAATGACTCAAAGAGCCCACTCCACATCTCTGTGTGCTCCCTGTGGGGCCGAGGCTGTACTGGAGAACTTCTGTCATGGCTGCGGTTTCCTGCAACAGGATTCAGCTTGACTGGTGATGCTCTGTTCAGACTCTGTGAGTGAGTCACAGATGATGTGAAAAATCAGCTTTCAGGTGTTAACAGACAAATGTTTGAATTCTCAATGCACCTGAAGGTCTTTGATCATTGAAGGAGGGCTGACTTGTGCCGGAGTGAACTGCCACCACCACTTTTTATCGTCTCAGCTTTCTCAAAATGATGCACAATTTCACTCAACACAAGCCATTCTGTGCAGTTTTTCCTGATACTGCTTCTTATTTTTGCTTTAACCTCACTGGAAAACATGAGCATCTTTTTAGGCACCCAGAGCTCATTTACTGTTTTTGCCTTTTAAAGCTTTATTTATTTAAAAAGTTCCGTTTTTCATCCTCACTCTGCTTATTTTCGACTGAATCTTCACAGCTGCCTCCGTCTGGTTGTTACCTTTAAATGTATATTTTCCTGACAATTTGCCACATTATCAAACCTCCCAAAGTCAGTTTCTTTAGCCGTTTTCCTGATGTTCCTGTTTGAATTTCATTCATTTTGCTTCTATGGTTTGACTTATTTTCTGTTTTGCTCTTCGGCTCTCCCCTTCGGCCATCATGATGACGGCCTCCGCCTAAAACCTCCTGTTGAATTTTAAATCTGAATTTTTTAGTCTGACCTGTTTTGGTGCATTTGGAGATGTTCACTCTGCATACTGATCTCAGCGTTTCTCAAACACAGCGATGCCACGGAAAAGACTTAGAAAATCTCTGTAAGTACAACGAGGGAACTGAGGCAACATTGTTTCCGGAATAAAGAAAACAAAGCTGTTATTGTCGTTGGAAATGTTTCTTTTGTTTGCAGTAGTTTCCTTTATTGGTTCTGGTTACAGAACAAAGTATTTTGCTTAAACTGCCAAAATATTTTTTTTTGGATTTACAGCAGAAAAGTTTGATTCCAGAAATATTCTACAGTAGTAGATATAAATAAAATAGTGCCAATAATATGCAGATGGACAAATATCCTTCATCCGTCATTTGTTTTGTACTCCTGTCCTAAATGGATTTGATATTATAAGTGACACCATGACGTCTGAGAATGAGCAGAAAACAGAAGACTTATTCTCAGAGCTGTGTTTAGCATGATATATTAGCAAGCAGCACAAGTAAACCTACTGTGTGTGTGGATGACAAGGACATTTCATTACTGTAATTCTAAGATTGTCTAAAAACAGCCAACATTTCCAAATCCATCAAGTCCCAGGATGTAGATAAAGAGTATGAAGTGGAAAACCAAATTTCTCCAGTTTCCTCTTAGCTGCTGAAAGTTTTTCTCTTCCCTTCTCTCACAGACTAACTGAAGACATACAGTAGCTTCCTCTTAAATAGCTTCTAATATATGTGTTTTTTTCTTACTCACTAACACTGAGAATATCGAGCTTTGAGTCTTTTTCACCCTCTAACAAGCACATGCTGGTCATTGTGACGTTCTATCATACGTCATATTCACTGATCATAAAAAAAGGTTGATTGTGTTGCCCGGAAATTAATAAGTACCAATCATCAGGTGATTTTTCTGTGCTTGTCTGTTCTGTTTTTCAAACTAAAAATATGTATTTTGAAAGAAAGAACTATTCTTGTAATTGGAATCTTAAATGTGCGCTTAACTTTTTATTAATATTATGAATCTTCAAGGTTTCTAAATGTAAGTTTGATATATCATAGACTGAGGAAGCATTGGATACTCATGATGTGCTGGTTTATTTTGTCTCTAATAATCATTGCTTGTTGCTTTAAGATCAGTTCCAAAGATTTTCTTAAATGTTTTACTGTGCTCTGAAAAGGTCTGTCGCCCAGAGAAACCTCATAAAACACGCAGTTCTGAAGCAGTGCTCTGATTGGCTGAGACAATGGTTCATAAAGCCTTATGAAATAGAGGTGAAAACTCCATTATGTTTTGGAGATTGGACCATTTTATAAGACTTACAAGCAACAGTGTTCATGCCTCATCTGGTCCGTCAACTAATGTCGGCCATAACAACCGATTTCGGCAGCGTGAAACGACTCCAACGGCCTAAACAGCAGCATATGCTTCACCAAATTAAGGGCCTGTTAGAGCGTGTGAATTGGCTGTGCTTTCAGCAATTCCCCCAGATGGATGGAGATTTCCCAGAGGACAGGAACTTAACCATCTCCTCAGCTCCACCACCTTCTCGTCTCCTTCTGTCCGTTACACATATCACAAGTTTATTTACTAACCTTGAGACGATCTCTCTTCATGAAACACGTAGAACATCCCCCCTCGGTTCCTCTTGAAGCGGGCCGGCTGAACCTCAGGGGAGTGTGGCTTCTTACCGTCCTCTAAGGGCGATGCTTTAAAAGAGAAACTCCAAAGAGCTGGTGTCTATTTACTTGATAGATCCTTTAGAAGCAGAAAAAAACTCTTTTAGATTCGGGCTGGAAGATGCAGAGAAACAGAAAAGAGAATATGTGTTTTATGAATCAATGGCCTTGCAGCTTTTTGCTACAAAACCAGCAAAATAAATCAAAAATAAAGAACAGAATGCTCATTTTCATCTATCAGCTATTAAGTAAAAATGTCTTAGAATGTCTTAAAGCATTCCTATCTGTTGAGCTTATCCAAGTTTTGTCACACTTCAGCCAATAGCTTGAGTTTGATTTGAGTTTATGTGACTGAATCAAAAGGTAATGTTTGTGAAGAGGAAAGAAAATATTACATGATTTTCTAAAATGTTCCCAGTAAACAAATCAAAGCATTAGTTTTAATCGCCCTGAGTCCAGACTGGGTTTCTACCAGATGAGGCTGAAAGGTTTTCCACCTCTGTGATTCTAAACAGATCAAGTTCAGCAAGATTAACTAAAGAGCATATGTGAACATCAGTTTTCAAATTTTTCAATTGAATTTATCCTAACTTATTAATATTGATTGATCTGAACCATTACAGAGTTGTTTCTGCTGGAAGTTGAAGCTCTTCCCCAGTCTCTCGTCTCAAATCTTTTGGCCTCTAACAGGTTTTCTCCTTCTCCACAACTTTCTCCCTTTCTGATTTGTTCCTGACTCTTCATGATGCTGTTATTAAATTAAAGTGAGGTTTAATCTGGATCTATGAGAGGATGAGTGCTGATTTTGATGCAGTCTGTGTGGCGACCGTGTCTCGACTGGATGTTGGATGGCACAGCCCTCCTGGCCTCCCCTGTGCAGGTACGGCAGCTGTGGGCTGTCGATAAATTCAGAGTGGATGAGGGAAGAATGCTGATCAGAGCGCTGCATTACGGCCAGGCAGAGAGAAATGGTGGCCTCGCCACAGAGCTGTGGGTTTCTCTGCAGCTTTCGAGCCGTTCTGCTGGCAGTACCAACATGAATACCTTATTTAATGTTCATATGTGTGAGTTTTTACTTCCTTTGACAGTTTAAGGAGTCAAAACGTCGTAAGAAGAAGAGTTGTGTAATTTATTCATGATTCTGATCAATGACTTTCGATTTTGAGATTCCCCTCTTTTATTTTTTCAAACTGCTTGAATCTGATGGACGTCCATTCATTGCTCCACAGATTCCTACAGAACTTTGCTTTTTTCTGCAAAAATCTGTCTCTACATGTTTAGCTTTTAGATTTCAGAGATCACGCTGTGTGCTGTAAAGATGCACCAACAAATAATCCAGTATTTTAGGATGGAACAAGTTTGATGTTACAACATGAGCTTCAGCTGTGTTAAAATGGTTTCCACTAACATTCAGCACATCACAGTATCTGCTGAAGCCATCAGGGCAGAAATCTACCTGGTGACCATAGGGCTCCTCATCAAACATCTGAATGCATTGGGGTTGCACAATGCAGCACAGCTCTACCATCATAACAAAAGTTTGTGCACAAAGAACGGCTCAGATGTAAAATTCGTTGGCTGCTATTTCTCACACTTTGAATTTACAGGATAAATTCAAAGTTGATCAGAGGCTCATGGAAATCTACGAGTTACCTTTGACTCAAACGTTAAGCATTTCCTAACACATAATTTCCCAAGCTGATCAAGAAACATTAATTATGCATTATAATTTATTGCATTAGACTGCTGCAAAGCTGTTTAAATCTTGACAGATCATCAATTTCAGGTCTGAGCCCCATGGAGAAAAGACTTCTCTATAATCCTCTGATGTCACAACCATTTTAAACTCTTTCCTCTGGCTCCAGTAGGTTTTAGAATTGGTTTAAATTCTAAGTTACTCACCTGCAGCTCTCCAAACGGTCAGGCTGCTCGTTATTTGTGTCGCCTTTTAACCCAACTCTGTGCTGCTTGTAGCCTTTTTTAGAGTCTGCTGGTTGTTCCTTGTAAAAGTCTAAAACCTAAAAACAGCAGCGGCTGTCAGCCTGTGGCTCCTCAGCTCTGGAACTGTTTGTTTCTGCCACTCCACTGTGGATGCTTTAAAAACCTGCTGAAAACTCATTTCATACTATGAGTTTGAATTTGAATTTGTCTCTGTGAAATGTGGCATATAAAAAATCTTTTCCTTCTTACTGCTGTAGAAGGAAAAGATTTGACAGAACATGGTTCTCAAAATGCTCAACAGCCCAGAGAGAGCTGGAAGCATCATATGAAAAAGATGAGAAAGAGGACTGAACAAAAACATTTATCATATACGCCTATGGGTATTACAATACCTAACAGTAATGTCATCATTGGCTGATTTCCTAATATTGTGCATATGAATGAAGCTATGAGCAACTCTGAAAAAGGCTTAATCCAGAACTGTAAAGCAGAAAAGCATATCCTGAAAACTGGTAACAGAATGAGTCAGAAATGTGTTTCCTGTTTGGCAGGTACATCGTGACACTGAGGAGTAAAACAGTGAGAGCAACGTCTCCAGCTCCAAGTGAGATCTTAAAGCGTTGAGTAGTTATTGTGATTTATCCAGTAAAGGCGAGAAAGTTAAGAAAAATGTTATCTGAGAACAAAAGCTCAGAGTCCTAATGGAGCAGAATCCTACCGTCAGCTTTAGAAATACTTTGTGAAAATCCCAGCATGTCTTCCATTCACCACTGAACGCTGCTGTGTGACAAAGACTTAGCATCAAAAAGCTAAAGATCGCGCAGCATTCAAGTGAACTTCTCTCCCTACTATTTACTCATCTACTCTCCTTTTTTTAATTAATAATGAGAATAATAATAATACATTTTATTTAAAAGCACATTTAAAAACACCCAAGGACACTGTAAAAAAAAAAAAAAAAGAGAGACCTGAAGTCTTTATGCTAGCAAGTCATTCTGTGGTGGGTAAAGCAGCAGTGAATGGAAGCAGCTAAAAGTCTCACATTTGTACACATAATTAATGTTTTGCTTGTGTGGATAAGTCAAACTTTTCAATGCATTTCCAGTGACGGTTCACATAACATTACACTGAAACATGAAAAAGATTTTCTGCTTCTTCAACTAATCATCATAGGAAAACATAAAGAGTTCCTGTTATTGATTTCATGAAGTGATGATCACGTTTGTACTGACAGGATGGAGAAATTCAATGCTTCTTCACATTAACAACTGTGTTTGCTTCAGTATCTGGTCTGCTGAGGTTAAAGTGGCTCGACTTCATTCTGCCTCCGTCTCCTAGCTTTAGATCAGGGGAGCTCAAGTCTGGTCCTCGAGAGCCACCGTCCTGCAACTTTTAGATGCATCCTTACTCTAGCAGACCGAGATCAAAAGGCTGAATTCCCTCTCCAGCAGTCATTCAGCTCTGAACAGGCCTGGTAACGAGACATTCATTTGGTTCAGGTGTGTTGGAGCAGGATGCATCTGGAAGTTGGAGGATGGTAGCTCTGGAGGACTGGACCTGAGCGCTCCTGCTTTAGACCATCCCAGGATTCTGTGGTAAAAAATGTTGACATAAACATCAGGATCTGTACGACCTCTTCAAATCTGGGAACTTCATCTACTTGTACATAATTGAATCCTTGGGGAATATAGGGGCCCTCACTCCATCGCAGTTGTCTGGTGATTTTGGCTCTTTGTGTTTATTTATTGCCCCTGAAGCCAGGCAGCTCCTGCATCACTGCTTTGTTAGTGACTGTGTCTTGCAACAGGCTCTTGAGTCAGAAAAGCTCCTTTTCAAATAATTTCCTGCTTTGAAAATAAAGAAAAAGTAAGACTGTGATTTATTTATGAGTTCTACCAAGTTTTCCAAGCTTTCAAAACAATATAATAGGATCTGAACTTTAAATACTTGATCAAAATCTCCTTCCAGTGTTTTTGAGTATTTTCAGTCTCTGCCTATGCTGGCTTTCTGGTATTTCTGTAATTCAGCTCTAACAACAGGTTGTGTTTGAAGAGGAGTTGTGCTCTTTATTTACCGTCCGCAGCAGCAGAGATGGAGTAGATCTGCAGTAAGCACTTCCTGATTGTGTCTGACCTGAGCTCTCACCCTGCTGCGGATGCCTGAGGGGATCAGCATCCTTTGGTGGGAAAAACTTTTTGCTGAGATTATTGAATCCCTGCAGTTGTGCTTTGTGTGTAGATTTTTAAAGTTTGTCTTAACTGAAGCACAATGGGGGTTAGACAATAAAAGATAAAGTTCAAATTAAGGTTCAAACCATAAAGTATTATTTATGCATGTTAAAGGAAAAGACAAAGCATTCTAGCTTTGTACAAGGATTTCTAGACAACATAACTGGTGTTAGAGTAAAATATGTAAGGACACTGATGGAAAGGTTTCAGTAGGAACTTCTTATTTGTGATGCTGAGTGATGGATCCCTTCTGAAAGCGCTGACCTTCTCATTTGATCTGCTGTTAAAGGGCATGACATTCTTAAAAAAAAACAATGAAAGAAATGATTTTTCTTGACATCTTTCCTTAAGTAAAGATGGAAGTTTAAAAACCGCAGACATGAATCATTGACGCAGCATCAGATGTAGAAACACCAGTCGGGTATTGTAGCGTGTGACGGGTTCTCTCCTCATAACTGTGTCTTGATTACACTTCTGAACGTGAGCGCTAATTACTGGCTGATGGGGAGGGGATGATCCGTACCGGTCCCGGGAGATGAAGATGTGACGCCGAGCCAGAGAGCATGAGGAAGGCGCTGCCATGTGTCTGATGGGGTTCAGGAGAGGAGGAACTCAGCGGGAGGAAGAGATTGTTTTGAGCTGTGCTGCTAATTAACGGCCGAGTGAAACCCATGAAGAGAGTTTCTAATCAAACCAGCTCCCTCCCTTCATGTCTGCATCTCCGAGTCTTTCCCTGGCTAGGTAATTTGTTCAAGGTCTCTTCATTAATATCAACCCTCTCAAAGGATGGAGAGTCATACCTGATGACTTTAATTAATGACCAATATTCAGTGGAGGAGGGACCAGACATCCCGGTTCTTTGCTCAACACTTTCATGTCTGTTTTTATGTGGTAAACCCAAACTAATTAGCATACAGTTGTCAATTAGAAGGAAAATTATACATTTCTAAAAGGTTTTCACAAATATAATTCTGTAAAGTCTGCCATGCGTCTTGTCATCCCTGATAAAACCTCTTTTTTAGCTAATTTGTACATTTCTTTCCATTTGTTAATGCCACCTCCTGACTGTAGACATTTTTAAAATGTTGTTTTATCTTTCATTTTGTGATTATGTAAATTGCATCCAATGGTTTGGAGGAAAATATTCTTTTTTTATATTAACTTCCATATATTTTATGAACATAAATATCAGTTTTATTTAGTTTTTTATTTTGTTTGTCTCTTTAAAACATCACACTTCATCGCTTTCCACCAGATGAAAACACTTTTTCCTTTATCTTATTTCTGGCAGTTTGCATATTTATGCTGAGACATGATTTTTTTTCCATGAAAAAATGTGAATAAATGCTGCTGTTATATTTTGACACTATATTTATATGATATATCTGATCTTTGTGTCTCTTCCATCCAAATGGAAAAACGTTAATCACTAAAACTAACATTCACAACAGCAGATTATATTTTTACTGCAATCTTTAAAAATAGATATTTCTTAGAGTTTAAGGTGAAGGTGCTTTATGATTTGTCATTTTTACCTCAGATCATCTTTCACACCATATTTTAACCATGTTCTATCACCACTTTGTATAAAGCAACAACACAAAACCCCCAAATACACCAAAACAAAATTTACAGCCAACAGAAGTCCTCTTATTGGTAAAATTGCCTTGTCTCTTTCATTTCCCCATTTCTATCTGATGCAAGAATCTTGATCATTTATTTATGGTAATCTGTGAAGCATTTCTCTTCCTTTTCTCTTTTTACTTCCAGGATTGACTCAGGAAATTAAACACTGCCTTTGTGTGTCACATCATCCACGTCTTGCCGAGTGTTTCACCATCGTTTTCGCGTTGCCACCTTCCTGCACCACTGACCCATTTCTGTTTGCTGCAGCCGCCCCCAGCCTTGAGCTGACCGATCCGCCCCCTCCGCCACCTGGACAGTTGTCTGCTGGGAGTTGGAGAGGTGTAGAAGTTCAAACTAATATAAGAGGGAACAGCCAGACTCATGTTCGGTTTCAGGAAAATTGATTGATTTTAGTTTCACTTCATTTAAAAGAAGCATAATGGAGAAAATGAAAACTCTGAACCAAAAGGTAGAATAAACACACCTGTTTCTAGATGAAAATATGCATGAAGCAGGAGGATTTAGTATTTACCACCGGTTGTCTTTTCCATCTTCGCTGTTCCTCATCTTCAAATTGTGATTCTGGTCTCTTCCTTCCCTCCTGTCAGGTTGAGCCGTCACACTGTTTTTCATCATGTGCATGTCACGCAGCAGGTAGTTGGGGATTAGCTTCCTTCTCACAATGGCAAACACAACCAGAGCATTATAAACATCATTTCCTGTGTCATTGCACCAAAGAGTTGAGCCACAGATTTCAGCTCCTGGGGCGATTCAGTGCTTCAGTGTTCAGGCTTCCTTAAAGGGGGCTTTGATTGCTCGGTTTGAATTTTAAAACTGCAAATGTGCAGATAATTAACACAGTCAGAGGAGTTTTTGTGGAGCTTGTTTTCATTACTGCTTTGAACATTGAACTCATTTCCTGGTAAATTTTGTTATGCTTTCTAGTTTAATTGCTTTAACCGTTTTATGCTCCAACTATGCTGGATTTTTGATAAAACCAGTTTGAAGTAATATTCTCAAGGATGCGAAATGACGCAGAGTAGCTGAATGTGAGAGACGGGTCGACCGTTTTTGCTGCAAGATGTGTAAAGTGTCAGGACTTGGACAAGCCCCCCTTGTTTAGCTCGACCTTCCACGCGGCAATATCAGTTCTCGGCTTTTTTTTTTGCTTCTTTTTTCGACACAGAGGATAAATATGGGCAAGGACACCATGAGAACAAGCTGTCTGTGTGGTCGCAGGGCATGTTATGTCACCATAACAACTGATGAGACTAATTGATGACATAATGATGGTGGTCTTCATCACCTCTGGGTTCTCAGCAGAACAAGGATGATGGACTGCTGCGAAATTTGCACAAAATTTTGGTAAATATCACAAAAATGAATGTTTCTCCCTTTTTTCTCACGCTTGCTTTTTCTTTTGTGCTTTGTGTAATAATCCAAGGGGTTCCAGTCAGCATCTTACACAACAGCTAAAACCTCAAAGAGGAATTCCAGCTGAATGTTCCTTCTAAACAAAAGCCAGTAAAATGCTGCGCCTCTGGCCTTTTCTTTTTATACTTTTTGTGTTTTCTTCTAATTTAATTAAATCTATTAACATTCAGTCCCAAAGCCCCCTCCATGCTTACAGCTTGTCCTTTCACAGAGCAGACTTAAGGCTTTGTGCACTTTAAGCTCGAAGGCTTCAGTCATGGTTTGTAAATTCTTTTATTTTCTCTTTGTTACTGAGACCAAACAGAACGAAGAGCTTTTCAAAGTCTGGGCAGAGCTGCAATGTGATTCCTCAGGCTGTGAATCCTAATGACTTCTAAAAATTTTGTTAATTAGCTCATCATTTCATTAATTGTATCATGTACCCATCCAGTGGGTGGTTATTGTGCATTCATTTTTAAGTATGTAGCTTATGGTTCTGGTTGTTTTATATACCTGGAGAGAGATGGAGAGTTTATTTGCGAAGCATTTCAGCAACAAGAAAACTTAGGCTGCTTTCATGATGCCTCTTGTGCCTGTAAGCAAATTGGTGTTTAGCTTTGGTTTAAAAGAACTCAGTATTGCAACATTTTTGCAGTTTTCTGGAAGTTAATTCCAGATTAGAGGAGCATAAAACGTAATGCTGCTTCTCCATGTTTGGTTCTGGGATGCAGAGCAGAACCAGAACCAAATGACCTGAGAGGTCTGGAGGTTGATACAACAGTAGATCTTTAAAGTTTTTTGGTACCAAGCCGTTGAGTGATTTATAAACTAACAACAAGTCTATTCTGCCAGTGAAGGATTTTAGAACTGGGTGATGTGCTCTATCTTCCTGGTTTTAGTCAGAACACCAGCAGCAGCGTTCTGGATCAGCAGCAGCTGGAGGATTGTTTTTTTTTTTTTGTTGTTTTTTTTAGGCAGACCTGTGAAGACACTGTTGCAGTAATCAATGCACCTAAAGATTAATGCATGAATGAGTTTCTCTAGATCTTGATGAGACATTAGTTCTTTGATTCTGGAAATGTTCTTCAGGTGATAGAAGGCCGACTTTGTAACTGTCTTTATGTGGCTCTGAAGGTTCAGGTCAGAGTTCATCACTACTCCCAGATTTCAGCCTGACCTCCAGTTTCCAGCTGTAATAACTGAAGCTTCATGCTGACTGTAGATCGCTCCTCTTTAGGTCCAGAGATGATTGTTTTTATTCAGATGAAGGTTATGGAACGTCCATGTATTGATTTGTTCTATGCATCCATTCGACTCTTAAACTCTTACTTGAGTTCATAGTCACCTGGTGACATTGTAAAGTAGAGCGGTGTCAGCTAATCTTATTTGTTTTAATTTGAGCTAATGGGAGGATGTAGATGTTAAATATGAGGCACCCAAAGACGGAACCTAGAGGAAGTAGTTGATTTTTGTCAACTACGGTAAAAAGTTACCCATTAACATAAAGCAGTCTGTAGTGTTTGGACTGGTCTGGTACTGTTCCAGAGAGGTTTTCTCCTCACCATGGTAACTGTTCACGGTGACAGATGTCAGACAACCAATAAAGAAGTGTGTGTTGTTTTCAGTTTGGCTTGTACTTGTATAGCAGTTTATCAAGTTCAGGTGACCCCAAAACTCTTTGCACTCATTCACCTTTTCACAAACACATTCATGCACTGATGGTGGTACGCTGCATGTAGCCACAGCTGCCCTGGGGTCGTCTGAAAGAAGTTTGACTGAAGCAACTTTGGTGACTCCTAAAGGGTTTGCAGTGAGGGTCAATATTAGTACATATTAAAGAATGCAAATTGTGATGCAGAAAGTATCTTTATTATTCAGGTGGTATTTCAAATGTGAAGATCTGTCTAGCATCTCTTCCTTGAGATTATTCACTAGAGGACCATTTGTGAGGGGTCTAGCAGCAGGCTGATGGAAACCATACCGTTGTGTCATCCAGGAGGTTTTCTAACTCTCATCCTTTAGGTTCTACTTGTACACCAGATTTTACTGACAAATCCCCAAAAGTCTTAGTACAAGAGTTCTTCCTGGATTTGCTGCTAACACCATTCAGTCAAAAACCTGAGAAGATCTTCAGTGACGCAGTGAGGTCCAAGTTTAACTGAGTCGGGCTCGTTTAGCAGCAACACAGTATTAGGCAGGTGGTCAAAATGTTATGCACAATCTCTGGCTATTTTATCTCCAAACTGCATTCAGTACATTCTGTGATAGATGTAACGTGGGCTCCTTACACATAACATGATTTAATCAGGAAGATTTTCAGTTTTTTTGGCCAGAGACAGGCAGCCTTTAAATAGCCCAATTAGCATTCTTGGCTTGAAGGCGAGACAAAGCTGGCAGCTTCCGTCCCTCAGTCTGGAGGACTGCACCGACGTTCGGCATTGGTTTCATGCCTTCTCGACAGAGCAGGCTGCACGCTCAGATGCAAGTGGTGATGTGAAGAATTTCTTCACAGGGAGCTGAGGGAAAATCCCCTTTTAATTCAGTCTAATCCGAGGTATTACATTCAAGCAGCTGCAGCAATTGTGGCTGAGCTCAACCTGATTTATAGGTATTTAACGCTCTAAGCAGAGAATCTACACGTTTCCAACCTAATCAGAAAATGTTGATCTTACATTTCACAGTTGTTGGGAATAAATTGGAAGCAGTTCAGTGTCTTGGATTATCTTTGTTTTAGTAGAGCTTAGTTTTATTCCTGAGCAATACTGTACACATATGCACAGTTTTTTGCATATGTTATACTGTATACAGTCAAGTATATATATATTTTTTAATGACAGAAAATGTAGCTTGGGATGATGACACAGCAAGGCATAATGCTACTTGACATGCTATCAGCTTGTGTTTTGCAAAGCAGCCAATTAAAAAGCTCCATTCATTTTCCTTTGGCCTGATTGGCTGCAGCTCCAAGAGCAGAAAAACTGAGAACTAGAGATATTAACTTCTCTTTAATCTGATTGAGAACAAACTCTCATTTCAACAATAACCAGTTCAGAAAACATTAAAACATCATAAAACAGAATAAATCAAAAACAGTTTCCATTGTGTGTATAAACACATATTAAGGCACATTTAGTGTTTGAGGTATTAAAATAGGTAGTTATAAGCATCTTAGTGGGAGGCTCAAATACTCTTAAAGTTGAGCTAATCAATTAGATATTCTGTTAAATATTGCTAGATGTGTTTGTTTCAGTTGGAAAACTCTCCATTGTGGCTGAATTAAAACAAATCTGCCTGCAAGAGTTGGCCAAAGTTCAACAGACAAGAGACACAACTGAGTCAGAAGTTATTAGGTTTATCAGGCAACAACTTATTCAGATTGCTTGTTTTATCTTAATAAATAATTCATTCATCTAACAAAAATCTATTTTATTATCCAGGTTATCTTTGATCAGGTATATTTGTCTTGTGTCTTAATTTGTTAGATATGAAACATTTGTGACAAAAAAAACTAAAAGACATCTGTAATGTGGGTAAATATTTTCTCATTTCAGACCATCTCGTTGTCAGTTGCATCTTTTCATTGTGTCACTTTCTGTGACTGCTGGGTTGTAAATGAATAGTTATCTCACGATAAACTGCATGTTTTCAACTCTTGTGATTTCACATGGCAGAAAGATTCCCCACTGTTTGAAGTCAGAGGGACCGTCCATGACCTGAGTGAAAACTGGACATTTTGGTCAGAAAGGCTGCTGAAAAGAATTTTAAAAAAGAGTTGAGTTCAGCATGTCACATTGCTCAGAGCAAACATCATAAATGTATAAACATAAGCTGCAGAGTAATGCTGCAAACAAAACATTTGTTTAAGGCTTTATGATAATTTAAATTCTCTAGAAATTAACAATAAAGGGTTAAGAGTCTCAGTCTTTGCTGCTAGTAATAATACTGTTAGTTAAACTAAAGAGCTCTGGGCTGTTAAAGCCACAAAAATCAGCATAAATATGCAGAAACTTTTGGTCCAGCTATATATATGCTGGACTGTAATACTATATATACTATCTATATTTTGATATTTATTTCTATAACTACAATAGCAGTATTAAATGTTGCTTCTTATATTTTCCCTGAGGAAGCTATCAGTGTGTTCCTCCTTGTAGGAGATTCAAATATGTAATCAATATATTGAACAAAGTGCTGTGAGGTATGACTGCATGTCCAAATCAATGAATGTGGCGGCTGTGAGGTGCGATTTGATTGGTCTAAAGAGGAGACGTGCTTTACGCAGCCTACATGCATAACATTGCCAATATTCTACATACAAAACAGGTTATTTCCTGCAGAACATTATTTTACTTAACAAGTGAAGACACTAAGTTGATCTGCTTGACAAAAACTTATTTTATTCTCAGAAGCTTTTATTTTACGTGGTTCAATAAAACACCTACACTCAACCAGAGGATTCTGCTGGTTGAGTAAATACCTACCTATTCCTGTTTGAATTATTTTTAGGGTTATTTTTTAGAACAGAACTATCCTTGAGATTAAAGTGATTGTGCTTAACAACATAAAGAAAGATAAATTAGTGCAGTCAGACCACTGACGCGCTGCGCCGCTGTGACCAGGGACTCCAGAGTTCAAGGTATTTTTGTTTAGAGGTTCTCACCTCTGCTGAAGATAAAAAGTTCATATGAGTTGAGCGCCATGGCAACTTCACAAAGACATAACGCTACCTTCATGCTGATCATTAGTGTATGCAAAATGCAGCGTGCTAGCTGCCTCAAGGTTGGCTTGTTTCTTCTGCGATTAGCTTGTTAATAAGACAAATGTCATGGAGTAAAAACCTGAACCAGATATTCAGTCGGCTGTGATGGATGATGCTCGGTGGTGGGTGAACTACGGAGGTGTGGTGCATTCAGTACGGAGGCGTTACCAAGTCTTGGTCGACCTTGCTAGCTCTCTGGTCAGGTGTGTGTTTTTCTCTATGATCACATTATCTTACATAGAAAATCAAGAGAGCTTAGGTTGAACTCTCTCAAATGTGTCTTGAAATAATAATTTAAATATTTCTTACCATCAGATTTAAATCAGTTTTTTGTTTCTGAATAACTTTATTTTTTTAACTATTCTGTCTCTGTTTTGTTTCCACAAAAACACAGTAACTCAATCTTTGGGATGTTTGGGTTGGATGGAGTTTAGGCCCTTTTATGGCCTTTGTCTAGTTTTAAAATGCATTACCGATGTGTTGATAGGGCTTTGCCAATGCTAAATCACTGTCAGTTTTATTTTAAACATTCCACAAATTATGCAAACACGTACTGTGCACTTAAGATGGTCTTTCCTCTGGCTGAAATGCTCCTCCGAGGTTTTCTTCTTTCAATTAACGGAGGAGATGTATGACTTTACAGAAATGTCTCAGTGGCTGAAAGCCCTCTCAGCATTCTGGTCCAGGATTATTTTTCATCAGGTCTTTGCCAAAACACGCAGTAGGAAAACACTTAAGGATCGCTTCATACTGACTTCCTGTAATATCATGTTTATACTTAATGATGTTCTTTTATGGCTTATACTGTAGCTAGACATTTAGAATCCTCAATTTGAAATATATTTTAGTTATGAGGACAAAAGATAATTGCAATAAATGACAACTATTGTCAACTAAGTATTGATTCAGTTTACATCCTTTGACCATTCGTCCATTGCTACTATGAATCAAATAACTGAATTGGCTTATCAGCAGTCACTCAGCTCTGCAGAGCAAACAAGCCTGTCATCCACAGTCTTACACATCTCCGCTGTTCAGGTTCAGCCAATCAGTGCCAAGAAAAGTAAACGCTGTTCCTGGAGTTTCAAACTCCAACCAATAACTAGCATTGCTCCTGGGTATTTCACCTTCCCGTTTTGGAATGTTGTCTACAAAAAAAATTCATGAATAATTGAATTTAGAGTCACGTTTCATACAAGCATCGCAGAATGAGAGAACCACCAACAGCTAGCTGTCCAGTGTGCATTGTGCATTTTCTCTTGATTTTATGGATCATTCAACTCATAAAAAGTCAAGCAAAGCAAAATTTAGCTCTTTGAAAATATTTCAATTCAATTCAGGTTATTTATGTAGGGCCAATTCACAATAAACTTCGTCTTAAGGTACCCTAATTTCTAAATCCTTAAAATATTTCACAAGCAGAATATTATGCATGATTGCTTTGGAAGCTTCACATGAGCAGATATAAAATCTGTCTTTGATAACTACGATACGCATCATATCGTAGTTATGATACGTTTTAACAGAGACTAATGCAAAGATTCACTACATAAATAGATGTAATGTAGTAGATTTTATTCTTTCCACCAGAATCAGGCTGCAAACTGAAACCTTTCAAGTAAAACAGCACCAGTCGTTTTCCAGGAGACAAAAGCTGAATAAAAGAGAAGTTCAAAGTGGGGCAGACAGAAAACACCAAAGAAATCACAGTTTGAGTCATGTTCATGAGTTCATAAGGTCACATTCATTATTCTGCTTTTTCTGCCAACACACTGAGGATTCAGCTAAGGATAGAATAATAAATCCTACAAACAATAAAGAGTGTGGTGGTAGTATTATAGAAGATGGTTTGTTATTGAGTCTTCAGTGTCTGCAGTCACATCACCAGCATCATTAGTGCAGCTGAACACAGTTAAAAAGTTTGAATTATAAAAATACTTTTGAGCACAAGGTGAAACACACACCCACTGTCAATTATAGAGCAGCATATATCAAGACCTAATAAAAACAATCTGATTCAAAAAGGGTTTAAATTTAACCTCACTTTTCTAGAAACGCTTCAGATTCTATATTTTACATGAATTCAAGACAGAAAGTAGGACCCGATGTCGCTCACTGATTGTTCAGATATGTTCCCATTGTGGGACAATAAAGGATATTTCTATTCTATTCTCGGTTAATTGTTCCTCGGTATAGCCACCTGTACCTGCTCTGGAGAGAACATGTGAGAGTTAACACAATGCCAAAGCAAAGAGAAGATCATCAATTAACTTAGGGAAGCAACTCCTTTCTATAATTCTGCAGAGAGAAAGAGAAATACCAAACGTCCCAGGTGTAGACATCCCAAAACATTTCCCCAGGTGTGTGCAGGAATGGAAAACACACAGATTCCAGCTCAGACTCTAAATGTCTTGGTTTGTTTGGTAAATGTTGAAGTTCATGCCACAAAAACAAGAACAAGAAAAGAAAAACCTGAAGCGTCTCTAAAATCAAAAAGGCAGCATGGCTTAGGTCTAGGAAACTGTTGAGGGTAATTCTGAAAATAGCTTTTTTAACATGGTTATTAAAGTCCGTTGTAGAAAGTCTCCATGTTGAAGACAGCATCTGACTTGTTGAAGTCTCAAGACTTGTTTCCACAAGTAAGACTCAAGTCTTTCCACCCAAGTTCCAGTCAAGTCCAAAGAGAAAACATGCAAGTCTCAAGTCGAGTCAAAGACCTAGGCTTTTAATTCTAAAGATGTTTTTGTTTTCCAGAACAACCAGCAAGAGAAACTGAACATTAATATCCTGTAAAAATCTTAGAGCATCAATCAGTCCAGGCTAAACTTAAAAAATGAACAACTGATCAAAAGAATTTACAATAATTTTACAAAAAACACAATTATTTAGCAGAACAGCCGATTACTGTTGTCACTTCTTTATCTTTAAATACAGTTTTCTTCTGAGTAATAATTAGGATGAGCCATTTTACACAGATTTCCTGAGAGGAGACCTCTATGCCCACATGTTGCACCATTTGCTCTCTCTGTCCTTTGATTAGGACACTTTTCACACCTGTTTGTTCAAAAGATGAATAATCTCTCAGAAATAACTCGGCTCAGCTCTTATTTTTAATTTTTAAGTTTGTGATTGAATTATGGAAGAGGCGGGATTCTTATGGCTGATTTTGCAGGTTTCCTGTTTCTCTACGATGTCTGTTAGTAAATTATTTTCTATTTTCAAATAGAATTTCTGCCAAAAACAAAGATTGATCTGACTTCTTATTTTAAGCACAACTCTACTCATGGAATGACTGCTTTCTTCATCAAAACAAGGCAATACCTTTATTAGATCCCCATGACGTTTTTAATTATTCATGTTTTGATGAAAAGTTTGCACATGAAAGTTCTCACAGTGAAGATCTGAACTCCCTGTTCCTCATTGTGGATTTCACAACCGATGGTCCTGTAGAAGCTCTGAAATGATACAGAAGATCCAAACACACAGGTCCCATGATTTATACCTGAGGAAAGGTCTGGCTGCTATTCTGTCTCTTTGAAATGAGAAGAAGTTGGGCTTTAACCCAGCCGGCTGATATGGTATGTAATGTTGAGGTGAATAGTGTGGTTGAAGTGCCAGCAATACGGATTTCTCCCATTTAAGCTTTTTTCTGTTGGGGTTGTTAAGGAAGCTGAAATCATCATTTCATCAGCCAAATGAAGGCTCTCTTCAGGTGAAAGCTGCAATCTGCTGCCTCTTTGAAGTGCTGCTAGCCTTCGGAAAACATCCTAATCACACAAAATCCGAGGATATATTTGGTCTATCAGCACCCAGTTCAGACCCAGCAACTTTGCTGCGAGGCAGAGCTGCAGGGCCAGTGGCAGCTTAAATCTGTCAATTCTGCCTGACTGGAAACAGAAATTTAAAGGCAGAAAAAGAAACTCCTGTAGTAATTTGGAAGGCCCTTTTTTAGCCATTTCAGCTGTTCCATGGCCCATTTGCCCTCCAGTAATATGTTGACTACTGTGCTTCATTTCTGTGACACATGCCCCTCTTGTGAACCATGGCAGAAACGTCTAACTTTCCCAAAGTAATAGTCATAAGAACACATATCTCAAACTTTAATTCTGTCACAGCCAAAGCCTTAACTTTTGTTCAGAGCTACTGCGAGTTTTGACTTCTGAGGATGCATCTGAGACTGGTGACAGAGTCAGACTCTCAGCCACAAAGTCAGCCATGAAAGGCCAAGAAACTACAGGGGGAGATGGATTGAAACTGAAGCTGCAGCTTCGGGGGTTTTTTAAAGCTGTGTATTTAAACTCCAGCTTGGAACAGTCATGATAAGAATAAGAACAGTACAGTTTTAGGTAAACATATGAAACAACCTGTTTAATATGCTCCCATCGGATGTTGCTGCAGTATTTTCTCCCAGGTCTCAATTGCTCTGAAGATCTGGCTTAAAATCAACCTGGTCTCATGGATACGTTGGTTCCCTTATAGTCAGAAAACAAAGTTCATGTAGATCATATAGATTCATTTCACAGAGTGAAATATCTCAAACATTTGTTCTTGTGTTTTTGGTGATCATGGCTCACAGAGAATGAAACCCAGAAATTCAATGTCTCAGAAAATAAAAGTATTCCGTTTTCACTGCCATAATTTTATTTTACATGTTTTATTTTGTATTATTCCGATTTTTTTGTGATTATGACTTTTATTTTGAAAGGTTTAAGTAGGACGTGTATTGAATCTAGGGTGTTCGCTGGGGCACCAGAAAGATGTATGACGTTAGTAAGTGGCTGTAGAAAAGCAGTTTAAGTTTAAAGAATTCATTTAATAACCTCATTTCTACCTCGAAAGAAGGGTCAGCCAGCGAGGTATGTTAATAAGTTTTTATATCATTTTTTTATGTCGTTATTGTATTCATCTCACTAAAATTTATGTTGTATTTTAGTTTGACGGTGGTTTTGGTGTCAGTGGAACAAACGTGGAGTTGTAACAAGAGCAACTTTAAAGATTTACATTAAAGCTGACTTCACACCAGCAGCTCAACAAACTCTTTATTGCCATTAAGAAGAGGTGAAAGTGATGTTCCACAACACCAGTTTAACAAAATAAAATCTTTACTGCATAAAATGTTATGTTACAGTTACATTGTGGGGAAGACGACTGACTAGACGAATGTCCAGAAGACGGTTGCTCCACAAGGAAGGGAAGACACAAAAGGTCATTCCTAAAGAAGCTGGTTGTTCACAGTGCTGTAGCATATTCATAGAAAGTTGAGTGGGAGGGAAAAGTGTGGTAGGATTGGGTGCCCCATGGATAACTGTAGCCTGGAGAGGATTGACAAGCAAATCCATTCATGAATCTGTGGGAGTTTCACAAGCAGTGGACTGAGGCTGAAGTCAGAACATTAAGATCCATTGTTCAGTCAGATTCTACTCATGGCTCACAAGCGTCTTACTAGAACAACAACTGTTATATATTTGTTTCTGAAATGAGGAACCACAAACATTAAACTTTTTCAAGATATGATTTTTTTCAAGGTATACCTGCTGTAACACCTGAGGACCTGCACATTGGATGCTATATGTGTGTGTGTAGTTTGTTGTGTGTTGTACCTGTCCAGGGTTTTCCTGCCTCTTGTCCATTGTCTGCTGGAGATTCTCAACCTCCTCAGCAACCCTGCCACTAAATAGCAGATATTAAAACATGATGGATGTTTGTTTTTTTTCCTTCACAACCTGCCTTTCACAAATTAAACACATGTTGTTTTAATAGAGAAGAGTTTTATTACTGCTTTCCTTCTTGTTAGATTTCTGCTCATCCCCATCTGGCGCTGCGCTCAAAACGCTCCCAAAGTTTGGGAACTAGCCCAAATTGTCTGCAGAACAGTAAATGTTCTCTTAGTGTGTTTCCTAACATTACCAAAAGAAACGTTTAGCGTTAAGCTGCCATTTGAAAGCTGCTGAACTGACAGGTGGTGTTAATGCACGCTCATTGTTGTCAGCTTTATCCTGCCGAGATCGTGGCAGTGAAATGTCACGCTGACGAGCTGTTGATGGCCTCAGCCAGGAAACGAGTCTAATTGGAATGACTTTCGCACAGCCTCTGTCCATATGTCCATGTTGCCGTCTCCCCGTTGAGTCACAATATGTAAAAGCAAATTACATCCACTATTACTGCCTGATGTCATGCTGGCACACAGCTTATTGACTCAAAGAAAGTTTCATTGAAGAGAACTTTAACTGGATTCAGAGAAGCTGTGGAAAGTATCGCAGAAGGTGGCGTGTTCTCTTCGAGGAGCGTGCGCACTTTGAAGAGGTCAGGGGAGAAATGTTCACGGCCCATTTAGCCTCGAACACATCAGCTCCATCGTGCCATCTGTGTTCGTTCTCCTGGTAGAAGTGAAATCCCAGAAAGGCGGGCGATGTGACAGAGGAGAGAGATGTCCCTGCGCTGTTTGGAGAGTGCAGAGCTGAACATAATTAGATTCCAGTTCCCAGACATCCACAGGGACTTCCTAAACACACACTTCTAATGTCACCATGGCAGGGGCTTCTGCTCAGGCCAGCTCTACTGTCAACAAGCCACAGAGAGAGACCATCTAATCTTCTGTTTTTACAATAATGTGAAGCGTTACTGGAAACCTGGAGATCTTTGAAGCCGAAAGCTTTAGAGAAGATAAATGCAGCTGGGAGGCTCTGTTGATGGTTTTATTAGCTTTTTGCTCAGCTAAAAAACTTCCAATACTAACTTAAATATTTTTGCAACAACATCCAAACTCCTTAAATTTTGCTGCATTTTTTCACATTACAGCCATGCTTTGGCATTTAAATCCATTTTATGGGGCAGAACATCACAATGCAGTCAATAATTTTGGGAATGGAATGAAAAAATACATCTTTTCTAATCAAAAACTATGAGTTTCAAAGATTGATATATCTGCCTTCTTTAATTTTACAAGACTAAATAAAATCTAAACCAATCAATTTCCCTCAAAAGGTTCTTAGTTAGCAAACAGAGATGAAAACGTTTCACTGTCACTGATTCCTCTAACACTACTAGTTATTTTTTAAGATCTATATCCTGTTGATTATATTAATATCGAGAAGCAACTAATGTATTTGAGGTGATAATAATAGATAGATAATAAAGTGTTTATTATCTATTATACGACATAAACTATGACAGACTGGTAGAAGTCAGGTAAGCTCCTTAGGTTTTATTGTTTGTTTGTTCTAGAATGTTATTTTTTAATGAACATTTTATATGAAAGCAATTTGAACTTTGTGATGAACATCAAAGTCATTGACAAGATCCATTTATTGCTGCATAAATACCAGCTGCCATTTGAGCTCCATTGGAAACACCTGGAATTTTCACTCGTCTAAAAATTAACAACCAACTCTGAACTCTTTCTGTTCCTAGAAATTCCCACCTGAGTTTTTAATTATAGGTAATCAAATTCTAAGCTGAGAGAAAGTTTGGACAGATTGTTAGTCTTGTTTTCCATTAAAGTTAAGACAGGAGGTAAAACTCTACTAGAAGACCGTAGGAATATTCGTCACTGAGCTGCTGAAACGTGATGCGAGTTTGTATTCAGTGCTGCTGGGAGGAGCAAAGGGAAACAAGTTGGGAACTGATTTGATTGCACATCAAGTTTGTGTTGGTGGGCACAAATTCTGAAACTGAATTTGAAGATATTGCTTGAAAAGAGAGATGATGAAAAGAAGTTTGAATTGCAGCAATCAGTTCTGAAGGATTTTGTTTAGGGTGTCTCGGTTTTCATTAAAATGTGAAGCACAGATCCAGTCTGAGTCCCAGGAAGGAGTGAAAGAAGGACAGGATGCCTGTTGAGGATGCTGGCAACAATGGAAATGAGAACAGAGTCGCTGAGATGCTGCAATAACTGAATGTGGATGAAGTAAGATAGACTAGGCAGGGATAAAATGAGTTTCTGCAAGTTTTGTAGTTTTCATTCTACTGCAAGAAAAGTCATACTAAAAAGTTTCTTGTTTTATCTATTATCTGAATACATTTTTCTCCAAAATCCAGAGAGATGGATTCTGGTTTAAATGATAATTCTGAACTGGTTACAACGACAGAACAGAAACAGTTCCCTGCAGAAACTGTCATTCCCTTGAAAAGTGGGGGGAAATGATTTTTTTACAAAGATAAATCTGGAAAGTTTGGTGTGGTTCCAGCTTCACCCCCTGAGTCAATACTTTGCAGAACCACCCTGCTCTACAATCATAGCTGTAGGTCTTTAGGTTTATGTTTCTGCCAGTTTTGTACATTTAGAGACCAAAATGCTGCACATTGTTGCTGACAATGCTGCTGAAAAGATGCTATATAAATAAAAC
The DNA here is from genome assembly GCF_003331165.1 of Xiphophorus hellerii. Classification (NCBI taxonomy): domain Eukaryota; kingdom Metazoa; phylum Chordata; class Actinopteri; order Cyprinodontiformes; family Poeciliidae; genus Xiphophorus; species Xiphophorus hellerii. The sequence continues at coordinate 1,593,558 of NC_045676.1, read as the reverse complement.
AACCTTACCTTAGACATCCCTCTTTCAAAATAGTCCAAGCTCAGTCAGATTGGATGGATAACATCAATGAACATCCATTTTCAAGAAGATCATCAATCTGCATATTGGTCCATGAATGTCAGATTGCTTCAACCATTTTACATGTGAATTGGAATATTAATTGGTCTAAGGTTCTGTTCGTTTGCACAATATTTCCCAAAACATTTTGGACTGCGTTTCTGAACGTAGTGTGCATGCCAGGCCTGTAGGAGGCAGTGTTATTCCTGGAGAACGGTCTGCTGTGTGCAGGTCAAATAAAAAAAACTGCAAGGAATACACACCTGCACAAAACAATTAGATGGTCATGATTGCCAAAACGCTGTTACCATGGATACAAGAGACCAAAAATGCAACAAAATGTTTGCCTTTTACTGATCACTGCAACTTTGCTTTTCAAGGTATTCTTTGTTAACCAACAAACTTCTGACATGACTGTGGTGTCGGTTCTCCACTGCCTCGTGCTGATGTGCCTCTGGGCAAAGCACTAAACCCACGATAATTGAAGAACCCCCAGTAAAAGGGGAAGTTGTAGAGACATGCAAGTGATACTTTTCAGATTTTTGGGGTGATGGAGGGTAAGATGTTTAATCTTTAGGCTGAACCCCCATCTGAGCGAAGAGCAGCTGAGTCCCATAAATCAGGTTTTAAGAGCTGGAAGATGCTTTCAGCATGTTTGCACTGTGTTACAAATACTAACCTGCAGTTGTTGCTCTGTGTTACACCTGAACGCATGACTGTTCCTCTAACTCGTCTTTGTGTGGAGAACAAAAGACATTGCTCATGTTTTTCCTATTTTATTTTATTTTTTTCTTTGCAACCTCGGTGCGGGATGTTGATATTAATTTCATCACACTGGATTTAAAGCACTTGGATTCATACTGGGGCAGCGTGAGGTGTGATGAGAGGAGGCGCACAAGCTTTTTAGTTTTTTGTCACTGTGATGTATTCTTCACTTCTCTGCTGACATTCAGGCCTAAGGCAAAGTTTAGTCTTTTCATTAAAATGGAACACAAAGCGATTGTAGTGTAGTTTTTGCTTCATTAGCCCCAAACTCTGCTGCCACCGCTGCTGCAGAGCTACTCTGCTGTTAAGGACCGCACACTCCCTCTAGAAAATGAGCTGCTGCAGGAGATTACTCTACGAGTAACTAGATGAATCAAGCATGTCGAAATACATGATGGAGATTAATTACTTGCTTATTTTACCTTTCTTCTCACCTGTTTTACTACTGGTGCTGGGATAATTGGATTTCTGTAATCTTTTTTTTTTTAAATTGCACACTTTAAACAAAAATTTACGAATGTTAGTTCAGAAGTTTTTAAATTAATCATTTTTGGTACATTTGCTCTTTGGAGTCACTTTTGAAACAAAGGAAAACTGGAAATTCTTCCAGTTTTAGTGTCTTTTAGTATGTTTTCAATGCTTTATGGTACATTTTAGACATCATGTTCACCGCATGGAACATGTTGCATGCAGTGAACATGCAGTGAACATACAGTGAACATGCAGTGAACATGTTATCAAGCAAATAAAAGGTTTGACAGTCAACAGAATTCCCTATGTGAGTAAGATCCATAGAGAAATTCCTGTTCCCTTTCTCCCACCTCTCATGGAGTCACTCCAGTACAAACTGGTTCATTGTGACAGAACAACATGAGATAAACAGTCAGCAGAACTACAGAGTTTTTAACAGTATTTTTAGAGATTGATAGACTGAGGTCTGGTTGTTCTTAATGGGATGAAAAGCTTTTTACCAAGGAGCATTTCAAGCTGTGGTTTGTGTTCTTGAACATAAATGTAAACAACATGTTAAAAAAAATAAAAAGAGTACTGCATAGCGCAAAGACTCAGAATATATATTTACTTAATGTCCAGGCACAGTGCAGAGACGGCGCAGAGTCCTGTGTGATCTGGAGAGCCTGGAGACTTTACAGCCAGCATGATAAAAGCAGTTTATTGGAGCAGAGAGAGGCTGAAGTAATGTAGAAAAAGGCGTTGTGGAGGACAGGAAGGAGACATATGGTCCAGCAGTGAAATGAGCTAAGTAACATAAAAGCAGCAAATGTTTCCAAGAAAGCTTGGGTGTGTTGAAGCATAATGCTTAATGAACAGAAAGATCCTCCACAGGAAGCCTAATGACAGAGGAGATGAGGAAGATAGCTGCAGAAAGTAAAAGGAACTGTTCTAAAAAATTCAGAAGAGCAGAGTGAAACTTTAATACTTTCACACTCTGCAAAACTGGGCTGAATAAATTAAGCACACAGCAGAAATGTTCCTGTACCTTAATACACATGCAGGTCTACCAGGGTTAGGTAGAGAAAAGGTTTGATTTGCAGAGCCCTGATGTGTGGAACGGGCAGTCCTAAAAGTGATAGACAGCACTACCAGCAGTTCAAGGAGTTTAATGGGTAGTCATACCCTATAAAAACAAGATGTGGATCCAGCAGCAAAGTGTTAGAACCAGTGGGTGTGTGAGGGCCCCTCTTAGGCTTCTGATATCCAAAGTTAGTATTAAAGGGCCAGAATCCTCCCTGGTTCAACACATCTGAATCAAATGATTGTTCGTTAGTAAGGCCCTGCAGAGTTTGTTTACATGCTGAGGAGGATCTAAGTGTCTGGATTCACCACATGGGAGCAGGACACGTCTAAAACCTGCCGGACTGACCCTTAAAGAGAGGAGGTGGAGACTCCTGCTTCAGACAGATACTGTGCATCAACCATTGGAAAAAACCCATGTCATCCAACACTGGCACTGGTTTCTTCACAAAGCAGAATGATCTAGCACCTACACATGGCCCTGTGTTTCAGCGTTACTACTCAACGCTAAAAAGAATTACTGAGTCATTACGGAGTCATTCTTTTTTGATAGTAAGACTCCATCAGGTAAATTTACGAAGGTATTTGTGGGTGTGGAACTTGTGCAAACCGAGTCTGACAGAACAGAAGGGTTTCTTAAATATGTCTGTATGTTGACTAAATTCACCTACTTACTTTGGTTTCCTCTTATTTGTACACATCAGATCAAAAGATTGGTTTTCAAACAGAAACTAGGGGATGAAATAGAAACACATTGTGCTGCGTGGTAAGACACACAGCCTCTCCCCCCACATGAAGGTTCCCCCTGCAGAAGTAGTTGCCAGATTGCTGGAGCATGAAGCACTAACAGCTTCGCCCAAGGCCAACCTCAACCTTTTCCACTGGAACGGAATGGAAGATGTCTGGTGAATTTCTCATTGTTTATGGTCTCATTTCATGAGGAGATTAAGAGTGAGGCCCTTTGCTTGGTGAAACAAGGGGGAAGCAGGGAACCGAGAAGATCATTTACTTTTCTGACAAAATGAGCTTTCCTCCAAAGCAAAGCTGTGTGTGTGATTTAAGAGCTGAGTTTAACAAGAAGGAAAGTGTTATACAGAGTAATTGAACTTTCTACATTTTCTCACTGAAGAATGTTGGCCATTTTTCTTTTCTACTTCCTTAATGAAGAGTGAATGTGAAAAATTGTTGTTTTTCAAAGTTGGATGTGGATGAATTCAAGCTGCATATCACTTCCCTGTTATGTAAGAATCTTGAAGATAAATTAGATTAGATATGAGTCTGAAGTGCTTATTTAGAAGATGTTTTCCTCTGCAGCTGTTTTTTTTTTTTTTTATGATGAAAGCAGCCATTAGTCAGAAACCAGCCATGGTAGCTTTATGACAAAATATTAAAGTACATCTGAGATCTATTAGAGAAGTCACAGTTTGAGAATAGTTGATTTTAAATACAGGGTTTATTTATTTGTCAATAAGTTGAGCTGCAAAGCTCAGTTTCTGTTCCAGTAAAGATAAATCAACCCAAGGAGCTACATGTTCTCCTGAACTCTGACACTTTTTAATTTGTAGATTCGTTCCTTGGTTCCTGAAGGTTTTTCCACTTTCCAGCATTTTTTCTCATTTAAATGTTGTCTTTGTATCAAACCATGAAAAAATGTTGTGAAGTCCATGAAAAACTGAGTTTATATAATCTCGGTTTTGAAAACTCCTATTTAAAGCATGGTGTGTTTTCTTTACAACTCTAACAATATTTTAGGAAAAACAACAAAAATCACAATTTTCTCAGAAATTGATCATTTTTCTTCTCTGTGCTCAGGTGACTTGGTCCTACTTTTCCTGTTGTGCATCACATGTTGCCTCATGTAAAATGTGCAGAAACGATATAAATCTTTCTCACAAACCTCCAGGCATCACACACACACACTCCAAGATCTGCGTGAGCATTGGAGAATTGAAACCAGCTGGAGAATTGCAATAGCTGGGCATCAAATCGACCTTTGCTTTTATATTCTTTTACATAGGTACACACACACACACACACACGTGCACACACATGTATTATATACAGAGCTACAGGAGGTTTGCATTCTTGTTTCTGTTTAAAGCTTAGCCTGCATTGGTGTGTTTTTCCTCTGTTTCACATGATTAGTTGGTAAACTCATATTTACAGTAACTTCCACCAAAAGTTGTTTTTCTGCTTCATAAATCCATTCATAAATAAATAAATAATTAAATTAAGTAATTAATTAGTTAATAATAAATTGATAAATAGTATTTAGAAAAGGTACATCAATGTGGTAAGAACTGAAATATCACTCATAGCGATACTTTAACTTGCAGTCACTAACCTTATGGGGCCAGTCACGAAGAACTGAGCTCCCATTTCCAGATGTCTGTTTCTGCATATAAATGAAAAAACTAATGAAATAGATTTCTCTCCACGGGATCGCAGCAGAACGTTGGGATTTCCACAGGCTTGATTCTACTATACATGTTCTATTCAGAGTAGGAGTGCATCAAACGTGACACATAAAGCAAGAAACACAACAATTAGCGACCATATTAATGTTGGATCAAATGATCCACTAAATTCAGAAACAAACACAATTACTTCTGCAAAGTTTTGTTAAACAGTATCTGCTAAATTTGATTTCAAATGTTTACATATGGGGGAAGTGCATTTTATTTTTGAGATCCAGGAAAGAGTAGATAAATTAAACCATTAACTGTAACAACTTTTCAAAACCTTGCTGCATATCTTGTCACATACACACACCTCAGGTTGTGAAGTAAAACAAAAATCCGACCAGCCTCAACAGTCCAATCCTCATATCTGTCACCTTCCTTAAACCGCTGATATCTCTGCTTATAAACTGGCCTCAGCTGATCTTTTGACATGGAGGGATTTAAGTGTCCATAAAGAAACGTAAACAGGATGAGAATCAATAAATCATGTATTTTTTGACAGTCTTTATAATCCCATAAGACTCCAGTGAGCTCAGAACTCCTTTCTCTGCTTGTAGCTGAAGATGGCTCCTTATAACTGCAGCTGTGTGTTTGCTCTCTAGCTGCAGACTGAATTTATGAGTGGTCAGATACCTCTCTGATGTTAATTCATCACAGCCAGAAAACAGCTCTTCTGACATGCATGCATCATAAGTCTGCCAATTGCAACAGAATCTGTGACTATGCAGACTGGGGATAAGAAATCTTAACTCTTGAATCGTGTAGGGGAAACTAACCAAAAGTCAATTTATTTCTGGATGGAAATGCACGTTTGTTGACATCCCATAAAACCAAGCATCTTTCATCTCAGCTAATATGACAGAAAATTGATCGTTTTGTGGTGAGAAAGTGGTGGAATATTCCTTAAAGTGCTCCTGGGACAGGATTTAGCAGGAGGGGAAAATTCATCTTCACACCTTTGGCTTGGATCATTTAGACTTAATGAATGCCTCACAGAGCCAGATTTTTTTTTCTCAGGTTGACAGGGGGGGTGGAGGTGGTAAAAAAATCCTGGAGCAGCTGAGATGTGGAACAGCAGCACATTGAGTCTGTGACTGTATGAAAACCGAGCCTTCATCAGGTGTTTATCTCCGGTTTTAAGGCACGAAGCTCCTTTTAATCTCGGCTGCGTCTCCTAGCTGCTCCACGTTGCCGAGCACATGCGGAGCTGTAACGATGCTCCGTATTCTTCTTGAAGTTATTATTTTGGATGTTTTACAGTTGCGCCGACTGGCTGCGCTTGACTTTTTCAGGCTTCCTCCCAAACAAGGAGAGCAGGTGTTTGACAGCTGATGGGTCGCACTCTGCTGAGAGAACCCGGCTCATCTTCTCCTCTAATGAGGTACATGAGACGGATTGCTTCTTTATCCTTCATTTGACTTTACAACAAGAGTGAGTCTTAACAAAACTGTTTGGCTGCTAGGAGAATAAATTTGCCCCTCGGAGGCAGCAGAGAAACAAGTTGCTTCAATAAGGCCTTTGAAGGCGGTTTAATGATTTTCCTAAATGAATGTTTTGGCAGCTCTGCCGTCTGGCTGCAGCAACGCTTCGGTCTGCTTTTATCGCACATTTCGGATGCTCAGTTTGGAGAATCTGTGGCAAGAGTAACGTGAGATACAGAGCGAGGATGCCGCAGAAACATGAAGTATTGATTATGGCTGCAGCAGCCTGTGTTGCTCTTGGTATTACCCTCACCTGAACGGTCAAGTGGCTGCCATTACTTTGCTTGTTGCAGCCTGTCGTTGGATCACAAAATGCATTTCAGCAGACAAGAGAGGATTAGAGTGTCAGTGAAAACAAATAAAGCACATAAATTCAAAGTAAAAAATAAATAAATAAACATTCCTTCCATTAAAATGGGATAAAGTAACACAAAGCAATTAGATGGCAGTGTGACTAATCCCTCCTCATCCTGGGGTGAGAATGTGCTTTAAGGAGCATTATCAACAGAAAACCTCAACAATGGCATTCAACAGATATCCTCAGCAATATTCTAAAACTGTGATTTAGAGAGCTACACTTGTAGAGGCAGAAAATTAACAATGAAATACAATCTGTTTCCTGTAGGAGAGAATAATACCAGCTTTAGAAACTGGGATTTCTAAAGCTGGTATTAGAAAAACATGTGTTCCTTTAAATCTAGACTAAAAACCCGCCTGTTTAGAGTTGCTTTTGAAACATTATAAATGAAACATTAATCAACATTCTGTGTAACGACGGCACTTGACAAAATGTAAAGCCTCAATTATTGACTGTGTGTTTTGATGTCTTTGTTAGCATCATGTTGTGGTAAAAGTTAGCATGTCATTCGAAGTGAAGCTAAATTTTTTAGTTCCGTTTACAGTTCAGTATTGATAAAAACGTGTTGCATGAATTAAGCTAGCGAGAAACACTTAGAGGTGGGAACTTTCCGCTGATCTGCTTTTCTTTGCGCTGAACTTTAAAAATTGTTAAGCACACTTAGCTTCTCCTAAATTTATATATATTATTCTAAACATTCTAAAGCATTAATATACTTGGCTGTTTTATAAACTTTCAGTTGAATAAATCTTGATGTGTTAAAGTTTTTCATTTAATTCTTTGTTGTTAGATGACTATTTGCATGTTCTTATTTTGAAAAGGTTTAGACTGTTTACAATTTTATTTTTATAGTATCTTTTTGTAATATATTCTATATTCCATCAAATCCATGGATACCACCTACTGTATATACTCAAACCCTTTGTGTTGCACAGCTGGAGCTTTCCGGTCATTTACGCAAATGTGCTTTAGCTTGTTTGTGATTGGTGAATGATGTTGCTACGGGATTTTGTAATCCCCCTGATTCTATTGGCTGTTAGATGTGTCAATCACCCAAATCAACCAATGGGCTGCAGAAAATCTGCCCTGTAGGTTTGGTTTTCCAACTCGGTGCTCAATGCTTTCATAACCAGAGCGCCCAGGACTGCGCTTTTTAGTAGTAACTCACTCTTATATTGTTTTTAAAAATCACTGTTATTAATTGCAAATAATATTTATAGCAAGATATAGGTCAGGGGGGAAAGGGGAGGTAAATAAATAAATAGAAAGAAATTTGTAATTGCCCCCCCCCTGATGGTGCCAAAATGTCCAAAAACGGTACATTTGGAATGTTCGCCTGGAATTTTATCAACCAATACATTCTTCTTCTTTTTTTTAAATGAAATTAGGTCCAGTAATTGGTCAGAACCTGTATTGTGAATTGCTAGAGGTTCTGGGTTTCCACTGCATGCTTTTAAGGAAAATCTACATTACGTAATGTATTTTAATTAGAATCTCTTAGTTTTATTTTGTATTTTTTCACTGAGTGCCATATATATAGTTGTTCTTTCTCAATAATACAAATGTTTATTTTTAGACCTCTAGAGTTTTCTCTGGAATATAACTTTTATTTCGGTTCCTGAACCAGTCAAATACACCGTGTAGTTCCTGAGATATATGGAATTCTTTTTGGGGATGTCTTTTTCGAGAACTGTCCAAAAAATATACAAACAAGATGCTCTGTTCCCAAGACGTTTTAAAGAGGCCTGCTTTAGGTTAAAGCCTGTTCATATGTTAGAATGGCCTAGACAAAGTCCAGACCCAAATCCATGGACAATCTGCGGCAAGATTTGAAAGAAATGTTTTCCATCCATCCATCCATCCATCTTCTTCCGCTTATCCGAGGTCGGGTCGCGGGGGTAGCAGCTTCAGGAGGGAGGCCCAGACTTCCCTCTCCCCGGCCACTTCTTCTAGCTCTTCCGGGGGAATCCCGAGGCGTTCCCAGGCCAGCCGAGAGACATAGTCCCTCCAGCGTGTCCTGGGTCTTCCCCTCCTCCCGGTGGGACGTGCCCGGAACACCTCACCAGAGAGGCGTCCAGGAGGCATCCTGACCAGATGCCCGAGCCACCTCAACTGGCTCCTCTCGATGTGAAGGAGCAGCGGCTCTACTCTGAGTCCCTCCCGGATGACTGAGCTTCTCACCCTATCTCTAAGGGAGAGCCCAGCCACCCTACGGAGGAAACCCATTTCGGCCGCTTGTATCCGCGATCCGCGAGAAATGTTTTCCTTCCAATCTAAATGAGGTGGAGGTGATTTGCAAAGATGAATGTGTGAAAATGCAAAAGCACTCCACACTTTTCAGATTAGTTTTAGTAAAAGATTCTGAAACTCACTTAACCTTTTCCTCCTGCATATATTTATAATGAAATATGCCATAATTATTTAATGTAACAGAGTTAAAATAATCAAGGGTTTTGAATCGTTTGACTAAAGATTTTCAGTCTATAAAATGATCAGGTCTGTTTACTGTGTGCTAACAACACGAGTTTCCTGTTGTACGTCTCCTTTCCTGAATTTAGTTTATAAATTAAAGGTTAAGGGAACAAGAGCGTAAAGAGTGAGAGTCAGAGAGAATAACATTTTCCATAGAAAAACGTCTGGTGTTCTGAGCCCACAAAGAAGCCTGCAGAGTCTCAGTCGGAGAGGAAGATGATGGATTGTATCAAGCCGCAGGCAGGGAGCTCTAGAAATAAGTAATCAAAAAGAAAGTGGGGGTAGGTGGTGTTCATGCAGACTCGCTGTTCACCATTCATATTCCAAAAGGTGACGGCGCTTGTTAAGTTGTTGATGGCACCAGGCATTGTACAAACTCTGCTGCCTCTTGGCTCCAGTAGGTGTTTTAGTGGAATAGAGTTGAATTATCCATTTAGTACCAGAGGGGCAGTTCGTGACCTCTTCCTCTTTCACTCCCCCGCACCTCCATCAGCCGCCCACAGTGGCATCCGCGGTCAAGGTTAGCTCTGTGGCTATTCAGCATTCTGCGCTGAGCCAGGGAAGTCTGCCAGACAGGTTCTGCTTGAGTATACTCAGGTGCAGGGATGGTTTCAGGGTACATTTTCATAATGCAACCAAATGGGCAAGATACTTTTTTTCTTGTTGCCATGGAGCCTGCATGTCTCTTTGGAAATTAGATTTGACATTGGTTTAAAAAAATAATCAGCAGGAGGGTTTCAGGATGCCAACAGGAGCTAAAAATCCAAATATGGTAATTAATAACTCGTCTTTGGTTTTATAGAAGAAGCTGCTTTTATGTGTTATTAAGAAAACTGCATGAAGTTTCCATTTAAGAAAGAAATGTGGGCAGAAATGTGCCATTTTTTATTTAAACTCGAGTTGGTTAGAACCCGCTGTAACCTGGAAACAGACGATACCGCTCGCCATGCAGAAAATTGTAGAACAAAATGTGCAACGTTACGGCTAAAGAGGATGCTGCATGTGTTATTAGAGGTTTTAAAATGTGCCTGGCATTTTCCACCTCTCAGGAAATAGCAACTGACTGATAAAAGCTTCACTGTCAATGACCAGAAAATTCTCCTGCTGGTTTCAGAGGTTTGCACCTGGATCCACCGAGGTTCAGACCCGCCTCCCACCCACTGCAGGGAAATCCAGCATCTGTAAGCTCTGTGAACAGATGTGGAGTTTATTTTAGAGCAGCTGGAAGAGTTGAGTTTGTTGATTCACAGTAGCACAGAAATCAACATGAGGTGTTAATAAAGTTACTATTTCTGAGAAAAAATTGTTTAGGTGATCAATTTGTTTCCCATTTTAAACCTAATTGTTTAGCTGTCTGCATGTTCGTATCGCTTGTGCCACGCAAGACCTGAAGGGATATGCAAATTTCTGGGTAATTGCAAGATTTAGTTCACAAATTCATGTATAAATTATGATGTTTGATTAATTAATTAGAGGCCAAATGATGATAATTAGAGTACAACTCCAATTTTCTGAATCATGTTAATTTTTAATAGTGTAGTTAAAGAGGCTTTAATGACTGGATGGTAAGATGCATAGTTTCTGTTTAAGTGTGTGTGAAATGTGACCGAAACCATTCTTCTATTTCATCGTTATGTTACACATAATTATTTACATGCTTCACACAGGCTCTGATTAATAGCCCTAATATAATCCAGGAGGGAGGAAAGTTACTGTTCCTCAGAAACCACTAAAGATTTACTTAAATTAAGGTAACCATATTTTGCAGTGTATTTATAGATTCACATCTACAGCTGTTTGATAAAACTTTAAAATATTCTACCAATGATAATCTGGATAAAGAGTTACTGGACAGTCACCAGGTTTTACTGCAGTACCATAATTTGCCTAACTTTTTTGTCTCTGTTCTTGTCTTTTTTTTTGTCTTTGTATTTTAAAGCTCTATTTTGATACTTTAAATGTGTCTTTGATCAAAAATGCATATTGTTTTAATTCAGCAAAAACTCACATGTGTGAATGTTGTGGAAGAATAACTGTTTTGGTTTCCCACAGGAAGTTGTGTGATGGTCTCATCTAGTTCAAGATTCAGTTGAATTTACGCCATTTTTTAGTTCTAAGACAAATTATTCATTCCCTTTCTATAAATGACTAATGAAATCAATTCAATACAGTATAATTATACAGATTCCAATTCAATTACATACATTCAGTTTTACTATTAAATAATTCATCGTCCCTCTTTTTTGTAGAATCGTATTCCTTGTCTAATATCAACATCTCTATTTATAAATGCTGTTTTAAGCGAGAGGTATTTATAAATGCTTCACAATCATGAGCAACTGATCTCTGGGGAGGATTCAGCCAGAGGACTGTAAAAAGCAGTTGAGTGCATTGTTTACTGCAGGACCATTTGAACTATTAAACACTGATTTGACCTGCAGGAATAACTTCCTAGAAATGATTTTTTTGGCCTTTAGAGAAAAGGCTAAAGGCACGCGATTCATTGATTCTGATTTGGTGTTAAACTAAAGGCTATTTCTTCTGTATGTACAAATAATCTGCCATCTGCCTGGCATTTGATCATTTTTACATGGATCAAACCCAAACAAGACAGCTCTATACAGAACCAAGGTTCAATAATCTGCTTTGCTTGCTTAGCTCTAGCATACTCTGTTGGTTCAGACAATGAGTTACTAGAGCCCCAGGATTGGGGCTGAAAAATCATGATTGGATTGTGAACACATCCACAAAATCTTGGCTTTTTAATAAAAGCTGAGCAGCTTGCATTATAGAATCACTTGTTTTCTACTCACCATAGTAGGTGGGGAGCAAAGTTGCCTTTGCTGCTACCTTTTGCTTTATGTGGTTCCAATGCAAAAGGTAAAACATCCAAATTCTTCTAAATCTTTCATTTGGAATCTGATCCATGAATCGTCAGAATGTCAACTCAGATTTTTATTTCTTACCAAGAACAAAGAGCAACGGGGCTCAAAGGCTCTTTGTTTGGTCTTTTTTATGCCTGACTGTTTGCCTCTGAGAAAATATGCAGATGATCTCTGTTTAGATATGATTTTATTTATAATAAATGTTACCATCACTTGCAAAATTTAAAAATTCAAACAAAAGAAGTTGACAAAATAATACATTAGTTAAGCATTTAAAAAATGATCCAACTATATAGTTACTTCCTGTTTCTTCACTTAACTACATAAAGTTTTAGTACAAATACTTGATTTATGGCATAATCCACAGGGGTTTGTTTTGGTTTGCTTTTATGTTCCTCTTGAATCACTTCTTAGTTCTCTATTATTGTTTGAAAATCTTGCAGTTGATTTTGGTTATTATTGGTGTGTTGCCACATTAGCTTGCTCCTTTGTGTTTAGTTTCTTCATGTGTTCTATTCTTACATTCAAATGTCTTTGTCTTAGATTACTGTCAGGTTTTTCCCCTTTTGGTTTGTCGTTTCAGTGGCTCAGGACATTCAGTCACTGTGTTGTCTTGTCTTTGGGTAAAACACTCCACCTGCTTTGCCTTTTAGTGGCGGCACCGACTGAATGGTAGCTTTGATTCTGTCTTTTGCCTCAGGGCAGTTGTGGCTACAATATAGCTTACCACCATCAGAGTGTGGATGAATGGATGATCAGCTGCCTCACGGGTTTTTATGGCTCTTTCCTGGTTCGTCTGTTCATTCTGCCTCCACCCTGTTCTGTATCAAAGAATGTCTTCCCAACTTCTGCCTTCATGCTTGTCTTTGTCATATTCATGCTAGCAGGGCTAACGCTCATGTGGATTGTTCACTGGACAGATGCATCATCATAGCATTTAGTATCACACATCTCTACTCACTTATGCAGTAGTTCCTCTTTTTTGAACCCTGCATGAGGTTCTTGCCGCCCCTGTGGTTCGCCTGATGGTGAAGTAAGAAAAACATCATGACCAACCTCTTAAAAACAAAATGTTGAACATGCTCTTCACTTACCTTTTGTTTGGCATTGTCTTGCATTCCTGACACATTTTGTAGACAAAGAAACAGAAAATTTGTTTCATATTCATTTAGAAATCTGCTGTCATGTATGATTTATCAAATTTTGCAACTCAAAAGGAAATATAAGCTTTCATTTGAGTTCTAGTGATCGTTGCTGACATAGCCTTCACAGGTATGAAGGATACAATCTGAACAACTGAAGAAAGAGTGTTCTAATTGCATACGCACATTTCCATGTGGCTCATCAGTCTGGCTCGTCTGCTATAAGAACAAAAAAAAGAGAGAAGGTTGTAGGTCCATTTTCTTTTGATCTGCTTCTGATCAGAGTGCAAAAGCTCCAGCACTGATGCTTTGAAAAGATGTTGCCAGCCTGCCGGTACAGATGATGTGTCATTAGTGAGCAGAATGATTGATTTCTTAAAGTGGATGTGTGGCTCTAGAAGAGAAGCATTTACCCCTCAGGCAGGAAGGCAGTATTAATAAAACATTACAAGGAATGAATCGCCGGCTCTTGGAACCCAGAGTATATAATGGCTGTTTTTTTCCCCTTCTGCCTTGTGTTTAAACGCAGTACCATGAGGATTTCATTCTTTAAGGCTGAGAATCAGATGAAACTGTGAAAAGAGAAAGTTTGTTCAGGTTAACTCTGTAAACTCGTCTCAGGAGGTGTTGCTGTATTTGGCCTGACGTTTCATATTCCAGCCTAATTTTCTTTCCATGAAATGACTTGTAATTCAAGTCAGTGTCAGTTTCAAATGTTTCTATTAAATCTGAAATGGAAGGAAATTACTTCCAGTTTGACACATTCATTCAAAGCCAGTGGCTGATATTCTAAAACTGTGGGTCTGTTTACCCGAGCATGAGTTGGAGTTAATTAACTGTGCTAATGTTTCAGATCCAATCTGTAGTCATTGTCCAGACTGCTGTCTCTTGTTTGTCTCGTTGCATGACAAGTAGCAATTCAAAATGAGAAATCCAAAATTTTGTTATTAGACCTATAATTTAAATGTTTTGTTCTGTAAAGCAATAGTCTTTCTCATCTTTTAGTCCACTTTGTTGAAAGATGAGGCAAGAAGAAACAATTACTTCAAGACTTGGCTTTGACTCACTCTTTAATTTTACCAAATGTCTTAAATATACACATCTGTCAATGTTTGGAGAGATGAACCAAATGTCTGGTTTTACCACAACTTATTGTCAGAACCATCCAAGAGGTGGAGGGGGTTTAAAAATGATCTCAGATTTTAGCTGTTTGATGGCAGAGTCCCTAACTCTGACTGTAGTTCAACATATCCTGCTAACCGTCTACTTTTGCATGGTAGACCTCAAGACATGCACACTATTCCACATGGACGAGGTTGTGGTGCAAGAGGGAGATTAAATCCCTAATTCTGAGGTAATTTGGTTTTTATTTGCGTTCTTAAGGAAGCTCATATCTTCTTGCAGAGAATAGAGGAATGAGTCTGTGAGGAACTACACCGCTTGGTTTTAACAATATTGAGTAAATGCAGAGCAGAGGCACTTTTCATAAAGGGGATTTGAGTGAAGCCTGCCTTGATATAAAATGTACAGCAGATGGATCGGTGCCAGCTCCATGCATTAAATAAAGTGCACTCACTTTGTGGGTTAACAAGGCTCAGTCAGGAGAAGAACCAACAATCAAATCAATGGGAACAAATCTCATTCACATTCATGTCTTTACCAAGAAAATCTAACTTTGTGAAGGGAAATAGAGCTGCACACTGAGCCTTTTGCACAATTCCAATCATGATATCATATTTCTTTACTGTTGTCTTTCAGGGGTAATGCTGTCTAACTTTAAGGATGGCCAAAAAGGAATAGTTTTTCTCACAGGAGTTCTTTGTTTCATTGATGTGTGCATTTATGTGCCACCAGTTTTAATGTTTAGCACTCAGCGCCATGAGCCTGGGGCTATTTTGTGAAATTTCCACATGGATAAACATATTGAAATTCAGTAACAACTTTTCTTCTGAAAGGCCAATGTGAAACACCTCAGGCTCAACAAAATGAGACACTTAGAAGAAAACAGTCTCAGTCTCACATTTTAAAAGTCCTATTCCTTCCTATGTCTGATCAACTAAGTAAATTAAAGACTAATGTGGAGTTTTATATGAAGTGAACAGATCACACCAATTTCAAGTTAAATTATGCTGACTTTTTTAATGCATACATTAAAGTAAGGAAACAATTAGATTCTAAATGGTTTTTGGTTTTGATTCTGGGAACTTCTGAAATGAAGAGAGCCAATGACTGTGTAGCATACATGTAAAATCAATATCTAAATTCTTTTCAATTAAGCAGCCATCCTGTGTATTGGGTCTCCTCCCAGCTAAGCATGCTAACCAAGCAAAGCTTCAGTCCCTCCTTACACCTTATGCCTGGTTTGCTTTTAAAATGTTTCTTTTTCAACAGAAACTGGCCATGTTGTTAAAGTTTCCTTCCCTTCTCTCAACTAATATCATATGAAGATATGAAGTTGGTTTACGCCTGTTTCTTGCTAATTAACGAGCAACCACCTTCACCAATCATCCTCCCCAGTACGTCTATTCACTTTTATCAGACCTCCATTTTGCTGTTTTTATTCCTTTGTTCTTGGATATTTGAAGTTTCTTTCATTAATTTGCATTTTGGATATTTGTGTTGATAGATATTACACATCAGTGACTCATTATAAATCTTGAACACTATCTACATTGGGATAGAAATCTGACTCTTTTCATATCCCTCTGCAGAACTGCCATATTCAGGTTAAGGAAAATGTTCAGAACCCCTATTATCATTTACACAATGAGCTACTGATGGTGGCAGGGTTTCCTGTAGCAAATAAACCAGGTTAGAAGCCAGACTGAGACCGAATCAAGGACCTTAATGAAGCAAGGCCACTGAAATTGGTAAACCTACTTCAGAATATGGACGCCAGGGTGATCTCCTTAAAAAGCTGTCCAATGAACATGTTGATGGATAATAGGAGATCCAGTCCAATGTTGGCCAGAAGTACCAGCTAGAACCTTGAACCTGTTTTAGGTTTAGGATCGGAGATCAGGAGCCGACACAATGCTGGGTTTCCACATCTTTTTCTAATAATTAATTGAAGACAGCATCAAGACGGGATTTCTTTGGAACATGAATCACCTCAGACATTTTGAAGAATGCAAGATATGACATTACGTTGGTTCAGGGAGTTGTGAATTATTGCTAATACTGATGGACCAATGCAGGACTGAACAAATAAAATAAATAATTTCTTTATCTTTGTATATTATGTATATACACATAACCTGCATCTTAACTCGAGTCGAGCAAATCTCAATCTCGTTGTAATCTGTGGATGACAATGACAAATAAATCTTATCTTATCTTATCTTATCTTATCTTATCTTATCTTATCTTATCTTAAAGATGGATGTAATACTTCTAATGAACAAGTTGTCTTTCATCTTTTCAGTTAAAGCAAACAAGTCAAATGTTGTAATTGGAACAAGATAAATAAATGAGTCAAAACACTGAGGCTCATCTTCATAGACAGAGGAAAAACATTAGATTGATTTTTATCACCTTTTTCACAAAAACAACAACTGATAAGTCTGTTGACAGTCATCGTCTGAGGTTAACAAAGCATGTTGGGTTGGAGCAGATGCAGTTCTGGTAATAGCATTAAATAGTATTTTGGGATTATTTTCCTTTCATTTCATAAGATTACTAAAAATACAACGACTTAGCATCATTAATTGCCTTATTATAAGAATCCAGAAAGAAACCAATCTGCGCCAGGTTTTCAACCACACCGCCTAGCTTATACCCTCCCAACCAACCCCTGTGATATTTGTTTGTGTGTAGAGCAGATAGAACATCCTCTAAAACAGTCTGACCAAATATATTACAGGGACCTTATCCATGAAGACATGATGTGAGTCTTTACAACCTGTCTGACCTTTATACCTCAGCCTGTGCGCTTAATGAGGTCTTGTTATCCGATCGTACTTCTCAACCTTGTGACATTTCACTGTACAAGGTGGTGAATGCAGCCTTCCTCTCTACTGTCTGACAACAACCTGCATTTCAACAACTTCAATATATGAAACAGGAATAATTAATATTAGAAATATGGTTTAATACTTAATGGAATGTTAGGTTTCATAACAAAGTCATCAAACTGTTTCTTTCCTCTGGAAGTTTCTAATAACTGAAAGCAGCTGTTTATGTATTTGGGGCAGAAGCTCTGAGTAATGACATTTGGCTTTTTTCCCATGCATACAAAGTTAGCATGTCAGAGTCTGAGATGGTTAAGGTAAGCAGATTGACAAACACAGCTCTGCTTCTTTGACACTTCCTGCCCCCCTCCTCTGCACCCCCCGCTGCAGCTTGGCTGAAGAATTACTGTATTTGGTGCAATTTGATGGACTGCTGAACTGTGAATATGCTTTGGCTCCAGACAGCTGTCTTGCCCAGAGTGAAATGTGATGGATGGGAAGGAGAACAGGGGGGACATATGGAAATGACCGGGCATGAAGGAAGAAAGAGAAATTCTGCTTCCCTTTGTTTCATCACCCTGACCACACACTGACAGTAGTTTGCTTCCCCCACTCAACGATTCAACCACATTCCTCACCTGCTTCATTTTCCCTCAATCAGCATCCCGGGAGCCTAATTTTCTGCAGGTTCAGACTAAAATTAATTTGGCAAATGTAGGAGGTTCCTGTTATTGATCTAAATAACTTCATCGGGATGCATTTATCACTCCAGTAGTGACAACAGCTATGTCTCCTTAAGCAGCTTCAAGTCGTTGAGGCTTGCAGGTCGGTGCCGCAGTGACACCAGCTAAAGATCAGGATTGACAAAGTGCATCACCTCTGCGGATAGAGTGGCACCAAAGCATAATTTCCCAATAACTCACTATATTTGGCAACGCCTTAGTCAGCAGAAATCTCACAGGCCATCAATCCAATCCAAAGAAATTGATCTGCTGATTGTGTTTGCATGTGACTGCGATGAGGGCAGAAAAGGTAAAGAAGGCAGAGCTCAGGAGATCGAGAGGCAGAAAAAAACCAATAATCCTTCATTTGGCCCTCAGAAGAGAAATTAGCATTGGGTTATATTTCAAAGACAAGACCAGTTATTCTGTTTTCAGGCTAATAGTCTGGATGCTGACCAATAAACTAACTGTTGCAGGTTTGATTCTCCGCCTGGCGACCTTTGCTGCATGTCTTCCCTTCTCTCATTATCCACTTTCCTTTCAATTCACTATCAAATAAAGGCCACTAGAGCCAAAAAAATCTTTTAAAAAAAGATAATAATAATGATGCATTAGTTAGACACATCATCTGACCTGAGCTGTGAATCTCTGCACCTCCCCCAGAGCTATCATAGGCCTTGCTGATGAAGGCTCTGTTTGCCCAGCCAGTCAGTGTAGCTGGACGTCCATGACTGGGCAGGTCAACAGTTGGTCCTTCTGCTCCACGATCAGATGAGGGATTGAACAGAACTGTGAGATGTGAAAGTTTGGAATATTGTTATAGAACATAACTCTGCTTTAAATGTCTGTGTTCCTCAGTGTAGATGATGCTGGCTGCTCTCTAATATTTTATAACAAACCTCTGAGGCCTTCATACAACAGCTGGACTTACAGCGAGAATAAATCACACAGAGATAAACTCTACTTAGAGCAACTGGTAGCACTGTATTTTATATATGCATGCCATGCTTTTCAGATATATATATTTTAAATAAACAGACATCCTTGTAAGAATACTTTTGCAAGTCAATGTATATGTTATACATTCATATAGTAGTGAATCTTGAAATTCTTTGAAAGTAAGCTTAACCCTGTGTTGATTTATTAAAATGATTCATGACAGGCCACTTATTTCATAGTAATTGTCATATATTTTTCAAAATACATCCTCAGGTTTGAAGGATGCTTTATGTTTTATTTACCACAGGCCATATTTTAAGTGGCACTCTCTTTGTCCCAACAACTCTGTCAAATATTCCACTTATATACCTCTATGAATAACTTGTGTGGAAGCTCTTTATATATGCAATGTATAAACTTTGGAAAATTCAATTGAAGGACTTTTTTTAATGTTCTTAATTGGCAGCCTGCCATTTTAATTCATCAAGTGTATTATGGATTGTGGGACATCTGCCCATCTTGGAAATATGAGAGGCTTCAGGTTCTTAGGGAATTACTTAATGATGTGCTGATCCTACCTTTGAGTGTGTGCTTCCTAAAAGCACATGAACAGACACACTGCCACTCTAAGCTGAGGAGTTTGATCAACATCTTGTTCAAATAAACCTCCTTATTGCTGATATTAAAGCACTGCCACACAGCACTTTCCTCACCTTCCAGATATATTAGAGAGGAATTTAAAAAAAGACATGAAACAATAAGTTCAATAGTGCTGCTGTTAAGCGGTTCAAATAAAAGCAGTAGAAAAAAAAACTGCACTAAACATAAAATGGTTCTTGTCTTGTATTTAGGCTTTGAAGGCCAGGATTTCTTTGTGGACAGATTTCCGACACTGGTTGCATGTAGCTGCTTCGTATAACTGCAATCTAATTTGCATAATGTACATTGGAGACCAGACGATGGCATATATGAGCAAAAATACTCAATACTGGATAAATCTCTAGGGTACAGCACTGGTGGATCTTAGAGTTCTTACGAATGGAGCTAAATCATTTAGATATCCGACTCTTCTCCTGTGGAACCCGTTCCCAGTTTTAGTCCATGAAGCAGGCATCCTGTAAACCTTTAAGGTTTAAAACTTTTATTAATTCAATACAAAACTAATTTATTTATCTCAAAGGCAAATTAAATGTCACTCATAGTATTAGTAACTTATAAGTATCTTCAAAGAGTTGTTGTGGATGGTAATGCAGGAAGAATTTCCAGTAGAAGTCGGTCATGCAACAAATCTAAAGAGCTCATGTGCTGTTAATGATGTCACCCATCATTAGCATTAACAGATTTAAAGAGGAGTTTCTGCTGCTCATCTTTAAATGTCAGTCTGTGGCTGTGGTTCTGTTGGAGGCTTCTTTCTGTTAAAGGGGAGTTCTCCTCTCCATTGTCACCACATGCAATGGTATAAGGAATTGCTCCAAAGTTTAAAAAATCACTGAAATTGTTGTCGACTGTTAGCATTTTCTCTTTTGGGAGAGATTACTGCTAAATCATCGTTTTTGAAAATTTGCAAAACTCTTATAAATCAAAGCTTTTCATGCATACCTTGGTTTTTGGTAGAATATCCTTTTAAACTGTTGGGTTTTGGTGTGGGAATTTCAGGCATCTTGCCTTAAACTACACCCACAGATCTGCCTTTGATTTACACAGGTTTGACATCATGGCTTTTCCAAATAGTTTATAGGGACCATTTCATGCAAAATCCATTTTTTACCCCACAAATAAATTTTTGTACTTTGAATGTATAGAAGTGAAAAAAAAATAAATGTAGTCTCTCCCGTTACTGCATAGATATCTGTATATTCTTTTTGGGTTATATTTTTCAGTCTGCTAATTTTTCTCTTTTCGCTATAACGTTATATTGGCTATGACGTCATTGGCAGTGGAACTTCTTAAGAAGGTCATGACTTCCGGTGTTCTGTTTGGCTGATCAGTTCAAGTAGAATCCGCCATTTTTTTTTCTCGAAGCGATTTTTGTCCTCCAAGTTCAGATGTGCCGAAGTTGCAAATAAACAGGTCAAAATGTTCGCTTCTAGCGTGTATTAACGCACAGGATTCCTAACGTCGCCCTCCAGCATCAGAGCCTCATCGAAGTGTTTGGTTAAGTTTTATTTTTCTCGGGAATGGACCCACATCAGAGGGGAAAGTCCGTTTTTGGAGCACTTACGGACTTCTGCCAGACAGTTCCTTCTCTCTGTGGAAACGATGTACACAGCAAAGAGGTAAGCTGCTAATAACGCTAAAATGACAGCAAAGCTTATTGTAGACGGGAATGTTGTGTGTTGATAATGGCGTCTCTGGCCATTTGATAGTAGCCTTGAACCTTCTGCTGCTGTTAGCGCTGTGTGCTAGCTAGCTTTTAGCTGCCTCCTTGAGGACATGTACTGTAGTGATGGGAATTTCGGCTGTCTTCAGAGAGCCAGCTCTTGTGGCTTGGCTCCCAAAGAAGAGCCGGCTCTTTCGGCTCACCTGACTCTCTGTTTTCGCACAATGGTATGATCCCATGTCCTCACATGTGATTGGCCACAAGGCTATGCAGCTGCGTTTGAAGAACGGGAAAGAACGGGTCTCTGTGACGAGCCAGCTCCCGCCATTCATTTCAAAGAGCCGGTTCTGTGAGCCTAAACGTTCTCGACTGACCGATCTTTACATCTCTACATGTTTTGGATATAATTATTTGGCTTTTTTGGGGATTTTTTTTGGCCGTTTTTGTGTAGGTGTAGGAGAACACATGACCAAAACGCATTCAGTGACATTCTTGATGCTCCTCTTAACTAACCCCTTAATTATGTCCAGGCTTTGTTTACATCATTGTTTAGTATTAATATTTTAAAAGGCATCTGACATGCATAGACACTAGAGTTAAACTACGCTCCATATTGTAGGTGTTTGGTATGAATGGTGAGGGTGTAGTTACATTACTAACACTTTTGCGATGCATTCATTTGAATGCTTGGTCCTGCAGGTTCATTGTCTTCATTCTCCTTCTCTGGGTCAGACTCTGGCTCCAACATGTAAGGTTGAATAGACAAGTCTTCCGTTGTTGCCATCTTTAATAACCTTTGGAGTAAAACGTTTCTTTGAGCGTAGTGCAGAGACAAGGAAGGCTTTAAAAGCATGATGTAGCCACATTAAGTAATCTTGGTGTATGTAAACTTATGAGTTTGAAGAAAGTAAAAACTCTAAATGGAACTAATTGTTAATCTCAGCTGATCTAAACCAGGAGAGGTTTGATCTTATTAAATGTCAGATGGTGACATTCAGGTGAAAAGGCGACATTGTTCTTACACAGGGTATGTATATATCTGGTTTATGCCTCCTAGATGCCTGCTGAGTACGTGTGTGTTGATGAAATCCACGTGTTTGTGAGCTTTGACAGTGTGGATATAATTTTATTTAGATATAATCTTTCTCTCTGCTATTTGATTCTACAGAATAGAATCAGGAAGCAATGTTTTTATTTGCTTCAGTCTACTGCTGTCATCGGACTGAAAAGGCAATATCCCCAAGATCCATCTGTAAACAAACAGCATCTCAATACATAGAGTGCATTGGATGAATAACACCAATATTTGATTCATTTCTTGTATATAGAAAACACTAGACCAGTAAACACAAAAAAAACTTCAAATGTTTTAGATATTATAGAAAGTGTATTTTCTACCCTTAGAGAGGTAAAAAAAAAATAACTTTTTGGTTTGATATGTAAACCAGTGTGCAGCATACTAAAGCTGTACTGTTTCAGGTTTGAAAGCTTCAACAAAACATTGATTTTAGCAGAACTCAGCCTTCTTCCAGTTCAGGGGAACAAAGGACACACGTCCAGCCACAATGTAGGTTTAAACATTTACTTTGTTTCACAGACTCCAGGGCTTTGATTAATTGAATGTCAGTATCTACATAAAGTCCTGTTGCCTTGGATTCATACCCAACATGCAGTGCTTTCAGTCTCCACTGCCACATAAAAACACAAGGATTCATGGCTGCTCCCAGGCACCATATTAAAGGCTGTTTGTCTTCTCCTGAAGACATAACTCTCCTCTGTTTACCATAGTTCAACAAGCCCCTTTGGGCCAACAGCCAGACTTTTAGCTCTCATTTTTTCTGTACTACCTGGACTTAAAATGAAATTCATGACAGATTTGTTTTCCTTGACACTATATTTGTCTTTGGAGGCAGAATCTGTTCTTTTAAAAATGTTTATTTTTGTTTTTTGTCACTTTAACCGCCTATGTAGTCTCTGACAATAAAAAAAACATGCAGATTTTGACTTTAACTGTAACAGAGTTTTATTTTTACTTAAAAGATAGCTTTAAAAGCCCCACTAACCATTTTTATATATATCCATGTTTGGCCATGCTGACACAACATTTGAGACAGATGAGCCAGTAACCCACGGTTACAGATTGAACCCTTACCTCTTGGCTCTTTCCCATCAGCACCAGCTTAACCCAGTTCAGTGCAACACAGACCGTTTGATAACCCTCCATTACAATTGAGTACCACCTCAATTTAGAGGGGGTTGTTATAGTAACTTGGCCACCAAGCACATGAAATGTCTGCTCCTCATCATTGGACACTGAATATTGAATTTTCCTCATCTAAGCCATAACCATCAGTCTGGTAAAAAACAGCCCCTAGCTCTACACTTTGCTTCATGTGGAGGATCTGATGGTGGTGGCCTCTTTCAGCAGTGGATGGTTGAGGAGCACAACAATGTTATCTTTGCTTGGCATCTCTGGGATGTGCTTGACAAACAAGTCCAGTGCATGGAGGTCTCACCTGCCAGTGGAGCCAGTTCCTCCATGGATCTCCTCTTGAGCTGTCTTGGCAGCAAAAGAGTTCCTAAGGGGGTCATAATGTTGTGCCTGATCAATGTAAATACAAGTATTACAGGAATTATTTTTATTTATGTTGTCTTAGTTTGCACTGTAGGTTCCAAAATATTTTTATTCAAGATAAAGTTCTGAAAAACAAAATCATGATTTGGTTTGAAACAAAAGTCTGGTTGAATTTAATCGGAACAGTCCAGTTTCCACATAGAACTCTTGAGTGACGTTAAAAAGGACAACATTCTGCTTTTAATTGACCAGAGAAGCCATTCCAGTCTGCAGGCAAGGTGTTGGATTTAATTGAGAAGAGATGTCAGCTCTGCGATTGGAAGACTCAACTACAGTAGTCCTCAGAGTTTGAGAGTCAGCAAAGTCAATGAAAGGCCTGAACTTTCAGACGGCATGATAGAAATGAGGGCAGGCGATGGAGATAGGGGCCAGGAAAATATCCAAGAGGGAGGGAAAGCGGGGAATGGCCAGAGACACGGAGCAGAGTGTCTCTTACGTCTTCTTTTACCTGTTTTCGTTTCAATGCTGCTGAATTACGTCTGATCTAAAAAATGCAGACAGTTGGCTGCTCCGAGTTGATGAGAGCTCAGGTTCTGTGATATATCCGCCCATCAGACAGACTTAACTGCAGAGGCATTATTCTTCATTCCAAAACCCGAGCACATTTATTACCTTGCTTCTCTGAGGATGCCTATTTATAGTGAAGCTATCCTGCTGGAGACACAAAGAGAGCAGCAGCAAGGTGAGGCAAGTTTATTGCTACACCACACACAGAAGGTTTACTTTTAACTATTTTATTCTGAGCTCTTCAAATAATGACCTTTTTGCTCATAAAAGAAAACCCCATACATCCTGCATTAAAATGTCTCTATATGCAGATGATATACATGTTATTTTACATTCAAAGAGCTTTCTCTGATGCAAATCAATTCCCTTCCCAGAAAAAGATCACATAAATACAGAGTTTCTACCTCGTTCTGTTTGATCTGCATCTTTTTTTTTTATTTTGCAACAACATCTCCACTGGCAACAGAACCTTGTCCTGCTAGGTGCTTTTTTTGGCCGTGTTCCTCATCTTGCTGGCTTGAGAGACCAGAGCTACTTCAGCAGTATCCACTGTTCCTTGGTGAATGAGAGGCAGAGAAGAAATATGCCTTCTTTTCAAATGGTTACTGAAAGTCTTTTACCAAGAAAACATCAGAAATCTGAGATCAAGTGTCCTGATGAGACCTAGTAGTCTTTATTCTTTGCAGCAAAAGATGGTATTTTGTTCATGCATTTAAGCACCAAGCTCAATCAGGCTGTAACTGCAGGAGGTGAGAAGTGACTTTTCTTTTCTTCTCACCCTGAGAACAAAAATAACTCATCAGATTTAAGGATGGAGCAGCTGAATGACTATCGTAGAGGACCGAGCATTTAAAGACCAGACAAATCGAATAATGGCAGCAGTTTCTTTTAACCTGGGCAGGAAAATGTTCATTTATATAAAAACGTAATAAGTATTTTTAATTGCAACATATTAAATACTCACGAAACTGATATCTTTAGCAAATATTAATGATCTTTTTTTTTTATTTATATGCATAGAAAACTTCTCTTATGCTTCCATTTAAAGCCTGCATTCATATCCACCAGCTCTAAATCTGAGAAAAGAAATTAAGAGATTTTACTCTTACAATTTGTTTTTGCCTTCTATCAATTGCCTGGGAAAGATAATCTGAATACATAAATTTGACTAAATACATTTGCATTTATTAGAGGAAAAAAGCTACTCAAACCAATTTACACATATGTGGTCTAGTATCTGAAAATGGCCTCCAAAGGCTTTCATCTTCCATTAATGAAGCTAATGAAAATAAAAATGTTTTACCTCATAGAAAAACTGTTTGTGCAGTCTGCAGTAGCTTCACTTGGGATTTTCCATACACTTGACTATTTTATGTCTTCTGGTTTCCATTGATAATCAGCTCATGTCTTCTGTTATTCTTACAAACTTCCATTATAGATTTAGATCAGTTTTTCATCTTTCAGACACTTTCAGCATCATACGAGCCCACAGATCTGGGTTGTGTGCAGTTCAATTTGATAAGTTTGCTCGTTTTATCAGCAGCGTTCTGAAAAGTAGCAAAATGAGCTCACCGACTCATCTTCTCTCCTCGCCCGTCCTCGACTGAATAAGAGGAAAGTGTGATGGTCAAAATTAGCGACTGAACCAATACAATCAGGCTTTTATCTCTTTTTCTCAAAGGCTGCTGCATGACCTTTTCTTCATCTAATTGGTTTATGAAGAGCCTCTTGCAGCTGCACTGAAGCCTGGCGTGATATGTAACGGCTGTTTGAAAAGTCTTTTTATCATGCTCCCATGTGATAAAACCAAATCATTCAGTGTCACGCATGAGTTAAAAAAATGAGCCCAAGTCATTAATGTCGGAAAACTATAAAGTTAATTTTGACTAATTGATTGTTCAGTTAAAAAATGGATAAGTCACATTTCTTGTAAATAATGTTTTTTCTCTTTGAAATTGGAAGTTTTTGGGGTCAGATATCTCTATTTTATGAGGCCAAGCTGTTTTTTGTTAGTTTTAGACCAGAATACCGACTGGATATTTGTTCTGAACTGCAGCAGACTTTACTGGAGCAGGCTCAAATGTCAATTAGCGCTTATCAGTGGTTTATAATTGTGAATTTTACCCAAAAGACAAAAAATAAAATATTCATTTCTGTATTTACCTATAAATTTTACTGTATGGTTTAACGTCATAGTAAGAACACCAGTCGGATGGGAGACAGCTTGAAAAACAGGAAGCAGATTATAACTCAGGGCATTCGGGGTAAATACAACCAAAAGAAATGTGCATCTCTAGCGATAGAAACGTCTCGTGGTCTTTTGTGAATGACGAGAAATTCTACTACCACTAAAATGTGACGCCACTCCATTTTGCCTGGATTTTGTGAAGAAGGAAGTTGTGTTCAGTGTCTTCAGGTGTTAAATACCCAAGAGATCATAACAAAGTCTGACTTCTGGGAAGCAAATCATAAAGTAACGACCTTAGCACAAAACCTTACAGTGTTTATATACGTTTTAATGAGATGTTTTATCGCTCTTTGAAGAGTCAGTTAAATTTAGAGAAATATACCAGCATGCATAGGGTTCGGTTGTAGGTCCAGCACCTCAGTCATGAGGTTCCGGTCAGAAATGACTCGTTTAAAAAGCCCTGACTGTGACAACGCTTGGCACGTCAAACAGAATGTTGTCGGGCAGCACACGGCACCAGCTGCTTTTGTTTGTCAGCCTGCTGTTGTTAGCACAAAGTGAAACCTTCTACCCGTGAAGGCACCTCGTGATGAGATGGGGAAAGCAGAATCTCCTGAGCCGTCGCCCCAGAGAGCAGCACTGCCTTCCTGGAACACCACTGCAGTGAAGAGTTGTGCACTGAGCTTTTTCCCCTGAAGAAAAAATAGAACCGAACCAAAAGGATCTGCATAAACTTTAAAGAGCAATTTTCCCGTTTTTGTTCTAAGTAAAGTAAGTTTGTTTGGTTACAAAGTTTTTGGAAATGATTCTCCCCTGTTGATGGTGGATGTGGCAGGTGGGAAGCGTAATGGATAGTGTGCAGGGTGGCATCAGCAGCACATTTAAGTGTCTGCTAAAGCAGAGTTGTTGCAGCAGATGTCAGAGTAAGCAGCTGCTGAGCCATCAGTGAGCTGGCTTGTGCCGATGGATCAAGTGCTTGATGGATGGCGTAATGCCCCTGAAAGGACAACTTATTGCAATTTTAATTATGCTCGGCTCACTCCTGATGCTTTTAGTGCGTCCGCAGCTTCTAGCTGGGTGCACCTGCAGCCGATGGTGATGTGTGCTCTGCTTCCCATCCTACCTTCGTTCAGTCCCATCAGTATGTACCGTGAGGAGACCGAAGCTGGTCTCAGAGCTGAGGGAGAAAAAAAATGTAATTAAGAGTTTCAGATTGGAGCCCGGTGTTAATCAGCTGTCCTGCCGCCTTCATATCGTGTCACCTCTGAGACGATCCGCAATGACACATGAACGGGCCCCCGGTTAAAGCTCGCTGCCTGGCTTCGCCTCTGCGCCGCCGCCACCAGACTGGAACACATTACCAGAGAGAAAACGTGGAATAAAGAAAGAAGAATAATGTGAAAATGAAAATGACAGCCTCCTACTAATTACTGTAGCTCGTTTAAAGAATAAAGAGCATTATGTCGCCCTAATCAGAAATGATGTATCTGTGGTTACATGGGGGAAGAAGCTTATTCAGACTTAGGTTTGTGGAATATGACTGATTAGTTTAAGAAACCTACAGCTGTCGGGGTGATTAACACTTTCTGATAATTAACACCAGCAGTTTTGATTGTGATAAATGTACTCGATGTTTCTGGATTTAAGCTAGACTCTTTACAACAAAAGAAGGCAGAGAGAGAAATCTTTAGCTGGGGACATTTCCCACCCAGACTCTCGACTCCTACTTGTGAATTTATATTTCACACTCATTTGCAAAAAAAGGTGACCATTCTCTCTTTCTTTAACCACCAAAACAAGTCTAATACAGAACACGTTTCACAGTTGGATGTCTGTCACTTGAGCTATGGACCATCGATTCCCTCCGGTAAAAAGCACAAAACGCTTCAGTCAGGGAAATAAAACTTTGACTTCTTTTGATTTTCTCTCAGTCAAAGAAAAAACTTAAAACCCAACTTTAAATTGACATTCGACACCTTTAAAAAAATGCCAACCCACACCCCAGTGCCCACTGTGTGGTTTGTTGGAAATTGTATATTTAACATTCAGCAAAAGGAAGCTTTGGCTTTCCTGCTGGTTAGACAACGAGATAATTAGTTTATCCACTCCACTGGTTTTGCTTAATGTCGAGGATCACGACTCGGGGGGCAAAATCGGATTTCTAATGAATCAGACTCGTTAGGGATCTGTTAAAGACGTGCCTGGAAACTTGGTCCACCTGCTGGATATAGGAAGCCAACTAGTGCCACTGAACTTGAGGCATGTAAAAAAAACAGTCAGCTGCAGGGTTTCCCCCAGAAAACTTGCTAAGCCCAGTGGTTGGAGTCCACCTTGTTTTTGTATTAAAAGATGTTAAGTAGACAGGAAATGTAAAAATATTACTTGGTAATTAAATGTTACTGGAAAACATCTCCAGTGAAATGCTATCTGCCGGCTTTAAATGCATAAACTCTAAACCTATATTTTATAAACCTTTCCTTTAGCAATAAATCTGCTCCACTAGTGAAATTCTCAGAGCAACAGAGGTGCTTGCAATCCGGCTTAAAAAAAACAAAGCAAATTTTAAAAAAAATTATTATTATTTTTCTAAAAACATAAACAAGCAACGATTAGCCTGGTGGGGGGGCTAGTAAAGCATGGCAGGCCGCCAGGCTTATAATACACTGGCGGCAGCCCTGAGCTGCAAATGTCTAGGGACTCAAGTCTCAGACCTAAGACTTGTAGAAACTCCCTAAGAACAGAGAAATATGTACATTTAAAGGTGACCAGACAACAGCATTTATAAAATAAAAGCCAATTTCTCTTACTTCTTCAAAATCTTTCTGACCACAGGTTGGGATTATAAGGCCTGTTAAGGTCACCATTGACGTTGCTAGGGTCACATCCATTACTTGGCCTGCCCTGCATTTGGTTCAGTGTTTGGATTAACATTTAGTCGTTAACATGAAACCTCATTTTTCCCTTTGAGTTTGTTTTGGGTCTAAAGGTATAAATTAGAGGTGTGCCGATCGATCGGCCACCGATCATAATTGGCCGATTTCCATGAAAAAATGTATGATCGGTGATCGCCGATCACAATCTATTGTTACCGATCACCAAAACAATCACATTTATCTCACTTAGCAGCCTGCGTTTGCAGCTCATCTCCTCTTTCTTTCACCCTGTGCAAGAGCGCAGGAACAAATCCTGTCGTGTGGAACTTTAACTCTCTGAAGTTTGCATGTTTTGCCGGAAAAACGCGCAAACTATTTTTGTCTATTTTCAAGAGCGTGTGCAACAAACTTGAGATGTAGATGAGCTGCTTGGTGTTGATCTGATGAGCTGACTCTTCTTGTGTTTGGTCAATCTTTGGAGTAGCTGCTGAATCCATGTTCAGCAGTTCTAGCTGCTGAACTGAAAAAGCCTTTTAGGTGAGAGATGAATTATGAGAAGTCCAGTTCCCTTCTGGGGAACTGGACTAGTTCTTATTTTTATTACCATAATTGATTTATTGTCTTTTTGTACAAGGATGGTACTGTTTGATCTGTTTTCTAATATAGTCAGGGGGAGGAGTGGGCTTATATTAAATCATTTCTTAAGATTATATGACCAGTTTTTGCTTCTTCTTTTTTTTCTTAACAATTATGATTCCCCTGAATCAAAATGGAAATCATATCAATGTAAAATAAAAATGTGTCATAGCTCAACCTTGCAATACAAACTGCTTGTGAAGGATCTGCAAATCTTTTTTTTTTTTTTTTAGGCATTTTGGATTATCATGTTTTGGTTGACAAACGCAGACGCTGTGAACTTAACCACTTCAATGAATATCAAGATTATTGGTTATACCAAACACCTATACTGGCCTGTTCCTCAAAAGTCACACTTCCAGGAAAGGAAGTTTTTGGGTGAAATGTTCATAATTTTCCTCAGTATTTCAGCTGTTCCTGAATCCTCACATTACTCTTAGATCTCCATTGACTTTCATAGCAGCAAAAACAAAAGTTGATCCAGAACCTTGCCAACGTTGAGAGTAAGGATAAGAAAAGCCTCTATCAATCTATTACACTCTACTGCGAAGTTGTGGGCAATTTGAACTACTGTGATTTTTGTTGTTTTTTTGTAACATTTCAGAGAGACTATTAATGAGACGCAAGGGTCTTGAACTGAGCACTGGGATCTTTTTGCATCATTGATCAATTCAACAAGAGCCAAACTAAAGACTGTTTCATGCAAGGACCTTGTTATAATACAAGTAAGAACGTACAGCTCTTTCAGCTTTTCTTTTTGTATTTCTTTGAAACACACCACTCGTTTACTGAGAAAGTTTTTCAGCTAGTTACTGATTAAACCATTAAAAAGAGCTTTGTGCTTTCAACTTTCCTGTCTGCCTGCATAAAAATCTACCATCATTTAATCAGAATTTTACATAAAGAAATATTAGCTAAAGATGTCTCAATCTTGTCCAAAGATACAAGTTCATTTCATATTAATCTCCATATAAATTTTAAACAATGCAAAAGGAGAATGTAGATGTGGGTGGATAACTTGTAACATATCGTTCACATGTATAGCAATCCTCTTGGTCTTCAACCTTCAAATAGAAAAAAACACTACATTTTTGAGCTACAGGAAATTCATGCCGTATATTGTTTGTTCTTTT